>NC_084833.1:23914715-24539715 GCF_033115175.1 Lepus europaeus
GGCTTCCTCAAAGTATTATTTATGTTGCTGTTCTTTGCTCATCTTTTCACATCTCTGGGAAGGTATTTAGTCCTGCTCCTGCATTTCTTGGTTTAGAAAATGCCCTTGACAAAAATGATAAATTACAAAATAAGCACTAATGGTCGATATTATTTACTAGAAAGTAAGAAGAAAGAGTTATGGCATGGATTCATTTTAATTGATGATTTGGTGGCAGATGGTTATTATAAGTTAAAACCACAGTTTACTCATGCCATTGGGCTGAGAATGATATGATTTCTCGGTTTTATATTATACTCAGCAATCATAGCATATTAGGTCATTAAGGAGCTTGGGAAATAGTTAAATTTGAGTGTACATTAGCAACACTGGAATATTCAGAAGATTAAAAAATTTTGACTTATATGCTAAGGAACCAATAAAAATCATGTTCTTTGAGAATTTCCTCTTCTGAACATTTCTTTTGTTTGATAGAGAGGGGATTTTATGCTGCCTGTTTGTTTTTCTTCCATCTTTCCCATGCAGTTATCTGTTGCTCAATGAATGTATGTTGAAGTGAATATATTATTTACGGAGAATTGTTATATTATTTACCTCAAAAACATAAGAAATAATTTGCTTTCTTTCTATTCTAGTCAAAAGTTAATACGAGAAAATGAATAACTGGTGAACGATCAGTTCCTGTAGGCATTCAAAGGACATGAGGAGCAGTACATGTATAGAGAAGGTAGTGTGACTTAGACATTCTAAGTGGGATTAGCGACTCATACTTGTTACCACACATTCTTTTCTGGTGAATATTCGGATCTTAACTGACGAATAACACCACTCTCACTAATATATGACTCAGGAAGAGTGGAAATGGCTTAAAATGACTCATAATGTCAGAATTTCTAAAGCATTCCCATTACAGGAGATAAATGGAATTATTGTGCTGACATCATTCTAATTAAAACACATTAAATATCATTTTGAGTTAAAATCATTAAGATTAAGACTTAATTTTTTAAACATGGAAACATGAAAAGAAACATGTTAACTCCTTTTAGAATCACCTTGACATTGACTTTTAAAATCGTTTCATCCTGAACACAGCATAAACTGAAATGAGCTGAGTAACCCAGTGCTTTCTAGTGTAACATTTTTTTCCATGTTCTCTAATTGCATACAGTTGATGCAATTTCTATTTATTTTACTTATCTATTGCTGTGTAATTAATGTTACCAAAACTTTGCAGTATAAAAACACAAATTTATCATCTCACAGTTTCCTGGGTCAGGACTCCAGGCATGGGTTAGCTGAGCTTTCTGCTTCACGAGGATGCAAGCAGGGTGTGAGCCAGGTCTCTGTCTCAGTCTAGCGTTCACTAGAGAAGGGTCCTCTTCTAACTCACCTGACTGTTGACAGAACTCAGTTATTTATACCCTCTGTGCCTAAGGACCTTCGCTTCTTGCTGCCAGCTAGTGGCTGGCCTCAGTCTCTTGGAACTTGGGCCTCTCCACATGACTTCTTGCTTTATCTAAGTTAATAAGTGAGAGTTTTCTGGTAAGAAGGGTGCTACAGTTAGGGTGTATAATCTATGAAACGCCATCCCGTTGCCTTTACCATATTGGTTAGAGCAAATCATGAATCTTGCCCATACTTCAGGGGAAGCAGTAACACAAGATCAGGAGGTCCAGAAGTGTGAATAACTGTTAGATATTTATATCTTGTTCTACATTTGTTGATGAAATGATAGTCAGTGTCTCTTGTCAGGATTATGGTTCTAGTTGGATACAGCCAAGGATCTAGCCACTTGGGTTTCAGTGAGGTATATTTTATTCTAAAATATGTATTTCCAGCCAGCGTCATGGCTCAATAGGCTAATCCTCTGCCTTGCAGCGCCGGCACACCGGGTTCTTGTCCTGGTCGGGGTGCCAGATTCTGTCCCGGTTGCCCCTCTTCCAGTCCAGCTCTCTGCTGTGGCCCGGGAGTGCAGTGGAGGATGGCCCAAGTCCTTGGGCCCTGCACCCACGTGGGAGAGCAGGAGAAGCACCTGGCTCCTGGTTTTGGATCAGCACGGTGTGCCAGCCACAGCAGCCATTGGAGGGCGAACCAATGGCAAAGGAAGACCTTTCTCTCTGTCTCTCTCTCTCTCTCTCTCACTGTCCACTCTGCCTGTCAAAAAAAAAAAATGCATTTCCAATGATTTCCTGAATTAAAGGTCATGGATCAAACTTTATTGAGAAAAAGGGTGAGACAGGATTGGAGAAAAAAGCAAGGAACTAATATAGGACTGCTATCTCTTATTTATTTTTTCAAAAATGTATAAAGAAAAAGCAAAGAGCCAAAAATTTCAGAATAGAGAATGCTCTTTTCCAACTAGGTAAATGTGCTTTGTTTTTTTTTTTTAAACATATTCATGAGTTTATTTTATCACCCCAGCCCAGTGAAAAGTTAGTTACCACCTCATCATTTCTTAGATGGGCATTTGGAAACTCTGTGGCTGATGACTGTGATTCTCTTTCCCTTTAATAATTTAAAATGTGTAACATGCTTAACTCCTAGAAAATATAACGTGATTTACTACTTAAATATGGAGTGAAGTGAAACTTTTAAATGTGAAAGTGAACAGAGACCATGTAAAGGAAGCAGATGGAACCAACGCTACCAGATGTCAAAAAGAAATGAACAGAAACTAGGGTACTGAATTTGGCTCTAAGGCCTTTGGCCATCAAGTTGCCTTATGCAGATGACAAGTTTGAATAAGAGAATGTGTGACTCCAACTGATAAGAGAATATTTTTTGCTTAGATTTGAACTCAGTTAGAATTTAGCCCATGAGTTCTTCTGTGAAGAATTCATTTTTTTCCCCTGAATTTCAAGCCATGTCTTTCAAAGAGTATTCTTGGCAATTGCAGAAGGAGTAGCATTTCTTCAGACTTCTTCCTTATCCTTCTTCATGTACTTCTCATGAGTTCAAAGGCTACACAGTGGATGCAAGGGAGAAAGACTTGGTAGGTATCCAGTTGCTGTATTTTGTTTCAAGTAGATGTGATTTCTCATGATTTCACCTAATATAGGGAGAACCTCTGGGATTTCAATAGAGATGTTAGAGATGGAGACATTGAGTGGTTTAGATGTTATAACTCCCTCTGCTGCTGTAATATCTGCTCATCTTTTTAAATCCATCTTATTGAGGAACAAGTAATATATGTTTTAAATGCTATCTTACCCTTGTTTGTTTGCTCATAATGTATTATATTAGATCTTATAGCATGTTGTGCTTCTGGCCCAAGATAAAGAAAGGAGAAAAATTCAGTAATGTGAGAGACCCATGTTTTTCAGCGAACAAAGACAGGGTACACTTCTAACAAACAGTTCCAGATAGGTAGAAAATTTTTCTAGTGAGAAAAATACAAGGAGAACTTCAACACCTAAGAACCATTCAGCACAAACAAAATAACACAAAAATGGAGATCATATATAAGAGCATGATTTGGGACGATATTATAATAGAGGTCACTAAAAATAATAAAATGAGGATCAGGTGCTATGGCATAGCAGGTCAAGCCACCACCTCAGTGCCAGCATCCAATCCTAGCTGCTCCAATTCCCATCCAGATCCCTGCTAATGCACCTGAGACAAGCAGCAGAAGACAGCTTAAGCACTTGTGCTGCTGAGCCCACATGGGAGACCTGGAAGAATCGCCTGGCTCAGCTCCAGTCATTGCAGCCAATTGGAGAATGAACCAGCAGATGGAAGATCTCTCTCTCTCTCTCTCTCTCTCTCTCTCTCTCTGTCTCTGTCTCTCTCTACATTTCAAATAAATAAAAATATTTTAAATAATAACAATAATAAAATGAAATAATTAAAACATAGAAAAGGCCATTGAACTCTAAACGGTTTTTTTGTTTGTTTTTCGGGGGAGGGTGCTGGAGAGCATTGAGCCCCAGAATCCAGGAGAAGCTGAGTTTCAGACGTATCTTTTCAAAATGCTGAAGTCTTCATGTTTGAAATAGTTGAATAAAGAATGTGTTGGTTACAGGAATTTAGAAATTAGATACAAAGTGAAATTACCCTTGTTCCATTCTACATAAGGGACAATAAGATTTCATAAGATAGGAGCTGGTGTTGTAGTGCAGTGGTTAAGCCACTGCCTGTGACCCTAGATCCTATACTGGTTTGAGTCCTAGTTGCCCTGATTCTGATCCAACTCCCTGGTAATGTGCCTGGGAAGGCAGCAGAAGATGGCCCAAGTACTTGTACGCTGCCTCCACGTGGGAGACCCAGGTAGAGTTTTGTGGCTCCTGCTTTTTTTTTTAATTTTTTTTTATTTGGCAGGTAGAGATATAGATAGTGAGAAAGAGAGACAGAGAGAAAGGTCTTCCTGCTGATGGTTCACCCCCTAAATGGCCGCTATGGCCAGTGCTGCGCCAATCCAAAAAGCTGGGAGCCAGGCTTCTTCCTGGTCTCCCATGCAGGTGCATGGACCCAAGCACCTAGGCCATCCTCCACTGCCCCCCAGGCCACAGCAGAGAGCTGGACTGGAAGAGGAGCAACCAGGACTAGAACCTGGAGCTCATATGGGATGCTGGTGCAGCAGGCAGAGGATTAACCAAGTGAGCCATGGTGCCCCATGGCTCCTGCTTTCAACCTGGTCTGGAAACCAACTGTCAGGACCATTTGAGTGTGAACCTACAGATGGAATATCGCTTTCTGTCACTCTTGCTTTCAAACAAATAAAATAAATCTTAATAAAAAGATTTCATAAGATAATGAAATATCAAAAGAGTAGATTTTGTATTCATTGTTCATGTCTTTGTGATAAAAATACGCATGGAAGAATGAGTAATTAACAGAGGATGATCTACATCAATAATATCACCACCGTTTATATGTTCTAAATGATTTTGTGTGACAGAACAATGAAGAGCTTTTGAAATTAAGGATACAGAATTTTTCTAGAGCTCATGTAACCATGGCCTCAAACTTCAGGATCCATAATGTTGTGCAGGAAGTTGGAGACTTTTTACTTTTATGAGGAGAAGAATCTCAGAGATTATGACCCATTGAGCTGAGAGAAGCCCTAGAATTTCAATTTATTAGAGCTCCCTTGGAAAGTTTAATGTGAGCCAAAAGATCACACTGCTAGAACACTTTGCTTAGGGGAAATATTGCCTTAAATTACTCTGAGGAAATTCTTTGCTTGCAGGTCTCTCAGTAACTGAGAGCTGTAGAATTCAATTTAAGAATCATAATTTAGTGAGTGCCACTGTACTTGGTATTTTCCATATATTCACATGTAATTGGACCTCACTTCAATTGTTTAAGGAGTATAGTAGTACACTAATTTGTAGATGATTGCTCTATAGTTGAGAGAGGTTGAGTGAATTTTTCATGAAAGAAATTTATGAAAATTTTTCAGTTTTCAGATTTATTAAACGAATGAATTGGGATTTCAAATTAGTTCTGATCCCAAATAATGTGTTCTCTCCCTCTGTACTCTGATGTCTCCCAGAATAACTGTTCATATTATTCTATTTCTTATTTAAAAAGATGATGAAATTAATCTATAAAGTATCATGTACCCCCAAATTACTGGAATTTGTCTCCATAACCCATGTGATGAGCTAATTATATTGTATCACTATTGGTAAGTTCTGCTTTATTCACTAAACCAATGTTCATTGAATGTCAACAATGTGCCAGTCTTTGTTATAGGTATGAGATAAAGCAGCAAGACAAATCCCTTGCTTTCTGGAATCTTCCATGTGCATCCTACTCTGTACTTGAGAGCCATATCCGAATCTCTGGATTCCCACTCAGAGTTCCTAGGACACTACTCAAAGCTTTGTAAGCATTCTGTGAATACTGAGTGAGGAGCATTTTCCTATCTCAGGAAATAATACAGTTCCATCGCTTTTTAATTTTTTTTCATATTTTATTTTATTTTTTCAACTTTTATTTAATAAATATAAATTTCCAAAGTACAACTTTTGGATTATAGTGGCTTTCCCCCCCAAAACCTCCCTCCCACCTGCAACCATCCCATCTATGTCACTTTTTGAATGAAAAATTTATATTTAAAAAATTTTAAAAGATTTATCTATTCATTAGAAAGTCAGAGTTACACAGAGAGAGAAGGAGAGAGAGAGAGAGAGAGAGAGAGAGAGAGAGAGAGAGAGAGAGAGAGGTCTTCCATCCAATGGTTCACTCCCCAATTGGCCACCATGGTCGGAGCTGTGCCGATCTGAAGCCAGGAGATAGGAGGTTCTTCCAGGTCTCCTACATGCATGCAGGGGCCCAAGGACTTGGGCCATCTTCCACTTTCCCAGGCCATAGCAGAGAGCTGGATTGGAAGTAAAGCAGCCAGGACTCAAACTGGTACCCTTATGGGATGCTGGCACTACAGGTGGTGGCAGCCTTACCCGCTACACCACAGCGCTGGCCCCTATATTTAAAAATTTAATTATTCCCATAACATTGTACTCACCATATTCTCTGGTTCTACTTTTGCTCTTATACAACTTTTTTAAAATTTTTAAAGGTTTATTTATTTATTTGAAAGGCAGAGTTACAGAGAGGCAGAGAGAGAGAGAAAGAGAGAGAGAGAGACAAAGAGAGAGAGAGAGAAAGAGAGAGAGAGAGAAAGAGAGAAAGAGAGGTCTTCCATCTGCTGTTTCATTCCCCAGATGGCCACAACAGTTGGAGCTGCACCAATCTGAAGCCAGGAGCCAGGAGCTTCTTCTGGGTCTCCCATGGCAGGTGCAGGGGCCCAAGGACTTGGGCCATCTTCTACTGCTATCCCAGGCCATAGCAGAGAGCTGGACTGGAAGGGGAGCAGCCGGGACTCAAACCAGGCACCCGTATGAGATGCTGGAATATCAGGCCAGGGCTTTAACCCACTGTGCCACAGCGCCGGCCCCCTACAATCCATTTCTAACCCAGCAACATATTAAATTAATAGAATTATCTTTTAAAACCTAAATTTCTTCTAAGTACACGTCTGCTTTACAATAACCTACCTACCTAACTCTCGAGACCCATTATGGATTAGTGTTTTCATTCCATACAATGCCTCAGTCTCTTGGATTTCCTGATTATCATTCAGGAAGCTGAGCACTTTCCTATTTGGGGGCCTTGGATTTGTTCCTCTGCCTAGGGCTCTCTTCTTTCTCAGGGACCCTCTTTGTTGGGTTCATAGTAGTATGCATTTTCTAAAATATAGAAGACTAATAAGTATTACATGAATGAAAAAGCAATTTAAAATTTGAAATCTATACTGCAGATACGTCTCCAAGAATAAAATAATATCATGAAGCATTCTAAAATCAATGAAAATTTTAAAATCTCTCCAAGTCACATATTAAACGTTATACAAGGAAGACTCTGAAAGGTCTAAGGTACTATATGAAGGTGAAAAAATAAATGAAAAGGAATTAAAACTAAACTGAATGTCTTATCCCAAATATTTTCTCTTTTACACCTCCCCAACACCCTTTGTTTTCAGTACCTACATTTTTAAAAGAAAAGGTTAACAATGTTTTTATTCTGTTGATAAGGAATTTAGCATGAAGTAGAAAAGATATGGAATTGACAAAAGTAACTCTAAGTGCAGACTTCAGAGCACAATTAACTGGGTGAGACATCTATTGTCAAAATGCTTATGGAAATCCAAATGAGGAGAAAATACTCTAAAAAAAGTGAAGGTAATTAGTTTATAATTTCATCTTCAAATATCAAAGGATGTCTGTGTTTGTGTGTGATTGTGTATATCCATGATGTAGCATAGATTTCTTTTTTTTAATTCTTTATTTTTTAAATTTGAATGCCATTTTTTTAAAGATTTACGTTATTTATTTGAAAGGCAAAGTTTCTTAGAGAGAGAGAGACAGGCAGACAGACTGAGGTCTTCCACCTGCTGGTTCACTTCCCAAATGTCTACAACTGCCCAGGGCTGGGCCAAGTGGAAATCAGAAACCAGAGTTTCTTCTGGGTCTCCCCCATTGGTGCAGTGGCCCAAGCACATGAACCATCCTCTGTTGATTTCCCAGGCACATTAGCTGGGAGCTGGATTGGAAGCGGAGCAGTGGAAACTCAAACTGGCACCAATATAAGATGATGGCGCAGCAGGCAGCAGTTAACCCACACACTACAGCTCAGGCCCTCCAGTCTCTCTTGAGACTGACACCTAGTGATCATCCTCCACTATGTGGATATGCCACATTTTGTTCATCCCTTTATGAGTTTATAAACTTTTGTTTTTCCCTACTTTTGGCTGCTGGGGTGATGCAGCTATGACTATTCATAGACATGTTTTTGTATGAACAGTTTATACCTAAGAATTTGTGGTTGGCACTATGTAGAAATAGAGTGGATCCCTACCAAAAATTTGGTTACCTGTCAAGAACAATGATTCCACACACACACCAAGAGCATAAAAAGTTTACAATGAGGCTGTTTTGGGAGACAGTGAAATCAAGATGGTCTAAACATGACTTGAAAGACAGAAGAGGGACTGGCACTGTGGCATAGTGGATTAAGCCATTGCCTGCAGTGCCTGCAATCCATATGAACTCCAGTTCGAGTCCCAGCCGTTCCACTTCTGATTCAGCTCCCTGCTTATGCACCTGGGAAAGCAGTGGAAGATGGCCCAAGTCCTTGGACCCCTGCACCCACATGGGAAACCTGGGAGAAGCTCCTGACTCCTGGCTTCAGACTGTTCCAGCTCCAGCTGTCTCAACCATCTGAGGAGTTAACCAGAGGATGGAAGATCTCTCTCTCTCTCTCTCTCTCTCTCTCTCTCTCTCTCTCTCTCTTTCTCTGCCTTTACCTCTCTTGTCTGTACAAATTCCATATTTTAAGTAAATGGGTAAATATTTAAAAATAAGAAAGGAAGAAGAAAATAAAGAAGCAAAGGAAGGAAGGAAGGAAGGAAGGAAGGAAGGAAGGAAGGAAAAAGGAGACTCTGGATTTTGATTGTGAAGTCCACTTTGCTTATCATTTTTCCTGGATTGTTTTAATTTTGGTGGCATATTTAAAAATGTTGCATAATCTACAATCAATAGTAGTTACTAAGATCACTAATATTTACATCCCTTACGAACATTACCTAATCTGAGATCACTAATATTTATACCTCCTTTAAGGTCTGCCAAATGAAAGTCATTTATAATAGTATTTATTCTGTTTGCTGTTATAAACACTAACTGTCACATTTTTAGTTACTTAACTTTCTACATAGGAATATGGATAAGTGAGTAGCTTAGTTTTCCAAGGAACTTTTCATTGCGAAACCAAGTTGGCAATTTCATGAGAGTTACCATCACAGTTACTATCACAGCAGTGGCCAACAGAAGATATCTACGTGTCCTGAAGTGCAAATGTTGGGTATCTAGCCAGTCTCACTTCACATTACCTGGTCCTTCTATTAACAAAAGTCTGCCTTAAGATGTACACAATTTAGATTCTTCTTGAAACAAAACTAGAAATAACTATAAACCAGGGATCTGCAGAATTGCTTTGGAATATTCCATACCATTATTCTTCTAGTCCCAATTGCCATCACATTTTTAATAAGATTGATATCCTTAATCTCATCTCTTCTCTGTCCCTAGAGTCAGACATTGTTTGACATCAGTAGAGTTGGTCCATAGCATGGCCTCTGAGCAACTTTTCCATTTGCATACTCCCTCTGGGACCTAAGAGTTAGAATCAGAAAGGCATTATAAATGTCCCCTTCACTGATTAGCTATGTGACTTAGGTTACTGAGTGTCATGAAGTCTGTGTCCTTGACTGTAAAGCACTGACACCCATATTTACCTTGGAGAGTAACTATACAGAGGAAAGGAGGTGAGTCCATGAGCCGTGGTGCAAAGCACTTCAGCAAATACCTGGCACATAAAACACATTAGCTAATATTACAATAATACTGTTGCAAAGATAATACAGAATTCTTTTTCTATTAACATTTTTAAGAACAAATTAGCCATTGAAAGTTTTTAAAATGAAGAGGTTAAAAATTTAGCCAGCTAAAATACTCATGCTTATAAAGCATAGCCAGGGCCTCTGACCTTTTTTTTCTACTGATTAGATCTCTGGTTCTTAGGCCCTTTAGGCCTCATCAGTCAGTAGGAAAAATAAAAGCTCATAATAATTAAAAAAATTATACTCATTGCTTCTTTCCAGTAAAAACAATATCTACAAATTAAGAAGCATTGAGTTTGGTCAATATTTAAAGTTTACCATTTGAAAGGTTACATTATTCTCTGGGGTAAAGTTATTCCTTCACTTACCCTTATCAAAGCCTCACTGACCCCTGAATGAGAAAGACACTTTCCATCTCCCAACAGCTAGACCTTCTCTCTGTTGCAGAGAGCTTGCTAACCCAAACGGTGCTGAGAATCCATTGGCCCCTTCCATCACTGAAAATTCGGTCCCATCAAAGCTTTGTAGAATCGTTGCTGGCTCTCTCTAATCTGTTCAACATCAAGCGTACACCTTTTTTTACTTGAAGTCGAGAGAAGGTTCCATAAAAAGAATAACATTTGGATATGGCTGATGAAAGGCGGCGATATTAACTCATAATTCTGTCCTCATAGATTGCTTCCATTCAAAAGCAGATGCTGAGAAGTAATTATCTTTCTACTAACTGGCTTCCAAAGTCCATGAGGTTATAAATTATCTCACGGGAGTGCAACAGCTCAGAGATATGTAAAAAAGGTGCAATAGGAAGGAGTTGGTCTCTTCTGATGTCAACAATTAACTATGCCTGATGGGTTTGCCATTTAATCATTTAAGGGGCCTCAGTTTTATCACCCACAGACTGACGGCCATTAAGTAGAAAACATACAATTTGACTTACAACTCTAAATGAGTGAGCAATGAATAAATATACTGTATGTTATAACATTTTGATTAAATGACTTCAATGTATGGGAACAGGCATTTTGCCTAGTGGTTAATACACCCACATCCCAGCTGGAATGCCTAAGTTCAATTCCTACCTCCAGCAACTGATTCCATCTTTCTGCCAATGCAGACCCTTAGTGGTAGTGGTGATATTCCAAGTACTCGAGTTCCTATAATCTACTTTAGAGACCTGAATTTTATTCCTGGATCCTTACTTTGACTTGGCCTAGGCCAGACTTTTGTAAGCATTTAAGAAATGAACCAGTGGATGGAAGTTACTTCTATCTCTCTCCTTCTCAAATAAGTAATAAATGCATAATCATAAGTATAACTTCAGTGTACAGTCCTTCCAAGTAACATCAATCATGAGGGAAAACCTCAGTGATGAGCAATGATTTTCAAGAAAGACTTGTTGGAATGGATGACAGGAACCATCTTACTGGAGCACAAACACAATTGATGAACTTTAAGAGGTCTAAAATTTACATATTCAAGAGAGGAGCATGAAGAATAGGCCTCGGGCATGTTGCCTTACTTATCCTACATACTAATATGCCCTGGTAGCTTTTTTGATTGAACTATAGTAAGAATATTCTAGACGAGACTTGAATTAATACAGGTACAGTTAACTCATGTAAATAACATGAAATTCTCCGGCAATTTAAATATCTTTTAGCATGTGAATAAATTGATTTCTGTGGGGGTAGGTTTAAAAAGAAGTTTTCTCTACCAGAATGTAATATGATTATATTCTATGTATTTGTTGTAAACTTGGTAAATATTGACTTTCCTCTTGACTGAGCTCCTTTAGTCTATAACACAATATTTAGCTCTTTATTGTTATATGTGAGCATGTTTTGTATGCATGTGTTGCCACCATTTACATTTGTAAGTTCCCTGATGGCAGTTAACAAGTTTTGTTCTACTGAGGTATTTTCAGTAAGACCCAACCCTATCTGGTCAAGGGGTTCTCACTCCCAAAACTATTACTGATTTTCTCTCACTATTATGGAACCAAGAAACCAGTAAAGAAAAACAATGAACATCTATGGAAAGGCTATTCTGATTGCGCTGATGTCCCACATTCTTCCTTCATGCTAAACCATTACATTATCTGGATAACTGTGAAGTAGCTTTGGCAAAAGCTTTATTGTGTATTGGCAACAAGACTCAGTTTGACATTTTATGTATTTGTAATAATGTAGTGCTCCTATACGACTGTCACATAGTTCAAAGTGTTCCTCTGATCCTTTCTGGTGTTAATAGAATGCATATACTCCCTTTTCCATTTATACAAAGTATGACCAGTAACATTACTATTCATAACGTGTAGTTCAAATGTTCCTGCAATGCTATGACACTCATAATTTAGCTTGTTAGAACTCTTCCACAGGGAAGATGACAGCTTGTAGATTATCAACATGTGGGAGTTTTCTTTCTATTGTACTATGTTGAGCATACGTGATGGTGGTGGTGATGGTGGTGGGGATTGCTTCTATGTTGTGCATTTTAGGAACTCATTGGACCTCTCATTTTGTGATTTGCATCCATAAAATATAATTTTTAACAACTTATCTAACATTCTTGGTGGTTGTAAGGTTCAGGAGAGGAATTTGTTAATGTACAACAAAAACTACATAGTGCTGAACAATATCTAAATTGTTTGTTTACTTATTATAAGTGATGATTTAGTTTCTATATAATTTTACTCTTTCATGTTACAGTGTTTAAAAAAAAGTCCCAGGTGATACTTCTGTGCCAGACAGTTATAATAGTTCATTTTCTCAGTTAATCACTGCATGTGGTATTCATTTTCTCACTAAATACATGAGATGTCAAACAAGTTGATTAATTTCTCTGATTCTTATTTTATTATCTGTTAAATGGGCATGGGAATGATGGGATTTTCTGAGCATTTAACTGAAATAATTCATTGTAATCACTTAGCCTGAAACAGAATAAGAACTGAAGTATTTGGTATTATTATTGTCATCAAAAAGTTCATGAAAATAATAAAACTTGAAGCAAGTTCTCTTATACACAAATTTGAATAGCACCAGTACCTAATTTTTTCAATTATTAAAAAGCCTCAGCCATATTCAATATCTGGATTGGGAGATAGGGAAATGTTGTTTACAATTTTAAAACGTATTCTATCTATGCATCCTTATGGTTTGTTCTGAGGCCATAAAGTGCAACAGCCAAGATGATTTGAGTACCTATTTATGTGTCCTATCTATTTGAGGGTTCAAGTCAACCTCACAGAAACAGGTTATTTTGTGTTCCTTCCAGGCATTCCTGGAATATAAAAAGAAACAGATCAACCTCATGGAGTAAAACATTGTAAATTAAATTGCCTCCTCATCACATAAAAAGATCTATTTAATATTTTGGGTTTCTATGAGTCTTGAATAATGTCAAGGGGCAAAAAACATGTGGCAGTAGTTCATTGGAATGCAAACATGCAAACCAAGGGCTCCTTTTCTCTAATAATTGTCTCATGGTTCCTTATTATCATCCATACTAAATAGAAAAAGATAAATGCCTTTCCATGTGGTAAGAACTGAAAGACAGCTAGCTGCTCATTTACCACCAGTCATTTGTGTGTCCATGATTGTCTGAGGTTTTCATCAATTCTTTCACCCAGGGAAGAAAGATTTAACAAAATAAAAGAACGTACCCTGTGACTGACACAAATTAAGATGTGAAATACAGGTCAGCATGGAACTCTGAGTATGACTCTATTGCCCATTAGCAAATGGGAGATTTCATTACCCAGCATAGCTTACTGAAGATCTAAGAGAAAAATGATGTGGGTGAACCACAGAACAATATTAGAGAGAAAGTGATAAAGAAAGGAGCTATAGGGAGGTGGAGAGAGCAGAGTTGCGGCAAGGAAATGTGCATTAGACAGTGAATTATGCTTCAATTTTAATCTTCCCACCTACACTCCTTATGGTCTCTCCATGTGGCTCATTTTTGCTCTGACTTTTAAGTTAAATAACTTAAAATTGTAAATTGGAGAGAATTTTGTTTTGTCAAGGAGCATAAAGTTATATGCCCTATAAAGGGATTTAGAGGTCAAGTTTTGGTGATCATTAATATCTACTGTGAAGTAGACTTAAGCAAATGCTAGCTCTCTATGGTGTCAAACCTGCTTTCGCAGGTTTTTGCAAATGATTACAAGTGTGTTATAATTGCCATTCAGGATCTGAGTATCTCAGAAATTCAACAGGTTTACTATCATCTGACAAAACATACCAACATTTTGTAAGTAGTCTGTCCTACATGAAAGAGAAACTCAAGAAAAAAAGAAGTTAACTTATATATTCTTATAATAGTAAAATTATTAGCTTGAAGGAGATCACAGCTTTTTTGTCCCCTTCTCTCCTTTAATTTAGGATTTATGCTAGGGGATTTGGGTTGGTAAATTCTCTTGTCATATTTTGATTTGGGAAATTCATCTTTTCACATAGTAAAAGCATAGAAAACCAACATAGAGTCATGCAGACCTGTGAGTATATTGTAAGTGTGATAATGTCATGTGTACTGATCTATCTATAATGGTGTGTTTATGTATTTGAATGTGTAAGTATTCAAGTGTGTGGGAGGCTGTGAGAATATGTTAGTGAGCATAGTGTGAATGTTGAGTGAACTAGTAAACTTCTAAGTGTATGGCTGTGTATAAGTGTGTGAATGTGTCTCAGTGTTTGAGTATATATATACAAGTAAATGTGAATGTGTGGGTTTGTGTATGTGTATATAAGTATGTGTGTGTGTATATATATATATATATATATAATCATGGATTATAATCCAGCCACTTATTGATTGTGACTTTTCATTTTGTAATGATCATGTGACATAACATATGTGATGGTGCTTTGTAAAAATCTAGAATATTATACAAATATATTTAATTTTAATATACCTACATAAATATTCAGTTTTAGGAAAGAATAACGCTAAAGTCCGATGTACTTTATTGCCTATATGTGGCCAGAAAATCCAGTCTAAAATGATTATGGATATCTGAAACACAACTTTTACATCCTTTCTATCTATCTATTCCATCTATCTATCTCTCATTAGATTTCATTTTCCAATTTTATCCAAAAAGCTATCTCTAATGCTATTAAAATGAGCTCCTTTGTCTATTCTTTACCTGCCTCCTAACTTGGCACCAGAAACTACTGCCACTCTCACTAAGAATTTCCCATTAATAGTTAGCACTTTTGGAACAAAGTATTCCTTTCTGTGCAGACAACTGAAAAGAGAGTTGCTTGGGCATTTATGAGTGTGTTTCAAATAGGAAGGTTCTCATCTCTCAAAAAAACATATTTAACATCATATTCCAGGAAAGCACATATTGTTGTAGGTGACTTCTTGAATTCTAAGACACATTCTTCTCAATAATAATCCTTTTACTGAGATAAAAATGTACCTTCTTTTTAACATATCTTTTTGAGCCCAGGTGATGTGAATACATCTGCACAGAATATAGATAGGGCTTTTCTGTTGCTCACTCTAAAAAGTCAAAACAAACAAAAGTTTGAGAGAAGGGAGACACTCCTGCTTCTTACATATTTTGTCTAGCTTCAAGGGTCATTAAATACCAAAGAAGGTTCTTGTATATTTAATCAGATGGAATGCTTTGGACTGAATTGAGTCAATATTAAGCCCTTTGATTTTTCTAAAATGTCACACTTTGTATAAACTGAAGGTGTTTAGAAAGAAGGTGACAGGCAGTGTTTGTTCTTTCAGTTTCAGGTTGAGAAGTCTTTCATCATAAGACTTTCCCTTTTCTTGAATTCCTTTTGCTTGACTGAAAAAAGGAATGTGAGTAGATGGATCAGAGACCAGAGTCTAGTACTGTAGTGAAATGTGCATTTCAGTAGAAAACTGCTATTGAGAGATGGCTATTCAATTTTAAGCACAATTTGAATTAACTCAGTAAAATTTGTATTAATGCTTTCTATGTGTAAGGTCTCTGTCAATGCTGTGTGTGTGTATAGTTGATAAATTTCAGAACTCTGAATATAGTAAATAGTCAGTAAAATATTACAGATCAACTGCATGACTAGTATCAAAATTCATGATGTTTTTAACGTTTATATATATATATATATATATATATATATTCTTTTAAAATTTTGATAGGACAATTCCCTAAGAGAAAACACATATGAACATACACATAATTTCATATAAAATGCCTAAGTAAGTAAAGGACGTGTAAAACCTAAATAGGGATACGTAGAAATTTATGAAGGTCCAAAACACATCTTCAAATCAGTTCAAATCCTTTGCTATGCAAGCAGAAACTGACGCCAAGGGCTCAAATGAGCAACAAAGGCCTAGTTTGAAACAACAAAGGCCTAGGTGAGGTGAAGTGCACACAGCCCCTCTAAAGGTTGCCTTACTCTATTCCAGTCAATTGTTGGCAGATGGGAAAGCAGACCCAGTGCTGAAAGTTTTCCTGGTATATCAAGAGAATTCTAAAATATTACTTACTTAAATGCAACATTTCTTAATTTTAAATGTTGAGAACTAATTTAAATAATTTACAAAATATTGAACTAGCCCAACAAAACCTCCTAATTGTCTCTGTTTGTAAGCTAATAGTTTATCTGTTTTCCAAATGGAATACTGTGTAAATGTTCATATTGCTTCATTCATATATCAAATACCCAGAAAGCTATATTATATTGAAAGCACCTGCCAAGTGCTGTTTATTCTACAAAAGTGAATATGGGACTATTTATTATCTTTGAACTTAATACAGGAATTGTAATTCAAAATACACAAACAGAGGCATGGATTTGTGTATATGGAGTAAGCATTTAGTAATGCAGGAAAAAATAAAACAAAAATGAATACTCTGGATTCTCTGAAAGTCTGCTGAATTTCTTTCATGTTAACCAGCTTGATCTGGCATGCAATAGTATTTGCCCCCTCTCCCCTACTCCCACTGCTGCAGACTATACTTGTCTTGTTTTTGTATATCACCTAAAGTTTATTTCAGAGTGTTCTTGATTTGATGATAAAACTAGGGAGGGGCATATGATACTGCAGACATGAAAAACTCTGGTGTAGAGAGCTCTGTTAAAGAAAATCTGAGTTGGGCAGCAATTAAAGTTATAAAAGTAGATTTAAATCAAGAATTCAGCAATAGGGAAAGGAGATCTCAGGACAGAATTGTGTTCAGTTTCAAATACAAGATAAAGAAGGGATTTATAGCCCACAAACAGGATAGGAGGAACACTGTGGATATAAAATTACCAAGAAGAAATAAGGAAAGGAAATAAGAGATAAGGAGGGATTCTGTCTAAACTGACTTGACAGAATTCTTGATGGAGGTGGGCAAGGGTGATCAGCTGTCACCTGGGATGTGATGATGGATGAGAAATTTGACCAGACATTGGATAATTCAAGGATGAACACAAAAATAGAAAGTTTGAGGTCTAGTTGAGAAGAGGATTCTATGGAATCTGAATTAAGCTGATCTTGGAGAGACTGTCAGATTTGACAGAAAATTGCAGAGAACTGGAAAATGTTTTCTTTTTCTTTTTTTAAAATTTTTGTTATTTTCTTTATTTATTTCACCTCAATTATGGTGAAACATCCTTCTAATTTTCCTTTAATTCTTTTTTTAGTTTTTTTATTTAGTAAATATAAATTTCCAAAGTACAGTTTATGGATTACAATGGCTTCCCCCCCCCCATAATTTCCCTCCCACTCGCACCCCTCCCATCTCCTGCTCCCTCTCCCATTCCATTCACATCAAGATTCATTTTCAATTATCTTTATATACAGAAGATCGATTTAGTATATATTAAGTAAAGATTTCATCAGTTTGCACCCACACAGAAACAGAAAGTGTAAAATACTGTTTGAGTACCAGTTATAGCATTAATTCACATTAACAACATATTAAGGACAGATCCCGCATGAGAAGTAAGTACACAGTGATTCCTGTTGTTGACTTAACAATTTGACACTCTTGTTTATGGCATCAGTAATCTCCCTAGGCTCTAGTCATGAGTTCTCTCCTCCCTTCAGAGAAGGGTACCTCCTTCTTTGATGGCCCCGTTCTTTCCACTGGGATCTCACAGAGATCTTTCATTTAGGTCTTCTTTTTTTTTTTTTCCCAGAGTGTCTTGGCTTTCCATACCTTCAATACTCTCTTGGGCTCTTCAGCCAGATCTGAATGCCTTAAGGGCTTATTCTGAGGCCAGAGTGCTGTTTAGGACATCTGCCATTCTATGAATCTGCTGTGTAACTCGCTTCCCATGATGGATCATTGTCTTTTTAAGATTGATTTATTTACTTGAAAGCAGAGTTACAGAGAGCGAGAGCAAGAGTGGAGAGGGAGAGAGGGAGAGAGGCAGAGGGGGAGAGAGGGAGAGGGTGAGAGAGGGAGAGAGATTCCATCTGCTGGTTCACTCCTTAAATTGTTGCAACAGCTGGAGCTGGGCATGTGCAAAGCCAGGAGCTTCTTCCTGGTCTCCCATATGAGTGCAGTGTCCTAAGGATTTGGGCTGTCTCCTACTTCCTTCTCAGGCTATTACCAGGGAGCTGGATCAGAACTGATGCAGTTGGCATTCAAAATTCAAAATGCCCATATGGGATGCCAATGCTGAAGGCAGAGGCTTTACTCACCACACCACAGCGCTGGACCCAAAAGTGTTTTCAAATTCTACACCCTTGACTGTCTCATAGCATAAGGATCCTATATTGATTGCAGAAGAAGGGATATCTCTCCAGACATAATCTTCACCATAATAATATGCATATACAGATCTTCCTACAGATGAAAAATATGTAATTTGTTCCCATTTTAAAACTGATAAAATATTTTTAAATTCAAATTTGTAATGTCTTTCCCACATTGTAGGAGATTTCTGGGATATGGCTCTAGGATCATGGCTGGGACCCCTATTATAAAAGACAGATGTAGAAGAGAAAAACTTACAAATTTATTTGACATAAATTGGGCATGACACAGGAGTTTCAGAAAGAAAGATCTAAAGAAAAAAATTCTGAAATTGTTGTATTTTTATGCTTAGGTTTGAGGAAGTGTGCAGTCCTGCATTGTGTGGTTGGACAAAAAGGGTATGGGCAGTAGCAGTAAATGGGGCAGAACTTAGTAAGCCTTGTTTGTTTAGATTCTTCTATGTTCCTGTGTCTTTAGCCATACAGACATTTCTTTTCTCCAGGTACCAGGGAGGGCAGCTCTGCAAAGGGTGTCTCTTGATCTCTGCTGGGGGATGGGAGTCAGTCTATAGCCTGCTTTGGGAAAAAGGGAGCAAGAAGTGAAAGTGCTCTCTCTTCTGCTTTTTTTTTTTTTTTTTTTTTTTTTTAGGGTCCTGCATTTTGGAGGTATTGTGTTCTGAACCTCATCAAAATTTTAACTAAAACAAGTATTTGTGAATAAGATTCATGCAAATTGTATGCATGTATACATGGGCGTATATGCATGTTTCTTTCATATTTCTAGCTTATATGAAACAATGAGCATCTCTTTTCTAAGTCCCTAGCAACAGTCTCTAAGTGTCAAGTCATCAAAGCTTCCCTAAAGTACTCTATATGATCTCTTCTTTTTGATTCTCTCTCATTAGAATAAACCACTCTCACCTTGAAGAGTACATGATAGTGGTAGACTTAGGAGCAGGCAGCAGGAAAACTTCTAGATGAAATTAGAGATTTGGGAGAGACAAATAAAGTGGGAACAAGGCTAAGGAAATAACTCATCCAGGGAATTTAGAACCTGGTGGGAAATTAACATTAGAAATGTAAATGAGGTTAGGGAAATTAAGAAGATTAACTGGCTTATAGGGATTTATACAAAAATAAAGGAAGATCAGTGAAAACCTTTGGGATCTACTCCCCCTTAACAGAATCAAAGCTGTTTGTGTTCTAGAATTGTGTGTCCCTCTTGTTTTTTAGCTTTTTAATTTGAAGTAATTGAACCAAAGATTGGAAATTGTTCACAAGAACTATGTTTATTCTGTATAATTCAATGTGCTATCTATAGCCAGAGTTTGTATTTTATTAATAGTGACTGATTGATATCCAATCCCAAACATTTTTAGAGTTTATGGAGAGACAGATAATGTATCAGGAATAATTCTGTGTACAGCTCATTTGGGTAGCCAGACTTTTATTTTTCAGAGATATTTGAAGAATAATTGAGTTTAGAGTTGTAACATCTAAATAACTGAAATTCTCTTTCACTCTGTGTGTGCATGTGTGTGTGTGTGTTCGCTTTTCAAATAAATACAATGAATTTACATTTTTAAATGGGTGGACATTTAGCATAGCAGTTAAGATGCTGTTTGGGATGGCCATATCACATACTGGAGTCCCTAGGTTTCAGTTCCTGCTCCACATCTGATTTCAGTTTCTTGCTAATGTCTGCTCTGAGAGGCAGCAGATGATGGCTAGAATGGATGGATCTCTCACACCCATGTAGACGACATATAGTTAGTTCTTTTCCTTTTCTTGACTTTGTCAGTGTCTAGCCCAGGATTTTATAGGCATATGGGCAGTGAAGCAGCATACAGGAGCTCCCTGTGTTTTCTCTCTTCTGTCTCCCCCACTCCCATTCTCCCTCTTCCATCTCTTTCTTTCAGATAAATACATAAATTTTGAAAAATTAAAAACACCAAAAAAGGAGAAAAGTACATGTAAGTGAAAATTCTGGGCAGACATCTGATTAAATTCAATATGTACCAGTTGTCTCTCAGAGGCAGAAGATTAAATTGGGTAGACTTCTGAAATAGTCCCACTTCAGGTACACATAATCTTGAAGCCAGTCCCCTCAACTACTCTATGTGCCCTCTGGGGAATTTGATATTTTCTAAGCTTTAGTTTCATTTGCTAGAAAGAGGGTTTCATGGAGTTGGTGGGAAAATTATGTGCAGTTAGATTAGGTAGTACAAGCAAATGGCCTAGTTCCTGGTAGTGTTCTTGTGTAAGAGGGGGTGACAAAGTGAGGGAGCTTGAATAAACATGGATGCTGGATAGCTAACAACAAGTTGGGGGAATTTGAAGAATCAAGGCAGTAGCGTTAGAAAAGCCTCGTTGAAGGCATGTAGCTGGGAAGAATGAGTCTGAGCAGGTGAAAATTATGAGTCAAGACTGATTTAGAGGTATTTTCTACTTTAATTCACAACTCAGTAAATAGATGTCATTTTGTTTCTATTGTCCAAAGAGAGGCATGGGCCGGGGGATGGGGAGTCATTAAATTATTTGCCTTGATGACACACCCTGTGATGGGGAAAACTGTGAACGACTTTGAAATGGATCAAAAAGATTTCTTGGTTTCCTCCAGTGAAAAACTAGGCTATAAATAGCATGTACTCATTCATGTTATTTGCATCTATAGGGTTCAAGCCTTTCATTTTCTTGAGTTACTTTACAATTTTGTATATGGATTAAAATATACTGAATGGAATACAAATAGTCTGTGTCCATAGATATGCAAGTAAAATACTTACTATGAAAGGACTAATCGTTCATTGCCCCTCTTCTGGTAGTGGAAAACACAATGGTGCACCTACTTCTAAGTTTCTTCCATCATTGCTATGTGAATATATGTGTGCTATACTTTAAATTCTCCTTTTAAAGTTTTGCAACTTCTTACTAGTTCATTTATTAATCAAAGAGTTAAGAAAATCTTTGACTTGAGTTCATTTTAGATTTGTATTTTACTCATGATTTTTGTCTTGGAAAAAATATTTCCTTTAATATATCTGATGGCTGGTGCTGGAATTTGAACCTAGATCTAACATTAATGCGTTAGTTTTTATTCTGCTCTGCTACTTAAGAACAAGACACTTAAATAGGCAAATAAAGGATAAAAATATTCAACTAAACTGCTCTTACACACTTAAAAAACTAAGAGCAATTTCCGGACTATTAATAACCGTTTAGGATATTGAGATGGCAGACATTGTTGCAGATTTTTTCTTCAAAAATCTTATGACTTTGTCAAAATAAAGTAGCACTTTAAGTTCTGGAAACTGAGAGAAAGTAGTAAATAAATAAATAAATAAATAAATAAGGGGAATTCTGATCCTTTTAGATTACTATTCACCTTTCCCATGCCAATTCCTCTGCTACAATTTCTTCAAGAGCACTTTAGATTTACATTTCTCGGAAATAGTTTCCAAGTTATTCATCCTTGTTTGTCATTTTTATGGCTATCCATGTTCCAACTCTCACAGTAATGCCTCACCTTCTGACTTCCTATGTGACTTTCTATAGTGACTTCCTATATAAAATATATATACATATATATCTATGTGTTTATATATATATATATGTATGTATTTATTTATGTATTGGAAAGTCAAGTTACAGAGAGAGGGAGACGTTGAAAGATGGCCCAAACAGCCAGCAACCAGGAACTTCACTTGGTTCTCCTACATGGGTGCCACAGGCCCAAATACTTAGGCCATCTTCTGCTTTTCTCAGGCATTAGCAAGGAGCTGGAACAGAAGTGGAGCAGCCAGGACACGAGCAGGTGCCCTAAATGCAATGCTGGCTTAACAGGTGGAGGCTTTACCTACTATTCCACAATGCCAGGCTCTCTCTCTCTCTCCATATATATATACATATATATATAATTTTATATATTTATATATTTTATTTATAATATTTTATTTGTATATTATATATATATATAAAATATATATGTAGATATATATTTTGCCTGGGTTTGCTCACTGCTCTTAGTGACCCCTGAGCATATACCATTGTGGGGTTCACATAGGTTAAGTTGCACCTTGAAAAATTTAATTTGTGATCAGATGACATGACAGAAGGAGTATTTTATTTCAAGGACTTCAGTTATTATTCTAGATATATGATTTTTTAACTGAATAAGCTTGTCAAGCTATTTTAAACACAAAATCTTTATGCTCATATTTAAGTAATGATCTTTAGAGAGGTTGTTTTACAGATTAAGGGATGTAACACATGTAAGTAGTTCTTTAAATCTGCAAATCATAGTTTGCTTTTTAAAAGTATTTTTCTTTGCTTTATTTAGGAATGATAAAATGAATGTCCATTATTGACTAGAAGTAACACTAGTGCTTTCAATGCAGGTATGAAGTAATGTGGTCAGAGCCCTGGAGTCCCTTATCCAAAGGGGATATAGAGTTATAGTAGTTGTCCTCAGTAACTGCAGGAGTGATAGTGCTGGCAGTAATGTTGGCCATTGCATGTCCTTTGGATACTTCAGTCACACTGTACAAGCACCTTCTAATTAAGTTAGTAGTGTCACCTGCAGGTAGAGAGGCCTACATTTGTAATGTTTCTTGTAAAAAGTAGTAACATGATTTTTCTTAAAAGATACTTGGTGTGATCAGTATCTTGGATAAGGTTCTGCACTGGTAATGTATACCAAAGTGTCTTTCTTTTTCTTTAGCAAGTCTAACTAAAGTGAGGTAAAGAAAAAGCAAGGGAAAAGCATAGGTCTTTTAAATCCCATAGAGTTTTAGCTAGCTTTACATATAATTAGATTATTAAAGTATATGTAATTATACTTTGGTGTTTGGTATAAAACCAAGCTTCACAACTATACACACACACATACATCTATACATTTTATTTCTCTTATATTCTGATGTCACACATTACAAATAATCATATGTATAACTTATGTAAGAAATGTACCTTGAAATCACATGAGACTATATGGCAATAGTGATTATTTGAAAGGATGCCTCATGGGGCTAACGATTTGGCTACTCAATCTATGTCTTTTTGGTGTTTGTGGATGTGTTTGAGGTCAATAAAAATGTTACGATTGTCACTTTAACATGTTCTATGACTTTTTTTGGGAGATTTACACGGCATCTGTAGTGTCATGAAGAGCTCCCTCTTGCAATTCTGTCTAGGCTTTTGATACAGTGAAAGAAAGTCAGTCCCTAAGGGTATCATTGAGGTTTATGATACAGGTCTGAGCATGATCAAATGCAACATTTTAGAAGCCTTGAGGATTTCCTTTGAGGCTGCTTGCACCGAATGGCTCTCCCTTCTTCTGCCTTGGATTCAGTATTTTAGCTCAAGTCCCTTTTGGTATAGCTGCATATATAACACAACTCAGTATGCAAAAACAATAAATTGAAACGTACATAGGCCGGCGCCGCGGCTCAGTAGGCTAATCCTCCGCCTTGCGGCGCCGGCACACCGGGTTCTAGTCCCGGTCGGGGCACCGATCCTGTCCCGGTTGCCCCTCTTCCAGGCCAGCTCTCTGCTGTGGCCAGGGAGTGCAGTGGAGGATGGCCCAATTGCTTGGGCCCTGCACCCCATGGGAGACCAGGAGAAGCACCTGGCTCCTGCCATCGGATCAGCGCGGTGCGCCGGCCGCAGTGCGCCTACCGCGGCGGCCATTGGAGGGTGAACCAACGGCAAAAAGGAAGACCTTTCTCTCTGTCTCCCTCTACTGTCCACTCTGCCTGTCAAAAATTTAAAAAAAAAAAAAAAAAAGAAACGTACAGGAAGTTTGTCCTATTGTTTTCTTCATAGCTCTGTACTGTTCCCTGCTGTGTTCTTCGTATTTTGAATGAACACAATTAACAATTATTTATTGTGAGAATTAATTATGCAAATTTTCTTATTTATTACTATATGGCAATTTAAAAGAGTTATGAGCACTTAATGTTTTTTGTTTTTTTTTTTTTGAACTTTGTTTCCTCTGCAGTACTCAGCTTCCTTTCTTAGCCTGGCAAATTCCTTCTTTATGATGATTCTCAGGAATCTATTTAGAAACATATTTTATGCTTTTCTTACTACCTAGCTTGTTATGTATCTGTCCTCTGTGTTCCCAGACCATCCCATCCACATTGACATAAGTTATTCAACTACACACTCTTTTTGTAAACATATATTTAATGCTTACCATGTGCTACAATATTCTACACTGAAATTATTTATTTACAACAATCTCAACACTGTTTTATTTTATTTTTAAATATTTATTTATTTGAGAAACAGAGTAACAGACAAAGAGAGGGATAGACAGAGACAGAGGTCTTCCATCCACTGGTTCACTCGCCAAATGGTAACAATGGCCAGAGCTGGGTGGATTCGAAACCAGGAGCCAGGAGCATCTTCTGGGTCTTCCACATGGGTGCAGGGTCCCAATCACTTGTGCCATCTTCTACTGCTTTCCCAGGCCATAGCAGAGAGCTGGATCTGAAGAGGTGCAGTCAGGATATGAACTGGCACCCATATGGGATGCCGGTACCACAGGTGGAATCTTAACCTACTATGCCATAGCACCAACCCCCTAAATACCATTTTTAAACCTTAAATGTAGAGAGCAGGTTTGGTTTATTTTCTCAAGTCCAGACACTAGCCCTGTTGTAGAACAGTAAATGCTTAATAAATACTTGTTATGAGTCACTATAGAAGCTGTGAGGTAGTCTTACCACAGCTAATCTAATTACTAAGGTAAACGAACAAACATACTGTGTGTTACTATTAAATCAATTTATCATTATGATTTGTAAACATATTTTTAAAATTGTCTTCTGTATTTTCTTTGTCTAGGAAATATTGTAATCACTGAAACTTAAAAGGAAAACTACTAGCCATCTAAATGAAAATCCTAAAGTCACAGATCTCAAACCAGCAACTGTTAAGCAATATACTCCTTAGAACATATTTTACTTGACTGTTTGATAGGACCATCAGAGTTTTAAAGGACACAAAACTAGGCAGGTGTTTGCTCTCATTAGCATACAAACAGCTTACCTTGACTGACTTAAAGAACATATACACTAAATGTGTACATCCTGCAGGTATTTGAACTGAGACCACTTCTTTACAGCTTACAAAAATGCCACTACATATGAAACCTTTTGCCTTGTCAACACATTTACCTAATTGAACTATAAATGATTGGTTTGGAAAACAGCTACCAAAATTAGGCTTTTGTGTCAATTTTACAAATTATTTTCTATCTAGAATCTCTTTAAAGGGAAAGAGACATTCATTTTAAAATATTTCTTAGGCAGTATGTTTCATCATACATGCCTATACAGACACATATATATGAATATATATATATGTAAACATGATATGCTTAGTTTTATATCTTGAAAAAAATTAGAAGTTTCTCTACTAATCTTATATCTACTATAATAAATCTGTATTCACATCACCATTATAAAATAAATCAATTTATATGAAAATGATATCATTTTTCCCTTCGAAAGATCAAGTAACATATGTACCCATGGAAAAGGGAAAAAAAAAAAAACATTCCAAGCAGAAGGGACCGCATGAATAAAGACTCAGAGGGGTGAAATAATTTGACCAATTAGCAAGTAGGTAAGCTGTTGGAAGAGCCTGGAGAACTTAGAATCCTGTTGAAAAGAGTTTTCCTTTGCCATTTGAATGTGTGATGGTATGCTTTTGTGTTTTGCAAAGTAAAAATATTTCTGTTTCAGAAGGGGTCATTATGATATTGTGGAGGATAAATTTATTTTACTTTACTTTTCAAAAATGTATTTGACATGCAGAGAAAGATAAAGAGAGAGAGATAGCTAGAGGGAGAGAAAGGGAGAGGGATGGAGCTACCATCCACTGACTGGTTCACTCACCAAATGCCCACAATTTCTAGAGCTGGGCCAGGTTGAAGCTGGGAATCAGAAACTCAATCCCAGTATCCCACATGGTTGGAGGGGACCCAAATACTTGAGCTATACTGCTGCCTCCCAAGATCTGCATTGAAAGTTGAACTTTGGGGCCAGAATCAGAAATGGAAAACGAGCATTCCAATGTAGAACATAGGTGACTTTCTTGCTTTCCTAGCTAAATACCTGCTCTGGGAGGAAAAACTTTGAAAGGGATACAGTTAATGAGACAGGTGAAAAGGAAATTTTCTGGGAGGGAAATATTGGCAGTAGAAACAGAGCAAATAGTCCAATTTGAGCATTCCTTTGTAGATAAATGAGAAGAAATATACCTAGGCATTTTTTTTAGAAAACCTAGCATAAAAACATTTTTTAAGACTTGAGTCCCATCTCCTCACCAATTATTATAGAAATTTTTAAAGACAATGTGATTTATATTGATTGTTTGAACATGCCACAGTTAGTTACCAACATAGAAAATAAACACTTTGCATATTTATATTCTATCACAAAATGCATAGCTTATTTTTGAAAACAGATTATTCGCCAAGTTTAAAGAACAACATTCCTAGGAGAGTTAAAATAGGTTGGTTAAAATAGTTTTCTTGTGTGAATTCATGTCATCAACAAATAATATCTCTTTGTGGTAGGTACAGTTCTGGACCCCAGGCATATGGCAGTGGGAAGGAAAGTTTCCATAATCACGCCGCCTACCTTTCAGATGAGGGTCCTCATTTTTAGCTTCTATCCTGTTACCTCAGACTTCATATTAATGCTTTAATTTTGTACACTATAAATTAAAAACATCATTTCAGTGGTTTTTGAATGAGGGAGTGGCATCAAGCAAAACTAAAAAATTCAAAATTGTTTCAACTCACTCTCAAGAGTGATTATGAACAAATAATTAAGAGGTGAGCAGCCCAGTACTGAAAAAACAAATGCAAAGACTTTGTGGCTCTCAACAATAGGCAAATTGAATCACCAATATTTTTGTAAACAATACTGAGCTAGACTGATTTAACTCTTACTCTGTCTTTAGGAAAATTGTTTAAAATCTTCCTATGATTATCTCCTCTTAATTAAATAGTTTCTTTTCTAGGAGAAAACCATGACAAATAAACAATTTGTAGTTATTAATTTGGAGATCGGCAGTACACATGTTCAGTGTGACCATACAAAAATTTGTTAATGTTAAAATTATTGTGATGACTTAACTCTTCTTTCTATCCAATCTCTGTTGACCTTATTAGTTGTCTGTATAGTATGACATATGAGCACATTATTTCATAACCTTCTGAGTGTTAATTTTTGTATTGTTTTTTAATTAGCATTTTAATTGCTCATCAAAGTAATTGAAGACAGACTTGGAAAGTGGAGCATTTGCTAATCCCTTTGGTACCCATCAACACTAAGTTTTCCCAAGGTCAAGTGTCTTCTGGTAGTACTAATAGAAGCTTGCTTTGCTTGGAGCTCCCTGACTCATGATATCACAAAGCTGAGATTGGCATCTTTGAGAGTAGATTTATCTTTCTTCTTTATTCCTGAACCTTTGTTTTACACAAAAAAAGATTGGGTCTATTGCTTTACAATGAAAAGATGGTAGTGATTTATTTGTTTAGGAAAAAATGTACTGGATGCCTCCTATGTTGATGAGTACTCAACTGCAATAAAAATATTTCTAATTATTGAATGAAAACAATGATTTTTTTTATCTTTTTGAAGATTTTTTTGAAAGGTAGAATGATGGGGGAGGGACAGGAGACATGCAGATATACAGAGAAAGAGCATCCATCCAGGTCTCCCACATGGGTAGCTGTGACCCAAGTACTTGGGCCATCTTCCACTGCCTTCCAGGCACAGTAGCTAGAAACCGAATCAGAAGCACTGGAACCAGGAATCTGTTTTGGGGTGTGGGTGTCCCACAAGGCAGCTTAAGTCTCTGAACAACAATACCTGCCCCTCCTTTTTCTTATTTTATAGGCTAACCAGCTAATTGTTCTTATTCTATCAAAATGGATTATGAACAAATCAAAGATGCATCAACCAAATGGATCCTAGGATTAATGCACTGTGATTAAGTCCTCCCACCCTGGCATGAGACTGCTGAGATGTGAATACCAGGGTTTTTACCTACTCACTATGTGCTCTTGAGCCTCAGTCTTCTCAGTGATGTCTCAGAATAAAGGATTATGTGTCAGAACGACTGCATTAAGTGAACTGATCTTTTTAAAATAATTTTAAAGCACCCATGGAACACTTCAGCAATATAATTTATTTTATTACTTGGCAAGAATTATAAAACTAACCCTGGTTGGTGTCAACAGTATAAACATTAAAATCTGATGGCAAAATTTGTGTTATTAAAAAGTTAACATGAAATGTAATGAATTAGAATGAAATAGACATCCTGAGATTCGATGATTGTTTACAGACCTTGTCTCTTCTGTTGTTGAACATTTTTCTTTATATTATCTGTTGAACTCTTTTACTTAGTGTAGGGTTAACCTTATGATCATTAAGTAAAATGAAAGAAGATTTCTGTGAAAATTAAGAGTCGGAATGAGAGAGGGAGGAGGAAGAAAGTTTGGAGCTTGAGTAGGAGGGAGAGAAGGATCACTATGTTCCTAAAGCTGTATATATGAGATACATGATATTTGTATAACTTAAAGAAAATTTAAAGTAAGAGAACTGTACCAAAAATTAAAAAAATAAAAAGTGAACATGATTTTATCTTTACTGAAAAGATGATCCAGGTTGTTCATCCTGATTTGAGCTGCTGAGCTATTTTTATCAGGATGTGGAAAAGTTTCTATTTCATTAGTAAGGCTGCACCTGTCCCCTGGCTAATATTAAGGTATATCGTCACACAGAGCTTTCAGGAAACCAACATGACAAATACAACAGTATAAAAGCTTTAGCAATAAATTTGTACAGAGCATAGTTTGACTTTTAGGAAGGATTATTGACTGTACATAAGGTGGATGATGAGGTAGACAGTCTCTCTCTCTCTCTCTCTCTTTCTCTCTCTCTCTCTTGCACACACACACACACACATATACACGCACAACACACAACAGAAGTATTAAAGAATTTATCTAAATCCGATTAGAAGAAATATATCACTTGTCCAATTTCATGATGTCAATTCAAATTAAAGATTGATAGAGTAAGTAGATAATTGGTGAATGGTCGATGTATTTGACCTGGATAGCAGGCATGGTCTGTAGGCAGCTGAAAAGCCATTCCTGATCTTCCTGGTTTGTTTGTTTTTAGTGCTATTTTTAATTTCTGCCACTCAGACCACAAATCCTCTCTCCCTATATTTAGTCCCCAAAATTAGTGCAATGTTTCAATCTGAACAATTAATTGTTACTCCTATGCACTGTTAGAAAACTTTGCTCTTTTTTTCTTGATTGGTAACATGCAATCTGAATAAGTCTGCTTGCCATGTAAACACAATTTTAACATATTTCCCTGGCTCTCTTCTGCAATCTCACCACTGTTTTTAAGCTCCTTATGTCTAGAAATTCTGGAGTTGTTTTGCTTAGAATGTTACTCTGTCAAGTTGATAAAATATCATATAGGGATTTGTTTATAGAATATAACATTTCATTGTTCTTTCTTCATGTAGATTTTCAACTTTCACATTTCAGATATTACACTCTTTGTCTTGCATAGTTCTTTAAATCTTAATATATCACCTTTTTTTGACGTGAGAGTCTTATAAACTTCATATAACTGGATATTATTTTATCCAGAATAATAATTCTGAAGTAGGAGAGATGGTGTCCTGTTAAGTTTGTTGATACCAGTGATGTGTGCCATCTTCTAGCTATCAACATTTTGAATTTCCAATTTCAGAACCAGTAAAATGCAGAACAAGAGAACAAGGAGGTGATATTGAACCTTTTAATAATCTCCATGACTTTCTGTCTTTCTGTCTTTCTCCCTGTCTTTTATTAGATTTATCTAGCTTTACAATAAATTAAAATCTTTAAGCCTTATATGGGTGGAATATGGAGCAAGTATACATGACTTTGGGTTTATTAATTCCCCTCTTCGGATTTTACGTACAAACATGTGAGTGAGTCATAATTTTTGTCTGAGAGAAAGTGTTCAGTCACTAGCTTTTGACCCACAAAGAACTTATGATTATCCGTGCCCTCCATTTGTTTATTGTTTTTATTTTTTATTCAGTCTGACAGAAAAACACTGTCCTTACTTTGAGGCATTTATAGCTTCTAACATGTGTTCTCTAAGTTCATTAAGTTGACTATGGGAAAAAGGCTGCTTTCCTGTTTTTAGAGTCACAATAGAAAATTTCTCCAGTTGCTTTGTTAATTTAATGTTATCTCTTCTTAACCTTTGAAGTGTTCATTATTTTGAAACAAAACCAGACTAGTGTGACCTTTAGCAGGTTACTCACATGTAGCAAGAATTTTTTCACTCTCTGATGGAAAGAAAACGTTTATTATTATATCTTGGATTTTATTTTCTTGGTGTTAGCCCATGGTCCAAGGCTGGCACATAGGTCTAATTTGCATAAAGAAGTAACATCCGCATCCTAATGAATGCTTTGAAATAGATCTCATAGAGTATCACAGATCTCTTTGTAGTTTTTGGAACACTTAGTATAGCTGGCTCAAAGTTCTGCCTGAAGGGTCAATGTCCTTGCTTACCTTTAGCCCAGGTAATGTCAGATAACTTATAATTTTCTCATTTTAAAGTCTTTTATTTTAGAATAAAAACAGAAGCCTCCCAGAACCCAAAGTCCACCACTGTTCTTCTTAATGGTTTGAATGTTCACATTCTGATCATACATATATTCATATATTTTACATATTCAGAAAGGAGAATAGCGGTCAGTTCAGTTATTTACATACTATTAGATTCTAATCTTACAAAATAAAAGTTAGCATTAGTGTTCAGGAAGTAGCTCCTGTGGAGAGATAAGATATCATACGGTGAGTGCTGGTTCCAGTAAGCATGGATTATCTAAACATGTACTGTTTACTCAGCACTGTATCAGCCTCATGTAGGTACTAAAAAGAAATAGTTGATTTTCATCCAATATTTTCAATTGAAAGTATTAATACAAGCAAATCCTTCTGAGGGAGTATATGAAATTTTGTTGAAAAGATTCTATGCTGATGATGTGGCTATGACAGTCATGGAACTAACTGTTTGTAGGGGACATAGCCCCCTCATGCCTGTAGAAAGCAATGTGGAAAAGGATCTTTCATGAAAGAATAATCATTCCTGACATCATCTACCTAGAATCTGATTCTATTTCTTAGGCAGAAAGTGAGGACATTAAAGGATTGAGTTTCATGGGTCCAATGTAGATTTCTTTATTTCTTAATCTGAGACACAGTGGTGTCAATTGTCCAGAAGGAGCTGCTAGGAGGTATATATTGAGATAGAATACTGGAATGGAGATAACAGAATAGATATGAAAGTTATAGAATATATAACTTGAGATTTGGAGTATCAGGTTCATGTCATCTAACTATAAAAGTATAAAAAATTATATTTCATTAGGATTTGGTGTAAATCTGAAACATTTCACTTTGTCTCCATAATATTTAGTGTGGCTTAGGGTTGGAGTTTTTGTCTGCTTGTTTGTTTTTGGTTCATATTGGAAAGATAGGAAAAAAAACATCATTCTCAAACCAGAGTGGAATTGACAAACATAACTGAAGCAAGTGAACACCAAGAATAATTTTTCCTTACATTTTAAAGATTTTATTTCCAACAATAAAAATTGAAGATTCAGAATTAAATTTTCGTAATATTTCTCTCTCGCTTACTCTCTTTCTCTCTCTCTCCATCACACACACACACATATGGAGCAAAATTAAATGGACCTGGTCCTTACAGCTTACAATTTTTATTTTATTCCTTTGTTATAAATAATGAATAATAATGAATTCAGAAAATAATGAATTATAACTTTAATTCAATGCAATGAAAGAAAAAGTCAGAGAGAAATGCAATAAGCCTAGTTTATTTCTGGGGATCAAGGAGTTTTTCTCAGAGAAAAATGACATTTCAACTGAGCCTTGACAGCTGAGTAGGATTTTACTAGGCAAGAATAAAAGAAAGAAAGTTTCCGGAGAAAGTTGCTATAACTTTGAATAGCTAATGCAAGTCCAAGCAAATGGAGTGTTTCAAGTAAAGGAAAAGCAAAATGAGATGGGGTTAAACAGACAGGCAGGAATATTAGTTTCCTATGGTTCTCATAGCTAAATACCTTATGAATGGTTTAAAACAAAGGAAATTTGTTGTCTCAGATGTCTGAAACTAGAAGTGGAAATTAAGATATTGGCAAGGTCATGCTCTCTTTCTTAGTTTCAGTTGGTTGCTGGTAATCTGTGGCATCCTTTGGCATACTGCTACATAACTTCAGTATCTACTGTCTTCTCGGTACATCTCTGTATCTTCACATGGCATTTTCTTTTTTTTTTTTTTTATTAAGTCTAAATATTCCACTGACTTTTTTTTATAGATTTATTTATTTATTTGAAAGTCAGAATTACACAGAAAGAGGAGAGGCAGAGAGAGAGAGCGAGAGAGAGAGCGAGCTTACATTTGATGGCTCACTCCCCAACTGGCCACAACAGCCGGAACTGTGCCAATACGAAGCCAGGAGCCAGGAGCTTCCTCCAGGTCTCCCATGTAGGTGCGGGGGCCCAAGGACTTGGGCCATCCTCTACTGCTTTCCCATGGCCATATCAGAAAGCTGGATTGGAAGTGGAGTAGCCGGGTTTTGAGCCGGCGCCCATACGGAATGCCGTCACTTCAGGCCAGGGCATTAACCCTCTGCACCACAGCACTGGCCCCACATGGCATTTTCGGTCTCTATCTCTTATACTCCATACACAGGGCACTATAAATCTTGGATTAATATCCCACCCACTCCAGTATGACCTCCTCTCAATTTAAATCTTTAATTACATATTTAAAGATGCCATTACCAAATAAGATCACATTTATAGGTAGCATCTGTCAGTGCTTCATCAGACCTTTTCAGATTCAATCCACAAGCACAGGAACTGTATGTTCTGGTGAGGAGTTTTTTTGTTTCAGTCAGTTACAGTTTAAAGAGAGGACTGCCATAATCTAACCTATTTTATACTATGTAATTCCACTTTGTGACATTTTTAAAAAGAGTGAAGTTAATAGTGTAAAAGTCTATGCAGAAATTATGAGGGATTGAGGATGGGGGTTGGGGATTGATTACAAAATGTGCTAGATAATTTGAGGATGGATATAAACATGCTTAACTATGATGTAAGTTTGTCACCATTGGTAAAATTCAATTGTAAAAAGGAAAAATTTTACTGTATGGAATTTGTATCTCATTATCAAACAAATAATGGAAAAAATCTCAATATACTAAAAGTGGAAGTCTACTTAAGGTTTTTGCTAAGATCAGGGTGGTGCCTATTCCATGCTTGACTGGCAGGGTCAGCCTTTTCATTCAGGTATTAATTTGTGATCTCCTTCTCATTGTGCCAGCTTGATAAAAATATTCTTTGGCCATAAGAAAACTAAAGAAAGAGGTTCAAAACTTGGGGTACCTGCCTGAGGATGGCCCAGGCAGAGTTCAGTGGTCTTTGGTGTCAACAGCAGAGAAGACAGCAATTCACAGCTTTCTCAAGGTTTGCTATTGCTCAGAATACTTAAAGAGGAAGAAAATGAAGACACTTTAGAAGGAAAGTAAGTGAAATGGAATACGTTGGTGCTCTACAAAAGCTGAAATCCAGTCTGCTGGGTTGTATTGAAGAGAAACTGGAGACCACAAGGACAAAGCAAAGGTGGACACTCCCATCCCCAATACAGAGAAACCTGGGAAGACAAAACACCCTGGAGAAACCTGAACTCATGTGGTAGTATTTTGAAACTGAAGTTCTCCAAGAAAAAACTCTATTGCTGATCTACAAGCATCTAAGGGACAAATAGACAAGAAACTTGTACAAACAAGATGCTCTAGTGAAAGTAAATATATATATATATGTGTATATATATATATATATAATTTTCTTCTTGTAGTTAGTTCTTTTATTGGTATGTTTTACTTGGGGCAAGAGACACTTTCTATCTTATTTCTTATTAAATAAGAAATATATTTTTTTCAGTTTGCATCTTATGAACAAAATAAGTCATAAATATATTTTCAACCTATTTTCCTGCTGCTGATCTATAAAATAGACTTTTGATGGAATGCAGTAGATGTAATGCTGGGCACATAGGATAGAATATGTTTTGAGGGCTATGTATGCTAAGAACAAATATAGTAAAGATACATTTAAAATTCAGACTAAGTTCAGGCTTTGGGCATAATAAAAATCCAGAGTTTATTTCTAGGTCTTCAGATTAACGATGAGTTGACCATATCTAAATTAGTGTAACTGTCTTAGATATTTACCCTGTAATTTCCTGTATAATATATAAATGCATTACCTATTTAATAATTTTGGTACTGACATTATTCAATGTAGATCAGCTTGTAGTTATTAATGCATGTTATTTGTTTTTCACTTAATTCTTACTTCCTTTTGTTTTTCCCCATTGTACTTATCATATAGTTTTATCATATAGTTTATTTGTTCTTCCTCTTCATCTCCATAAATGAATGTAAGGAAACAAGGAGAAAAATGTGTTTAATTTATATACCAATGTTTATTTCAGTGCACGGTAAGGTACAACAAATGGTTGCTCAAGTAATGAACAAAGGAACAACAATTATTGGCAATAATACTACCCTATTTCCTTGGTCAGCAGCATGCAAGGTAACAAAGTGTGAAGTTTCTCAACAGCATGATTTCCTAGCTGCTTCTCAGATATAATCAAAGGCTTTAATATAGATAGAAGTGAAAATAAAGGTTTCACAACATTAAATTGGATGAAAACTCTTGCTCTTCTCCTGAAAATAACAAAAGTCCAAGAAACCAGTAGACAGAAAGAAGCAGCTCATTCTCTGAAAGTATCCTGCCCCAAATGTTTGTCAAGCTGGTTTGTACGTTGTCTGATCTTTTAATACACAGGAATAATGGAATGATAATTTGTTGAAGAACTTTTCTTTACTTTTGTTCTTATTCACTGTATGAAACCAGTGTTGTCAGTCCAAGAGATAGTGAAAGAATCTTGATTTTGAATTCTGGCCTGGATATACACTGATCCTACCCCTGGAGCCAAAACCAAACGATCTCATTCATTCATTCTTTTGAATGATGGATGCTAAAAAATTCTCTGAGTTGCATGAGTTAGGCATGGCTTGAAATCTTCCCAGCCTCTTCGCACATAGTCATGCTTTATTGGCATGTTAAATTAAAGAGCACCTGATGACGTTGTTGCTGTACAATTTTGGAGGCAGGAATCTCCTCTGGGAGAAAGTCAATTCAGGGTAGAATACAAGTAATTCTGATAATTCTCAAGTCCAAGGAAGAGCTGAATGAGTTGGCAATAAAAAGGTAGTGATTTAACTCCCTGGTTCTCAAGGCTCAAAATCTCATTGTGTTCATTCATCACTATTAGAGTAGACAGAGGTGGCCTTAAGATCCTCAAGGCTGAGCAAGGCACGTATTGTATCCATTTCACCACGGGGACAATGCTCTAATATTCTGCCTGCACTTCACATTGTTGTAAAAAGGACAGTGTAAAAGGACTAAGTACCTGTCTGAGGCAAGATCACAAATGAGGAGACATCTGTTCACAGATTTGTTTTTCATTTGTGTTTGGGAAAGTAGATGAGTCAGATTCTGTTCCTCCTTATTCTTTTTTTCCCTTCCCATTAGTTACTTAGTATACAAGATACGCTAATTTAGAAATGCATTTTTTTTCAATTCCTATAAGTGACCCTGACACTAGGACTTTTTTCCTCAGTTGAGTCACTCTGGACTCTTCTATAGTTTTTCTAAACACGTCTTTATTCTTTACTAGCATGATACAGAAATGAGTGAAGCCTTTGTATTTCTCCCCTTATTCTACAGGAGAAACTGAACAGAGGTAAATAATACTGTTTCTTTTTTTTTCCTATGCCAAGCCAGATGTGTGTGTGGGTTTTTTTAGAATTCTTAGCATTTATGTAAATGATTTTCCATCTACTCCTTTTCTCCCTCTTTGAAACTGTAGGTTCTTTGTACCTAGATATGCACTCTTGATCATATTTTTTAAAGGGAAAATACATTCAACCATTCTGAAATCAGAGATGACCCCCTAAAATTTATACAAAAATGTGGTCCTTTAAAGTTCCCCATCTGGGGTGCCACATATGCTACCGGAATTTGGGGTGCCATGCAATATCACCATATGCTTATTAATAAATCCCCAATATTAATAAGCCTGAGAGGGTTCTTGCCTAATATTTAGAGAAGAATTCTAAATACCAGCACAGAAAAACGAGGCAGAATGGTATATTTTAAGCCTTTATTTAGTGAGAAAGATGCATAGAGGAGTGAGAGCTTTATTTAAGAGAGAGGTAAATCTGGGTTCATACCGAGCACCAGGAACCAGCCACGTGGAGGAGCATCTAGGCCTGGAAACCTACGGCAGGTGGCCCAAAGGCCACGCGCCCCAGAGGCGCAGGGCTACAGCAAGCCCCTTCCTGGCAAGAGGCCAGCGAAAAGAGAAGGATGGAAGAAACCTTGTCCCAGATTTTTACCCCACTTCCAAAGGGGAGCAGTTAACTAACCTGACTGGCTGGTGGGCACCCAGGTGTAGCCAGGTAGGGGCATGAGGTCACACAGCGGCGTGGTGAAGGCATAGTCTTCCAGCTCACAAAACTAATCGATTTTAACCTATATGCCTGCCTACTTCAATTCTGTCACAAATGCCAGGAGAGTCGGATTTTTTATGGTTGTATATCTTTTTCATAGATAGGTGCATGTATACATACATGTACACATTTTCTTCTTGCAGTCACATGTCAAAGGACATTTAAGTCATTTCTGCATGTTGGCTACTGTGAATAATGCTGCAATAAATATATATGAAAGCCAAGATCTCTCTTAAAAATACTGACTCCAGTTCCTTTGGATACTTAATTGATGTGAGGGAAATGGGGAGATGTTTGTTGAAGAGAACAAACTCAATCATACGATGAATAAGTTATGGGGATGTAATGTATGGTAATAGTTATTACTACCAATGTTTATATGAAATTTTATGACACTGTAGATTTTAAGTGATCTCACCACTGGCACAGACACGTACTATGGGTGGTGATGAATGTGTTAATTAATTAGTGGTAACTGTTAGAGAGTATATACATAAATCAAATCATCACACTGTACACTTAGAATATGTATACAATTTGCATGTGCTAATTATAATGACAAATACTGTTTATTATATAATTAATTATATAATGAACAAATGTATTATTTTAATTATTTAAATGTATTATTTTAATTATTGATTAAATGTTTTTGAAGTACTATATAAGTAATAAAGAAAAGTCAGGTAGCTCCATCTGATTGGAGTCATTTTAACGGGAAATTCTAGGAGAGGTCTGTGAAGAATTTTCTCCTTCCTGCCCTTGCTTTTCCTAGCTGCAGTATATATATGCAAATCTGGCTATTCTAAGTACTTATGACTTCCTTAATTGACTATTTCTGTTTCCAATTTCCTTAATGTATTCAGAGGCACAGTTAGTTTTAAAATTACAACAGGACCTGCCCTGGAATTTCATTCCCCACTTTGACACCTCTGGTATTTTTTTTTTCACAAATTTAAATAATAGACCACTCCTCTTTAATGCATCTGAATGCCCTCCAACAAATGGCAAGAGACTGTATAAAAATGTCTTTCAGTAACAATTTCCTGTTACAATTTAATTCTTATTGACAGAAATAAAATAATTTATTTTTATAGCTTAAGAGCAAAAATATCAAGTAGTTGAAATTCTAAACGAACTACTGAACTCCTGAAATGTTCATTCTACATTAGCTATTAAACAAAATGGGGAAAACTCAGCCTAGAAGATGTTCAAATATGAATTCTTTCTGGCTTACAAACATAGATTATTGGTCCAGTCTAGAGTACAGCACACAACTACTTTAGCCTCTAGCTACATAAGATTCCCCTACACCACTAATGTGAGTTGTTCTTAACCATATGGTAGAAAGTGTACAGGACATAAACTCAGAAAATCGCAATGACTGATGCAGCTTTTAACTCTGCTATGTGTTTCTCCCATGGGTAATTCTTGGTTTCCTCATCTATAAAATGCAAATGATTCTTTTGCTATGGAAACACTCATCCCAATGTCCTCAGCACTTTCTTGGTTTTAAATCAAAAGTTACACCAAAAGAAATGACCTTTCTCCATGATTATTTTTTCCCCTGCTTCACAGACTTGTGATAAGGATAACCATGTAAGAAAGCACTTTTTGAATAAAAATAATCCCAACACATGGAAAGATTTAATGTCATCTTTTGTGAACTTATTACATTTTATGCAATGTTTGAGGCTCCGAGTTTCTCTTCTGACATCATCAGTTATGTCTTCCACAATACCACGTTATGCAAATAAAACCTTGAAAGAGATTTGAGTCTAGATAAAACTATGCAGTAGGAACAGTGATCTTGACTGTGTCCAGGCACCCAGATATGCTGTACTCCTAGCGTCACTGATAGGTTCCTGTTTTAAGCAAATCCTCCTCATAGTGTACAGTGAGAATCACAAGAGACAACTAGACCTGGACTGGGATTTCTGGACTGTCATTTTCAAGTTTTATATCATTGAGAAATCGACTCACATCTGTAAATCCCAATAACCAAATGCTATGTTCTAGATATTTGTATTCCTCCCCCCTGCAAACTTCCCTCCCTCCCTTCAGTTTACATATTGAAGTTCTAATCTCCAGGGTAATGGCGAAAGAAGGCAGGTCCTTTGGAAGGTGATAAGATCATGAGGATAGAGGCCCCATAAAGAGGGTTAGTGTCTTTTTAGCACAGACCATAGAGTGTTGCCTTGCCTCTTGTGCCATGTCATGTACAGCAGGAAGTTGCTGTCTATGAAGATTGAGTCCTCACCAGATGTCAAATCTAATTTCTTGATCTTGAATTTTCCAGAATCCAGAGCTTTGAGAAACAAATGTTAATATTTGTAAGCTACTCAGTTTATGATTTATTTAGTTCTAGTATCCAGAATAAACTGAGACACCATATTTGCAAAAGTCAGTTATTTAAAGACTATAAGACAATATCTATCCTTTTCTTAGATAGTACCAGCCTCACATATTACTTTCATCAGAAAAGTTGTCAGACATTACCATTATTAATCATATTTGAGAGAAAAATCAGTAACTGATATTCACAAAATTAAGCAGAGAAACGTACAGCTCAGGAAAAAAAATCAAGTCACAGATGAGAAAAAATTGCTGAATATTAGAAACAAATATAGTTTCAAAGTTAATTTCAGAAACAAGCTGAGACTAGTGGAATGGATTCAGTGAGGGACTAGATGTTACAGATGAGTCCAGGGACTCAGTTAAGAGATAATTCCATAGTTTAATTGCTAGTCACGGAATGGTTTGCCTGTTCTGTTAGCTAAATTCCATTGAGCAATCCTACAAGAGTTCCTATCTCCCAAAGGAACTATGTGACTCTACTTATAAGTCATTTCCACCAGCATTGTCTTACTTGATCTCAAAACAATCTTGTGAATTATGCATTAATTTTAAGTGCAAACTTGAAAGTGGCAGAGATTTATAACCCATCAAGGTGACATAGCTTGCAAATAGTGGAGTCTAGATTGAAACCCAGACTTTGAGACTCCATAATTAGAGCTCAGCTCACTATGTCACAGGGGGCATTCTAGTCAATTTGCAGTCCAGGTCCACTTGCTCTGGGATGCTGAAAATGTACCCATACTGCATAATATTTGGGAAATAACCAGCTGCTATTATTAAAGGACAAATTCAGAGCAATGACTCCTTTTCTTTCTCAAATAACAAATTTTCAAAGTTTACTTATTTTCTTCTATCTGAAAGGCAGAGTAACAGAGACAGAGAGAGAGAGAGAGTGAGACAGAGAGATAGAGAGAGATCTTCCATCCTCTAGCTCATTCCCCAAATACCAAATGCCTGAAACAGCCAGAACTAGACCAGTACAAAAAGACAGGTCTGGAACTCCACTGAGATCTCCTCAAGGGGTGGCAGGGGCCAAAGCACTTGTACCGTCACCCACTGCCTCCCAGGATTCATTAGCATCAAGTTGGATTGGAACTGACACTGATATTCCACTGTGCCACAATGCCTGTCTAAAAAATATTACATTTTTTAATTTGTGTATAATTACTAGCATCAATCGCAAAAACAAAAAGTAAACTGAAAGTAAGTTCCAGAATCAGCTTAATAACAATTAGAATTGACTAGGACCCAGTCACCTACAGAATTCCAGACCAATAAACATACGCGTTTAGAATTTAGATGATTATTAGCAGAAATTTATGTTAACTTTATATTGAGTCCTGAAGAAAACCTCATCCAGGAGTTTCAGATGAACTTTGAAAAATTAACATCTCAAGAGTTAATTCCCATTGGGTGAAATCCCATGGAATAATAGTGGTAACACTGATGCTATTGATGATTGCAACATGAATGACATCAATAGAAAATAATGTCATGCACTAAGTTATATAGGTTACAAATCAACTTCAGGTCCTTTCTTTGGTTGAGTTTTTGTGGAAGAGAAAGTATAGATATTCTATTCCTGAATTATACAACTGAAGTTCCTGTGTCTCAATAGGTCAAATTACCTGTTCAAGCCTGCAACACACACACAGAAAGAACTGAAACACTGGGCTTCTAACTGTCCATTTCATGCTAATTTTGTAATACCAAATCTCTTTTTTTATCTTTCCATCTGATGAAGTAAGTGCTTCCAAAACTCATTTGGCTACCTCATCTTTCATTCCCAAGAGTCAACCTGTTAGTGAATTTGCAATATGTTCACTGGCTTTCTGTACAGGTAGCATCTACCACCTTAGCCATGTGCTGACAGCGATGGGAGATGGGGGAAATCATCATTCTTGGCAGAGGAATTAACACATGGATTTTGCCACCATTTATCTGCTTTCTGATCTCTCTCAATAATCTAATTTACATGCTTAGTATAGACTTAACAAGTATCTGACCAATAACAGTATCTTAAAAACATCTATTAAGCTTATTTGGAGAATTTCTCAGGCATGGTTATCAAGCAAATTACCTTCCAGTTACACCCTTTGTTGTCAAGCCAACTCCGCTTTATTTATACAAGGTTATCCAAGGGCCTTGCCTATGCAAAAATGTTCTGAATTCAGGATTTGAATGCATGATATAGCTTTACTATATATTTTAAGATGTTGTACCTTAAGATTGTTTTTCTGATCTAAAAAGTGGGAAACTACAAATTATGAAGGCAAGAAGAAGTTACAAACTATTCAAAAGAATAGAGGGTTAGAAAAGTAACAAAGGTGATTATTGAAAATCAAGTAGGAACTGAGATTGTATTGGTTTTCTGGAGCTGCTATAACAAAACACCAAACACTTGATGGCTTAAAATACAATTTTCTTATCTTAGAGTTATGTAGGTGAGAAGGTCTGAAACTGAAGTGTAAGTAGGATCATGTTTGCTCTAACATCTGTGGAGGATAATCCTTTCTAGAGTCTGAACTTCTGATGCTTGCAGATCAAACTATGGCATTCCTTGGCTTATCGATGCCTCTCTTAGTTACAGGATCATCTTCTCCCATTGAGTATTTACATCATCTTTCCTCCTTGTGATTCTGTCTCTGGGTTAAAACAATCACCTTTCTGGACACCAGTTGCAATAGACTAGGGCCCACCACAAAGAACTCAATTTTTAAACCGATTGTCTTTGTTAAGGCCTCATTTTCAAGTAAGTTCACATTTTGATGTAGTGGGTATTAGGACTCCCACACAGGTGTTTTTTGTTTTTTTTTGTTTTTTGTTTTTTTTTTTTTTTTTTTTTTTGACATACAGCTCAGCTTATAACTGCAGTAAACTGGAAAGCAAATACACCTTCTGAAAGAGTAGCAGTTATTCAGCTTCAGCCAATTGTGATAATTCTAAACCATCATATTTTTTGACAGGCAGAGTTAGACAGAGAGAGAGAGAGAGAAACGTCTTCCTTTTCTGTTGTCTCACCCCCCCAACAAATGGCCGCTATGAAGCCAGGAGCCAGGTGCTTCTTCCTGGTCTCCCAAGCGGGTGCAGGGCCCAAGCACTTGGGCCATCCTCCACTGCCTTCCCAGGCCACAGCAGAGAGCTGGACTGGAAGAGGAGCAACCGGGACAGAATCTGGCTCCCCAACCGGGAATAGAACCCAGGGTTCTGGCTCCGCAGGCAGAGGATTAGCCTAGGGAGCCACGGTGCCGGCCCAAACCATCCTATGTTAAAAGAGAAACAAAAAGTCTAAATATTTTGTGTATAGTATGTGCACTTGTTCATCTTGTTTGTGACAGCCAAACTCTGCAGTCCTTATGGTCTGATTGAATCTTCCCAAATTTTCTGATTGTCCTAGTCTGTTAACTTATATATGAGAAATGTGCTGCGAATGGGCTGTATAATTTGCCTGTGACTACACAGTTACTGATGGGAGAACAAAACGCACAACCTCTTGCTCCTTATGTTTTTTTTTTTTTTTCTGTAGACACAACATCTGTGTCTCTATTCCAATCTTAATTATTTATCTGTCAAATGGCCTTCCTTTTACCATCATTTACTGCTTTAAATCCCATTTGTTTTGAGACGTCCTCCTTCAGTTTCTCAAATTCTGTCAGATAAACACTATGAAAAAATAAGTCTATATCCCAAAAATACAGACATTTTTTAGATTTTTATACACACACAACACACAATGAAAACAAACTAATTAGCTCCCAGATATGTACCTGAATCAAATAAATAAAAACATTTTTATTTTCTTTCTTTTTTGTTATTTTCTTGTATCATTTATTCCTAAGTGTTTTAATCTTGGTATTATGTTTCATATAAATCTTTAAATTATACTTTCTGTTAAAGATGTTTTCCCTTTAAAAATCATTTAATTTTTTCCCCCAGAAATCGTTTATCTAAGGAATACAAACTTCATGCATTTCATAAATACAACCTTAGGAAAAATCATTTAACTACAGAAGAAACGAATACATAATTATGTAACAAAAAAGTAAACAATACTCGGGCCGGCTCTGTGGCTCAGTGGGTTAAAGCCTTGGCCTAAAGCACTGGCATCCTCCATGGGCTCTGGTTCTAGTCCTGGATGCTCCTCTTCCAATCCAGCTCTCTGCTTTGCCCTGGGAAAGCAGTAGAAGATGGCCCAAGTCTTTGGGCCCCTGCACCCACATGGGAGACTCAGAGGAAGCTCTCTACTCCTAGCTTCAGATCAGCACAGTTCTAGCTGTTGCGGTCATCTGGGGAGTGAACCAGCAGATGAAGAACTCTCTATCTGTCTCTATCTCTCTCTATAACTGTCTTTTAAAATAAATAAAAAACAAAATCTTTTTTTTTTAAAGTGAACAATACTCATATTATGCTTTAGTTAGAAATTAGAGTGAAGATAATTCAGGAATGATGGAGGAAACCATAAAATAATTTACACATCTCTGTAATCCCTCCCATTAAAAAATAAACAGAAGTATAAAAGAAAAATAAAATTCTTAACAAGGAAGGTTCCAACCCAACTAATTGACAAGTTAGCCTCCAAACCCCAAATACAGGTTTGTGCAGGCACACCCTTGAAAGCTATAAAAGCCATATGCTGTTGTCAGTGCAAGGAGAAAGAAAAGGGTAATAATTGCATTTCCGTTCATTGTTCTGAGAACAGAGAAAGCACCTGAAATCAGCTAAGTGTACTCCTAGCAAGCATGGTGGGAAGTGAAAACTGAGAGGTGGGTGGGGCTACAGGATACAACTGTGAGTAAATATTGGGACCTCAATGGATGCAAGATGTCTGGGCTGGAAATTTTGAAAAATTCAACCAAAAGTGTCTCTTCCAAATAGAAATCTATTACCTTATTTCTATATATCTTATAGCAGCATATTTTCTATCATTTGCACACAAAAGGGGTAGGAATAGGTCAGATAATATGCAGCTTTGTGTGCCTGTTAAAGATATGTTTTAATCTAAATGAGGTGGGACAACATTAGAGAATTTTAAGCAAGAGATGGTGTTTAAGTTTCAAAACAACACTCTTCCTGTTGTGTGTAATGTGGATTGTAGAGTAAGCAAAGGGAAGGAAATGCATATTAGACAAACGTCTAAGGACATTTTAGAGTATGAACAATTAAGAAACAAAGAAGTTGGCTGCTTTAGTTATGTTTTAGAGATTTAGACAATAGAATGTGATGATTGCTTGGAACTGGAGTACTGAAGACAAGATGGAGATTTGGCCTAAGTAAGCAGATGGATAGTGCTAATAAGTTTTAGAATGGAAAAATCATCAGAGTGGGCCTTGGAAAGGGGTGAGCAGGAGGTTAAGTGTTCTGTAATAATCACATTAATTTGGGTACAAATCTGGAGTTCAGAAAGAGATCATAAGTGTATGTCTAAATTTCAGGGTTATCAACCCATAGATGGGATGGATAAGTTGACTGACTAAACAATGTTCTATTTTTTTTAAGATCTATTTTATTCCTTTAAAAGGCAGAGTTACATAGAGAGATGGAGAGTCAGAGAGAGACCTTCTATCCATTGGTTCACTCTGCAAATGGCCACAAAGGCTGGGGCTGGGCCAGGGCTAAGCCAGGAACCAGAACTTCTTTCAGGTCTCCCACGTGGTTGCAGGAACAAAAATACAGTTTGTTTTTAAAAATGAATGTATTTGGAAAGCGCTCTGTGACAATATCTCTATTACATGTCATCTGTTTAATGATGTAATAGATTTGTGTTAAATTTTGTTGATGGCAATCCCATTAGCCTCTATGGTCATCTTTGCATATATGTGGATGTCTATCTAGAGGAGAAATTCCTAGAAGTGGGATTGCTGTACTCAAGCATATGTGCATTTAAATTTTGATATATATTGCCAAGTACTCCAACAATATATAAAAATGTCTGTTTCCTCATATCCCTGCCAAATTTTATAATCTTTGGCAATCTGATAGGTTAAAAAAGAGAAGCATTTTTGTTACTTAATTTGCATTTTACAGAATAATTAGTGAGGTTGAGCATCTAGCCATATGGTTGTAAGTATTTCAATCTCTTTTTGTGTGAACTGAACTTTTTTATCTTTGCCTATTTTTCTTTGGGCTATTGTTTTTTTTTTTTTTTTGCATTTTGTATTTTTTCTTCTACATGTTGGACACAGTATAAATATTTTCTATAATTGTGCTTGTCTTTGAACTTTGACACTTTTTGACAAGGTGATTCTTGAAACATTTGTTTTTAATACAAGTTTATGATTTATGACATCATATTCATATAGTCAGGATGGCACCACCAGAGATGAATTTATGAGAGTGATAAGAATTAATATATTTCAATTCTCATTTTGTTGGCATGCCATGGAGAAAATCATTTTGCATGTGCTTTAGTTTCCTCTTTATAAAAAGTAAATCACAATCTGACTTATCTTCAATAATTTATTAAGAAATAATTTGTGAAAAATGTAATAATTGCCTTTTGGGTTTAAACGCTATGGAAATTTGAATATCCTAGATAGACTCAATAACAAAATGAATATACAACACTGTAAAATTTTAAAATTTTATAATTGTACTTTAATCCATAAAGCTTCTTTTTTTCCTAGTCTTTCTGCTATTTTCTAACTTCTTTCTCTGATTTTTCTCCTATTCTCTTCTTTCTCTTCCTCCTCGTTGGCCTTGTTACATGTGAACAATAGTTCTGGTTTCCATTATTCTCTGGGAACACTGCAGTATACACTCCAAACTGGATAAATTTGCAATATGATAAAGAACATAAAGGTTTAGTGATCTATACAAACTCTGTCCTCTCTGTCCTTTTCATTTGACATCTGCTTACAGTTAAACATGTTAGTGAATTATACTAGCTAATTAGAGTCATGAGTAGAGATGGATACAAGAAAAATATGTTAATAGCTCTGTGAAGTGCCCAGATTATGCAGTGGGAAGAGCCCTGATCTGAGAGTCTGGGAATCTGAGAGCAAGCTCAGGTTTTCTTATACACTGGCTTTAAACATGTATAACTATATATCAACATATAGAATAAAAGTTATAGCATACATTTATGTTAAAACTAAGTCAATTAGGAGAACTATGACTGCATAGGTAAGACAATAAATTCAATATTAGGATTGTGAATGCCAGACTCAGTCACATCCTTACCATCCATGAAAACAATATAAGCAGACACCATTACATTTTGCAGAAATCTTAAAGCATATTCATGAAACATATTTTAAAACACTCCATTTATTTCCTTGATGTTTTCAATTTTTATTGTAGAGATGTTTCACATCTTTGGTTAAATGTATCCAAAAGATATTTAATTTATTTTTATAGCTATTGTGAATCAGACTGAACTAACAAATTCTTTTTAAGCCATGGCATTCTTAGTGTATACAAGTGGTATTGATTATTCTGTGTTGATTTTATATCCTGAAACTCTGCTGAAGTCTCTTATGAGTTCCAATAGTCTCTTACTGGAGTCTTTGGGTTCCTCTATACATAAAATCTCATCCTCTGAGAATATTTTTCTTGCCTAATGGATCTGGTTAAAACTTCCAGACATATATTAAATAGTAATGGTGAGAGTAGGCATCCTTGATGGTCACAGATTTTAATGCAAATACTTCCAACTTTCCCCATTAATATTATGATGGTTGCAGGTTTTTGTGTATTGTCTTAATTGTTTTGAGATATGTTCCTTCTATATCCAACTTTTACAGATTTTTATCTTTAAATGCCTTCCGTATGATGGATTGGAAAAATTAGTATAATCAAAACATCCATATTACCTAAAGAAATTTACAGTTTCAAAATTATTCCAATCAACCTACCAAGCATATTTCTCAGATCTGAAATTCATATGGAAACACAATACCCCCTAATAACTAAATCAACTTTTTTTTTTCAAAAGAGTGTTTATTTGAGAGGTAGAGTCACAAACAGAGAGATGGAGAGACAGAGAGAAAGGTCTTCTACCTGCTGGTTCACTCCCTAAATGGCCACAATGGTAGGAGCTGGGCTGGTACAAACCCAGGAGGCAGAAACTTCTTCCAGGTCTCCCATGCAGGTGCAGGGGCCCAGCTTGGGCCATCTTTTCCCAGTCTATAAGCAGAGAGCTGGATTGGAAGAGGAGAAGCCAGGACATGAGCCCATGCCCTTATGGGATGCCAGAGCCAAAGGCAGAGGTTTAGCCTACAAGGTCACAGTTCCATCCCCTAACTAAAGCAATCTTAAACAATAAAAACAAAACTGGAAGCATCACAATACCCAATTTCAAAACATACTATAGGGATGCAATAACCAAAACATCCTGGTACTGGCACAAACAATAAACATTTGGACCAATGGAACAGAATAGAAGCCAAGATATTAACCCATACATCTACAACTAACTAATCTTTGACAAAAAAATTCCCTGGAGAATTGATAGTCTCTCTTCAACAATGGTGTTAGTAAAATTGTATATTCACATGCAGAAGTATGATTTAAGGGCCAGCGCCTTGGCTTAACAGGCTAATCCTCTGCCTTGCGGCGCCGGCACACCGGGTTCTAGTCCCAGTTGGGGTGCTGGATTCTATCCCGGTTGCCCCTCTTCCAGGCCTGCTCTCTGCTATGGCCCGGGAAGGCAGTGGAGGATTGCCCAAGTGCTTGGGCTCTGCACCCGCATGGGAGACCAGGAGAAGCACCTGGCTCCTGGCTTCGGATCAGCGAGACGCACCGGCGGCAGCGGCCATTGGAGAGTAAACCAACGGCAAAAAGGAAGACCTTTCTCTCTGTCTCTCTCTCTCACTATCCACTCTGCCTGTCAAAAAAAAAAAAAGTATGATTTAAGACCACAACTTTAAACCCTATGCAAAGATCAAATCACAAAGGGTTAAAGATCTAACCTAAGATCTGAAACTATCAAATTACTGAAAGAAAATATAAGAGAAACACTGTAAGACATTGGCTATGCAAAAACTTCATGGATAAGAACCCAGATGCACAGGGAATAAAAACAAAACTAGATAAATGGTATTACATCACACTAAGAAGCATCTGTACAACAAAGGAAACACTCATCAAAGTATAGAGCCAACTGACAGAATATGAGAAAACATTTGTGAACTGCGTATCAGATAAAGGTTATGTCCAGAATATATAAAAAGCTCAAGAAAATCGACAACAACAAAACAAATACTCCAGTGATGAAATGAGCAAAGGACAAGAACAGGTACTTTGTATGTGTGAAATACAAATGGCCAACAGACACAAGAAAAAATCCTCCAGACCACTAGCCATCAGGGAAATATAAATAAAAACCACAGTGAGTTTCCATGGTAGCTGATTAGAATGGCTGTCATCCAAAAACCCCAAAATAGTAAATGTTGGTGAGGATGTTGAGAAAAAACGTACACTGATACGCAGCTGGTGAGAATGCAAACTACTTTAACCATTATGTAAAACAGTAGGAAATTCCTCAGATATCTAAAAATTGAAGTATCATATGACCCAGCCATTCCACTCCTAGAAATATACCCTCATGTTTACAGTTTTCATAATAATATCTAAGTTATGGAATCAACCCAGTTGTCTATCATTTGGTGACTAGGTAAAGAAAATGTGTCAAATACACATACATGACAGAATACTATTCAATCATAAAAATATTGAAATGTTGTAATTTGCAAGAAAATGGATCCAACTTGGAGATAGTTATGCTTAGTAGAAGAAGCCAGACCCCACAAAACAAATAGTACACGTTTTCTCTGATTTGTTGTAGTTAATATAAGAGGTTTAGAAAAAAAAGAACTTACTTATATGAGTGAAATCAACATCTTGGGATTTGATTATTGTTTATAGCCATTATCAGCAATATATCATGCTGAACAGTGATCTTTCTTCTTTTTACTTTTTCAACACTTTATTTAGTGTAATCTTTTTTTGTTTTAGATTATTTATTTATTCATTTATTTGACAGAGTTATAGATAGTGAGAGAGAGACAGACAGAGAGAAAGGTCTTCCTTCCATTGGTTCACTCCCCAAATGGCCTCCACAACCGGAGCTATGCTGATCCAAAGCCAGGAGCCAGGTGCTTCCTACTGGTCTCCCATGCAGATTCAGGAGCCCAAGCACCAGGGACATCCTCAACTGCCTTCCCAGGCCACAGCAGAGAGCTGTACTGGAAGAAGAACAACCAGGACTAGAACCCGGCACCCATATGGGATGCCGGCGTTGCAGGCAGAGGATTAACCAAGTGAGCCACGGTGCCGGCCCCTTAGTGTAAACTTAAGCCTATGATTAAAAATATGGGATCATAAAAGTTAAAAAAAGAAAGAAAGAAGGAAGGAGGGAAGGAAATATCATATTCTTAGAATTGTATCTATGAACTACTTGAAACCTTTTCTCTTTATATTAAAAGCTTAATAAAAAATCCTTTAAATAAAATAAAACACTCTGAATAATCTTATCCTAATTTTTGGCTAAGAAATGAAGTATGGACTACTTTGCTATAAACAGTGTGTATGTGTGTGTGTGTGTGTGGAGAGAGAGAGAGAGAGAGAGAGAGAGAGAGACAGAGAGAGAGAGAGAGAGAGAGAGAGAATTTCACAGCCCAGTCCCTACCCTTTACAGTAAGTGGACCTAGAAACATTATTAAGCAGTATTTTCTCACCTATTCACACCAGATAATGATCCATCTGATGCTCAATTTAAACCACATTGTCAAAAATCCCTATGAAGGAATAAGAAAAAAATTGTCAGTCAGGCTCCTGATATTAATTTTCAATGAATTATTATTTGAGTTCTCTATAAACCCAAATTCTGTAGAAAATAAGTAAAGGTTTACCAAACAAAATAGAAAAGAATCAAACCAAATTGATTTTCCTAGCATTTCTCCTAGGTTTGCTAACAATGTTTTAGCACCCATTAAAGTTTGGATTGTGTAGACTAAACATTGGATTTTAACAAGAAAAGAGCTATTCCACTGCTTCAAAATTCCAATGCTTCAAAATTCACACATCTAAATAATTTTTTCAAAAGACATGAAGGATAATTTATAGGAATGAACATTGAAGCTTTGCTCTCATTCATTGGCTCACTTACTTACCCACAATAGATCAACTACTGTGCAAGGAAGATCATAGTGATATGAGAATGAACAAGACATTGTAAAGAATAAGAGCTCTAAGGAAAGATATAGATAGTTGCATTTTTTAACAATTGAAGGAATCAATATAATGTCTTGGCCACTTGTGGCATTTTTATTATTTTAACCTACTTAAGAAATTAAAAACTTTAGTAAGGCTGTAATACTTTTACATATTTCGTTTGGCATCATGCTGTGAGTGGACAGAGTAGAAGTGAGAGATTATCGATAATATTCAGGTTTTTTTGTACCAAATAGCAGATAGGTGTTCTTATAGCTGCAAAAGTTCAGAAAAGATGGAGAAAAGACAGGCCAAGATGAGAAATAACTGCATATAGAGACCGTTAAACTTAGTGCCAGTGATATTTTAGGTTTTCAGTTTAAGCCCCTCTGAGACTAAGAGTAATTCTTGAGGACATTGAACAGTGGACATTGCTGAATGCAGAGTCCTTGACCTATGTGTCTTTGAGTTAGTCCAATGTGTCTGCCAGCCACAAGTCTGTTGACTACTGAGGTGAGCAATGGATGTTTCATGATTCTTTTTTTTTTTTTTTTGGACAGGTAGAGTTAGACAGTGAGAGAGAGAGAGAGACAGAGAAAAAGGACTTCCTTTTGCATTGGTTCACCCCCCCAGGTGGCTGCTATGGGCAGCACGCTACAGCCAGCATGCTGTGCCGATCCGAAACCAAGAACCAGGTGCTTCCTCCTGGTCTCCCATGTGAGTGCAGGGCCCAAGCACTTGGGCCATCTGCCACTGCCTTCCCGGGCCACAGCAGAGAGCTGGACTGGAAGAGGAGCAACTGGGACGGAATCTGGTGCCCCAACGGGGACTAGAACCCGGGGTGCTGGCGCCACAGGTGGAGGATTAGCCAAGTGAACTGTGGTCTCTGCCAGACCACTTTTTGTTTGCTGTCCATCTGTCTATTTTATCCTTTTTGTCCTTGACTTTTGTTCTGATTTTCTGCCCATTAGCACACTTCTATCTCTTTTCACTAGGCATTGGAATGTGATATTTTGATTTGTCACTCTTCCAAGGACTTGGCTCAGACTCATCCTATTGGCTCTTTCTAATTAGGAATTGTACACATAAAATACTCTGATGTAAAGTGTCACTAAGAGCCAATCAGACCTGCTTCATTTCCAAGAAAAGGGAAGTATGTTTCAACTATCAAGGGCACTGAAAATTGTGCACAATGAATGATATTCTAAGGTATTTATTAATGCCTTCAAGATGACTTCATGATGTCCCTCATTACCTTGAAACTATTCACAAATCTTAAAACAAATAAACCATTCCTCTTAATGTTTTGTCTCTGTTTTTACGTGTTTAGTGGAGTGCATCAGAAGAATTGGATATGGAAAAAAAAAAAAAACCCTCACCTTTTTATCTTGTAAATCCCTCAGCTCTGTTGGTTGACATAATCTCAAATGGATCTCAAATAACCTTGTAGCTTCCATGCCTTATTCCCCAAGGTGTCTGTGAATGTAGAATTTCCAAATCAGGAAAAGTTTGGATGTCCTTTATTTTTCTTTCTCTGTGTGAGTGCGATCTTGTCAGAATTTAGCATTTTATTTGAAATGCAGTCAAATAATGCCTGCTCTGGTATTTTGTCATTCTTTCAGCCACCAATTTGTCTTCATTTACGCATGGATTTACTTTTTCTCCTTTCCTTACACTGAATGTTACTACTCCCATTAAAAACAATGATTATTAAAATTACTGAAATATTGAGAAACTATTTTAAGAAATGGTAACTTACTTTTAAACTGGTGTATTGGTATAGTCTAATATGAAAATTCAGCAATGTCATTAACAAAAATCATCATCTTTTGCATCTTATTTTGTGTTGTATTTGTTTCTTTTCAACATTTCATCATGAAAACAATACATTCATGTGAAAAATAACAAAAATGAATATAAACAAATTACAGTCAACTCATAAACTCTAATATAGCACCACAAATATTTCTGATATTTTTTACATTTGTTTTCCTGTGAATATTTTATAAACTTAAAAGGCATATTTTTTCCTCTAACTTGTTCATGTAGTACTTATCCTGAGCTTTCTCCATACTATTATGTAGTCATTGTAAACACTGAATATTGATTTTTTTAATCCTCTTCTGTAACAGTAAATGTCCCTAAGGTTTACTTTAAATATAAATCACTATGGCTTATTATCCATGCACTGAAATATTAAATCATGCATGCTATTCTTATTCAAAACTATTAAATTTTCAGCATGAAGAAAATGAAGTACCATCGCCTAAAATTCTGGCCTTAATGTAGTGACTTGAGCTCACTCTCTCTACTTACCATGTAATGAGAAGCTCATGATAATGTTGGCAACAGAAACAAAGACACAAGTCTGGAACACATGATGCTGTCCAACGACTGCCCAGACTTAGTGCCTCCTGTTAGAAACCTGGCTTCCCTTGATATTTGTTCTAATTTTAATAGAAGCTGCTGCTATGCACAGGTAAGATTCTGTAGCAAGATGGATAATGAGCAATATGAAAACAACACCTGGAGAACTCCATGGCAACCTTATACACAGGATATTAACACAATAACCTTGTGTTTATTAGCATAAAGAACTACAAGCAAGGTTGGGCCAAGCAAAACAGTCACAACAGTATGTAAGTCTGTGAATACTTACATGCATATTTCTCTTTGCTCCATGGAATTCTGTCTATTCAGAGGTCTTCTAGTCAAATTAAAATCATTTATTACATGGTGACTGTTTAGTTATTTGTCTGAGATATTTAACTCCAAAATATGGGAAAGAAAGATATTAAAAGAAGAATTCAGACATAGTTCTAACACCTTTTGAAAAATTTATAAAATTGTTACCTCATTATGTAAAAACTAAAATGAAGACATGAAAAGTCTCTAAGTATATGTAGTCATTTGTGTGAATCCCTGTTAAATGTAAGCACATGTTAAATAAAAAAAAAAAACAATTTTATCTCAGTATCATAAATATGTATAATCTCTGTAGGCATCCTGGATGTTAAAAAAAAAAAAAAAGTCATGGACCATCAGAAGAGAGCTGAGCCAATTACCAGGAGGAATATGTGGCATTGGTAAAAGGCAGCACAAGATCCAAACAAGACATTGCCTTATACTTGTTAGAGGTAGACAGAAGCCAAGCTAAGCTATGCTAAATCATCTCATCAATAAACAAGGTCTTTTCCAGAAATCTGATTTTATTTGATTAATATATTGGGTCAGGTAATGGTTGCATTAAAATTCATCAGATATTTGCATTGTAGGTGCATTTTAAAAATTGTGTAGATTCCTCTTATCTTGTCAGAAGAATCATTAGACCAGATTTAAGACAACCCAGATAGGGTCTGCTCTACTGGGCAACTTTCAAATGTGGTCTTACAAAGTTCCTGGTAATCTGAAACTCTATAATGTTCCTCTATTAACAACACTTGTCACTAAAACACCTATTTCCTTTTCTTAGGAAGTTAAAATGTTTGTATAAGTGGAGCAAGAAAACAACATGGTAATGCACAAAATTATTTTGTTAGAAATGACATTGACACATGACAATGGACTTCCTTTTTGTTCCATCATAAGAAATGACACATAAAGCTAAGTATTCACTTCACTGAAGAGGGAAAATCAGTGTTGGGTAATGGAGAGGCATAGATTTTGAAGGCCAACATATTTAGTTCAATTCCAGTTCAAAAACATACTGCTTATATGACCTTGGTCAGTACCTCTTAATATCAATTTTATTATATTATAATGTATTATATTTATTATATCAATGACTTACCTTTCGCTTAATCAATCAAAGTACTTAATGGGTTTTTTTCATTATATTTAACCTTATTCCAGCCACTGTAAATCCTTACCCATTATAGAATTTAGCTTCTAATACCTTTAGAATTATTAAACTGACTAGATGAAAGCATACATTTAAATCTCCTGGCATAGTGCTGGATGTAGGCTAAATGCTCAGTAAATATTAATTACTCCTATTCAACATAAAACTTTTTCAAAATTAATGAATAAATATCTTTTAAAAGAAATCCATTTATTTATTTAAAAGGCAGTTACAGAGAGCCAGAGAGCCAAAGAGCCAGAGGCAGAGAGAGAGGTCTTCCATTCATTGGTTCACTCCCCAAATGACTGAAACAGCCAGAGCTGAGCAGATCCAAAGCCAGGAGCCAGGAGCTTCTTCTGGATTTCCCACACACGTGCAGGTGCCCAAACACTTGGGCCATCTTCCACTGAATTCCCAAGGCATAGCAGAGAACTGGATCAGAGTGGAGCAGCCAGGATTCGAACCGACACCCACATGGGATGCTGGCACTGCAGGTGGCGGCTTAACCAGCTATGCCACAGCACCAACCCTAAATAAATACCTTAATCTCATGAAACTTTGACATGTTTAGGCTTAACTTCACATGCCAAATATAGATTTATTAAATGATAGACAAGAGTAGTGTTTTACATTTCAAATATAATATTGTCTTTCAATTTATAACAAAGTCAAATGTCTACAGTGTTCAGGCAGAGAGATGAATGAATGAATCAGGTTAAAAGTAAAAGAAAACAGATTATGGTAAGCCAAGGAGCTACATATCCAGTCTAAAATGGGTTCCAGGCAATTGTGGTCAAATCAATAAACAATTTCAGTGTTCACATACCTCCTAAACTCCCAAGGAAAGTAGGTAATGAAGTTTTTAGTAAGAAACATTCATATCATGCAGAATGTGGTACTAATTGATAAGCATGCACAAACATGTATAACACATGCTCAGAATAATCTAATTCTGTGGATATCCAGTGGAACCTATCCATTGGCCGCATGTCTGTCACCTGTGCTGTAAAAGACATTTTATTCTTTTATCTACTAAGATAAAAAAATCATTAAAACTAGATTAAGTTAGATAGCACACTTCACAGGCTCTTCAGAATCTATTCATTCTCTGCTTGCAATGTTAGTCAAATCTGGTAGCATTACAATCATGTACAGAATCTTAAAATATAAATTGTAAGAACTCGCTCTCATCTACTAGTTAGCATCTTTAGAACTGTAACAAAAGAATGTCTACTTTCAAATATCACACAGATGAATTTTTAAAATTTTATTAAAATTTTTTATTTAATTTTCTATTTTTATCAATATAAGGAGAACAGATATCATATATTTCATAGATATAATTCTAATAAGATAACCATATACCCCCCATCTACCTACCTCAATCTACCCTCCTTCACATTAAGGTACAACTACTTTTACATTTTAAGTGAAACTTTACAGCACACATATATAACTTAACCATACCAGGCAACCAATCTTTTAATTTCCTTTTTTCTTTGTGTTTGAAGCCTACCAGAAGCTGTCTTCCAATTTCTTATACAGTTTCCTTAAATTATCATGAGTCCTGGTCATGCCACTGCGGTGCAAAACCAGGCATGGAAACTATGGAATTACAGAAAGAATTTTTTTTCTTTAGTACACCAAGTCTTGTACAACTTTCTCTTTTCTATCTCATTGCCTAATATGTTCTCTCCCTCTCTCTGTCATTACACCATGCTTTTGCATTTTCATGAACGTAACATCACTCTCATGCTTGTTGCATCTACACATATAGTCCTCTTTTTGCCCTTCTATTTTCTGTCACTGAGAAACTCTTCCTCATCTTTCAAACACCAGTCCACCCCTCTCTCTTCTCCAATGACTTCCACATTCTTCCAGGAAAACTTGAATGTCTCTTATTTTACCATCTCCAAATACTTTGGAATTACCAGAATTTATAACGCTTGCCCCGATGTATTTTCATTGCTTATTCCCTTGTGTGTATTCTCACATAGTGACCAGCATATGGTGTGTTTCTAGTAAATGTTTGATGAGAAAAAAAGGAAATATTGATCTGAATATAGAATAGCAAATGTAGTACATTTGACTTATACTTCACTAAGTTCTAACTTTATTATCCCCTGGGGTAGGGGCAATGAGTGTTCAGCTAAGAACAAAAAGTGAATCAGAACTGATCCATTAAATGCTCAATTTGCACACTTACTTTTAAAGTGATATTTTGCACATTAATGTTTGAACTCAAACAAAAAATCTTAATTTGATAAATTATATTTTAAACTTATGCTTTCACTTTAGAAATATTTAATTTAGGAAATATTGCAAATTACAGAGTACTCTGGGAATTTTTTTAAGGTATGTATCTTTTTGATGAAATTTCCTTGTCAATTAAGTTTGCCCTGCTTAACATTTATAAATCTCTATGGAGGTAGGGGCTAGGCAGGGTGTCAGGGAGCAATGCTGTGAATCTTGTCCAGCAAGACTAATGCAGGAGACATTTACAGTCTGTAACAGGAGCCAGAGATTCAGACAACTTTATTGATGCATCATCAGGCTGAGAAGAGAAGGTACTGCAGCAGGGGTGACAAGGACATGTTCTGTGTGTTCATCGATCTGCAGTCTCCCATGGAAAACTCCACCTATTTCTGGATGTCTTGAGTGGTTTTATTGATGCAGCTCCTGCCAGAAGAGAGGGGAATTGGAGTTGTCACATTTATTTTTCATGTCATGTTGGCACTCTCATTTAGGAATTTAATACATACACAGATGATGCAGGAAAGGAAGGATATTGATGATTTTATCAAATTATTTTTGGCAGTTTGTGAGGGAAAATTATATAACCCCAGAAATCTGAGAGGAATACTATCAAATCTGCCCTTGGTACATTTCATGTGGCTGCTGTGATGGGATTCCTATAATCCTTTGTTACTGAAATTCTTTACTGCAGCTAGCAATGAATCTTGACCCAGGAAACAAGTCAATGGAGCAAAACTATCATCCAAGAAGATGATACAGAAAGCAGATTGAACTTTCATACATGTCTAGCTTGTGGTTGGGTGGATTCATGCAGCAGTCTTATTAGGACATGTCAGTAGATCATAGAGCCACAGGCCCAAGAAGGACTTTGCAAGGTTACAAAATCTGTTTTTCTGTCTCTGAGTAAGAGAACTCTTACACTGTAAGAAGAAAAACAAATCAAAAAAGCTCCTAAAGTCTATAGATGTGCAATGAGCAATAAGTATAGGTATTAATTTTAAATCTAAAAGGTACTTACATGTGTATTTGTTTATATTTTTTGCTTCATGAAATGTTAAATTCATTTTAAGATTCCTATGAATCAGTAAATGAAGAAGCTTCTATTTCCAGTATTCAGTTCCTGATTTTTCTATTCTTCAGTACATCTTATCCTCAACACAGGTGTTATGTTAGGAATAGTGTTCTCAAAACCCTCACAGTTCAATGGGTATTGGGAAAGCCAATCTTCATTGGAGTGTTTGAAGATCTTGAAGGAACAATTTCCACAGCCTGGGTTCAGGTTAGGGGGCAGTGTGGAAAGTTTAGTGTATCCTTCTTGCAAATTTATACAAATAAAGCACAGTTAATGTATCATAGTGATGTTTTTAAAGCTGTTAGTCACAGTAGAACAGCCTGCCCTATTTTTGTCTAGAATACCCTCGCTCTACCTACTTCTTATCTACATATCATTCCTTAGATTTTACTCATGTTTTATTTTACCTCAAAAAAATCATCAACCTAGGTGTAAAGCCAGACTCTGATCTTTGCTCCATGACTGAGTTTTCTGAATTAATTATGTATTTTTCTATCATTGTTGATACCTGGTTGTCATCCTTCTCACTCCTCTGAAGTTTCTCTGACAAAAATTCCTTCAAAACTCCAAGGAATGGCTGAGTCTTTATCTTATCTGACGTCTGCAGCAAAAGGCCCTTGACACCCATGTACCACAGGAAATCTCTTCCTTTGGTTGCTGGACACCTTTTTTCTCCTCCTCATTCTTCTAATGCTGGCTTTTTATAGTCCCTTCTCATTTCTTTTATCTTTGCCTTCATCACAAGTGAGGTGGTCTTTTTTTTAAAGATTTATTTATTTATTTGAAAGTCAGAGTTACACAGAGAGAGGAGAGGCAGAGAGAGAGAGAGAGAGAGAGAGAGAGAGAGGTCTTCCATCTGATGGTTCACTCCCTAGATGGCCACAACTGCCGGAGCTGCACTGATCCAAACCCAGGATCCAGGAGCTTCTTCCAGGTCTCCCACACAGGTGCAGGGGCCGAAGGACTTGGGCCATCTTCCACTGCTTTCCCAAGCCATAGCAGAGAGCTGGATTGGAAGAGGAGCAGCCAGGAATAGAACCGGCGCCCATACGGGATGCCAGCACTTAATGCCAGTGCGTTAACCCGGCCACAGCGCCGGCTCTGATCATTTTTGTTCTTATCTCTTATCTCTTTGTGTTCTTCTCGCAGTACATTTCTTATTTATTCATTTGTTATTGAATTCCAGTTCTTTAACTATCTTGAATATTACAATAATTCTCATATTTCTTTTTTTTTTTTTATTTTTGACAGGCAGAGTGGACAGTGAGAGAGAGAGAGAGACAGAGAGAAAGGTCTTCCTTTGCCGTTGGTTCACCCTCTAATGGCCGCCGCGGTAGCGCGCTGCAGCCGGCGCACCGCGCTGTTCAGATGGCAGGAGCCAGGTGCTTATCCTGGTCTCCCATGGGGTGCAGAGCCCAAACACTTGGGCCATCCTCCACTGCACTCCCTGGCCACAGCAGAGAGCTGGCCTGGAAGAGGGGCAACCGGGACAGGATCGGTGCCCCGACCGGGACTAGAACCCGGTGTGCCGGCGCCGCAAGGCGGAGGATTAGCCTGTTGAGCCACGGCGCCGGCCTATAATTCTCATATCTCTATCTTCTTTCCACACAAATACCTTTGCACAGCTCAACCCTGGCACCACTAAATGTTGGATGCCTTTATTTTTATATATGCTAAGCCTCTGCCATTCAGCAGATTCAATATTGATGTTTACATCCCACTTATGGACTATCACGTCTCCTGTGAGTCCTGCATTGGCAGCACCAGCCATCTTTTGCTTGCTGGACTTAACTGTTTTCTCTCATTCAGGAAGCACATCACATGACTATTGATTGACTCTCCTTCATATTCCAACATAGTTAAAGAAGCATCCATAGGCCGGCGCCGTGGCTCAACAGGCTAATCCTCCGCCTTGCGGCGCCGGCACACCGGGTTCTAGTCCCGGTCGGGGCACCGATCCTGTCCCGGTTGCCCCTCTTCCAGGCCAGCTCTCTGCTGTGGCCAGGGAGTGCAGTGGAGGATGGCCCAAGTGTTTGGGCTCTGCACCCCATGGGAGACCAGGAGAAGCACCTGGCTCCTGCCATCGGAACAGCGTGGTGCGCCGGCCGCAGCGCGCTATCGCGGCGGCCATTGGAGGGTGAACCAACGGCAAAAGGAAGACCTTTCTCTCTGTCTCTCTCTCACTGTCCACTCTGCCTGTCAAAAAATTAAAAAAAAAAAATATTATAAAAAAAAAAAAAAAGAAGCATCCATAACTTTCTCTAAGACCCTGAAATCCACCCCCCCCCCCACTGGTTTCATAAAAAGGCACTATGGCACTTGCAGATAACTAAAATCTTAAAGAGAAGTGCAGGGCTAAGACCATGGCTGGCACAGCGCAGTGAAGATTAGAACCCATTGTTGGAGTGTTTCAAGTAGGTGAAGGCATCTATGGATCCTCACCGATGAGCCATTCCCTTTTCCATCCACCAGGATGCCTCTGTGCCCATTGGCATAAGGATGATACATTTCAGTTTACAAATACAAATCATTTAATTTTGTCGCTGCAGTCAACATAGTCTGTATTTTCAAGGAATACTTCTGAATAAGGAGCTATGAATTTTTTAGTTGGGTTTTCAAATAATTCTAACATCACTGTCAATTTTGTGTGTTTATATTTTATTTTTCAGTTCACACATGATAATGATACATATTTATGGGGTACCATGTGATGTTTATGCATATATTCATTTTGTAATTTGTATTTTTCTATAAGCAAGCATAGAAATTATGATAATATCTAAAATTAAGTAGTAAAGATAAGAGAGAAGGGAAGACATTTTGAAATACATTAAGATGCTGGAACTCTCAAGTCTTGATGCATTGGATGTGACTGGAAAGGAAACAGGGTAGATCTAAACTGTCTCATGTTATTTGCTTATACAAATGGGTAAATAACAGTACCATTTTTCTTAAATGGTGCAGAGTGAAGGAAAAAGAATTTAATGTATTCAGTATACCAACACTTCTGATTTATGCTAAGTTGGAGTTGCCCATTAGTTGGCTAAGTGCAACTACCTAGTAAGTAGTTGTTTCCTAGACAACTGAAGCTCCATTAATTACTACCAGGAGTATGCTACCCTGTTTCCCCACATTTGTATGGATAAGAATCAGGTGCTTTTTATGGCCCAACATAACTCTTCAGAGACAAAGACTAAACCCTGATAATGTTGGGGCAAGCTTTGGGGCATAGCTGATAAAGCTGCAGCCTGTGACTAGGCATCTCATATGGGCCAGTTTGTGTCCAAGCTACTCTGCTTCTGATCCAGCCCCATGCTAAAGGCCTGAGAAAACCTGGGAAAAATGGGTCCCTACCACACACAGGATGAGGCTCCTGGCTCCTGGCTCCTGGCTCCTAGCTTCAGCCTGGGCCAGTCTTGGCCATTGCAGTAATATATTTGAGGAGTGAACCAGCTAATGAAAGATCCCTCTGTGTCTCATGCTTTCTCTCTGTAACTCTGCCTTTCAAAATAAAATATATCTTTTAAAAAAAGTAAGAGAAAAAAAAACTCTGATAGTGCACCATGAATCATATTTCAGAATGCTTCTAATAGGGCATAAACTATAGTGTCACACCTGGCTCCCCTGATTAGAGAAAAACAAATTATCAGTTTTGAAGGGGAATACAACAAGTTGTATTTCTGGGTTGATTCTGAGAAATGTGGTAGCATCAGGAAAGATTCACAAATCTGAAGTGCGTTCTCTGTCAGCCTACTCTCAGCTTCACCCCCACTCATTTGTGGTGCATGTCTCAGTAAAGACAACATACTCGTATTTTCTGACTAAGCCATGGTTCACATAGCTATTGGTAATGTAGGGATATTAGAGTTTGGGGAGGTGGTGGAAGGACAGGTGCTTGACATTTAGAAGTCTTCAGGGAAGAATGGTTGATAAAATTGTGAAAAAAAATATCGTCTAGAGAAATCTTGAAAAGCGAGTGAACAAAGCTGGGATGAAGCACTTACTACTTTGGCCTCTGAAGACCACTTTATAATTATTAGGTAGAAAACTCAGTGGCCGTGAAATGTAATTATTGCTTTCTAAGGGAGGAGGATTTGGAAAAATACAGATGTGGGGGAATAAACTCAATTTGGAGGAAGCTTTGGCAGCAAAGAAAATTATGATATAAATTGCCAGGGCTTTCAACTATGGGTAGGAATAAAGTCCAAGTCTAAATTGTGGCACCCAAGCCAGAAATTCAGAGAGGATCACCTTCACCCTATGTTAATTGTAAATTAGCATAATCTCTAGTAGAAAGTAGCCCTCTAGTAGTAGCCCCTCTAGTAGTAGCAGCCCTCACTCCTTCAACAGCCCCATTGCTACAGTAGCCAGTGTTTATGCTTCTGGGAAGAGTGGCCAACTGTTTGCCAGGGCAATGCCTGGGTTGCCAATTGGCCAGCAATGTCACATTGTATCTCCTTCTTAGATAATAGAAAGTCTGAGTGTTTTCTTTGAGTTGGTTTAATGCTCAATGCTGCATTCATGAATATTTTGAAAGAAGAAACTCACCTAGATATTGATAAGATTTCATAATTCTAAAAGGCGATAAGCATACCATGTAGTATAGGTGACAAGCCAGGAGTTTTCCAGTTGAATGTGATAGCACTTTGCTCCACATTAAACTTTTAAAAAACAATTACACCCTAATAGTTAGGAGCAAAAAACCCAAAAGAACTGTAATATGCTACATCCAGATTCTATTATCTACAATAGTGGAACCATAACAGCTTTTATAAATGCCAAGGGCCAGTGTTTCCTGCTCCCAGGATCACTTTGAGCTTTATTCTCTAGCTTGTGCACACATTCCTACCCTAGCATCCTCAAATTGTTATGTTCATATGACACATTCGTGATGTCTCTCTGGTGCTCTCTATGTTTCTAGTGCTAAATTCTTTTTTTTTTTAACTTTTATTTAGTAGCTATAAATTTCCAAAGTACAGTTTATGGATTACAATGGCTTTTCCTCCCCCATAACTTCACTCCCACCCTCACCCCTCCCATCTCCCGCTCCCTCTCCCAATCCATTCACATCAAGATTCATTTTCAATTCTCTTTATATACAGAAGATCGATGTAGTATATATTAAGTTAAGATTTCATCAGTTTGCCCCCACACACAGCACAAAGTGCCAAATGTTTGAGCACTAGTCATATCATTAATTCACATTGAACTACACATTAAGGACAGAGATCCCACATAGGGAGTAAGTGCACAGTGACTCCTGTTGTTGACTTAACAAATTGGCACTCTTGTTTAAGGTGTCAGCAATCTCCCCAGGCTCTAGTCATGAGTTGGCACGGCCATGGAAGCCCCCTGAGCTCACCGTCTTTGATCTTCTTTCAACAAGGCCATAGTCAAAGTGAAAGTTCTCTCCTCCCTTCAGAGAAAGGTACCTCCTTCTTTCATGGCCCCGTTCTTTCCACTGGGATCTCACTCGCAGAGATCTTTAAGTCCTCTTTTTTTTTTTTTTTTTTTCCCCAGAGTGTCTTGGCTTTCCATGCCTACAATACTCTCATGGGCTCTTCAGCCAGATCCGAATGCCTTAAGGGCTGATTCTGAGGCCAGAGTGCTGTTTAGGACATCTGCCATTCTATGAGTCTGCTGTGTATCCCGCTTCCCATGTTGGATCATTCTCTCCCTTTTTGATTCTATCAGTTAGTATTATCAGACACTAGTCTTGTTTATGTGATCCCTTTGACTCTTAGACCTATCATTATGGTCTATTGTGACCTGAAATTGATCACTTGGACTAGTGAGGTGGCATTGGTAAATGCAACCTTGATGGGACTATATTGGAATCCCCTGGCACATTTCTAACTCCACCACTTGGGGCAAGTCAGCTTGAGCATGTCCCAAATTGTACATCCCCCCTCTCTCTTATTTCCACTCTTATATTTAACAGGGATCAATTTTCAGTTAACTTTAAACAACTAAGAATAATTGTGTGTTAATTACATAGCTCAACCAATGGTATTAAGTAGAACAAACAAAAATACTAAAAGGGATAAAGTATTAAGTTGTTCATCAACAGTTAGGGAAATGGCTGATCAAGACACTGTTTCTCATAGTGTCCATTTCACTTCACCAGGTTTCCTATTTGATGCTCGGTTAGTTGTCACCAATCTGGGAGAACATATGATATTTGTCCCTCTGGGACTGGTTTATTTCACTCAGCATGATGTTTTCCAGATTCCTCCATTTTGTTGCAAATGACCGGATTTCATTGTTTTTTTTACTGCTGTATAGTATTCTATAGAGTACATGGTTCCGTAATTTATTTATCCAGTCTACTGTTGATGGGCATTTGGGTTGATTCCAGGTCTTAGCTATTGTGAATTGAGGTGCAATAAACATTAAGGTGCAGACAGCTTTGGTGTTTGCCAAGATTCACAGTTTAGTGAACCAAAATGTAAAGTCATTAATTTCTACCTTTTGTCTCCAATGACTTGTGTAACACTGTTTTTCTCTTTGATATTTGGAATAGAAATATTACATAACAAAAAGAAAATAAAGATAGGAATGATTCTGAAAAGATCTCTGAAGGGGGATAAAACATTTAAACTCAGAATTTTTAAACTGTGACTGTCAGAGGGAGAAAAACAATCAACAAAAGCCTAAAGAGTTTTATTTCCTTTTAATATAACCTTTTAATTAAAATGTGTTAGATACTAATTTTTTTTATCATAAGCAGATGACTCTAACAAAAGCTTTAAAGAGATCAGACAGAGCAATAATTCATCTGAAACTTAAATTAGTTTGCATGGATCCTTAATGTACAATCAGATTCAAATACAAATTTGATAGAAACATACAAGATCATTGAACTGAAGCTTTTAATTTGTTTATTCAGCAACCTTAAAACTAGGGCAAAATACCCAACATATGCCCTATATTTCATAGTTCAATAGATTGGGCAGAAGATGTTTATCTCCAAGGCCAATATTTCTCCCAACAATCCAATTAAAGATTCTGCTGCTACTCAGTTGTGTCACAAGTTAGCATATACAGAGCATAACTCTGATTCACAAGTGTGCTTCCTGTAAGCATTTTAGATCTCATTCAAGCTGTGGCATGGCTACTTTGTGAATTGTTAGGACAGAAAATTAGTTAGTACAGGGCCAGCGCTGTTGCGTGGCAAATAAAGCCGCCAATTGCAGTGCCAGCATCCCATATGGGTGCCAGTTCAAGTCCCGGCTGCTCCACTTCTGATCCAGCTCTCTGCTATGGCCTGGGAAAGCAGTACAAGATGGCCCATATGTTTGGGCCTCTGCACCCACCTGGGAGACCCAGATGAGACTCCTGGTTCCTGGCTTCAGATCGGCTCAGCTCTAGCCGTTGTGGCCAACTGGGGAGTGAACCAGTGGATGGAAGATCTCTCTTGGTCTCTCTCTCTCTCTCTCTCTCTCTCTCTCTGCCTCTCCTTCTCTCTCTGTGTAAGTCTGACTTTCAAATAAATAAATAAATCTTAAAAAAAGAACATTAGCTAGCACCAGTTAGCACCCAGCGTGGCTGCCAGGAGAATCGAAAGTACCTTTACTTCATATTTTTCTTCTCTAGAGACGGTTCATTGGCAGATTAGGGCAAAAGTATTCTCATGGTATATCTAGATATCTGAAAAACATTTGGTTAAGTATATCAACATTCTTTTGAAGAAAATTAAGAAGTAAATATTAAACGACTACACCAATTGAAGAATCTATAGTTAATTTTACATTAGTGGGGCCGGCACTATGGCTCACTTGGTTAATCCTCTGCCTGCGTCGCCAGCATGCCATATGGGTGCCAGGTTCTAGTCCTGGTTGCTCCTCTTCCAGTCCAGCTCTCTGCTGTGGCCTAGGAAGGCAGTGGAGGATGACCCAAGTGCTTGGGCTTCTGCAACTGCATTGGAGACCAGGAAGAAGCATCTGGCTCCTGGCTTCGGATCGGCGTAGCTCCATCCGTAGTGGCCATTTGGGAGGTGAACCAACAGAAGGAAGACCTTTCTCTCTGTCTCTCTTCTCTCACTAACTATATCTGTCAAAAAAATTTATATTAGTATTGTACACTTGTACTGTTTTTAAGGACTATCTTAAAGAATATGGTTTATATTTCTGGTGTGATTTTTGAGAATGGTACCAGGATCAATGGGCAGATGATATAATTTGATTGGGATATACAAATTTAGTTTCCAGCTCCTGGGTTCTTCCTGGATCAGCCCTAGCCATTGTGGGCATTTGGGGATTTGGGGAGTGAACCAACAGATGAGAGTTCTTTTCTTTCTTTTTAAAGACTTGCTCATTTATTTGAAAATCATAGTTACAGAGAGAGAGAGACAGAGAGACAGAGAGATGAGAGATCTTCCATCCATTGGTTCACTCCCTAGATGACCACAGCAGCCAGAGATGGGCCAGGTCAAAATCAGAAAACAGGTGGTTCATCCAGGTCTTCCATGTGGGTGCAAGGGCCCAAGCACTTGGGCTGCCTTTTGCCGCTTTTTCAGGCCATTAACAGGGAGCTGGATCGGGAATGACTGACTTTCTGCCTTTCAGATAAATTAAAAAAACTGAAATCAAGAAAATTTTAAATGTTTAATTTGTTAAATTATCAATAATATACTCAATACATTGTGTCATTAACAACATTTTATGAAAACACATATTTTCTTTTTTTAAAAGATTTATTTTATTTATTTTAAAGACAGAATTACAGAGAGAGATAGAGACAGAGAGAGGCCTTCCATCCACTGGTTCACTCCCCAGATGGCTGCAAGGGCCGGAGCTGTGCTGATTCGAAGCCAGGAGCCAGGAGCTTCTTCCAGGTCTCCCACATGGGTGCAGGGGCCCAAGGACTTGGGCCATCTTCTACTGCTTTTCCAGGCCATAGCAGAGAGCTGAATCAGAAGAGGAGCAGCCAGGACTAGAACCAGCATCCATATGGGATGCCAGCGTTTCAGGCCAGGGCTTTAACCTGCTGTGCCACAATGCCAGCCCCCAAAATATATATTTTCAATGAAATTTAGCAAGAAAAGTGTTAGTTTATATTGTGTATTTCATAGAAAAGAATTGGATTATCATATCTTCTTCTCATTCAGTTTGTTCAAATATGTAGTTTCATTTGAGGTATTTACGAAAATTTGCCACTGTGTATGTATATAGTTTGAGTCAGGAATTGATGTAGCTATTACTTTTCAGATAACGCAGATATGTGGACATAGGAAAATTCAAGTTGCAGTTTCTTAAAATGTAATTGAAGTGAAACATGAAACCACAGCAATGAGCTTTTCCTATCTGTTATATTGCAAGATATTGGCCTACTTCATTCTTTGATCTTTACATGGCATTATTTGGTAGCATCATGCATTACTCTTTTGAAAAATATTGCTTCATTGAGCTACACAGATCTTTCAAATATTGACAAATTTTATTACACAATACCAAAATTACATTCATTAATGCTATCACTGATCTCATCAGAGAATCATCTAGGTATTGGAAAGCTGTCATGTTTACTATAACAAACACAGGTCTTCCAAAATTCTGATTTTTGCTTAAAAGGTCAAATTCTACTATAGGCCACAAATAGCCTCAGTAGTTCTTTAAAGTGACAAGCTCACTTTATTTATCTTTGAGACAATTCCTTCTACATAGTCATGTCTGAAAGGTCATAGTTTGTATATCAGTCATTTTATCAAATAAAAATTGGTGTTGTACAGGAAAAGCAACTACTTCAGATCACAATTCCTTCGTGTATGTACTTTTTAAAAAATGTTTGTTTTTTTTTTTATTGAATGTCAGAGTTACACAGAGAGAGTGAGAGACACAGAGAAAGAGGAATCTTTCATCTACTGGTTTACTCCCCAGATGTCCACAATGCCTAGGGCTGAACGAGGCTGAAGCCAGGAGCCAGGAGCTTCATTTGAGTCTCCCACAAGGGTTGTAGGGGCCCAAACACTTGGGTCATCCTCTGCTGTTTTCCGTAGGTCCATTAGCAGAGAGGTAGACCAGAAGTGGAATAGCTGGGATACAAACTAATGCCCATATGGGAGGCTAGTGTGATAGGTGGTAGCTTTACCAACTACGCCACAATGCTGGTTCCATGTATTTTCTTCTGAGAACAATTGTAATTCTTTATGTAGAAAAAGAGTTTCCTTTGCATTTCACATTTTATCACTTGAAATATTAAAAGTATACTCAAAGGTCATGACATATAAAATTAACAGTTATACGGCTTCAACAAGGAAAATAATAAGTAACATTGGCATTGCTTTTTCTACCAGCATATGGGTTTGAAACAAGTGATTATTAATTTAGTTTATTTCACTGCTTTGACACCTGCTAAGGTGCCATAAATTTTGTCTACCATTGATTGTGGTTCATCAATGAAAATGTCAACACAGTGAAACAGCAAAGGATACCTTTTAATTCTTACAAATGCAGGGTTTTTTTTTAAGCATTATTCTTTTCAAAGATTTTGTTTATTTATTTGTTAGGTTGAGTTGCATACAGTGAGAGAGAGAGAGAGAGAGAGAGAGACAGAGAGAAAGGTCTTCCTTCCGTTGTCACTCCTCAAATGGCCACAACAGCTGGAGCTGCGCCGATTGGAAGCCAGGAGCCTCCTCCTGGTCTCCCATGCAGGTGCAGGGGCCCAAGCACTTGGACCATCCTCCACTGCTTTCTCAAGCCATACCAGAGAGCTGGAATGGAAGAGGAGCATCTGGGACTAGAACCAGAGCCCATATAGGATGCTGGCTTGTGGCGGATTAACCTAGTGTGCCACAGCGCCGGTCTCATAATTGCAGTTTTAACCTGGTAGAATCCCTAAGAAGGTCTAGGAGATCCTCCATGTTCTACAAATCATTGTTTAAGAACCACTGATCTAGTGATTGATAGTATAATCTGAATTTAGACTAGTTTGGGTTGAATCTTGGCTCTACGACTTACAACTTTACACAGCATTTCTAAGGCTAGTTGCTCATTCATAAAGCAGGGATAATCATGTTAGCTATGTTGTAGCGTAGTTGTGAATATTTAAAGAAATATTAACTAAGTTTAATGTATTTTGATATATGTCTTTACTGTGACAATAATGATAACAGTTGTTGCATTGTAAATCGGAACTTGGTTTGGCCATTTGGGTCAGTTAGAAGTCAGAATGATTTTTAAAATAATCCAATGTTAACATTTTCTGATTATTTTTGACTTTTAAAAACTTCCACTGCTCCAAAGCATATGATATTATGGCAACAAGAGACAGTTATGGGATAGAACGAAAAATCCTCCCTATCCCCAAACTAAATCAATCCCAAATAACACCCACCTTGAGTGAAAATGGTAAGCATAATATATAAGGCCATACTGAACCTACTCCTTGTAACCAGAAAAGGATGTTTAACTCTTTCCTGTATACATATATGGTAATATACTCTCTAACATACTCTCGCTTTGTTTCTAAGCTTTTGTAGTGGGACATAGAACTTAGTGGGAGTGGTAAAACCTGAGTGTCAGCTTTTGACTCCCAGCATAGCCCTGCTTTAGCAGCAGGAGCATAGGCATTTTTCCTTACCACTGTGATCATCAGTTTCCTCTGAACAAGTGGTGACAGCAGGTGTACCTGCTTCATGGAGTGTGTATGATGATTCGTATTTGCTGTGTAGCTAGAACAGTGCCTAGCATAAAATAGGCATTCAAAAATACTATTTCTTTTGTCTGAAAAGATAAATCTGGACAATTTTATCTAGTGAATAGTGTTTATATCATATTTCTTGTTTTCATGAAACTTTCCTAGACATGAGATTTCAAATATAAATAAAATCATTATATGTTCTTTAAGGCTTTTAAAGTCTGCAAAGTTGGCTTTCAACAAATTGTCAGTGGGCATAGTAGTTATGCAGTAGCTGTGGGAGAGAAAAGGATACTATAGTGAAAATATTTGATATTTCACTATATATCCTAATTATAAAAAATTCTGGGCCTAACTTGGAACAGAGAACCAGATCCTGAGTAGGCATTAACCCTTAATTGCTATATCATAAGGTATTGGGCCAAGTAGAATAATCTCAAAATTTCTTGTGGGCTCAGTGTAACTGTACCCATGTATATCAGAGAAATTTTATTTCAAAGGGAATAGCAAGCTGGGTTCACTGGTTGCTAATCAATTTGTCTTATCAGACCTCAATACAAGAAGAAAATAATTTCTAGAGTGAAGTGAGGAAGTCTAGGGGGTTGAGCATAGGAGTTCTACTCCTGGCTTCTTCTGAACTTGAACAGACTGAGTAACTTGAGGAGCACTTTGTATTATCACAAAAGAGAAAAGGCTTATTGCCCTAGCAACCAACCTGCTTAACTCAAAGTACCTAGTTCATAGCAGAACTGTGACCATGGGAGTGAGAGAGATGGACTGTAATAGAAAATTATGAAGAGACAATATCACCATCTTACTCAGCATAATCGTCGCTGAGGAGCCTTGAAGTTATCACTGCTAACTTCACTTTAAAAAATGTTTCATTCCTGTGAGCAGGCACTGCAGGAGCCTATATAGCTGTGGAGGAACCAGCTGGACTTGATCCTGTTCTGCAACTCATCAAAAGCCTTGTGAGGTCAGTTACCCTTGCAAAATCTCCCAAGCATTGATCCTCACAGAGGAAGGAAGAGTTCAGCTGGGTTTTTAAAATCCCTCAGGAGTTAGAGGCATTGGCACTTAGAAATCCTCTTTTAATTTGCTCACTGAGAAAATGCAATCGAGACATCATTAAAAGAAAAGAGACCAGCATGGTATCATTTGTTAAGTTTGTCTTTGAGCTATCGTTGTGTTTCAAAGGGTGGTTGGTGATAGGTAGAATTACATTTTCTTGCTCCTGAATAACCTTCAATAAAAAAACAGAATTCCCTTTTTTTTAGATAGAAACCAAGAATAATTATGTATGTAATACCTATTACACACCTGTACCTGCTGAGCCTCTCTCACCACAGCAGATGACCAATTAAGCAATGCGTATTTCCATGCTCAGATACCAAATTCAATTTGGAACCCCCTAGGGGAAATTAGAATCATGAATGAAAATACCAAGTGAAAAGCAGGGATTTCTGAAAAGTGATTGGAAAACAGGTATGGCAAAAATTACAATTAACAGAAATCAGAAAGAAGACAAAGTAAACCCAAATTCAGAATCCTGTTATTTTAGGCAAGTTGTTAGATTCTCAAGATTTTGTTCTCTCATCAGTAAAGTTAAGACAATATTGCTTCACAGGGGTTTAATAATTAAACAATCAGTTTTTTTAAAGCCTTACAATTTGTAGTCATTCTCTGAGACCAGGCTCCTGGATCTTTACATGGACATAAGGTCCTTAGCTTTGGTCACCAAGCTGTTAGAGCAGAATCATACTTTTGTCACACATTGGATTTATGGCCTGGAAGTGCTTATTTCACTTCCAATCATTGTTCAAATATAGCATTGACATCGTAATGTTCCCCATCAGAGGATGAGAGAACCCACACTCCATCAATAGGACTGATGTCGTTAGCATTACAGAAAGCCAGAGGCAAACATTGATCTCACCTTTTTGTCATGATTATTTTTTGACAAATTGGTAAATTCTCAATCTCATCCTTTTTATTTTATACTTAGGATGACTCAAAGGAAACACTAATTTCCTTGTTCTTGTTTTCTTGTGGTGGGATAGTAAAAATGGAAAGTTAATTTTTAAATTCATAAATTAACAAACAGTATCACTGTAGTGTTGTTTTCTCAACTCTTCCAGCAGTCCTGATTCTATCAGCTTTTGATATTAATTTGTCACATCTTAAAATCATGGGCCAGGCATTTCCATGCCTACATTGATTTTCTCCATCTTAACAAATACACACTGCTTCTAGACTCTTTCAGAAAAAAAATTAGTTTAAAAAATGGTAGTGGCACTCTGAACCAAATGTCCTTTGTACCACATTGCATTTTATTGATTGTACTTTTATATTGAAATCATTTCAAATTTACATAAAAGTTGCAAGTGGAATTTGCAGAACCTCCATTTACCCTTTATCCAGATTCACCAATTTTATTTGTTTTTCTATATTTATCTTGTAGTCTGTCTATGTATATGTATATACATACACGTACATATTAATCATTATAGAAACAATTTTTAATCATTTGAAAATTTTCATAATCCTCATGCTCTTTTATCCCTGACTTTTAAACCACAGTGCAATTATAAAGCTCAATTTAATGTTGATATATTTTTATCTAATCTATAATCCATATTCTTGCCAATTGTTTCTAAAAAGTGCTTCATAACTTTTGTGGCTTTGTAGAAAGATGTATTTATTTATTTTAGAAGTCAGAGTCACAAGAGAGAAGGAGAGACAGAGAGAGAGATATTCATCTGCTGGTTCACTCCCCAGGTGGCTGCACTGACTAGTGATGGGCCGAGTCAAAGCCAGGAGCCAGAAATTTCATATGGGTCCCCAAACTGGGTGACAGGGGACTAAAGACTTGGGCCATCTTCTGCTGCTCTTCCCAGGTAGTTAGCAGGGAGCTGGATGGAAGTTGGTCAGCCGGGATACATATTGGCATCCATATGAGAGGCTGATGTTACACGTGGTGATTTCACTTGCTATGCCACAACATCGGCCTCCTCTTTTCTGTTCTATCCTGGTATTGCATACAGGACAGAATCTGGAACAAATGGTGCATGCAGTTGTGATTTACCTTTGGCTTCTCACATGGATTTCTTTCTCTTTTTAAAAAAAAGATTTTACATCTTTATTTGAAAGATAGAATTACAGAGAGAGAGAGGGAGAGACTGAAAGCAAGGTCTTCCACCTGCTGCTTCACTTGCCACATGGCCATGAGCTGGATGCTGGCGCTGCAGGCGGAAGCTCAGCTCACAATGCCACAGTGCCAGCCCCATCTCACATGGATTTCTCTTTACCACTAGGTCTTTCTTATTAGACTAAAACATTTTTAAAGCAATGATTATTTTATACTTTAGATTGTAATTGTCTCATCACCCAGTATCGTGAATGGCACACAGAATGTATACATTATAGGTTCATTATGAATGAATAAATACATGAATAATCTAAATGAGTTAAGAAGATGGAACAAGAATGTATTGAAAAGATTTGACAGGAAACCATCAAAATCGTCACCAGCACCACCACCACCACTACCATCACAGTCACGGAAAATGAAGCCTATCTTTTTATATCATAAAGAGATCTTGAACTTCCACGGGGAACCATCCAGGGACACTTTGGACAATCACATCATTGTGTTTCTCTGTTTCTCTCACTGAATGTGTATGGGAGGATGGGAGGATGACTACAGAACCATACTCAAACAGACTAAATTGAGGATGTTGGGTTCATGCAGCAATTGGATAATCTACAGTTGGCTCAAGCATATGACCTATTGATTTGTCCTGTCATGGGTTTTTGGAATGGCTTATAATAATCAGAGCTGTAAATGCCAAAACTGTGGAAGTTACAAGTCTTTTTACCAAGATTAAGTATATTAGAGCAAAATATATAAGGATGCCCCAAAATATGTTACTTGAAGGATACTTGTGGGAAGCAAGAAAAGTATTTCAGGTTGCCAAGAGAGGAGTGAAATGAAGAGGGAAAGGTGGGAAGACTATAATAAGGATAACAATACAAGCTATTCAAAGAAAGAAAGAAAGAAAGAAAGAAAGAGAAAGAAGAGAGAACGAGAGAGGAACGAAGGAAGGAAGGAAGGAAGGAAGGAAGGAAGGAAGGAAGGAAGGAAGGAAGGAAGGAAGGAAGGAAGGAGGCAAAGTCATGGGATTTATTGTGTGAAGGTATGAATGCTCAGGTTTCATGGTAGGATTGTAGATTTCTTACATGAAAACAGAAAACAGAAGACTGGGTGTGCACTTCAAAATTGATTTGATAATCAGTAAAGGGTTTTTGTGGTTCTAAACAGAGGTCTCTTATAGCAGAGCTGTGTAGCATCTCTCCTCTCCATCAGGATAAGGAGATCTGACACTCATTCCAATTGTATAAAGCGTAGAACATAATTAAATTGGTTGATTAAACCTTAGTATATATTATGTGAGCAGTCTGAAGTTCATATGAATATGATTATTCTTTTATAGAATATTGCCTATTGCTTACCTATTAAAATAGGAGGAAAATGATTTTGGTCTTATTTAAAAAAAACAAATTAAGATCTTTGAAATTTTCACTACTTATACCCCCCTCCAAAAAAAAAAAACAGCTGAATATGTGCCAAAATACAGGAAAAACAAAGCCCTCCCCCCAAAAAAAAAGCATCATTGCAACCATAGTTTCAGGCAGTACAGAGAGGTACTTTCTCCCCCATCCTGTTATCAGAAAAACAAAAGGAAGATCAATTTATCTTCTTTAGTCAGCAGTAACTCAGCAAAGAAAGCAATAGACTCAGAACTGTGTAAACTGTAATGACTGGATCATTCTTTCTGTACATGGAGGAATAAAAGGATGATTTCAAAAGACAATACTGACGACACCAAATATTATTGTTTTCATGCCAAAAGGAACACATTAGGAAAGAATTCTGAGCACCATTAACAAGCTGCACAGGCTTCTGGCACCTCCTCCTTCTTGCCTTGCTCCTTTCTCCTTCGAAAGCAGGCACAGCTGGAGTTCCATTAATGAGATCAGATGGTTATTTTCCCTAATATGGACCACCAGTTGTCATGACAATTTGATGTGGTTCTTTAGGTCACACTTTACTTCTATCATCTGAAATTATTTCCTCCTCAGAGTGGGGGAGTACTGGTTTTGTCTCCTTTTTAAGATTTTATTTATTTATTTGAAAGGCAGAGCTACACAGAGGCAGAGAGGGGAGAGAGAGAGAGAGAGAGAGAGAGAGAGAGAGAGAGAGAGTCTTCCATCCAATGGTTCAACACTCCCCAGATGGCCACAGCAGCCAGAGCTGGGCCAGTCCAAAGTCAGGAGCCAGGAGCTTATGCTGGGTCTCCCACACGAGTGCAGGGGCCAAAGAACTTGGGCCATCTTTCACTGCTTTCCCAGGCCATAGCAAAGAGCTGGATCAGAAGTGGAGCAGCTGGGACCTGAACTGGCATTCATATGAGATGCCAGCACTGCAGGCAATGGCTTTACCCGCTATGCCACAGTGCTGGTCCCATAGTACTGATTTTCAAATGGCTTTCTGCATGAGAGTGGATGAGTCTCTCTGTTCTCCATTCAGATTTTATAGTCTAACTGATGCAGAAATAGTATATGTAGAAAACTGTAACTACACAACTCAGACAAAATTCCCTTGCTTTATTTGCAGGAATCTCTACAGCTATCCAGATATTGACAGGGTAAAATTCAGCATGCTGTCTTCTTTGTCATTCACCTGGTTTTAATTTGCCTTTGAGATTACAGGAAAATTGAAGACCAGGAAGTTCAACTAAAATTTGTCTATATTCACTTTTTTATGTTTCTCTCTTTTTTTTAAAGGTTTATTTTATTTATTTGAAAGAGTTACTGAGAGAGGTAGAGCCAGAGAGAGAAAGGTCTTCCATCTGCTGATTCACTCTCAAAATGACTACAATGGCCAGAGCTGAGCTGATCCAAAGCCAGGAGCCAGGAGCCAGGAGCAGGAGCCCAAGGAGTTGGGCCTTCCTCTACTGCTTTCCCAAACCACAGCAGAGGGCTGGATTGAAAGAGGAGCAGCTGGGACTCGAACAGATGGTCATATGGGATGCAGGCACTACAGGCAGGGGTTTAAGCCCACTGTGCCACTGCACTAGCCCCTGTTTCTCTTTCTTAAGCTTTCATGTCATTAATGATATCTTACAGCATAGACCCTATCATATCCCAATAAGCAGATCAATCATTTTATTTTCTGTTATTAGTAGGTGAGCTTGTTCATCTTCATGAGAATGCACACTGCTACATGTGGCTGTTAATATTTGGATTTATACAATAAAATTAAATTTCCTCAGTCACTATAGCCATGTTGTACATGCAATAGTCACATGTGGCTAACTGCAATCATGGTTGGACAGAACTGATACAGAAATTTTTCATCCATACAGGAATTTTAATTGCATAATGCTTCTGTAGATCTTTGCTATTCAAAGAGCAGCAACATTCAGACCTATAAATGCAGAAATCTGAGTCCACCCAAATCTCTTTTGCATTTTTCAGTATAATACAGTGATTTACATGTCCATTAAAGTAAGGAAAGCACTGGTTTAGCTCATAATTGTGGTTTGCAATTAGTCTTTTGAATGGATAAATAAATGAATGAAGATATCTTTCTGTGCTATACACATGAAGAATAAAGAAATCCTCAGAATCTGGTATCTCAGTTTTATATCAGAGACATTGATTTTGGCTCAACATACTTATTTCCCTTTCAACATCACTGTATTTTTTAAGGAAAATAAATGAGAATTAGGCTATGTAAAAATATGTACTTGATATATGGTTGAAGGAAGCCCTTTACATTTTTCAGCCACTGTTTCAGGGTGCTATATTCATCAAAATGTATTAGCATGCCTCCATCATCTCTATCTGCCACTTCTTAGCTGTTGCTTCCAGGGTGACAGACATGTTGTTCCTAGATGCCTCAAGAGAAATATCGAGTGATTTATCCTGAAATATTTCAGGGAAGCCAGTCATGGGGAATTTAACTGCATAATGGATCTGGGACCCTTGGGGGGAGAGGAGAAGACATATCAGGGAAATGTTTCATTCCTCTGACAATATTATAGATATTAATATTTAATGCATTGTTGTATAAGTACTTTGATAAGTTGAGGGACCTGTCTTGATAAAAGAACTGTTAAGGGGAAAGTCTTCGATAGTTATCTGTATTGATATTATCATTTTGCCTAATGGAATATTCTAGCTATTTTTTAAAAAATGAATTTTTTTTTTTGACAGGCAGAGTGGACAGTGAAAGAGAGACAAAGAGAAAGGTCTTCCTTTTGCCGTTGGTTCACCCTCCAATGGCCGCCGCGGTAGCGTGCTGCGGCCGGCACACCGCGCTGATCCGATGGCAGGAGCCAGGTGCTTCTCCTGGTCTCCCATGGGGTGCAGGGCCCAAGGACTTGGGCCATCCTCCACTGCACTCCCGGGCCACAGCAGAGAGCTGGACTGGAAGAGGGGCAACCGGGATAGGATCGGTGCCCCGACCGGGACTAGAACCCGGTATGCTGGTGCCACTAGGCGGAGGATTAGCCTAGTGAGCCGCGGCGCCGGCCAAAAAATGAAATTTTTTAATATTACGTATTTCATCTCTTTTTGCTTGGATGTATATATTGGGATTATTATGTCATCATTGGAGTTTCAGTGGATTAGTCCATTTCCTGTATTCCACAGATTTGCAAATGGTGGTATTTTGAATGTATATGCATACACACTTGCACATGAACATGTGTTTTGATTTTTCTCCTGCCCTAAGAAAGACTTATATACAGGGCATATCTTTGTTCCAGTCTAAGCCGGAGAGTTAAGAAGCTACTTACAGTGATGGGGAGGCTATAGAATAAAAGGAATAACTAATAACACTCCCCTGAAGTAAGCAAGGAAGGAATTCAGATGCTTGTCATAAATTAACTTTACTAAACTATAGGTATTTCACAAGGTTTATGTCCTGGCTCCGCTATTACTAGCTGTGTGACCTAAGACTAGAGGCAATGTTAAGATAACAGAACCTTCTCATAGGATTTTCTGATAGTTACTCAATTTAATATAAATTAGATGTTTAGTTCCTGATGGAAAGATTGCCATTTGTAACTTAGGCTATGCTCACTTTCAGCACAGAGCCCACAGGCTAATGGTGTTTGCCTGGTCTATTCTAAACATGAAGGGACTCTTTAGCTTTGTATCTTCTGAACGTGTGAAAATGAGCTATAATTTAAGATAAACCTTTGTTCTTTGAGAGGATTACATACTGCTTGTAATGTGGAATCTATCATAAACTATTACATTGTACAAGTAGGCTCTCAATCTATTTCCTCTGCGTTGGGGGAACTGACCACGACACAAGACCATCCTGATGAAGAGAAGTCTAAATTTTTTACCTGTCTTGACTTATTTCTTTTTGTCAAGATTTTTTGTCTTTACTTAATCTCTTGCCTAAATTCTTAGTTCTTATGTATCCCTCCCCCAAATGGATACAAAATGTATATCTCATATTACCCTAGGGCCTCTCAGCTTCTTTCCTGTTCCTCGATGCTCAGGTAACATGACAGGCTTGGAAACTGGTCTAAACTGAATCCAGTGTAGACACTTTTAGTGTCCACTCTGTGAATGGTTTCTTGTATCCTCAGAAGTGGGAGTAAAGCATATACACCTGTCAAACCACAGCACCCTCATTCTGCTTAAGTGAACATATCTTTTCCATGTTTAACCAAGTTCTGGCATCTCCTGTGTGGTTCCATTAAAAGTTCTCTTGTGGAAAGAAACTGGTGTCATGCCCACTTCAGCATCTTCTATGCTCAATGTTAGTTTTTTTTTTTAAAAAAAAACTTTTATTTAGTAAATATAAATTTCCAAAGTACAGTTTATGGATTGCAATGTCTTTCCCCGCCCCCATAACTTCCCTCCCACTGGCACCCCTCCCATCTCCCGCTCCCTCTCCCATTCCATTCACATCAAGATTCATTTTCAATTATCTATATTTACAGAAGATTGATTTAGTATATAATAAGTAAAGATTCCATCAGTTTTCACCCACACAGAACATAAAGTGTAAAATACTGTTTCAGTACTAGTTTTAGCATTAATTCACATTGGATAACACATTAAGGACAGAGATCCCACATGAGGAGTAAGTACACAGTGACTCCTGTTGTTGACTTAACAATTTGACACTCTTGTTTATGGCGTCAGAAATCTCGATTGTTCCAATCCTAATGGGATACATCCAAAATCTCGTCATTAAATTGTTATCTGCTTCTTAAATAAAAGGCTTTGTGAGCTGAATTTGTGTTGGTTAAAACAATACAGGATGATCAATTTTCTTTCATTTCAATCCAATGCTACTGTTCTTGGTAGCAATAATATTCAAATGCTACCCACTGCAGACTTGGAATTCCCAAGGAACTAGAACCTTATGGGAATAGTAGTTTTCCTGTCCCTTGGCAATTAAGTAAATTTTTTTATTGATTTCCTTATAATGGAAAGATGTTATGCTTCTCTGTAGAGAAGCTGAATATTAAATATAACTAGAATGTTCATCTCAAAGAATGCATGGATGATATTTACTGTTTTAGAGATGATGATTGGAATGGATATTAAAAATCCAGTTGGGGATGACTATTTGATACCACACTTAGAAAGCCTGTATCCAATATATGAATGGCTGGGTTCAAGTCCTAGATCCACTAATGCCTCCAGCTCCAGGCTAATGCAGACTGTGGGAGACATTGCATGATAGCTTAAATAGTTGACGCTTTGCCCTCAAAGTTGAAAAATCTGGATTGAGTTCCTGGCTACTGGCTTTGGCCTGGTCTAGTCCTAGCCATTATGGGCATTTGGGGAAAGGACCAGTAGATCAGATGTCCTTCTTTCTGTCTTTGTCTCTATTTCAAGTAAATAATGAAATAAAGAGGAAACTTAGAACACACAATTATATTTTTTTTCTAGGTGAAACAAGTAAAATAACAAAAATATCTATTGTGATTCCAAGAGACAAATGTTTCATCTTTTTTTTTTTTTAATTTGACAGATAGAGTTAGACAGTGAGAGAGAGAGAGGCAGAGAGAAAGGTCTTCCTTCCATTGGTTCACCCCCCCAAATGGGCGCTATGGCTGAAGCTACACCGATCCAAAGCCAGGTGCTTCCTCTTTTTCTCCCATGCAGGTGCAGGGTCCAAGCACTTGGGCCATCCTCTACTGCCTTCCCAGGCCACAGCAGAGAGCTGGACTGGAAGAGGAGCAACCAGGACTAGAACCTGGCACCCATATGGCATGCTGGCGACGCAGGCAGAGGATTAACCAAGTGAGCCACGGCACTGGGTGGTTAGGCTTTATTCAAATTTGTTTTTATTAAATAATGATAAAGACGAATTCAGACTTCCTGAACTTCTATTCATATCAAGAATATTTGAGGGGCTGGTGCTGTGGCATAGCAGGTGAGGCTGCCGCCTGCAGTGCCAAAATCCCATATGGGTACCAGTTCTAGTCCTGGCTGCTCCACTTCTGATCCAGCTCACTGCTATGGCCTGGGAAAGTAGTACAAATCCTTGGGCCCCTGCACCCCCATGGGAAACCCGAAAGAAGTTCCAGGCTCCTGGCTTCGGATCAGCCCAGCTCCAGCCATTTTGGCCATTTGAGAATTGAACCAGTCAATGACTTTCTCTCTCTCTCTCTCTCTCTCTCTCTCTCTCTCTCTCTGCCTTTCAAATAAAATAAATAATCTTTTAAAAAATAATGTTTCAAATCAGATTTCTAAAATCTGAAAGGCCACTAGTTGCCCAGCTTTCTACATTGGAAAAGGAGTAGTAGTGATGGGAGATACAAGCTTACTGAGACCAATAGAGGCCAAGTGTAACTGAACCAATTTTGTAAAATTTTGCTAAATTTTGTAATATTGGTGAAATATATTATTTCTAATATGCATTTATTTATTTATTTATTTTTATCTATTTGAAGGCAGACACACACAAACACACACACACACAGAAAGAGAGAGAGAAAAAGAGAGAGAGACAGAGAGAGAGAAAGAGTCTTCCATCAGTTGATTCACTCCCTCAGTACCTGCAACAGTCAAGGGCTGGCCAGGCTAAAGTGAGAAGCCTGGAACTCCGTGCTGATCTTGCACATGGGTGACAAGGACCTAAGCACTTGAGCTATCACCCACTGCCTCCCAAGTTGTGTTAACAGAAAGCTGGATTAGTAGCCAAGCAGCTAGACTCAATCCAACACTCCAATAAACTATGTGGGTTTCCAAAGAAGCTGCTTAACAGCTGTACTAGAGTACCCACTCTATTGTCATTGTAATTAATTTATTTAGGCATGCATTGACTACTTAAAAAATCTATATTGAAGAACTACATTGAAGGGCAAAGTATTATAATATACAGGATTAGACACTAGACATCAAGTAAACAGGACAGACACTGAAAACTGTCAAGGGATTTAGAGTCCTGTAGGGAAAGCTGCCAATAAAGGTGTAATTATGAGGGAAGACATTGAGTTCTAAAAGAACATATGGCAAGGAAAACAAATTACCATGTCCAGTATGATTCTTCAGTGTGTCCTGAATAATTGGTTATACTTAGTATTATATATGAGCATGGTTGATCAGACGTAGGGGTGATATGGCGAAGTGTGCAGATCAATCCCTAGAGAAGAAATACAAAATTCCAGATTGAAGATATGTTTCATTACAGAAAATTCATGGATGTGAAAGATGTAGCAAAGGGTTGAAATCAAAGTAGAAGGACAGAGGGGCATGAGATAATGTTATAGTGGGATTTATCAATGTGAGCATTATTGACAATTCGGAACACATAACCACTTGGTGTGAGCAGACTATCCTGTATACTGTAGAATATTTAGCAGTATTCTGTGCCTCTACCTGCCAGAAAACAATAGCATACTCTTGACCATTTTTTACAATCAAAAGTATTTCCAAATATTGATAATGCCCTAAGAATGTAAAATTTCCTTTTGATTAAGTTCTGGAGGGTAAGTTCAAGAATGAATCAAAGTTATCTGCTGTTCAGTCCTGTCAAAATCTTGTTAGGAATTTAAAGGTTTAATTTCTTAGCAATGAAAACTAATAACTGTGCTTTTGTTACAGAATGATATATTACTTTTATGGAAACAAATTAATCTGATTACAAATGCAAGTTTGTAGATTCTAGAGAATAAAACAGAATTCAAGAGTTCAATAGAGAGACTATCACAGTAATAAGTGAGGGAAGTGATAGTAGGTTGGACAAGAAGGATAAGGTGAGGGAAATGAAGAGCTTTCTCAGGAGTAGAAAATGAGATCTAGTGACAGATACATTGTGGGCATAGTGACAGGAAGGAATTATATGATTATTCTCACATTTTGTGTCAGATTTCAGTATCTGTATTTTACTTTTGTGCCTTTATTCCGTATTCTTTTACAAGCCACACTTCTGCTTTATGGAGTCCCACAGTCCTTGAAACATCCCCTCAGCACAAACTTGTGTTTCTGACTTTGGTTGAAGAAAGATGATGTGATCACTGATTGGAATGATAAGAACTAGAAGCAAAATTAAGTAGATTTTTATTTATTTATTTTTTATTTTTTTTAAGTAGATGTTTTTGTGGGAGAAGCAACAATTGAGTTGCATTTAGAATTTGCTATGTTTTGAGGGACCTGTGAGGGCCCAATGGAACTTACAAAGCAGTAATATGGGAATGGACTTTAAAAGAGGAGTTTGGACAAACAATATAAAGGCAAAGACAGATTCTTTTTGAGGGTGACCTTAATTAACTGTCAAGGGAGAAACTTTACTGTCTCAAATATGTTGTAGCTACAATGTTCCCTTGGAAAATGACCTGCAAACCCTGGAAGAAACCGCTTGGTGGAAAGAGATTGAAGATAAATCTTTCGGTGGACATTCTATTCATAAAATGGGAAAGTACAAGCTCAATAGTAGGTATCTGACATCAAAACCAGTGGTGTATATAAACTGTACAACATTGAATACTGGAAATCGAGTAGTATCCTGATTATCTGATGCTCTAGAAAATATATTTATCAAGCAAGGTTTCCCTCGCAATTATACAATGTTTTCTTTTGAAATCTCCCTTTTCCACTCCATTCTTTTATTCTTTTTAATTCTATAATCAAAGAAATAAAAACATTATAGGAAACCCCTGTCACCCCACAGAGAATTAAGTGATGAACTCCTCAGCGGTTGGATTTTGACAAAGTATTTTTGGCATTACTAGTTGTGTGAATGCCTTTCACAAATTTTGAAGCCTCTCCCACTCTCCTTCTCCCATTAAAAATAAGTAAAACAAAACCTTTCCCCATTTTAATTATTTTTGCTTTCCACTGCTTTTAAAAGTCAGCACAACAAGCTTTTATGGACATCTTGTGACTGCTGAGCACAACATGAGTGCCTTGCTGACGTGTCAAATCACTGAAAATACCCTTAAGCCAAAGTGGAAGTTTCCTTTGAATCTTTTGCTTTTGAATATACAAGGGTCCCGATCTATTTTGAAAGGTTGGAATAGTAAATATATACAAAGTTCCTACAGTAGACAAAGAGGGATTAGGAAAATAATATGCATATGGCATTGATAAGACCACTGGGTTCACCTTCTAGATTCAAAGAAACCACCTTCCCCCTACTTGAGCTGTAGCACTGTGGGAATGCTATGTGCAAGGAGATACTATCACTCTCATTCAGAAAATGCACATATGAAGTCAGGTGATAAAATATCTGTGAAGAAATGGAATCTGAGTGTATGATTGTCCAGATGGCTCTGATCATATTACTGTGTGAGTGAGTACACTGTGCTAGCTTAAACTGCTGCCATTCAAGTTCATGAAAGAATTTATAGTTGTAACAATTCTAATATCCTTTTGGAAACCGAGATTATGCTACATGAGACACCAATACAAAAGTTGGGTAGAGGTAGCAATAGCAAAATTTGTATAGATGTGGGAATATGCCTGGATTCAAATCCTAACTAACTATTAACACTTATGAGCCTCTGCTTCTTTTATCTCTAGAAGAAAAAGATGATGATAATCCTACTTCAGGGAAGTGTGAATATTAATTGGGTTCATCTATGTGAATAGAAATAATGCTATATTAAACTTTGATATTATTGCTAGAGGGTCCAGACCAAGAAGGAAGTACTCAGCAAACAAGATACAGTGTGATGAATCTACTTTATTCCATATGGAAAGCTATGGTGGGAGCATTTTAAAGGATGAAGAGGTGCTTGCCGTGTGGATAACGGGGTGAGAAAGAACATCCCAGGCACAGGGAGAATCATTTCCAATGGTATAAAAAATCATTAAGCATTGTGTGTTTAGTGATCCACAAAGTCTTCAAACAGAAAGTAAAATTTTATAGATTGAGAAGTAATAGAACCTAAGACAGTTTCTGTAAAGAAGAGTCACGCTCATCATATTAAAGAGCAGGAGCTTTATGTGAAACGATAAAGACTAGTTTGTAATTGTTGTATCCCAGGAAATATGTTATGATAATGTCTTGCCTTTGTTTATTAATGCAATATTCTCTTTGAACAGATGTTGTAGCATTTGGCACAATTTTAATGGTAATGGGAGCGAGCTCTCCTCTGTCATCCTCAGTTAGACACTAAATGTTAAGATTCATCACCCAGTGAAACATAAGATAATCCTGGAAATAGAAATGTACTGAACTCTGAGCCAGGAGGCCAAGCAAACTTTCATCTTGCAGAATCAAAAAATCAAGAGCTAAGTAATTATTCATAAGGAAAAGTCTTACTAAAAGACTAGACCACCTGTCAAATGTTAATAATTAAGTAGATGAATATTCCTTGAAATTAAGTTTCTTCAAAGAAAATACTTTAAAATTAATCTGTAATACTTTCTACATTGGATGTAGTAGGAAAATGTGGACACTATAATGTTCATAAATATAGATGTACTTTTTAAGTCTTATAGAGCAGCTCAGTAATATTAATAAGTGCTTTCACCAGGTATTAAATTCCCTACCTGACTGCTGTGTCTGGTGTGCATGCTTTGCATGGGGATCCCTAGAAGTTTGCAGCAGTGGCCAGCAGACCACCAAAGAGTGTGGAAGAAAAGGTTCCATGATCCCTCTGCCACACTGAACTTAGCTAGGGATTCTTTGATCTTTTAGGTATGAGCTTTCTACCTTGACAGTTGCTTGAAGAAAGAGACAAAGCAAAACAACTGGATTCAGTCATTTCTAACATCTCTTCTAAATTTACAATTCTAGATCTAGTTTTTACCTTGGCTCCATTCGTTAACTCCTCCAGTACCAGTCATCATTTCTAAATTCCAATTCTTTTCCTGGTATAATAATTCACCTTAAAAAAATCTTTTAAAAAAAGGTAAATAAATCAGAGCTTCTGCAACTTTGGGCTTTTAAAAATATTTTTTACATCCTTACTTTGACTAAAATCAGTGGGTTTTCTTTCTCCATATAGCTTTCCTCTTTCAGGTGATGCCTTAGAACTTTCTTTGTGGTTCCAAAGCTAGTACTAGCTGATGACCAATAAATCATTTTGGTGTTCATTCAAGAACAGCCGTTCATATATCTAGACGAGGAAGTGTTTTGTTTGGCCAATTATTCATGCTTGTGCTTTTTTATTTGTTTATGTGCTTTTATTTATTTTCTCTAACTGGTAATTTATCTTCTCCACATCAATTATCTTCACAGCTAAAGTGGGCCCTGTGTCAACATGTCCAGTCAGACAACCTCAAATCCTGACTCTAACATTTACAGGTTTGCAATTTGCAGGAGCACTATGCTGATCTGACTGCTTTAATTTGCATGTATGTGGTCAGTTGACTGTCAGTTGATGCAGACTGGCTTCAGCTGGGGGAGTTAAGAGACTTAGATGTCTGCTTCTCTTGACTTTCAACCTTTACCATGCTGGCCCAGTCATGTTTTCACCACACCAGAGCAAGGGAAACATTTAAAACCTAGGCTTGAGGCTGGCAGTGTGGCATAGCAGGTTAAGCCGCTTCTTGTGACACCGACATCACATGTGGGCACAGGTTCAAGACCTGGCTGCTCCACTCCAATCTAGCTCCCTGCTAATGAGCCTGTGGAAAATGGCCCAAGTGCTTGGGCCCTCAACTCATGTAAGAGACACAGAGGAAGCTTTTGGCTCCTGGCTTTGGCATGGCGATGTCCCAGATGTTGCAGTCCTTTGGAGAGTGAACCAGCAGATAGAAAATTCTCTCTCTCTCTCTCTCTTTCTCTCTGCCTTTCCTGCTTTCCCTATAACTTTGCTTTTCAAATAGTTAATAAATAAATCCTAAAAACAAAACAGCAACAACAAAAAACTGGACTTGGAACTTGCAGACACTGGTTTCTGTTTCAATCATGTTGATCAAGGCAAGTCTCGTGGCCAAACCCAGCCAAAATATGGGTAATCACCACATGCACAGCAAGATAGTTTTGCTAAATTAGAGCAAGGGAGGGACAAAGAAACAGCTCTCTTACTGTTATCCACCCTAAACTTTTATCTAGAACACTAGGAGGCATTTTGTAATTCTCCTAGAGTACGGTAACGCGTGGGAATATGTGTGTTTCTAAGAGGAAGGACTGGGAGAATTGGGGAAAATCTTACCAACTTCTCTCACACAGTTTTAACATTAGCCATACAGTAGAGAACACATCTTTTGATTGTTCCATTTAACTTTTGAATGTACAACAACACATTGTGGTAACAGCAAATTACCTGACATTCTGCATCTCCACATGTAATGGTTAAAAGAACACTGAACAAATGATGCCTTTCTTATACTCCACTACTCTGCAGAGTTGATGTTACTGGGATCTGAGTCACATCAAATTAAGCTATGGAATTCTTCCCTTTGTACATGACTGCATTCACAAGAGTGATAGGAGGCCTTACTGTTCTCATGATACTGCTGAGAGACATGCTGTAAGTGACGTAATATATAACCTTTTCTCTCTGCCTTTGAGATGGCTAAGATGACTTGAATTTGGAGAACTTTATTCTACTATGCATAGCAAGGAGTTTATGTACCGTTCATATATACATATATATGCATTAAAATATTCATAGAGGTTTTTTTATTTCAATTATATTTTCCAAGAATCCTTTGGAACACTTATATGTATATATATTTAAATGAACTATATATATATATACCTGACATTTATAAAATATGCTTAAGACAAATTTCTACTGATTCCTGAGATGATCTGCTTTGATAATCTGCTTAGAGGAGGGTCCTCAAAAATTTTGACTACATTAAAGAATGTATTCTTATATTTATTAATTCATTCATATATTTATAAAACTTTACTGTTTAAATTTGAAATCTGATATATTTTAGCTCAAGAAATACTACTTCTATGTGTTACTTTTTAAAAAATATTTACTTATTTGAAAGGCAGAGTCACAGAGCAAAAGAGACTCAGAGAGAATCCATTGGGTTACTCCCCAAACAGCTGCAATGCCAACCCCTCTAGGTGTTATTTAACCAACCCAATTCTATTTCTTTTTGAAGCTTTATTTATTTGAAAGAGTGACAGAAAGAAAGAGAAACATGGAGAAATAGAGCTCTTCCATTCACTGTTTCATTCCCCAAATAACTGCAATAGATGGGGTTGGACCTGGCTAAAGTTAGGAGCCAGGAATTGCATCTGGGTCTCTCTTATTGGTGACAGGAAATCAAGTACTTGAACCATCATCCAGGCTTCCCAAGTGCATTAACAGGATGTTGGATGGGAAGCAACATAGTCACGACACACACTGGCACTCAGACATGGGATATGGGTGTGCCAAACAGAGGCTTAAACTATTGTGCCATAACACCTGCCTCATTATTCTATTTGTTTTCTGCAAAATGAGTAAAAAGTGTACTTGTGAATCAAATATCTTTACCTATGTGAATACTTAGCAATTTTTAGACACACACAAGTTTGAAGAAATAAAAAGTCAGCCAACAGGAGGAGCAGCAGAAACAGCTCTGGCATTAGAAATGGCAGCAAAACTTAACAAAAGCACCTCTGGGCAATGCTGGTGTTGTAGGAGTGCCAGAGGGAAGGTGTGAAGGGTTATGGATAACAGCATAACTGGAAGAGAATGTTCAGAAACAAACAGAATAGAGGGTACAAAAAAGGCACATCCTGAAGCCAGAGGTTAAGTCTAGGGGTGGGCCCAGCCCAAAAGGCTATAGCTTAGCAAAAAAAAAAAAAAAAAAAAAAAAAAATCATACATCAGCAAAGCAAATGGGCATCTAGCGTGACCAGCACAGTGAGGGCATCATTCAGGTATGTTTAGCAGAGTGAATACATGGACAGAAAGAAAACTCAGTGCCGCGTACAGACAAAACTGGGAATCGAGCAGTCTTGGCCACTGGGAAGTGGCTATTCAAGTTGTTCTACAAGACATTGAATTAATTGTTGCTATACTTATTGTACTTTGCTATAAACTTTTGGGCTTTAAAATCACCTTCCTTTTATTTCAGAGATTCACACAAGTGCAGAGAATAAAACAAAACAAAACAAAACTCATCATATTGCACAAATGCTGTTTTGGTTGCCTTGTTTCCTGTTATCCCCATAATAGGTTTGAAGTTGGACATACGTATTGCCATTTCACAAATGAAGGAAGTGAGGCTGAAAAAGCAAATTTACCTACATAAGATCACACAGCTTGAAAAGTTGGGAAAAAAAGGATTCTAATAATCCTGAACCCACACTCCAGAGCCTGCTTCCTTTCTCGAATCGCAAAATATCTAGGACTAGGGAGATGTCGTCTTTCATTTCTGAGACACTGTACTGGAAAACAGTCAAGGAGAACCATGGGAGAGTAGTATAAGGCCGAAGAGGGCTTGTGAAAATCATCTAAGAGAAAGATTGAGAAAGTGACAGCGATTTAATCAAGGTCTCATACCCAGTATGTAAAAACTTACCAGTCTTCCTTAGTACTAGGCTCCAAGATCACGGGTGATTCTTCAGGGTCTTCTTCAGCATAGGCTAACACAAAGTAGGCAAACTGAAGGGAGGAAGTCTTGTTCAATCGAACAGGAAAGTTACTAAAACACAACACAAAAATGCAAGATATAAGGTATATCTTGCATAGATAATTTAAAAAATGCATGGAAAATGAATAAAAATGTTTACTCTGATCCTTCAAATTTTTAAAAGCCATGCATATATGAAGGGTCTTCAAAAACTTCATGAAAGGGCCAGTCATTTAATGTAGCATTTAAGACACTTCTTGGGACACTCACATTCCATATCAGAGTGCTTGGGTGTGAGTGCTGGCTCCTTTTCCAAGCTGAGCTTTCTGGTGATGCAGATCTTGCGAGACAGCAGGTGCTGGCTCTGACAGTTGAGCCCCTCCCACCTGTGTGAAGACCTATATTGAGTTTCCAGCTCCTGGCTTCACCTTAGCCCAGTCTTGGATATTGCAGGCAACTGAGGAATGAAGCTGAGGATGGATAATATCTATCTTTCTGTGTCTGTCCCTTTTTCTCTGTTGTCTTTCTACTTCTCAAATAAGTAAAATAATGATACTTTTCAAAGTTCCTGCAAAATATGTATTATGAAAAAAATTGCATTCTATTTTTTTTGCATCACCAAAAAATAAAGCCTTTAATTCAATTTCTCATGAAACTTTTGAAGTTTTCTCATACTTCGATCTCTGGGGAAGAGGCAATGCTTAGCTATTTGAGTCATATATTCCAAGCTTTTTTGAAGAATTTTCATTTTAATTATTCTTGGACACTTCCTGGAGGAGAAAAATCTCTAAGTGAAGGATTTCTTAAGCACATACTTCTCTAGAAGTCTTACTTCTTTACTAAGGACTCTTGAACAATTGTGTATGGATACCACCACACAAATGGCCTTAATATGGAATATATTAGCTGAAACTTTATCTGTGACCTGTGAAGACACAAGCAGTCAGCATTCATAGGGCACTAGCTGTTTTATTGCCTTGTTCAGCATGGGCAAACAGCCCTACAGATGCAGGTGTAATGCGTACCTAGTGCAGGAAACAAAGTTTGCAGAAGAGAAAGAGCTGAAAGGCATTGTGACAATCCTAAAAGCAAATACTGTGATATTAAGTGTCGTTTCCAAGGTGTTTAATGCTGCTTGACACAGAGACAGACCTGTATCTGCAATCTTCGTCTATCACATAAGAGCTATGAACCACGTAAGAGTGGTTCACTCACTTACCTTAATCTGCAGTTTTCTCTTTTTTTCCCTCTCCATTCCTCAGAAATAACAGCCTCCCAGGTAAATTGAGAGCCAGCTTGGAATTCCCAGACACTAATTCACTCTTTCTTTCATGCCAGTTTGAATCTTTAAGGATTTTCTAACTCACACCTTTTAAATATGTAAAGATAATTTCTAATTAGATATTACATCCACAAAAAACTGATCATTTACAGTTTGCAAAGCACATTCATTTTATGTAACCTCCCATTGTTCTTTGAGCTATATTGTGAAATAGGATAAAATCATTGCTGAAATTCAAAGCTCATCTATTCCACCTACTGTGTAACAAGTAGAAATTGCTTAAATTCTGTGTGCTCAATAATATGTGCACACTGATTTCTGACACAACTTATTACTTGCTGAGTCCTACATAATTGATGAAACTTATTTAAGTAGTGAAGTCCATGGGTGTTAACAAAGTTCAATATATATTCAGTCTATCAATGCATAGACCTTGCCAAATAGGATAAAACTGGAAGACCCAAATGATGCTCATTATGATAAATAAAATTATTTGGATATATGTTAAGGTAAGTCATTGTATAAATGTTCAAATTGTAGAGGAGTTTGTGTCATTTTATATCAATTAAATGAGTTATCAAAATAAGAATTATCCACTGGAAAAACCATTGTAAGTGTTAAGATGGCATTGCTGATTACTCAATGCAACTGAGATATTAATCTTTTGCATTTGTAAAAACAACCCAGTTATGTAGTCCTTATGTATTTGTGTATATAGTTCCTTTATTTTAAATTAAGAATTAAGTCTAAAAAAGTTTAATTTGTTATTCCATTTGTCAAATGAGGCATTTTTCCTGCTTACCTCAAATAATATGTTTGCAGAAGTGTAGGACTATTCCCAGCTTCCAACTCTTTTTTTTTTAAAGATTTATTTATTTATTTGAAAGTCAGTGTTATACAGAAAGAGAAGGAGAGGCAGAGAGCGAGAGCAAGAGAGAGAGAGAGAGAGAGGTCTTCCATCTGCTGGAAGAGCTGGGCTAATCTGAAGCCAGGAGTCAGGCACTTCTTTTGGGTCCCCCAAGTGGGTGCAGGGTCCCAAGGACTTGGGCCATCTTCCCACTGCTTTGCCAGGCAATAGTAGAGAGCTGGATTGGAAGTGGAGCAGCCGGGACTCAAACCAGCACGTATAAGGGATGCCGGCACTGCAGGTGTCACAAACTTCTTCAGTAAGGTCAGGTATTAATTTCTTCTTGCTGCTATAACTCACAAATTTAGTCTCCAAATATAAGACAAATGTATTATAATTCCAGAGTTAAGAGGTCAGAAACTAGCTTCACTGGACCAAAATCAAGGTGTGAGCAGACCCGTTTTCCTACAGCAGGCTCTAGTTGAGAATGTGTTTTCTAGCTTTTAGAAGTTCCCTAAATTTCCTGACTTTTCCTTTACCTTCATATTTCACAGTATATTCTGTTTTCTTCTCTCTGATTCCTGCTTTCATTGTCCATCTCTCTCTGACTCTGATTTTCTTATAGCTACCCTTGTTATCCTTGATTCAATTGCATTCTCAAAGTTCCTTTTTACAAGTTTACAGGTTCTGGGGGGTTAGGACATGGACATCTTTGAGGAATCATTATTACCTGAATTACAGGCCAGATAGTGAATATTTTGTGCTATGAAAATCAGAAAGTTGTTGTACCATTTATGGAACTTGGCAATAAAAAATTCATTAACAAGTGAGTGTGACTATGTTTCAATAAAAATATATTTCCAAAAGCAGGTAACAGTCAAGATTAGGCCCACGTTTAACAACTTTTACAACACAGCATCTGATACAGATGCTTGTAGCAAGTATTTTTAATGAGTGAATGAATAAATTTATAAAATTGGTAAGAGCTTAGATACAGTTCTTACAGTGTTTGTGTCGGGGAGAAAGATTTGATGTTCTAAAGAGAACCCTCTCCATTGGGATAATTTCCCTAAAAACTCTCAGGTCATAGTCTTCGGTCTTTGCTGATTGCTTTCTACTTTTATGTCAACATCCACCTGACAGAAGGAAGAATTCCTAGGGAATAGGACTTTTTGCTACTGATTGTTTACACAACTCTGAAATCCTGACCCCAGACTTCAAAATGAGATAAACCTTCATGCTAAAAGTCATTTTTCTTGTCACAGACTTACATAACTATGTTCATGAAATAAAACCCTGAAAATCCCTACAAACTTCCTTTTTGCTCCTCATATACCATGTTGTTACTTTGAGAATATTAATGTATAATGCTATGAGACCAGTTGTGCATTTTTCAAAAGCCATGAAATATACAGATAAGAAGAGATTATAAAATTGATATTGACAAATTTGCTATTCTTTGATCTTGCAAACTTTAACACCAAAAAGTTTAGATTCCAGGACATAAACCCCATAGGAAAAAAATGTTTGCAGCTCTTCCTGCCTTCTTAAAACAAAACAGAGCCTCAATGTTTCAGGTGGAGCAGAACCACTCTGTCATCTGTGCTAATCATCTTTTGATCCTTGCCATGTGAGTGGATTCATGATCTGACATTTTCTATTCTAGTCACAATAGCTCTTGTCTCAGCAATTCAATTTTCAGTGTCTCATGAATTTAATACCTGCTCTATTATCAGAAGATTTGTAATAACTTGTACAGCTGAACTTCTTCCAAATTTCCTGTTCATCTTAAACTTTCCACCCTGCCATCCTTTTCACAGAAGATGGCCCTGTGAGAAGTCAGGGTTATTCAGCATATTTTCTCAAGCATTACTGCATGCTAGAGATGGAGTGTGACTAAGACACAAGATATCCAAAGTGTCAGAGAGCTGACAGCTTCAAATGGATTTGGTAGAAAAGAATTAAAAATTGAGAGAAAAAAATCCCAGTATAAAGGACACTTGTCCTCCTTCCTCTTGGATCAACAAGGCAGTTTATAATGATAGCAGAAGGCCTACCTGAAGCCCGGGGAATATATCCAAATTCTCTGGCTTGGGTGACCAACACCTTCAGTTTATCCTATGCTGGAAATGCTGTATCAGACAGAGAGTTCAAAGAAAAAATATAGAATATAAAGAAAAATAGAATCAATCATCTCCTAAATATGGAGGTGAAAGTGATATTCTCAATTCCATGAAATAATCCTTTGGTCCTTCCACAGAATCATTCTAGTATGATTAAACAGTAATCTTAAGAACCTAATTTAACACCTTGCCTAGCTCTATGTCACTATAGCTGGAGAACTTTTAAAAAGGTCTAAGAAACTACATAATTAAAATAAATAAAAGTGGGTCCAGCACTGTCATGTTGTAGGTTAATCCTCTACCTGCAGCACCAGCATCCCGTATGGGCACTGATTCATTTCCCTGCTGCTCCTCTTAGCATCCAGTTCTCCACTATGGCTTGGGAGAGCAGTAGAGGATGGCTCAAGTGCTTGGGACCCTGCACCCACCTAGGAGACCCAGATGAGTCTCTTGACTCCTGGCTTTGGATTGGCCCAGCTCTGGCTGGTGTCACCATTTGGAGAGTGAATCAGTGGTTGGAAGACCTTTCTCTCTGTCCCTCCCTCTCTATATAACTCTAGCTCCCAAATAAATAGATAAATCTTAAAAAATATAAAAATAATGATTTTAGAATGAATATTTATAATAATTTCTTATGTGGAGAATATAACCACTAACATGGTTGTTTCTGTTTTATATTGATTATACATAAAAACATATAAATGTATACCTATCAGAAGCTTGGTAACATTTTGAAGACTTTGCAATGCTATTTTAAGATAGATACTTTTTTACAAATACTAATAATACCAAAGGTTGCAATAAGTACTCTAGAAAGTACTCTCTTCCTCCCTCCTTCACTCCCTTCCTTCCTTCCTGTCATTCTTCTAGCTTTCCCTCCATATTATTTCTTTATCTTTGACTTACTTTATCTTTATCTTAATTTATCTTTACTAATGGTCCATTACACACCAATGTTCTTTAGTAATTCAAAGTAGAATTATCATCATTTAATGTTTTATAATTACCTATATCCCATATTAAAAATAAAAATCAAGAACAAAGCACCTAAAACCAAGACTAAAACGTCTGTAAAACCACTATGGGGTGTTGCATATTTACTTGTTCTTGCATAACTGACTCTGATGCTATTAAAAGAGCAATCACCGAGCAGATGTGCTTAAACCTTCTCAGCATTTGATTGAACATGACACACTTCTGTGAGAGTACTGTGCTCACTCATATAGTTTTATGTGAACAGTCTTGATGGGGAATGAATTGAAAAATAAAGAAAAATGCAGCGCAATAATCTGTCAAGTTGCAAACATATCTTAAAATATTTAAATAGAGGCATAGGAATGGCACAAGTCACTCTATTAGACAGTCTGATATGTATATTCAAACACAATTATTGATGGAGCCATTGTGTTAAAATTTTGGCATTAAACATAATTGATCACTCCCATTGATTTGCAGTATATTTTCGTACTGGACATGAAAATAAGAATGGATTATTTTTGTCATCCTTTTGTCATCCTTAGGATGACCAGCTGTCTTGGTTTGCCTGGAGTATGTGGGGAGGAAATAGTCAAGAAACACGGAATTTTCAGTGATAAACCTAGGAAGTTCCAGACAAACTTGAAAATTCTGAATTGGTTACTCTAGTTACACTTTTGAATTACGTGGTGCCATCCAACACCGTGCTAATTTCTGTGACCATACTAAGACTGTAATTGAATTTGATAAGTTCACCTGGCCATTTGGTTTAGATTCTGGGAATGGATTAGTCATCCAAAGAAGGTTTAAAAAATGTTGGAACCCCAACCCAAACAAAAAGCAATCACATTAGAATCAAAATATTTTAAAAGCCTCCAAATAATGTTAATGTGGAGCAGTCTTGAGTTTCATTGCTCCTGGGCTTCTCTGAACATCAGATCATACTGCCCAGGTTCTGCAGGGCTCTCGTTGACAGGAAGAACATTAGCCGAGTAAACAGAAATTCCTCTTTCTAGGGGTAACTGACCCTAATCTTATTGTGCCAGGTGCATAAACTTGCTTGGTAGTAACAGGTTAGATGCATTGAGATAATGGTTTTCTTTTTAAATTATTTTTATATTCTCCTTTTCTCTAGCTACTCTCTATTTAGTAATCTGTTGTGTCAAAATGAGAACTAATTTTTTAAAACTGTTCTGTAAGCCAGAAATTCAAGAATTGAAATGTCAAGGATTAAAAAAAAACAGACTATGTGCTTCTACAGAGGAAAGATTATGAGTTGTTTAGCTCTGTAACTCCTACTGTTAAGAAACATTCAATTTATTTGCTAAATCATATAATATGTCCTTTTCCAATGCCTTTTATCCAAAGAAATGAAGATCTGTATTTGGAAGGTTATTTAATTATTAAACATTATTCAAATATTTACTATCATATGCAAGTTAGTCCTACCTTCATAAAACACACAGGAAATAGTAAGAAATATAAGAAATATAAATATAAGAAAGCAAGTGAAGGCATTTAGCCTAGCAGTTAAAGCACCTGTGTCCCACATTGAAGAACTTGAGTTTGATTGCTGTCTCTGGCTCCTAACTCCAGCTTCCTGCAAATGCAGACTGTGAGTGGCAGTTGCAATGGCTCAAGTAATCAGATTCTCATATAGGAGACTTGTAATGTGTTCCTGGCTCCTGGCTTTGAATCTGATCCAACTCTAACCATTGTGGGCATTTGGAAAGTGAGCCAACAGATGGGAGTGTTTCTCTCTCCCTCTCTCCCTCTCTCTCTCCCCCCAAATAAATAAATAAATATTAAAAATGTTTAAGAAGGCAATGTTTCCAATATAATAAATGTTCTGATTTATCAGTGCGGTTCTTTGTTGATTATTAACAAATTTTGTAGAATGTAAATTATGTAGCAGACACTCTTCTGAACACTTACATAAATTCATTTACTACTTGTTACAAATTTAGGATTTAGGTAATATGATTATCATCCCCACTTTACAGTTGAAGAAAGTAAGAACACGAAGATGTTAATTAAATGGCCAAGGCTACTGTGTTACTTCGGGCTGCTATAACACAACTGTCATAAACTGGGTTGCTTAGAAACAACAAACAATGTATCTGTCATAATTCCGGAGGCTAGGAAGTCCAAGACTGAGTTACTTGCCACATTCAGTGTCTGGAAAGAGATTGTTTCCTGGTTTATAGATAGTTGTCTTCTTGCTATGGCTTTATACAGTGGAGAGGGACAAACTAGCTCTCTGGGGCCCCTTTTTAATTTATTGTCTTACTTTAAAAAATGTTATTAACATATAACATGTGTACATTTTACGGGACACAGTGCAGAATTTCAACACAAAAAACAGAATAAACTGATCAAACTGCACAGCTAGTTTTTTCTTTTCCTATCTTTTCTTTGTATTCGAATCCCACCAGTGGTCTCCTTCCAGTTTAGTTTATAGTATATAATATATTATTGTGAACTATATTTGCCCTACTGTGCTGTGGAGCACTCACATTTCTTGCTTCTGTGTAACTGTTTTGGTTCTTCAACATCTCTGTATCCTCCCTGCCCTTCCCAGCTTCTAGTACTCACTTCTCTTGTGTTCAGATCACCTAATTCTTTAACTTCCACATGTGAGGAAAAAAACATACCACTGTTGTCTTTATTTAATTGATTTGCCCTATATAATTTCTGGGATTCCTTTCGTAAGGGCACTTCTCTGATTCATAAAAGCTGATATAATCACCTCCCAAAGGTCTCACTTTCTAATCTGTCACCACCTTAGAGTAGTGGTTTTATTGTTGGAGAATCACAATGATTCAGAACACAATGACCACAAAGCCAGTAATGAAAAAGCCTGCATTACAAACAGGCAATCTTGCTGTGGGATCCACAACCTTAATCATTCCTTTTTAGTGCCTCTTATCAGAATAGAAGTGGCAGAAATATTTATCAGGATCTACTCCCACAGTTTTGCATAAGGAGAGGTTGGAGTCTATACAAATTTAACAGACTCACCAGGAGGTAGGACAAAGGGACAGAAGTCCTGACTAGTGTGCCGTGCAGAACATTTTCCAGTACCATCCCCCTTCTCTCGAATCAGAAATCAGTTTAGTGAGCTCTGAAGGACAATCGCATGTAATATGACTCATTTATCAGATAAGAAAATAGAGTTTTAAGTGAATTTGAAAATAACTCAGAAAATACCTCTAATCGTTATGCATCCTAAAAAAAGAGAATAAAAGAGCAGGAGAGAGTGGGTGAGGGAAAAGGACAAATACAGGAGAACAGCTGTAGAAGAGGTGGCCTGCCTCCATAACCGTGGTGAGAACTGAATCTCATCGCCCTCTGTCTCAAGTAGTCTGAGAAAATACCCCAAAGGTATTTCACGTGTGAGTCCAGCCTGCCTGTCACCTGCACTTGCTATGCATCTTGCATCCTGTTTTTATAGTCTTTTTCCAGCTTATTCACTGGCTTCTTGCAAAACCTTTTAGAAAGCTACTTGTCTTTAAAAATGCCAACATACATGCTACAGTTTCTGTCCTGAAATTTGCAAAAAAATGTCACATGTCAGAACAGAGAGGTAGGGAGAACGGTCTTCTTCCTGAGTGTCTGATGCTTTCTCTTCCAAGACAATATTTGTTTTGCATTTGCCCCAAAAGTTCATTTCTTTGCTAAGGATTTCTTACATTAGACTGCCTCAGAGCTCCATTTCTGTCTTAGAAACCAAATGCCAAATCAAAGATCTGGAAGTTCTTTGGTTCATTCTTCCAGTTAAATTCCTCTTATCCTACTCCAGCCATGCATCATTATATTTGACAGATGTAAAGACATTGTAAAAATATGAGTTTAGATGAGGGTGGAAATGGGTTGGGAATAAGAAGAGTTTATACTGAAAGCAGAGAGAGGGTACCAGCCACAAATGGTTTATAATAAGAGTCAAGGAAATAATAAAAGAGAGAAGAGATAAGATTGTTTATGATTTTCAAATAGAAATATATGGAAGTAAGTATGATATATTACTATGGCTTCCCTCTTTTAAAGTTATTTGAACTTCTTTCTTTGTCAAAGCTCCATGATACAGGCATTGAGAAAGTATTATTATCCTCCTGATACAGATGAGGAATTTAGATCCATTTACTGGTCATCTCATTGAAAGTCCCTTGGTAAATACACAGAAGATAATTGTATGAAACAGTGCTCAGTATTTCTGGATATTGTAGAGGGACTGCTAGAAGTTAATTTTCTTTATTGCTGATAGTGACTATCAGAAAATTGCAATGCTCTCTACCTAGAGCATTGAAACTCAGGGAGAATATCTGCTGGTAATTTATAAAAATTCTTTCTTAAAAGATTCTGGACAGAATGTTAGTCAGCAAATAAGTATGAAAACTATTTTACTCTCTAGGAATGAAATGAGGAATTTAGAGGGCTATTGAGTTCACTGAATTTTCACTGTGGATCAGCACAAAGTTATTTGTTCTTGGCATCTCAGACACTTGTGCTACCCTCAGATATATAATGTTCCCTGGCTTTCGGTTCAAGAGCCCTCAGCTTCGCATTCTCGTCTGCAATCTGGCCCTTTGTGAGTGAAGCACAGAGAAATATAATGAGAGCCAAAAAGGCCAGTTGGCTTCAGGGCTGTGTCAATACAACCTCAAATTCTAATTTGGAGGAGACTGCGTCCTTTGGAGCATGTGAATGAGAACTGCACCGTCTTCCTATGAAACTTGATTCACTGAACAAAACAATTTATCTCCCCCATGTGTGGAATGTATGGGTTTTTCTATAGCGAATCAGAGGTGCTAATCAAGATTTTGTAAGGAGACTCACAATAAAATGAAGAGCTTCCTGAGTTTCCAGTTCTTTCCTCCGTCTATGAATGCATGTCAGGATTTGCCAAAGCAAAAGAGAGTCTTTGTCAGATTACAGTTGTCAGCTTTCTTCTCCTATGCCACTTTACGAAGTAAGATTGACAACGTGATTTCAGTAACATTTTGGAAACAGAAAGAGCATTCTATAGATTTATTCAGAACTCATTGTCTCCAACAAAAGGATCTGGACTCTCAATACATATTATGTACTCATCACTCATTTTAGATTATAATTATGGTCGAAGGGAACTTAATTAAGAGAAGTTTTCATGTATTTTCCACTTTACATATTCAAAAACATATGGTGTTTTTTTCTGTGATGAGAGAAACAATATCATGCCACTATGGATATTTAGGAGAAACAAATCTCTAGAGAATAAAACGAAAATCATCTCTTATATTTCATTTAATTATTTGTTCCAGTCTCTTGTTACATTTATTCACATCCGTTCATACACAGCAGTCTATGACTTTATTCTCTGCTTTAAAATGCATTTGAATAGACAAATATTGCATGTTTTTTATTTTGTTCAGCATGATGCTTTAAGATATTTATATATAGACTAGTCAAAGCTGATTAATAGCAAGTGTACCACCTCGCAAGCATTTTTTTTGCGGTGACAGCACATCTACTGTCCAGTTTTCAAGAAAATCATCATTAACTATATATCATCAGAAACTATGAATATAGTTATCTTGCTATGAAATAGAAATCTTAAAATTTGTTTCTCCTACCAGACTGTCATTATGTGCTCATTGATCAACAGCTCCCTATCACCCTCTCTCAATCACCTCAGCATCTGTTAACTATCATATTACTCTCTACTTCTGTGATGTCAATGTTTCCTTAGATCCTATATGTGGATGAGATCATGTAGAATTTATCTTTCTGAGCCTAGATTATTTCACTTAACATTATGTCCTCTGATTTATCAGTATCGTTGAAAATGGTAGGAGTTCATCTTTTTCATGAGTGAACACTATTCTATGATATATATATAAAATATTTCATTTTTTCTTTATCCACTCATTCATTAATGGAGAATTAGATTGATTCTATATATTGAGTTGATTCTATATATTGACTGCTGTGAGTAGTTCTGTGATAAACATGAGAGTACATATATCTTTTCAACATGCTACTTTTAATTACCTTGGATATATACCCAGTAGTAGTTTTACTGGATCAATTTAAGTTCTGTTTTTACGTTTTTGAGGAATCTCCATACTGTTGTCCACAATTAGAATGGTTTACTTTTCTACCAGCAGTATGTAAGAGTTTCCTTATTCTCTACAGCTTCACCAGCACATGTTATCATTTGTGTATTTAATAACAGCCATTCTAACTGAAGTGAGGTGTTATCTCATTGTGGTTTTAATTTGTATTCCCTGATAAATAGTAATGTTGAGCGTTTTAAAATATAGGTTCTTTAGTATTTTTAATTTTGAGACATGCCTATTCAGATAGTTTACCTGTTTATAATAGCATTGTTTTATTTACTTTTTTTTGAACTTTTATTTAATGAATATAAATTTCCAGTGTACAGTTTATGGATTACAATGGCTTCCCCCTCCCATAACTTCCCTCCCACCCACAACCCTCCCCTCTCCCACTCCCTCTCCCCTTCCATTCACATCAAGATTCATTTGCAATTCTCTTTATATACAGAAGATCAATTTAGTATAAAGATTTCAACAGTTTGCACCCACATAGAAACACAAAGTGAAACATACTGTTTGAGAACTAGTTATAGCATTAAATCAAAATGTACAGCACATTATGGACAGAGATCCCACATGAGGAGCAAGTGCACAGTGACTCCTGTTGTTAACCCAACAAATTGACACTCTAGTTTATGGTGCCAGTAACCACCCTAGGCTGTCGTCATGAGTTGCCAAGGCTATGGAAGCCTTCCAAGTTTGCCGACTCTGATCATATTTAGACAAGGTCATAAAAGACAGGGTGAGGATAGTAACCAATGATCCTAAGAGAGGCATTAACCAGGTCTGAACAATTATACAGCATTAAGTGGGGAAGAGGACCATCAGTACACACAGGTTGGGAGTAGAGCCATTGGTGGTAGAGTAGAGGTTATGATTACAAAGAACTGAGGCCCAAGTGCACTAGACAGCGTCTAGAACAAAGGACAGAGTCATTATTAGAGGAGCTAAGAAAGGTGCTATCTAAGCTACAATTTATTTACTTATAATTACTACTGAGCTGTTTGAGTTCATTAGCAATTTTACATTAACTCTTTATCAGTTGCTGTTTTCAAATATTTTCTACCATTCTGTAGGTGAAACTTCACCAATCTACCAATTGTTTCCTTTTCAACAGAGAAGCTTTCTGTAATTCAATATAATCTTGTCAATTTTTGCTTTTGTTGCCTCTGTTTTTGAGGTCTTATGCAAAAATTGTTTAACTTAACCATACCCTACAATTTTCTTCTAGTAGTTTCATAGTTTCTCACATTACATTTAAGTCTTCATTCTAATTTGAGTTAATGCTGTTCATGATGAGAGACAAGGATGTAGTTTTATTGTTTTTTTGATTGTGGCAATTTCATTTTCCCAAAACCACTTATTGAAGACACTGTCCGTACCTTTTTTTTTTTTTTTTTGACAACTTTGTCAAAACTCAGTGTGCTATAAATATGTGAATTTGTTCCTGGACTCTCTATTCTGCTTCTTTTTGTCCGTACGTCTTATTTTTATGCCAGCAGCAGCTTTCAGTATAATTTTAAGTCAGAAAATGTGATTGCCTCCAGCTTTGTTCCTTTTGTTCAAGATTGCTTTGGCTAGTTGGGATCTTTTGTGGTTCTATACAAATTTTAATACTGTTTTTCTATGTCAATGAGGAATATTATTGATATTTTGATGGAAATTTCACTGAATCTGTAAATTACTTTGAGTAGAACGGACATTTAAACAATAATACTTCTTTTAGCCTATGAATATCAGATATATTTCCCTTACTTGTGTCTTCTTCAATGACGGTCATCAATGTTTGATAATTTTCATTGTGAAAATCTTTTATCTCCTTTGTCAATCTTTTTTTAATTTTTTATATATTTTTAAAGATTTATTTTATTTGAAAGACAAAGTTACAGAAAGAGGTAGAGCTAGACCTAGAGCTAGAGCTAGAGCTAGAGAGAGAGAGAGAGCTCTTCCATCCATTAGTTCACTCTTCAAACAGCCAAAACAGCCGGAGTTGAGCTGATCTAAAGCCAGGAACCAGGAGCTTCTTCTGGGTCTCCCACATGGGTGCAAGGGCCCAAGGACTTGGGCCATCCTCTGTTCTTTTTTCAGGTGCATTAAGAAGGAGCTGGATTGGAAGTGAAGCAGCCAGGACTTGAACCAGTGCCCATATACAATGCCAGTGCTGCAGGCCAGGGCTTTAATCCACTGCACTGCAGCATTAACTCCTCCTTGGTTAAGTTTATTTCTAGATTTTCTTTCATTTTATAGCTATTATTAATGGGTTTGTTTTCTTTATTTTACAGGGAGTGCAGCATGTAGAAATGCTACAGATTTGGGTACCTTGATTTTGCACATTGCAACTTTATTGAATTCATTTATTCATTTTAACAGTTCTTTAGTGGCATGATTTGTATCTATAAGATCCTGATTTCAATGGCCCGGGAAGGCAGTAGAGGATGGCCCAAGTCCTTGGGCCCCTTACCAGATGTATATGTTGCAAATATTTTCTCCCATTTTGTGGATTCTCTCTTGGCTCTGTTGTTATCTTTACTGTGCAAACTCTCATTAGTTTGATAAAATTCAGTTTCTTATTTTTACTTTTATTTCCTGTGCTTTTGGGATCTGATTCAGAAAATCCTTGCCTATTTCCATGTCCTGACATATTTTCCCGTGTTCTCTTCTAACATTAAAGCCTCAGTCTCACAATTAGGATATTAATCCCTTTGTAACTGATTTTTGTGTATGGTGAGAAATAGGGATATAGTTTCATTTGTTTGCATCTGAGTATCTAATTTTCCTAGCATTATTTACTTAAAAATGATCTTATTCCAATGCATGCTCTTAACAGCATGGCCAGAGATCTGTTGAGCATTAGTGCATAAGTTTACAATAGATCTGTTTTGATGCTAATGCCATGCTGTTTTTATTACTGTAGCTTTGTCAAGTAGTGTAATGGCTCCTGCTTTACTCATTTCACTCAAAAGGACTTTGGCTATAGGGGGTCATTTGTAATTGCACACAATTTTTAATAGTGTGTTTTCTAGTTCTGTGGAAAATGTCATTGGGATTTGCTAGGGATTGCATTGAATTTGTAAATCATTTTAGGCCACGTGCACATTTTCATACTATTAATTTTACTAATCCATGAATAAGAGATGGCTTTCTATTTACTGTGTCACTTTCAATTTATCTTATTAATGGCATAGAATTCATTTTCAAGTTTTCTCACCTCTTTCATTAAATTTATTCTCTGTTTGTTTATACTTTTGGAAGTGGGGTTCTTGATTGTTTTTTCAGATGATTCATTATTGGTATATGACACCACTGTTTTTGTGCATTGACACTATATCCTGCAAATTTGCTAACTTTGTTTTTTAGTTCTAATTACCTTTGTTGCAGTCATTGAGATTTTCAATATATAAGATGGTGTCATCAACAAATAGTGACAATTTGACTTCTACCTTTTTAATTTGGATGCCATTCATTTTTTCTTCAGCCTAATTGCTCTCATAAGATCTTCCAGTGCTATGCTGAATAAAATTGATAAAAGTGGGTATCTTTGTAGTGTTTGAAATCTTAGAAAGAAAGCTTTTAGCTTTTACATAAATTTGACAAAATCTTTGGGCTTGACAAATATGGCCTTTTATTAGATTGAGGTACATTCCTTCTATTCCTAGTTTGTTCCAAGTTTTTAACACGGGGGAATGTTTATTTTTATCAAATGCCTTTTCTGCATCTATTGAGACAACCATATACATTTTGCCTTACATTATATTGATGTGATGTATCAAGTTTATTGATCTGCATATGTTGAATCATTCTTGGTATATCTGAGATGAATCTCACTTGATTATTATTTGTCCATGTCTGGTTTTGGTATCAGGGTAATGTTGACCTCATAAAATGAATTTAAAAGAATACACTCCTCTTATGAAATAATTTAGTAAAGATTGATAGTAATTCTGTAAAATTCATATAGAATTCATCAGTAACTATCTGGCTCTGGGTTTTTATTGATTGAAGTTTTTTAATTACTTATTTAATCTCACTACTTGTTATTGGTTTGTTTAGGCATTCTATTTTCTCATGATTCGATTTCAGTAAAGTAAATGTGTCCAAGAATTACTCCACATGTACTAGGTTGTCCAATTTGGTGCCATACAATTTTTCATAGTAAGATCTACAAATCCTTTTGTTCATGTAATGTCAGTTTTAATGTGTCCATTTTCATCTCTAATTCTATGTATTTTAATCTCACCTATTTTCTTGGCTAGTTTGGTAAGAATTACCAATTTCATTGATCTTTTTAAAGGAACAGATTTTCATTTCATTGTTTTTTGTATTGCTTTCAAGTTTCTAAGTTATTTTTATTCTTTGTTATTTTCTACCAATTTTGGATTTGGTTTGTTCTAATTTTTCTCATTTTTTGAGATGCAGTGATACATTGTTTCTTTGAGATATTTTTGTTTATATGGTGCAGGCATTGATTGCTATAAATTTCCCTATTAATATTGCTTTTGCCACAATCCAGGTTTTAGTGTGGTTTTTTTTTTTTTTTCCTTTTTTATTCATTTAAAGAATTTTAAAAATTTCCTCTCTGCTTTCTTCCTTGAGTCACTGGCTATTCAAAAGTAAGTTGTTTGGGGCTGGCTTTGTGGCATAGGGGGTTAAGCCACCATGGGTTAAGCCACCCCCTATAGTGCCAGCATCCCATATGCGTGCCAGTTTGTGTCCTGGCTGCTCCAATCTGGCTCCCTGCTAATGTTCCTGGGGTAGTAGCAGAGGATGGCCCAAGTGCTTGGGCCCCTGCACCCACATGGAATCCCAAGGAAGCTCCTGTCCCCTTGCTTCTGCCTTACAAAACATGGGCCATTGTGGACATTTTGGGAATGACTCAGCAGATGTAAGATATTCTCTCTCTCTCTTTTTTCTCTCTGTCTTCTCTCTTTCTCTCTCCCTATTCTCTGTAACTCTGAGTTTCAAAAAAAAATCAAGTAAATCTTTTATAAAACATGTAAATTATTAAAGTTCTATGTATTTTTATAGCTTTCAAAATTTTCTTGTTATTGATCTAATGTTATTATATCGTGTTTAGAAAAGATACTTGATACAGTTTCTATTATTGTAAGGCTGTTGAGAATTGTTTTATGATCTACTAAACGTTCTATCTTAGAAAATGTTCCATGTGCTCCTGAGAAGAATTCATATGCCTGTAGCTGCTGGATGGAAACTTCTGTAGATATCTGTTAGATCCAATTGATCTAGGATGCAATTAAACTCTTCTGTTTTTTGCTGATATTTCTGTCTAAATGATCTGCCAGTTTCTGAAAGTGGGATGTTCAAGTTCCTGTACTATTAATGTAATGAAGTCTGTCTCACACTTTAAGTCTGTTAAAATCTACTTTAATTATTTGGATACTCCAATATTGGGTGCATACATATTATAAGTGTTACATCCTCTTGTTGGAATGAGCTCTTTGTCATTAGTCTCTTTTTATCACTTTTGAATGAAAAGTGTATTTTAACTTACAGAAGTATGACTCTCTTGCTCATTTTGGGTTTATGGAGTATGCCGTTCCATTCTTCAATTTTCAGTCAGTGTGTGTCATTACAGTTGAAGTTAATTTTTTATAAGAAGCATGTAGTTGGGTACTATTTTTTAAATTATTTGGTCACTACAACTTTGTTTGTTTTAAAAGAAGTATTTATTATTTATTTATTTATTTGCAAGACAGAGTTACAGAGCGAGATGGTGAAACAGACAGAAAGAGAGACAGGGAGATCTTCCTTCCACTGGTTTACTCCCCAAATGGCCACATGGTCAGGACTGGACCAGACTGAAGCCAGGAGTTTCATACAAGTGGTTGCAAGGGCCCAAAGTTTTGGACTATCTGTTGCTGACTTCCCATGTGGATTAGCAAAGTGTTGGATCATTAAGTGGAGCAGCCAGGAGTCAAACCAACACCCATGTGGGATTCCGGTTTCATAGGCATCAGCTCAACCCACTACATTACAACCCCAGCCTCACTGCAGATCTTTTAATTGGGAAATTTAATTCATGCACATTTGACATAATTATTGATAAGGAAAATTACTACTGACATTTTGATACTCACTTTGTATTTTTATTGGTGCTCCCTTCTTTCTTTCTCTCACTCTTACAACCTTCATTTGTGATTAAATGATTTTTCTCTGGTCAAGTACTTAGATTCATTGCTTATCATTTTTGCTAAGTGTTACAGGTTCTTGTGTTGTGGTTACCATAGGGCTTACAAAAACCTTTTTGTTAAAAAACCTGTTTTGAGGCCGGCGCTGTGGTTCAACAGGCTAATCCTCTGCCTTGTGGCGCCGGCACACCGGGTTCTAGTCCCGGTCAGGGTGCCGGATTCTGTCCCAGTTGCCCCTCTTCCAGGCCAGCTCTCAGCTATGGCCTAGGAAGGCAGTGGAGGATGGCCCAAGTGCTTGGGCCCTGCACCTGCATGGGAGACCAGGAGAAGCACCTGGCTCTTGGCTTCAGATCAGCACGATGAGCCGGCCGCAGAGGCCATTGGAGGGTGAACCAACGGCAAAAAGGAAGACCTTTCTCTCTGTCTCTCTCTCTCTCACTATCCACTCTGCCTGTCAAAAAAATAAATAAATAAAATAAAAAAAAATAAAAAAATAAAAAACCTGTTTTGAAGTGACAACAGCTTAATGGTGATTATAAAGACAGGGAAAAGGACAAATAAAAAAATTCTAATAAAGTATTCTACATTGTGTTCTACTGTCAGCCATCAGTGATGCTGGCTACAGTATGTGAACTCTGTTGGGCACTGAATCAGACCCAGAGGTACTGTCTGCATTCATTGACCCAGACACAGGGGCTGTTAGGATCTGCTCAGTGTTGGGTTGTATTAGGCTGACAAAAGAGTCCTGTGATTCTTTGCTGTCTTCCCAAGTTTATAAGAGAGGCACTAGGGACAGCCCCTCAGCTACAGAGGTAGGCCCCAGGGGAGTCATAAGGAGCTCATAGCCACCAGTTCTGAAAGAGGATAGTGGTAATCTATACCCAAATAAATCTGTCTCAAGGAATGCAGGTCTCTAGAGGCCTGATACCAGGGCAAGTACAGAGACTGTCCATACACACTTGCTTTGGGGTGCAAATCCTGAGTATCTAACACTGTGCTTTTTCATCCTACCAATGAGTCCCAAGATATTATCCTGTAGCACTTTGATTTCTGCCCCAAGTTAGAAAGGAATGACAGTGACAGCCCTCTGATCACAGACTGGCTCCAGGCTGGTCTTAGCTGGTGACACATGTCAGCATGTTCTGACCCTCCAGAACAGTTCTCAATCTGATTCCAAGAAATTCTAGAAGCTTCATCTATTAGCACAAGCAGAAGGCTGGATTCATTTGGCTTCATCAGATCCTAGATCTTGACATGACAGGCAGGGCTTTGAGCTCTAAAACAGGGTCCTATCTCTCTCTCCGGCCTCTCCTGGTGACTAGAGTTTGTCTTTCTGTTGGCAGTAGGGGGAAGGGAAGCAGATATATCCTGTTTGTGGAAGCTCCAAATATTCACTCCATATATGTGGGTATGGGGAAAAGTCAAGGAGGCCCAGTCCAACTGAGTATTTTAAAAGTAGACAGGCACTGGGCTTCAATTCACTCTCCTGGAAAGCAAGAGAAGTTTCTTCTCTTGTCTATGGGGAAGAGGTGACACCAGCAACTCTTTTCTTCTTGCTTTTTTTGTTTGTTTGTTTTGTTTTGTTTTTTTAGATTTCATTTATTTATTTGAGAGGTAGAGTTACAGACAGTGAGAAGGAGAAACAGAGAGAAAGGTCTTCCATCCGTTGGTTCCCAACCCAATGGCCGCAACTGTCAGAGCTGTGCCAATCCGAAGCCAGGAGCCAAGTGATTCTTCCTGGTCTCCCACACGGGTGCAAGGGCCCAAAGACTTGGGCCATTTTCTACTGGTTTCCCAGGCCATAGCAGAGAGCTGGATCAGAAGTGGAGCAGCCGGGACTAGAACCAGAGTCCACATGGGATGCTGGAGCCTCAGGCAGAGGATTAACCTACTGCGCCACAGAGCCAGCGCCCTCCTTCTTGCTTTCTTAAAAACGACTTTACTTAATGATTGTTGCAAGACTAGGCACTATAATCTTTCATCTGGCATCTGTAGCTCTCCTGAAGGTGACTTGGTGTGTATATAGATGCTCATGCTGTCTGTAGGGAGGTGCTCAACAGAGCCTGTTACTGAGTCATCATTTGTTTCCACACCAAAAAATCTTTCTATTATTCTGTTTTCAGTTAGTTAGTATTCCATTGAAATTTTTTCCATCTATACTCACCATGAGTATTAACTTTTAGCCTACTTTTTTTGCTGTCTTTTTTTTTCTTTAACATAGTAATGATGGTCCCATAGAATATGTTTGGAAGAATTCACTCATCTTCATTTTTGGGAGTAGTTTGAAACACTTCATGTTATTATTATTATTTTTTTAATATTTGGTAGAATTCAGCAGTGATACCATTAGTTCCTGGGCTTTTGTTTCATGGGTGGCTTTTTATAACTGACTCAATCATTTTATTCTTCATTGGTCTCTTCAGATTTTGTACTTCTTCATAGTTTAATGTAGCGGGTTGTATATGTGCCAGATTTTATATTTTTTCAGGTTTTCCAATTTTTTGAAATGTTAATGTTTATAGTAATCTCTAGAATCCTTTATATTTCTGTAGTATCTATTTCAACTCTTGCTTTTTTCCCCTCTAATTTAATTTAAACCCCAATTCATACAGTCCCAAAATATTATGGAAACAAAAATTACTATAACTTTCCAAGTTTCTTATTTGTAATAATATAAAATGTGGAGATATCTTGATCATATCTTGTCAGGTTAAATTGTCTCATTTCAAGTTTAACAAAGCAACCCTTTAGTAGTTTCTTGAATTTTACTTTATTGTCTTAATTGTTTTTATTTTAATTTATAATTAGTTTTTGTACAGATTCAATGTGACTTATAGATACAATCCAATAAATATAATGATAGTCTCCTACCTCCCACCCATCCTCTCTCTCTCTCTCCCTCCTGTGATTCTTCCTTTTTCCCTTTCTCTCTGTCTTTTCTTTGCAGATTTTAAGAAAACACATTGCAACTTTACATTACCATAAAAAGGCTTAATACTCTACAGAATAAAAAGTTCAACAGATAAAAAGCAAAAAGATCCTAGTTTAGTGAGAATAAACAATAACTGAATGAAAAAAAATGACCATATCATCCAGATATAATAAATTTTAGTGTCATCACAGATCATTAAAACTGTAATAGTATAGCATTCTTAACCACTGGTTTGACAAAGGTGTAAACAAAGTTTCACAAAACTGTATTTGGAACAATATTGGTATTCTTTCTTTTTTATTTTATTTATTTTTGTTTGTGTTTTAAATTTTAGCCCCACATATGAGGAAGAATATGTGATATATTTCTTTCTGGGCCCAGCTTACTTCACACAACATGATGTCCTCCACTTGCATCCATTTTGCTGCAAATGGTAGAACTTCATTCTTTGTTATAGCTGAATAATACTCCTTGTGTATACCACATATTCTTTATCCATTCACTGACAATGGACACCTTAGTTGATTATAAATTTTGGCTGTTGTGAAAATTGCTGCTATAAACATGTGGCATGTTTTTAATTTCCAAGTATTTATAAGTGTCTATTGTTCTTCTTGTTGTTGACTTCCAGTTTTATTCCTTTATGATCTGAGTAGATACGTGATATGATTTGAATGTTTTTAAATTTGCTGAGACTTGATTTGTGGCTTAATATGTAATCTATCCTAGAAAATGTTCCACGTGCTGATGAGAAAAATGTGTTTGCTGTAGCTGATGGGTGAAATGACCTGTAAATGTCTGTTAGGTTCATTTGCTCAATAGTACGTTTCAACTCTGATGTCTTTTTATTGATTTCCTGTCTGGATGATCTCCCCATTGATGGAAGTGTGGTGTTGAAGAAACCTACTATTATTTCACTGGAGTCTATCTCCCCCTTTAGGTCTAATAGTATTTTCTATATATATATCTGGTGGTCTTGTGTTGGGTACATATATATTTATGATCATTATGTCTTCACACTGAATTGAACCTTTAATCAAAATACAATGTCCTTCTTTATCTCTTTTTACAGTTTTTGATTTAAAGTATCTCTTATTTGATATCAGGATAGCTGTGACTGCTGGCTTTTGGTTTCAGTTTGCCTGGTATATCTTTTTCCAACCCTTCCCTTTCAGTCTGCTTGTACCTTTGCTTGTGAAGCGAGTTTCTTGTAGGCAACATATAGTGGGGTCATGGTTTTTTATCCATTCAGAAAACCTAAATCTTTTTGCTAGTGATTTAATCTAATTAGATTCAAGACTAGCATTGATAGAGAAGAGCTAAGATCTGTCTTTTTGTTGATTGGATAATGATTCTACCTGCTCTTTCAGTGAATTTGGTAATGACATTTGTTTCATGTTTATTTCTAATGCAGGACACCCTTCAGAACTTCTTGTAAGTCTCATCTGGTGGTGGTGAATTCTCTCAGTTTTTGCTTATTTAGAAAATACTTCTTCACTTTTAAAGGATAGCTTCGTTGAATATATTATTTTTGTTGAATTTTTTTTTTCTTTTGAAACCTTGAATATATCATCCCATTCTCCTGTGACCTGTAGGATTTCCACTGAAATGTATGATGTTACTCTAATTGATTTTCCTTGGTATGTAACTGGAGGTGTTTCTCTTGCTGTCTAAGATTCTCTCCTTGTCTTCAACTTTTGACATTTTTATGACAAAATGCCTTGGAGAAGACCTTTTTTGGGTTGAGTCTGCTTGGGATTTTTTGAATTTCTTGTATCTGGATATCCACGTCTGTTTCAAGACTTGAGGATTTTTCAATCATTATATTATAATATTACATATTATTATAATAATAGAATATTCAACTATTATTTCATTATCTCATTTCAGTGCCTTTACCTTTTCTTCTCCTTCAGGAGTACTATAATACAAATTTTTTTTTAATCAACTGGTATCCTATATTTTGTGGAGGTTTTATTCATTCTTTTAAATTGTTTTCTCTTTATTTTCTCCTGATTGGATTATTTCAATATTCTTGTCCTCGAGGTCAGAAATTCTTTATTCCACTTGGTCTATCCTGCTGCTAAAGCTTTCAATCATATTTTCTTTCACTGATTGAAGATTTCATCTCCAAAACTTCCATCTGGTTCTCCTTAATGTGTTCTCTCTCCTTGGCAGTGTTTTCATTCATGTAACTCGTTGATTTCCTCATTTCTTTAATCTGTCAATCTGTATTCCCTTGCATCTCATTGAGTTTCCCTATATTCATTATTTTGAATTCTATATCTGTCATTCACAATTTCCTTCAGTTCATGATCTAATCTCAGAGGAATGTTGTGTTCTTTTGGAGACACCATATTACCTGGCTTCTTCATGTGCCCTGGGTCCCTGTATTGATATCTGCCCATCTGGTGTATTTGTCCCTTCTTTATGAAGTAGGTTTTATTGGAAATGAGTTGATGACTTAGCTGGAATGCAGGGTATCGCTTGACTTGTTGCTTTGGCTTTTGTTCTAGGTTCTAAGTTAAAACTTAGATAAAGCATGCAACTCCCCCCTATGGCATGATGAAATAAATTAGAAAATATGAGAATGTTTGCTTAAAAGATAAAAACCACATGCTATGCTAGGGTTAGTCTTAACTGCAACTCAAGACCAAGAAAGAATGACATTCAAAGGTCCAAGAATGCCCAAAAATTGTCAGAAACTGGATCCTTTGCAAGTGTCCTTGTTTTGCATTCTTGATTTTTATGTCATATTTCCAGACATTGTCAGGAAGATAATATCTTTGCAGGTTTATCCAGTGGTTCATTTTTATCTAATGAACATTAGTTAAGCATTTATGGTATCTAGTAACATGTGCCAAGATCTTTCATATAGGTCTATAAGACATAGTGATGTCTTTAACTTTATAAAACATAGTAAAGAAAATATGTCTATGGGATTGCATACAACTTTGTGTTCTTATCAGAGTGACAAGATAAATGATAATGGAGTATATTCAAAGATTCAGAGACTGGAAGAATTTCTATGAATCAGAGGGTCAAGGAAGCCTGCCTTGTTGAGATTAGGGTTCAATTTGGACCTGGGAGATGGGTGCTACTTGCCTTTGTCACTGCTGACCTTCTGTAATTCAGGAAAGCAAAAGCCTTAATAACAAATTGTAAAATTTTAAGTATTATGTCATTGGCTTTTGGAATACACAGAACAAATAATTTGTTTTTATAGATCTCCCCTTATTTCCAAAACAGTTTACATTTTCTAAATGAGATCCCTCACAGGCAAGCTTTTTAATGAACTGTGTTATGAAAGGAGCATACATCTGAAATATAAAACAAAATCATTGCACTTTAAAGAAGAAACATGCTAGAATAATTTTATTTCATAAAGAACTCTTTATTAGTAACATTTATGCTTATTAGTATTGTTATGTGCTCAGTAACATGCTTCCTGCATTTAAGCAGCTGATTTTACAACAATGCAGAGGTGAAAGAATATTAAAGACCTGGGTGTAAGAAAAGTGTGTGTGTGTTTGTGTGTGTGTGTGTGTGTGTGTGTGTGAGAGAGAGAGAGAGAGAGAGAGAGAGAGAGAGAGATAGAGACAGTTTCAAGGAAGAAAGATGGAGGTGTGTTTTAGGGGCAGAAGTTATGCAGAGGTGACTTAAACAACACATTCCTACAAAAGGCAGTTGAAGATGTCTGATTATAACCTAGATGTAAGTGACCAGCTGCAGCAGTGTCAGTTGTGTAGGCAGTTGTGTCCCTATGTAAACACTAGTGGAATTCAGCTATCAGCCCTGCTCTTCCCCATGATGAAATATAATGGTATTTAAAAAAAAAATCTCATGGGGAAAAAGGATTTTAGATATTTGTTTTGGTGCAAAAGATTTTTTAAGACATTTATTTATTTGAAAGGTAGAGTTACAGTGAGGCTTAGGCAGAGACAGAGAAGTCTTCCATCCTCTGGTTCACTCCCCAAGTGACTGCAATGGCTGAAGCTTGACAGATCAGAAGCCAGGAGCCAGGAGCTACTTCCAGGTCTTCCCACATGGGTACAAGGGCCCAAGAACTTGGGCCATCTTACACTGCTTTCTCAGGACATAGCAGAGAGCTGGATTCAAAGTGGAATAGTCAGGTCTTGAACTTCACCCATATGAGACGCTGGTACCATAGGTGGCTGCTTTACCTGCTATACTACAGTGCCAGCCCCTAGTGCAAAAGATTTTAATCTATGCATATATTATCATAAGGCATGTTCGCCTTGAAATTTTTGAAGACCTCTTATGTATGCATTCAGCTTTGCATCATCAAGGTAGTCTTTATTAATTATTTAAATTACTTGTATTTTCACGGGGTACCCTTGAAATAGCGCAGTATCTTAGTTCTAGGACGAGAAGGCAAGAAGATGGAAAAATGCAGAGCTCAGAAAAAGAGCATAGTGTCACAGAAGTGTGGGAACATCTAAGTCAGTATGGTTTCTTAGTAAATATTCTCTACAGAACTAAAAGGAGGAAGGGATTTTTTAAAAAGATATTTTAATTTATTTATTCAAAAGTCAGAGTTACACAGAGAAAAGAGATGCAGAGATAGAGAGGTCTGCAATCCGACGGTTCACTCCCCAATTGGCCATAATAGCCAGAGCTGCACTGATCAGGAGCTTCTTCCAGGTCTCCCACATGGGTGCAGGGGCCCAAAGACTTGAATCATCTTCTACTGCTTTCCCAGGCAATAGCAGAGAGCTGGATCAGAAGAGGAGCAGCTGGGACTAGAACCCATGCCCATATGGGATGCTGGTGCTTCAGGCAAGGGTGTTAACCCGCTGCACCACAGCGCTGGCCCCCGGGGGAAGGAATTTTTAAGATTTCAAAACTCACCTCTAAAGCTAATCTGCATGATTCATAGGTCCCCAAACTAAACCCTGAAAATATTTTCTCTGTGGAGGAAGTTTTATGAGCCTAAAGACCCTTGGCATTGCAGACACAAAGACTTGGGGTCCAATTCCTCTTTTATGACTTTCTAGGTGTTCTATATATGTAAATTAATTCAATCAGCTATCTAAATTTAACCATTTTAAATCAAAATAAATACGCTTACCTTGTAAGGTGTCTTGGATAATGTATATTTACATATATGATTTGTTAACAATACCCAATTTTTCTGAGCAATTTGTGATCTGTTATAAATTAATACTACACATGTATGAACTCATTTGAGCTCTGGACAAATCATGAAGTAATTACAATTATACCCGTTTTACAGACTAGAAAACTGAACCATGGAGAAATTACCTTTCCAGGGTTAACAAGTTAGAAAGCAGCATAGCAGATTCAGTACTAAGCTTTCTGCCCTCTGCAATGAAATTCTGAGCTACTGGGTTCTATTCAATAAAGAGTGACTAAATGTGTTATTATGACTACTTCTGATCTGCTTCTCTTACTGGAGTGTTTCCCCAGCTGAATCTCTTCTTTATTATACATTTGAAAAATTCCTAATTTGGTGTCTTATTTTAGTTTCATCACCTTTTAATGATTATTTGTTTATAGGGGATTCCCATATGGTAAGACTTTTACATCATTATGGATATTGTCCAATTCTCCAGAGACTTAAAATTCAGGTTTAAAATATTTAAATGCCATGATATTAATTTTTCTATAACTCTAGGCAACAAAATGAATATGAGTACGATTTATGTATGTAATAAAATCTGTGTAAACACATGCTGGTGACCTACTTTCTCCCAAGTCTGTCTTGCTTTTTAAATCTGCACTACTTTTGTGCATCAGGAAAAAAAAAACACTCTAACCGCTTCCTAAAGATTGAACTGATAAATGCAGTAGCATGCAGTTTCATGTCACAATGTATTTTCCAGTATCAAACCTAATTGTCTCATCCTAGACAATATGTCGCCTAATGGTATCCATTTCTTTATCTGCAAAGAGTTTTGGAAAACAAGGCTTCCTTTGCATGGCTTTTTATTTGAGAGCTTAGCAGAAATAATAGAAAACAATTCACTGTCAAAGTTTCTAGAAAATCAATGCACAGTTTACCTCCCTGTCTCTGCCCTCCACATTTTATTATACATTACAATAGCATATTTCTGTGAAGCAAGGTATCATTTTATTCCCATTACTTTCTCAACATTGTAGATAATATTTCACCTTACAGAAAAGATACTGGTACTATATGCTTATCGGGACTTATCCTGCACTGATTCATTTATGTATTCATTTAGAAATAAGAATGGGGTGGCCGGCGCCGTGGCCCCATAGGCTAATCCTCCGCCTGCGGTGCCGGCACACGGGGTTCTAGTCCCGGTCAGCGCGCGGGATTCTGTCCCAGTTGCTCCTCTTCCAGTCCAGCTCTCTGCTGTGGCCCGGGAGTGCAGTGGAGGATGGCCCAAGTGCTTGGGCTCTGCACCCACATGGGAGACCAGGAGAAGCACCTGGCTCCTGGCTTCAGATCAGTGCGGTGAGCCGGCTGCAGCGGCTACTGCGGGGTGAACCAAGGGCAAAAGGAAGACCTTTCTCTCTGTCTCTCTCTGTCACTGTCCACTCTGCCTATCAAAAAATAAAAATTAAAAATTAAAAAATTAAAAATATAGAGGGAAAATGTTGAAAGGATGGTTTTTATAACACTAACATTGAGTTAATGTAGTATGGAAACTGTGAGCTCAGGATTAAGATTTTGTTTCAGTTATGTGTTCTTGCATTCAATTTGTCCCTCTATAGTACTATAGTAATTAGAAGTAATTAATTTAGAGCATGCCTATTATTTTAAGATTTCATGTATACACAAAAGCCAAAAAAAGGGTTGGCTACTGTGTTGCAGTAGGTTTAGCCATTTCTTATGACTCTTCATCCCATGTCTAGGTGCCTGGTTTGAGTCCCAGTTGCTCCATGCTTCCAATATTCCTTTGTGTTAACGAGCCTGGGAGGCAGCAGATGATTGCCCAAGTATTTGGGATCAAGCCATCCAAGGGGGAGAACTGTATGGAATTCCTGCTTCCTGATTTTGGACAAGTCCTGTACCCACCATTATGAGCATTTGAGGAATAAGCCAGTGGATGGAAGATCTCTGTCTCTGTCTTTTTCTTTCATCTTATCTTTCAAAGAAAATTATTTAACTGATTGATTAAACTTAAAATAAACATACAACTAAAATAAGCAAGATGATCAAGAGTTCAACAAAAAGCCGCAGGAATAATTCTTATCTTCCATTTTTAAATATTTGAGAGATGGAAAGAGAGAGAGAGAAATAACAGAAAGAGGTACCATCCACTGGTTCACACCTCAAATGCCTGCAATGGCTGGGGTGGGATGAGGCTGAAGCAGTGGACTTGCAAAGCAAATCATGCCTCCAACATGGGTGGCAGAAGCTACCACTGTTTCTGCCGAAGGCCTGCACTAGTGAGAAGCTGGAGTCAGGACCCGGAGCCAAGAGTTGACCCAGGTAATCTGTTTTAGGATGTGGGAATCTTTTTTTTTTTTTCTTCTTATTTAACACGTAGAGTTAGACAGTAAGAGAGAAACAGAGAGAAAGGTCTTCCTTCTGTTGGTTCACCCCCCAAATGGCCACTACAGTAGGCCTTGTGCTGATCTGAAGCCAGGAGCCAGGTGCTTCCTCCTGGTCTCCCATGTGGGTGCAGGGGCCCAAGCACTTGGGCCATCCTCCACTGCCTTCCTAGGCCACAGCAGAGAGCTGGACTGGAAGAAGAGCAACCAGAACTAGAACCCAGCGCTAACTAGAACTCCACTGCAGGTGGAGGATTAGCCATGTGAGCCACGGGGCTGGCCCAGGATGTCGGTATCTTAATCACTGGGCTAAATGCCTACTCCCTCAAAGGAACATTTCTAAACTTGGAATGATTTTAATTTAACACATGGAAAAGAAAAGTAAAAATAATAACTAAAATACCAAGAGAAATATGTGATCAGTTCCATAAGAGAAGTCATGTATAATTAAGATTAGAGGGAAAAATTATATCTCATTATTAGAATCATGGAAATGCAAATAGATAAATAGATAAATGGGATACAAGTGAAAAAGAAAGGATTTTTAACAGGTTACGAAAGTTTTAATGTAGAAGAATACATTATTTATTTTACATTGTCAATTGCCTAGAATATGGTAAGTGCTCAATAAATGTAGGCTACAGAGAAAATGACAGAAGGAAGCAGTATGAAATATAATGGAATGATACCTTGGACTTTGTGACATAGCAGCACAATTTGCAGTTTTGGCACTTGTATCCCATGATGGAATACCTGACATTGACTCCCACCTCCACTTCCAATCCAGCTTCTTGCTAATGTGTCTGAGAGGCAGCAGATGGCTGTCCAAGTGCTTGGGTTTCTGCCTCCCATGTGGGAGACTCAGATGGAGAGTCTGGCTCCTGGTATGAAGTTGGCCCAGCCCTGGCTGCTGCAGGCATTTGGAATGCAAATCAGGAGATGATGTCTCTCTATCTCCCTGTCACTCAGCCATTCAAATAAAGAAGTAAATATTTTTTAAAAAATGGAATGATTTTGTGATCTTAGGAGTTTAGAGCTGTACAAGATGGAGAGATTGCCTCCTGTCACATGTTATCGCTCTTTGGAAGAAGCCATGATTAAGGGAAGAGGTTGAACACCATACCAAGTTTCACTGAAAAGCTTTTTTACGTCCTACTTTTATTGTTGAAAAGTTATTGATCTAGTTCAACTCCTATCATTTTGAGCAGTAGAAAACAGTATTTTATAAAGGGTAAATTCTTCCCTCTGACCACAAAAATAACAAGTGGTGCATTTAATTTTAAATACATGAGTTCTGGAGTTTTAGGAGTACTTATTATTATTTCTTCAATGATTGTGAGTGCAGGTTATAAAACTAGTTTACCCAAAGATATGGAGTTTAAATTAAATATGAGGTGTATTAATGAAAATTAATACTCAGATTGAATAAAAAACATGACATATTTGGAGAATCAGAAAAAAAAATCCAAGTTTTGCTTTAGAGCCTTTTTAGAATATTGAGGAACATGCCTAATAAGATACTTCACAGGGACCTGTTGGATTCTTCACCAAAATGAAGTAACTGGGATGAAATCTAACTTCCTATCTGAAACAAATGAAAGAAAAAAATGGTAGAAACATGTGTCAGAGAAGCATTTAAGTCAGTATATGAAATTGTGGGACAATGAGAGATGTAGACCTTACAATTTTCCCAGCTACTGACTTCAGTGTCTCTAGGCACCAGCGTGAGGCAGGGACACACAGGCAAAGAGCTGAACCTGCAGGGAGGCTGCGAAGCCTAGAGTTTGAAGGGGAATAATACCAGAAAGGAGTGAGCTGCAAAGATGAGAGCGCAAGGTGAGCATGAGAGGAAGGAAACTCCAGAGACCTGCTGAGGCTCCCCGTCAACGTTTCAGGTGATAGGAAACGCGCCTAAAGAAACAGCTGCCTTGGCAGGATGGGGCACCCCAAAGAATAATGCTCAGCACATGTTCCTTCATTAGGAACAACTGTTGGTCCCACCAGCCAGAGAAGAAAAACTCATAATTCATGGCAAAATAGATAGAACATGCCTCAGTAGAGTCTCAATTACCCCTAACTGAGCACTGCTCTGTTAGCAATGAACAAAGTTTAAAAGCTACATTTGAAAGCATCAGATTATTTCTAAGTAACTTCATTGCACCCTAGACCAACAACAGCGAAATATAGTTTCTCCTAATTTTCCAAATAGCTCTCATCTCTCAATTTTTGTCATAAAGTTTATTTTGATTTTGTACACCATTTTAGAATTCTGAATCAAATATTTGTATAAACAAAATTATTTAGAAAACAAAAATAGTTTAACAGGATAATTATATACATATAAGATTAATATCTAAGTCCAAACATCCTAGATACTCTAAATATAATATTTGCTTATATTGGGGATTGTGCAGTGGTATAGCAGGTTAATCCACCCTCCTCTGTGCCAGTATCCCCTATAGGCACTGGTTTGAGTCCAGGCTGCACCACCTTCCAATCCAACTCCCTGCAAATGAACCTAGGAGAGCAGTGGAAGATGATCCAAGGCCTTGGGTCCCACACTCAAATGGGAGACCAAGAAGCTCCTGACTACTGGCTCCAGACTGGCTCAGCCCTGGCCATTGCAGCCAGTTGGGGAGTGAATCAGTGAATGGAAGATTTTCTCTCCTTCTCTTTCTATAAATCTTCCTTTTAAATAAATAAAATAAAAATCTTTTAAAAATTAGCCTATATTCCCAAAAGCTATTCAATACAATTAATTGGCAAGGCAATTTTTCTGATTAAAAAAAAGGCATTGTCTGAATTAGCTTTTCTAACCTTATAATTGACATAAAAATTTGCAAATTTTATAGGGGGCCATGTGATGTTTCAATACACACACACATCAATGTTTAATTGATTTAAGTATCTCACCCTAACATTTGTAATTTCTTTGCAGAACAAACATTCAGAATCGTTTTTCTAGCTTTTCTAGCTTTTTTGAAATATAAAGTATGTTGTCTGTAGTTACTCTCCTGAGCAACAAAATAGCAGCACTTATTTATCCTATTAACTGTAACTTAGTACCCACTGACCAACTTTCCTCATCCTTCTTTCCCTCTTACCCTCCTTGGCATCTGGTAACTACTATTCTACTCTCAACTTCTGTGAGATTGTTTTAGCTTCCTCTTGTCAGTGATATCATACAATATTTATCTTTCTGTGTTTACACTGAATTTTTAAAAACCTGTCACATATATAGATTGTAGAATCTTTGAGTACCACCCAAAGTTATTTAAACTCTTCCCTAAATCTTGCCCGACAACTTTAATGGTGCAATTTTCCCAACTGAGAACTGTTCATTAGAAGATAGCTTCTTGTCAGCAATCCAAGGCACAACAGGCTCTTTATCCTTGGAGGGTGGAATTTGTAGTAAACCCTTTATTTCCCCATTCCTTGAGGATGAAATACTTGATGCCATCACCGATTGCACCCTCCCAGGAAAGATCCTTCTTGACAGTACTTCTAAAAGAATTTGTATTCACTTTCATGTGACTGGAATTCATTTCATGAATTTTAAAACTGGGATCATAGGGATTGAATACTGTGTATTAGGATGTGGGGTTGTGTTTGAATATTCATTACTTTTATGGGTTCATACAGTTCATTTAAAGCTTATCTTGCTTTAATTCTGTGGTAAATTAGCCACAATAAATTGATATAACATTAATAAAAAATAGTTGCCTCATTGGTTGATTTGGTAAGGTGTTGTGAGGAGAGGAGAGAGATATAAAGGTGAATGTTGCTTAGGAGAAAATGACTATTACAATGACAAATGAAAGTCAATAGGAGATTCAATATGCATATAATATTGAGGAAATAAATGCCAGAAAAAATGGGAAAGATATAGACAACTGCATTTTTAAAATGTGCCATCTCTTATTATCAGGAAGACATTCAGTTCAATGTCAAGTGTTGCTAAGTGTTAACATAAATTGGGCAATGGTCTTATGCTGCAAGAGCATGCAAAATAGTCTTTCCTAGAGTGTTATTTCAGGGCAGAAGAATCGAGTAATTGGATCAAACCTATCAGGTTTTTGGAAAGAAACCTTACAAAATGGGACTAATTGCTATCTAAGCCCCCATTTATGGCTTACTTTCCAGATATGCATAAAAACAGTCACTTTGAGAACTCAGTTCACTCCATTGGCAGAAAGATTTTAGGAGACAGAGGTCCCAGCAAAATTTTCCAGACTATTATTAATAAAGGAAGAAAACTTCAAGTCATTTTCAGTCTGAACTTCTTAATGTTCAAAGCATCTTTTGTCTCCATTCCAATGAAGCTAAAATGTGTGTGTGTGTACGTGTGTGTGTTATATGCATTGTAGATTTATAAATTTCGTTATTGAATGGTATATCCTTACTGGGGAAGTCAGCAGATTATTTTTGAAAATAAAAGTCTCACAGTTGATAGATGAAGATAAAATGTGAATGTTTTTAGGTTTTTAAAATACAAATATTAACCATGAAGCCATAAACTCTTCTCAGCTAGAAATACAATATTCCCTTTGTTTACTGATATGATTTCCTTCTGATAATCTGTTGATTCTGACAATCATTCTCTACAAACCTTTCAGGAAGAGCTGATATTTGTGCAGTATCTCATAGGTGCTAGACATGAGTAGTGATGAGTTAATACCTTCTGTCTTTAAGCCAACTTAAAAATAATTTCATTTTAGGTAGGAAACAAGCTTGGTTAGATTAAATATTTGCTTCATAATATATATGCCAGAGTCTGGGTTAAATTCAAATCAGTTTTGTCATTGGAAGTAGAAATGGGGAAAGGGGAGAGCTCCAAAATTCAGGGCCTTGTACCCAGTCTGTGGATCTGAGTTGATAGGAGAAGTTTCCATGGGATTTAATTATCTGTAAGGGAGTTAAATATATTCCTCATTAGAACGAAGAGACTAATCCATGCAAACATTCCAAAGACCTCTCCAAAAAGGAAATAGTTTGAAGACAACTCCTTCATAATTTTGCCTACCCTCTCTCAGTGAAGCTAATTTCTAATGATATAACACAGCTTACATCAGAATGTGTGTCATGACTATAATGTTCTATTTAAATGAATAGGATGTGACCTGCCTTGGGGCAAACCAGGAAATTTTGTTTAAATGATCCCTAACTCTGCTTTAAAACATCATAGTAATATAAGAAAACGCAAGCATAGCCAATAGGTGAGCTCTTGAATTTGCATTTTCTTTGGCAGATAGATTGTTTCTCTTGAATGGAAGGTAATGGAGAATAGTGGTTAAGAATATGGGTTTCAAAGTCAAGCAACTGAGAATTGTTGCCCAGCACAGTCAATTGTGTAATCGTGATTCAGTTACTTAAACTCTTCAAGCATCAATTTACTCTTGTAAATAAGCTGCTCTCAAAGGTGCTGTACTGAGAACAGCACATTGCAAGTGTGTAAGGCACCCAGCACAGTACCTAGTACTTAGCAACTTGAACATTGCTTATACACAGGAAGTGACCTAGACTTCACACATGTTACCACACAGAAAGTAACTCTGTTAGATAGTCTTGATTTTATTACTTTACATTTTAAAAATTGATATTTATAAAGGCTTATATGTGTATTTTTTTTAAAAAATGTCTGTATTCATACACCTGAGCACAGAATGTGAAGGTAGATTTATGTCTGCTTTCAACACCTGAGCTCCTAAGCATGCTCCTATTCACTTTACACACATGATTCTCATGGCATTGTGAGGTAAGCTCCTGTGTAATTACTGATACACCAAGTTAATAGCAGAGGCTTTGGGAGTTATATCACTTGCTGCTGCTCACATGGTTGATAAATGGTGGAGTCAGATCTGTCTCACACTATTGTTTGTTTTCTGCTAGTTTGTCTCTACTTCCTGTGTGCCACCCCTCATTGGAATATGCTCTATACTTCTGGAATCTTTATATACTGCAGAATTCACATTGTTTATGCCAAGCATAAATCCTTTCAGTGACTATCCTCTATCAGATGAATCTGAACATCTTTATAGGACTCATATGGCTGTTCTTCACCTGAATTCTGCCTCTCTCTTGTGCACTGCTTACCAACACCACTCCAGCTCTACAGCACTTCTTTTTGTAAGATTTTTAAAAAATTTATTTATAAGAGTTACAAAGAGAAGAAAAGAGGGAGAGAGAGAGACTGAGATCTTCCAGCCACTGGTCCACTCCCCAAATGGCTGCAGCTGCTGGGGGTGGGCCAGGCTGAAGCCAGGAGCTTCTGGGTCTCCTTTGCAGATGCAGAGCCCAGGCCCCTTGCTTCTGTTGCTTTCCCAGGTGCATTAGCAGGGAGCTGGATTGGAAGTGGAGCAATTGGGTCTTGAACCAGTGTCCATATGGGATGCTGGTGAGCAGGCAAGAAATTTAACCTACTAGGTCACAATGCTGGGCCCTAAAACACTTTTTGTAAATCCTCCTACATTTTGTCCTTTGTTTCTCTCTGTTAGTTCATACCTAGAATATGGTTATCCACCTTGTCCACCTTGTGGCTTCCTTTCAAAATTGCCCCACTTTCTGACATCCTAATACATAAGTAAAACTAATCACTCTAATGATTGCAGTCATGAAAATATGGCATCCATCTTGTTGCTGATTTCAAAGTGACAACACTAGATGCTAGTTAAGGAATCCTACTGGACTTTTCCTGCTTGTCTCTGTTTCCCACTGGCTGTTCCCGCTCAATGACTATTAGTAACACAGGCGCCATCATGTAAAACATACCACTCTTCCTAATGCAAAACTTTAGCTCAGTGACTCACCCTTGTCCAGTTAATCTCTTGTTTCTCTGCTGCAGACCTGATGCTTATATTTGCTTCACATGTTTCAGATTTTAAAATTATAGGAAAGCTCTGTTCTTTCCTTTCCTTCTGCTCATCCCTTCTTTGTCCTTCACAGGAATTTTCCTCGTTTAATGTGTCATATGTTTAATTCCATCTTGGTACCTGTTTCTTCCTGGTCTTCAACTAGCATGATTCTGTGTTCCTTTCTATCCTGTACACATTCCACCAGAAATAAAATATTTTGTTCATTATTTTTCTTATCTCTCCTAATAAGATTATGATCCCCATAAAATCAGTAAAAGTATTGTATTAATTCCTTATTTTTAAATACTTTTCACATCACTTGGTATTTAGCGGGTATTTAATGTGCATTTGAAAAAATGAGTACTCTCAGTATGATTTTATTTGATGGTGGTTTTGGGTCAAAACAAACAGAAGTGTGAGTATGTGTTCACCTTTCAGGTAACATTGTCAATCAAGGTAAATGTATCTGGAAGTTAGCTTAGTGTCACTAATGCTATCCTGAGGGCTCTAAATATTACCACAAGCTTCCCCATGACCAAAATAGGTTTTGAGTTCAAGCGAGTTTTCATGCTTATGGTCTTAATTTAACCAAACTAGAAATCTTGAAATATCAATGAATATCTCTCATCACTAAATGAAACAGCCTTGATTAATCGTTCGGAGTCTTTTTAAAGAATCTGTCAGTTAACCTATATTTAACATAAGCATGTGTAAAATCTGTATGAGAGCATTCATTGGTAGGGAAGCATATTCTTGGAGAGCTATAAAATCAGATAGCAATTCTTGATATTTCCAGTGTGCAGTAGGGGTGAAATATTCCTATTTATTATTGACAAATCTATTACAGACTTGTGGCTTGTTTTATGTATACAGGAATACAATTATTATTATTATTATTATTATTATTATCATTATTGTTATTACTGTTATGTTTTCTTGGTCAACTTAGTTCTTACTTAAATGTTTGTTATTGCAACAAAATAAACATAACTACATACTAATTTTCTTAAATTTTATTTTTACTTTGACACATAAAATTGGGCATACTTATGGAATACCATATTATGTTTTGAAACATGTATACATATGTATTGCACAAATCAGGGCAAACATATTTATTTCTTCAAATATTTTTTATGCTAAAAAACATTCAGAATTCTTTCCTCTAGCTCTTTTTTGTAAGAAAAGCATAGAGTACACTAACATCATCTGTAGTCACAATACTGTGCAGCAGAACATGAAACGTTTTTAATCCTTTCTAACCATAAACTAGTTTAATTAATAAATCTTCTCCTGTCTATCACTTCTCTTACTTATCCCAGAATCACATTTTCAATTATTTTTTTTTTCTTCAAGCAAAATTACACTGGTTTGGCAAACTAAGCTAAAAATCCCAGATAGTTCTGGGTTTTTTTTTTCTCCCACTTTATTTTTTAGACTTTTGACCTCTGTTGGAATTTTATAGGTGAGCTTCTAGTACATTGTGAACTTCTGCTTGCATCATCAAAATACAGGATCCCAAAAGGATTTCTTACCAAGTCCCTATCTAGTACTCACTCCCTCCTTACCTTGATAAATATCTATTATTCATTTGAATTATAAAGGTCAGCATTTTCAACCTAATATACAGGATGATAATAATAAACATACTGATGTTTACTATTAAATAAACAGAAGCTATGTGTTAAAAAGTATGATTCTCATTTTTGAATGAACTGTAAAGGTCAGATAATCAAAATAACTTAGAAGTGATTGAACTCAAATCTTCCTGATTTGTGAACTAACTAATCATAATTTCACTGGGTAGAATGCTGACTAAAGTTTGAACACTAGAGAAGTTTGTTCTTTTTAGGACTTTTTTTTTATTATTTGAAAGGCAGTGTTACACAGAGAGAGGAAGAGACAGGGAGAGATCTTCCATCTGCTGGTTCACTTCCCAAATGGCCATAATGGCCAGGACTGGACCAGGCGGAAGCCAGGAGTCAGTAACTTCTTCCTGGTCTCGCACATAGGTGTCAGGGGCCCAAATACTTGGGCCACCTTTGCTGCTTTCCCAGGTGCTTTAACCAGGCAGCTGGATCAGAAGTGGAGCAGCCAGGACTCAAACTGGAGCCCATAGGGAATGGCAGCATCTTAGGTGGCAGCTTTACCCACTAGGCTATAATGCCAGCCTCCGAAGTCTATTCTTAAAAGGTATTTATTTGGCGCAGGCATTGTGGTGCGGTGAGTTACCATTCACAATGCCGTAATTTCATATTAGATTGCTGTTTCTAATCCTTAGTTTCCTAAAATCCCTGCTAATGCATCTGGGAGTGTAGCTAAAGATGGCCCAAGTACTTGGGTCCTTTCCTCCCATGTGGAAGACCAAGACTGAATTCCTGGTCCCTGGCTTTGGCCTTGTCCAGACTGGGATATTCAGGGCATTTGTGAAGTGAGCCAGTAGATAAAATATCACTCTCTTTCTCTGTTTCTCCCTTTTTCTCTGTCACTCTGTCTTTCAAATAAATGTATGTCTTTTTAAAAAGCATTTATATTTATTTATTTATGAGACACAATCAAAGAGAACTCCAATCTGTTTATTCACTGCTGAAATACTTGTAACTGTAGGAGGCAGGAAAGGGCCAAAGCTAAGAGACAGGAACTCAATCCAGATCTTGCACATGGGTCACAGGCACTCAACTACTTGAGCCATCATTGCTGCTTCCTTGCACCTACATTAGCATGAAACTGGAATTGGGAGCTGGAACCTGGTGTCAAAGTCATAGGGAAATCTAATGTGAAAGACACATCATGCTCTTCTTGCAGTTTATTTTGCAATTTATTTTTAAGTTTGTTTTGGAGAAAATAGAAAAGCATTCAGGCTTAAAGGCAGAAGGAATAATGTCGTTTTATATGTGCTTGAAAAACATGTCAAAAGTAGACTGTGAAAGATGCAGAGCGCGATAGACAAAACTAGAAGGGGGAATCTGGCAGCCAATTGCTGGCAAAAGTTTAATGCGGAAGTAATTAGAGCCTGACCTGAGAATGTAGGCAAGGAAATGAGGAGAAAGGAAATACTGGAGAAAGATTTTTAAATCTTTCAGCATTGCAGGCCTTTGGTCAAACTGCTTAACTCCCATGTACTCGTTCCTGCTGTGTAAAATAAAGGTAATAAAATCGATTTCAAGGCTCTACCTTGAGGTTCAGGTAATAAGACACTATCATAAATTTGTATTGTGCATGTTCTGAGTCTAGGCTTTTGAATAAGAGCTTTAGTTACACTATGAATTCAATTCTCACACAAATCCCACTATGTTAGCACTATCATCACAGTTTTAAAGCTGAGAAAACCATGGAAGAGTGTATTGAAGTAACAAATGATGGCACTGTGATAACACAAGATTAAAATATTAGCGTATTGTGTGTATGTGTGTGCTTGTGTGTTTGATGCATAGTATTTGTTTTCTAAATGACTATAACTAGTCACCTGTGCTGAGGAAATAGAAATAAAACTAAACCTACCGAGTTATATAACGTGGTACACTACCACTTCTTGAGGTCAACTAAGATTTTTTATTGGAATCTTGTGGACAAGCACAAGTATCCTTCTTAGTGCTGGGAATACAGTGGTGAAATAAAAATGTCCCTGCTACATGGTGATCCCATGCTGCTAAAACATAATCTGATAACAAGATAATGTAACGAAAGAAGTTAAATTGAAAAATTATTTCTATGCTATTTTTGTAACATATTTAATTCATGAAACTTTGGTTCAGGGAGATGATGACATAAGAACAACACTTGCAATTGTTTGTTTTCTATGCATTTTCAGTGAAGAGTAGTGAAATGAATTGGCTCCAAATATTTTCAAGAGAGATTTTCCCTTTTCATAGAGTTAAACTCATTAAACTGGACTGTTATGGGGCCAAATCAAGGACAAACTGCTTTTTTTCCTATTGAATTCCCAGCTTCTAAAATCATGTATAAAACAGAGTTAGCAAGTACTATATGTGGAATAAATGGATGAGTGAATGAATAATAAGGGCATTTTTCATTTCTCTGCATTTTTCCTGTATGATAAGTGAATTTATGAAGGACAAATTGAGTATCTAAGCATCAATTGCTAACAGGCTTGTATGCTAGAATTAATAGTCATTCAAACAAGATATAAAAACTTGAAAGTAGGTCTTAAAACTCATTTGTAATAAGCATCAATGAAATGATTTTTGGGTTTTATTAAAGTGGACACCAAAACCAGAGAATACCAGAAGTGTGAGTATGCTATGCATTTTTTTAAAATTAAATCTTATTCAAAATTCACATCATAAATAATTCTGTAAAGATATTACAGAATTAATATACAAAATCATCACTCAGTTTTACGCTGTATCTAACAAATCATGAGAAAATTTATTTTGCTGTATCTAGTCCTTGTACATTAACACATACATAGCACAGGATTGGTGATATTATAAAATACTTTTTTTTTCTCTCAACATTATGTGATAAACATGTTTCTTTAACACTATACAATAGTATAAATATCATTTTAATATTTGGATGACATTTTCTCTACTTGCCCAATCCAATGTGGTCACCCACTGTATTTAAGTAGAGTTGTGGAATTTTTCCAGCAAGATTTTTCAAAAATCAGGCATTTGAAAGATAGAAAATCATTATATTGTAATGTTTTTTAATTGGAGAAGAGCTTGAAATTCATATGATTAAACAGCGTTCTATAGTTAAAGGAATTGGGGCCGGTGCTGTGGAGTAGTGGGTAAAGCTGCCGCCTGCAGTGCCGACATCCCATATAGGCGCTGGTTCGGATCTCGGCTACTCCACTTCCGATCCAGCTCTCTGCTATGGCCTAGGAAAACAGTGAAAGATGCCCCAAGTCCTTGGGCCCCTACACCTGCGTGGGAGACCAGGAGGAAGCCTCTGGTTCCTGGTTTCAGACCAGCACAGCTCTGGTCGTTGTGGCCATCTAGGAAGTGAACCAGCTGATGAAAGAACCCTCTCTCCCTCTCTCTCTCTCTCTCTCTCTGCCTCTGCCTCTCTGTGACTCTGACTTCAAATAAATAAATAAATCTTTTTTTTTAAAGGCAAAGGAATTAAAGGAATTAGTGGATCTGTAGAAAGGACTATCCTTGTGGGAAGAATGGCAGTTGGAACTTCTTCAGCTTTGATAATAGTTATATGATCTGAGACCAACTACGCAGCTTCTTTGGGACATTCTTCCTCAAGTCCTCCTCACCTAGATTTTATTTTTAGGGCTGTCGGGTCCACCTGACTAAGATGTCCAAATTGCTTTCTTGAGAAATGGCATTTCTAAACTAATTTATAAAACAAGGATTCATAAGATTCATAAATCATATAATGTACTTGTCATAGCATTGGGCACCCAGTGTGTGTTCAACACATGCTTCCTACTGCCATTATTACGATTATAATGATGATGATTTGTACTGAGTCCCTACTTGGGTTGGGACCAGCATATCCTAAAACCTTTCCTCAGTTCGTTGTCAAGTAATGTGAGTTATCTACAGAATTTCTTCACCTTTCCCTAGGATCTTTTATTTTTGATGCTTCAGAATTATTGTGGCACTCTCTTGCAAATGGAGAAAAGTCAGAATGAGCTTAAGAATTTTTTTTTCCTGCCAGAATAGCTGTTTATCAAGAGGAAACGGACTCTCAGAACCATAGAGAGGTGGTTATCCTCTAATCCTCATTCATCTTTGCCTTCTTTTGCCAATGCAAGATCTCTACTTAAAGAATATCCTCAAGTGACTTAAAAGTGACTTCAAGAAGTGGTGTTTCCAATTAGGCTGATATTTGTCATAACTCTTTTATTGGCTCTTGGTACAGAGTGAATTACCGCAGTTACTCTCCACAATTACAATTAATCAGTTCACAGGAGCAATTACAAAATAAAGAGTGAATTATGTGGCAGACTGACTTCTTCTTAAGGAACTAGTTACCGCAAGGTAACCAGTCCCTACACCATGTTACAATAGAATCACATACTCTGTTTTGAGTTCACTGTTATAATTCCAGATGTTGCCAAACTTTCTCAGTTAGTTGGAGGAGTGATCGGCTTTTTGGAAGCCGGCAGAATTGACTCCAGATGATATAATTTTAATTTTGAACAAAAGTTTGTTCTTGTGTTCCAAACTATATAAATTGACATTCTGGTTTCACCACTTACTAGCTGTGTGTCCTTGTCCAAGTCATTCAATCTCACTATGCCTGCTTGCCAATTTTTATAAGATAAGTGTAGTTGCAACAATGTAATATTTGAGAACTAAATAAAGTTATACATTTTAAACACATAGAGTGCAGCTTAATATATGTTAAGAGCTCAAAAAGTGTTAGATATTATTCACTATTAATTTTAGAATATGATATATTTTCCTATCTGTATAACTCATGTAAATGTAAATCACCTTATGTTAGGTATTAATAATACCTATGGTGAAAACTGTACACTTTACAATTCAAAAATCCTAGGTTCAGTACTAGGTACACCAATAATTAATTTTAGGGACAAATTGAGATCTCTGAGAAATCACTGAACTGAAGCTCTGTGTAAATGTCAATACACACTTTGTACCGGCATCAAACAAATCCCAACTGCTGTGCTTTCATGTTACCATCTCATATTTACTTTTTTTGGTACTCAAATCACATTTTTACTGACTGACTGACTCTTTGTATTTACTCAGCTTCCCTGTGAGAGTGACTGATACGTCATTACTCCAGTTCCAAAGATGAGAATCCAAGACTCATTATGAAGTTATAGTCAGAAAACCAAAACGTGGTGGAATTAGAACTGGAATTTAAATTTTTAGATCAAAATAATAAATCCATCTTTAGTAACTTTGTATTCATCTGAAAAAACAAATCACTCCGATGGAACAACCTTTCTCTATGTTAAGTTGACAGGACCCTATTTTGTTAGCACAGACATATGTAACAATAATAAAGGGTCTAATTTTCCTCTGCTTTTGACAACTCAGGTAGTTGCTAAAGTACTGATCTGCGGCTTGATAATATTGATAAATTATTTAACAAACTTCTTCATATGACTTCTTTCCTCCATAAACAAATATATTAGTAAGAGTATTATTGCATATTTCAGGATGGGGTCAGAGAGAGAAAGAGACAGACAGACATGAGTGAGTGTCTCCATCTGCTGGCTCATTCCCCAAGTGTTCACAACAGTTGGAACTGGATAAGGCCCCAGCAAGGAGCCAGGAACTCAATCCAGGTCTCCCATGTGGGTGTCAGCAACTCAAGTACTTGAGACTTCTGCCTCCCAGAGTACATATCATCAGGTAACTGAAGAAAGGAGCAGAAATGGGATGCACATCCCAGAATTCTGATATGCTCATAGCATCCCAAGTGGCATCCTTTACCTGCTATTCCTAAAGTCTGCTTCCATGTTTTTAAGAACTAGAGCAGATAGAGAAGCTCTTACTAAGAAAATGAATGAATTTCAGTGAGCATCCAGTGGAAGTGTGTGAAAGAGTAAGGTGGAGAACATTGTAGGGAGAGGGAACAAACAAAGCAAAGCCAAGAGCGTAAAACATGCCTGGAATTTTGAGCAATAGCCAGGAAGTTCCGAGGTTGGTGGGAAATAAACAAGGAAAGAAAGAACAAGATCAGGTAGTGTGTCCTCCACCCTTTCAGTGATTCGGCCTTTGTTAGTATCAGATGGAATTGGCTGGAGGGTTTGAGAAGAAATGAGAAATAATTTGATTATGAATAATCACTCTGCTATTTTGATGTAGACAAAGAAGAGAAATAAAGTGAATCAGGACACTATTGCAAGAAAATTTTAAGTGAAATTATGGTGGTTGGATCAGTGTTACAGAGGTAGAAAAGGAGAAAAGTATTCACACTTAGATACATTTTGGATATATTTTACTGTTATAGCCCAGGGAATTTGTTAAAAAGCGTGATATAGAATAACAGGAAAACAATAGAGTCAAAGTGGTTTCAGGCCTTTTTTGAATGGAATGGTACCATGTGTTTCCTTACCTAAGAAATAGCAGGAGTAGCAAAATGGCAGTGGGAAAGAGATCACTTTTGGATGTCCTAAATTTAAATTACATACTACCACTGGAAGCAGGAGTATTGAGAAGGCAGTTTGTAAGTGTGGCAAGACCTGCGCTAAAGTTTAAGTTTGACAGTCCCAGTTGTATATATATAGGTTTTAGATCTTGAAGGAGATTCATTTTATAGAAAGTGGGGGATGGTCAAGATGTGAGCCATTGTGCATTTTGTTCAGGAAATCTCTGAGGAGACTACGAAAATATGAGAGGCTTGGGGAGAATAACTGGAAGGAAGCCATATGAATAGTGTTTCATTGTAAAAAGAAATCAATTTTTTAAAATGTAAGCTATATCTGTAACAACTAATTGCCTCTTTCACTCCTAGAGTTTAGGAGCAATTGGATGCTGTATTTGAATATCTGTTACATGTCCATGGCAGATATACTTAAAGAAATAAAACCATCACACACACACACACACACACATAGATACATTTCCTTGTCTTCAAAACTCTACAGCAGGGAGATGGAATTGGGAACCTGAGTTTCAATTCTCATAATAAATAAGAAGCAAGTCTATGGGACCACAGATGAAGTTGAGATTAATTTTTATTGGCAGCCCCATGGGGAGAAAAGGTAATATTTGTCCTGGGTATTACCTAAACTAAGAGTTTTTTGGGTAGGATAGGGGAACAGATAAAAGAATAGTGACATTTCAGGCAGATAAGATAGCATGAGAAAGAGCATGGTGGTATAAAATCCAGATTATATTTAGGAATGCAGAAATCTTTTAGCTAATGGAAGTAGAATATGCAAAGATGATGATGAAAAGCAACAAATACACCCATTTTCTTTTGTGAGAAATCTTGCTCAATAGTGCAATAGTAAAGAAAACTTGATAAACTGAGATGATTTTTCTAGGCCAAATATTGTGATTACTATCATTTTCTTAAAAGTCTTTCATATTCTAGGACAAGCTTCAAGCATGACATATTTTAAGGTGAATAAACACTTGGGAAATATATAGAAATATATATTGTTTCCTGAATGATAATCAAATAGATAGGTTCTAATTTAAAATAACTTTGTTGGTGCTATTTTATAACTTCCTTAAATATAATTCCATGTTTTAATTTTATCTCTTTCCTAGAAATGGTTCTCTTTAATCTGAGTCTGCAAGATCATCGAATGAGAGAGGGGCCAAATATGCTGAAACGTCATCTGATGCACTGAATGTGAGTGCAATATTAACAGATTTTGTTTCTCTAGTAGAAAGAAAAATTGTGTCATATGTGATTTAAAGTGCCGTAGACGAGACTATATTTGTGAACTGATGTGATTAACTGCTGGATGCTTGTCATCTGCCAAACTCTCTTTGGCAAGTGTGAGTTGATGCACATACCTGGCCCACTGATTCTGTGCCCCACTTCCCCTTTTGCATACACATTGCTATTTTGCCGAAAATCACGATGTCTCTGATAACTACTCAACTCTCATTAAAACTTTGAAAGCTGCTCTATGACTCCAGCTGCATGTATTCCCACAGATTGCACATTGTGACTTCTACTGACCTTATATCTCTTCCCTTTATTATTCTTTCTCTTAACACTCTGGCCTATGAGATGCCACACTTAGATTTCTCCCCCAATAAAGGTGAAGTCAGACACCGGGTTCTCTTTAACTCTCTAGTTCTCTATCAACTCCATCTCATACCATAGTTCCGTATCAGTTGTCAAGTGGACATATATTTTGTTTCTGCCTGGTGCTGATGGGAATTTGGCCATTTAAAATGTTCCAGTCCTTTCCTTTTTGTTCCAGTTCTATGTTCTCCTTGGGCTCAAACCGTCCTCCAACTTTGTTGTTCCAGATGACCCAGTCTCCTGGTTCCTTTTATATGATGATTTCACTGAAATTTTCTTTAGATCTTAAAATACCTCTGTTTAGATTTACTTACATTTTGCTTCTTGTTTCTTCAAATAACACCTTTATTAGATTTTAATCTTAGCACTTTCCCTTCTTTAATGACTTTTCTGAGTCAAATATTCCTCTGTAGATTTGTATTTCTCTATTTTCTTCCACAAACACAAAAATAAAACATGTTTATGTTTCCTTTTCCTGGAAACATTAAGCCTATTAAAATCAAATTAAACAACCCTCCTTCACTGCAATATTATCTTGAATTTTCCACAAAAATTTGCCTCTTTTACCCATTCGTACATTTCTAAACAACTGTTCACATTTTTCTACATGTTTTTATTTTGTTACGTGATGTATTTCTGACACCCAGCTCAGTATCTGAAATTTTGTTTTAAATATTCATCCAACAAGTTGATAGGAATTATATACTACTTTGGTTTTATGATTTTATGCTTATTTTAAAATTTAATTTTTGAATTAAATAGAATATCAATACTCTGGTTTCTCTTCAGATTGTATAAATCTTTCGCCTTTTACTAAAAATTAAATAGAATATCTATACTTTTGATTATCGTGGGTAGCTGGGGCCTATTTTCCTGCTGCACTGTGGACTTGTTACTACTTACTTGTTGAACTTTTTATATAGTGGGTTCAATAAGTCTTTGATTAAAATGTAAATTCAAAATATGTTATCTCAAAAATAATAAATAAAAATGTTAAATAAATAAAGAAAAATAAATAAATAAAGACTAAAATGGTAGGGGCTCAATACTTAAATAAATTAACCATAGTTCCCTTCTCACTTCCCACTTTCTGTCAGAGTGTTAAATTTCTTCTTCAAGTACTGCATAAATTACCCTTATCAAGATAACCAATCACAACAGCTCTTTCTTCTACTATTCAATTAAAAGTAATGTTTCAAATTCTCTTTTTTATTCTTTGTCTCTGCTTCTTTGTCTGCTCAGTCCCTCGAGGTTAGCAAACTGAAGTTGTTTATTTCAGTAGCCTCCCTTACTCTTAACTAGGGGCTTACTACTCAATATTTAGTAAGGAATTTAATTAATAATATTAAGTAAGAAAGATATCTTAACAATTCTAACATTTCCCTCACTTATTATTACCTTTAACAAAATGCTTGATTCCTAAAATTAAAATGTAGAAGTGTAATAGAGTGGCCTGTTTATAAACAATTTTGAAATCATTAAAAGAAAAAAAAATAAAGCTTTATTTATTTATATGAAAGGCAGAGTTACAGAGCTGCAGAGGCAGAAAGAGAGAGAGAGAGAGAGAGGTCTTCCATCTGTTGGTTCACTCCCCAGATGACCACAGTGGTTGCAGCTGCACCAATCAGAAGCCAAGAGCTAGGAGCTTCTTCTGTTCTCCCACATGGAAGACTTGGGCCATCATCTACTGCTTTCCCAAGCCATAGCAGAGAGCTGGATCAGAAGCGGGACAGCCAGGACTCAAACCGGCACCCATATGAGATGCCAGCATGGCAGGTGGTGGCTTTACCTGATACACTACAGTGTTGGCCCCAGAAGAATTTTTTTAAATCCTACACTAAATGAATATGTGGCATTAGTATATTTGCTTTACATATTTATTTATTGTGAATATATTTATAAATATATAGCATTTGTATTTTAATTTATGATGGAAAAATCTGTATGTGTACATGTTAGACACACACATATGTACACCTCTAATCTTGCCATTTTAATAAGCTGTGATCAAACTTTAATGCATTATGTTCTTGGAATATATGTTAATTGGGCTCTATGATAAATATGACATCTATGTATGTCTTAGAGCTTAGACAAGTACCAAGAAATAAAGTAGACTATAAACCCCTAGAAGTGAACATTATCAGAAAAGAGACAACCTAAAATCTGAAAGGACTAATCAAAATTGCATATGCACATATGGGTCTAAAAATGTGGTTGTAGGTAGTTGATAAAATAATTTCTATTGACTAAATTATTTGTAAGGAAAAAATAATAAAATCTTCTAGGTCTCTTAAAACATAAACAATATAAAGTAGAAAGACCCTAAGAAACTGTTTTAGCAATCTGAACAGGGATTTAGGAACTTCTCTGCACTTTCCTCTGTATTTATTTTTTGCCATCCCAAAATAAGTTCTCATTCCTTGCTATTCAGCTGTCTTCATCCTCCAACACTTGTAGATCAGAAACCTAAGTCAAGCATATTTGCATGATGTCTTGTATCTGAGTCCTTTGGGACACTATTTCCAATAATTGCTTACAGCTACAAGCGCTAAAACTCATGGATTAAAGTTTCCCCTCCACACACCTTGCTCAGACCTTTGGGAGACCTTTCAATCAGTGGAAAGGGATCATGCAAATCCAAACTGATTGGTGGCTTCATAGGCAAAAAAAAAAAAAAAAAAAAAAAATTACTTTTAGTTAGTTTTTCTGTTTTGCCATTTGTTGTGACTTTATATAAATAAATAAAGTATATAAATAATTTATTTAAGAAAATTATGCTAGGCTTAACTAATTTGTTCTCCAGTAAGAAGTCTCAAATGAAACCGCTTTCCAGACTTAATATTATGTTCATCATATAGGTCACTGTTTATCAGAGGGGCATTGGCAAACTAAGTAATTTTCAAAGAACTGTCATGTGTCTCTTAAAGATAGGTGTATTTCCTTATAGTGTCCATTTCACTTCAACAGGTTCCCCTTTGGTGTTCAGTTAGTTGTCGCCGATCAGGGAGAACTTATGATATTTTTCTCTTTGGGACTGGCTTAATTCACTCAGCATGATGTTTGCCAGATTCCTCCATCTTGTTGCAAATGACCGGGTTTCATTGTTTTTTACTGCTGTATAGTATTCTATGGAGTACATGTCCCATAATTTCTTTATCCAGTCTACTGTTGATGGGCATTTGGGTTGGTTCCAGGTCTTAGCTATTGTGAATTGAGCAGCAATAAACATTAAGGTGCAGATGGCTTTTTTGTTTGCCAAATTAATTTCCTTTGGGTAAATTCCAAGGAGTGGGATGGTTGGATTGCATGGTAGGGTTATATTCAGGTTTCTGAGGAATCTCCAGACTGACTTCCATAGTGGCTTAACCAGTTTGCATTCCCACCAACAGTGGGTTAGTGTCCCTTTTTCCCCACATCCTTGCCAGCATCTATTGTTGGTAGATTTCTGAATGTGAGCCATTCTCACCAGGGTGAGGTGAAACCGCATTGTGGTTTTGATTTGCATTTCTCTGATTGCTAGTGATCTTGAACATTTTTTCATGTGCCTGTTGGCCATTTAGAGTTCCTCTTTTGAAAAATGTCTATTGAGGTCCTTGGCCCATCTCTTAAGTGGGTTGTTAGTTTTGTTGTTGTGGAGTTTCTTGATCTCTTTGTAGATTCTGGTTATCAACCCTTTATCTGTAGCATAGTTTGCAAATATTTTTTCCCATTCTGTCAGTTGCCTGTTCACTTTCCTGACTGTTTCTTTTGAAGTACAAAAAACTTCTCAATTTGGTGCAATCCCAAATGTCAGTTTTGGTTTTGACTGCCTGTGCTTCTGGAGTATTTTCCAAGAAGTCTTTCCTGTACCTATATCTTGCAGGGTTTCTCCAATGCTCTCTAATAATTTGATGGTTTAGGGTCTGATCAGCTCTTCTCCTGACTGTTGATGTACAATGTAATACTTTATCCTTTTTAGTATTTTTGTTGTTGTTGTTATTGTTGTTGTTCTAGTACTAGTGGTTGAACTCTGTAATTAACACACAATTATTCTTGGGTGTTTAAATTTTAACTGAAAAGTGATCCTTGTTAAATATAAGAGTAGGAAGAAGAGAGGAAGGAGATGTACAATTTGGGACATGCTCAATTGGACTTGCCCCAAATGGTGGAGTTGGAAATGTGCCAGGGGATTCCAATACAATCCCATCAGGGTGGCATGTACCAATGCCATCTCACTAGTCCAAGTGATCAATTTCAGTTCACAATTGATGACTCTGATAGGTCTAAGAGTCAAAGGGATCACACAAACAAGACTAGTGTCTGCTAATACTAACTGATAGAATCAAAAAGGGAGAGAAGGATCCAACATGGGAAGTGGGATACACAGCAGACTCATAGAATGGCAATGTCCTAAATAGTACTCTGGCCTCAGAATCAGCCCTTAAGGTAATCAGATCCGGCTGAAAAGCCCATGAGAGTATTGTAGGCGTGGAAAGCCAAGACACCCTGGGGGAAAAAAAAAAAAAAAGAAGACCTAAATGAAAGATCTCTGTGAGTGAGATCCCAGTGGAGAGAACAGAGCCATCGAAGAAGGAGGTACCTTTCTCTGAAGGGAGGAGAGAACTTCCACTTTGACTATGACCCTATCGGAATAAGATCAAAGTCAGCAAACTCTAAAGGCTTCCATAGCCCTGGCAACTCATGACTAGAGCCTAGGGAGATTACTGACGCCATGAACAGGAGTGTCAAATTGTTAAGTCAGCAACAGGAGTCACTGTGTACTTACATGTCATGTGGGATCTGTCCTTAATGTGTTGTCTAATGTGAAGTGATGCTATAACTAATACTAAAACAGTATTTTTCACTTTGTGTCTCTGTGTGGGTGCAAACTGATGAAATCTTTACTTAGTATATACTGAATTGATCTTCTGTATATAAAGATAATTGAAAATGAAAAAAAAAACCTGGTGTTAAATTGGAAATTGCATAGAAAATTCATTAATTTTTTAAAAAAATATCATGTAGGATCTCTGTCTTTAATGTGCTGTACACTGTTATTTAATGCAATAACTAGTACTCAAACAGTATTTTTTTACTTTGTGTTGCTAAGTGGGGGCAAAGTGTTGAAATCTTTACTAAATATATACTAAACTGATCTTCTGTATATAAAGAGAATTGAAAATGAATCTTGATGTGAATGGAAGGGGAGAGGGAGTGGGAAAGGGGAGGGTTGCGGGTGGGAGGGAAGTTATGGGAGGGGGAAGCCATTGTAATCCATAAGCTGTACATTGGAAATTTATATTCATTAAATAAAAGTTAAAAAAGATAGGTGTATTTCCTGAGAAATACATCCTTAAGGCATTTCTTTGGTGAAGAAACATCTTACAGTATACTTATACAAGCCTAGGTGCTATAACCTACAATACACAGAGGGTGTGTAGAACAGCTTGTTTTTAAATGTATTTTTTTTCTCTTTTAAATTTTTGTTAAAATCTTAGAGATAAAGATTAACTCGGGCCTGCACAGGGCCCATATCATCAACATTACTCTTTCTCCACCACTCCATGTTGCACTAGATCTTCTGGGGAACTATCATACTTGGAGTTGTCATGTCCTATGATAACAATGCTTTCTTCTGGATAACTATCGAAAGTATTTTGCTTGAGATTGTTTTATAGTTAACATTTAAAAAATAAATGAAGGAGTAAAATCTAATATCAGAAAATATATAATGTAGAAATACACAAACCAGAAGTATAGATATTTATAATTAACAAGTTTTGTGGACTGTACAAAATTTTTGTGCTATATTTTCATACTGCCAACAACACAGAAGGTTTATGTGCAACAGTATCAACCACAAATGTGAATAATACATTGTGCTACAACATTATAGGGATGATGGCTTCATGAAGTGACAGGAATTTTTCAGCTCCAGAATAACCTTATGAGACTACAATCATTTATGTGGCCTTTTGCTAACCAAAACACATTATGGAAAACATAACTATAATAATATTTTAAAAATTTAGAATTAATAACAACTCAGCGAGAGGCATAAAAGCTAATTCCGAATCACATTAGTTTAGGCAGTCTCTCATTTTCTCATTGGGTAACTTGAATAACTATAGTCATCACCTTCTTTCTAGTTATTTGGCACATACATTGAGTTAATCTTTGCAATCCTATCTGTTTATGTTGTATCAGAAACAATAATCCAAGACCTTAAATTTTACAATTTCTGTTCTCTGGTTGCTATTTAATTGATCAGCTGGACATTTTTCATTGGTCATTTAAGCTGGCTGCCCTCTTTCTTTGACGTGGTTGATCTGGAAAGATTCCATCAGAGGGCTCCACATCTCTCATTGGTCTATGTGGGAAGCCTCAGCAGCAGACAGTAAGAAAGAAAAAATGAGACCAGAATGTTTATTTCCCAGGCTTTCACCCTGTGAATTCATCTTTGACTGGTTGAATCCTTTAGTCTAAGATTTCTTTCCAAGCTTCTTCTATGAATAAACACATAGACAGTGTCTATCTCAACAGCGTCATCTCCTCTCACTTCCAGCCCAGAAATGTTAACAATCCCTTTTCTCATATGAATCCAGGGGCCTGCATTCTCCCTTGTGGTTCCCAGATGGATTTGTATCTTTGTATTTAGCTCTTTGTAGAGAAATATTCCTTGAATTATCTTAATTTGAATGAGCTATTTCCTATCAGAACTCTGATCGAAGCAATGTCTTTTTTTAATATTCTTTAATTAGATTCATATTGATTATAATTTTTGCAAAATCATGACAAGTAGTGGTAAGTATCAAATTAAATGTAAATGATAGACCTGAACCACACTTCAATACAGAATAAGTGCTGGGAAAAAAAGAAAATAGGGGTCAGCGCAGTGCTACAGCGGAATAAGCCTCCACCTGTGGCATCAGCATCCCCTGTGGGTGTCGGTTCTATTCCCGGATGCTCCAGTTCTGATCCAGCTCTCTGCAATGGCCTGTGAAAGATGTCCTAAGTTCTTGGGCCCCTGCACTCATGTAGGAGACCTGGAAGAAGCTCCTGGCTTCTGGCTTTAGATCAGCTCAGCTCTCTATTAGAGAACTTTAGAGCTTCTTGTGTCTGGATGTCCATGTCTCTTCTAAGACTTGGAAAATATTTAGCTGTTATCATGTTAAATAGATTTTTGGTGACTTTGTCCATCTCTTCTCCCTCTGGAATTTCCAAAACGCAAATATTTACTCCATGAAAGGTGTCTAATTGGTCCTGGGACAGTCTACATTTTTTTTTTAATTTTTATTTGTCCCCTCTGTTTTATTTCAAAAGACCCATATTCAAGTTTATCCATTCTTACTAAATTTTTTAAATTGACACTTAATTGTATATCATTATGGTGCAAAATGTGACATTTAATTTGAGTGCAATGTTTAATGATAAAATCAGGGTAGTTACCATTTTCAAATCCTTAAAAGGGCTATTTTGTTGTTGCTTTTCTGATAACTTTCAAGTTCTTCTATTCCAGCTTTTTAAATTATATAATAAATTTAAAATTCTAGCCATTCTGCTCTACTGTAGAATACTAGAAATTTTTACTCATATCTAACTGTGTTTTGGTGCTCATTTTCCAACTTCTTTCTATTCCTCCACCCACACACCCATCCCAGCTTTCAGTGACCACTACTATACTTTCTAGTTCTATGAAAGCAATGTTTTTAGCTTCATTCTTTTCCTCTTCTTTGTCTAGGATGTTGTTGAATTTATCAATTGTACTTTTATTTCATTCATGTAATTATTTACCACCAAGATTTCTGCTTTTTTTTAATGTCTATCCAATTCCTCAATTCAGATCATAAGTACTTTTTTCTGATTTTATTGAAATTTTTGTCTGTATTCCTTGTATTTCACTGAGTTCTTTTGAAATCATTAAATTGAATTAGTGTTAAGGTCTTCGTAAGTTTCCTTTTTTTGAGATCTGTTACTGGATAGTTATTGTGTTTAGGGAGATGTCATTTTTCCTTGCTTTTTTGTCTTGTTTCTTGTTCTCTTATTTTGATATCTGTGCATCTAGTAGATTAGTCACGTTTCAATCTGTTTTTTAGAAGACTTATTTTATTTTTCTGGAATGCAGAGTGGCATGGTGGAATAACATAAAATCCTCAGGGAGGCAGAGATGCAGTAGCTACTGATACTCAGCTTAAAGATGGCTCCACGTTGTGGAAGCTTAGTTCATGTCAGCTTCTATACTGTGGGCAATGAAGAATGTGTGAACTGTGGGCAGCTTCCCATACTGACTGAATTAAAGGCCTGTGCTGGCTGTGGGGATGTCTTACAGCAAGAAATGTCATGGTCTCTGCAAGCAATGAAGACTTCTGGGGATCTACAGCTTATCTTTCTCCCACAAGAAGTATTCCCTCCTGAGTCTAAGCTGATCATGGCAGGGGAGGAGATAGGGTGGCAAATGCTGTGTATCTTGGGTTTCTGTACTCTATATGGACAGAACCATTTCCTTATACTATGTATCTTAGTCACTCCAGTGGATCTTTCTCCCACAAGAAGTATTCCCTCCTGAGTCTAAGCTGATCATGGCAGGGGAGGAGATAGGGTGGCAAATGCTGTGTATCTTGGGTTTCTGTACTCTATATGGACAGAACCATTTCCTTATACTATGTATCTTAGTCACTCCAGTGGAAATACAGTGGTTTATTCATTGTTTCAGATCTTTTGTCTGTTGAGGAGTAGGATGTAGAAATGAGGAATGCGTGTCAGGCAACTCTCTTTGGCTGTTTGCTCACATGTCTTCTGAAAGAAAGGCTATACCATATCACTGATATGCCAGTTGGAAATTCTTTCTTTCTTCAACAATGACAATTTCAATAAACTCAATAAAAATTATGCAGCTTTGTAAAATATATTAATTTTACCACATTGGATATAGTTTAAAAAAGTGTTTCCACTGTATTTCCTTTTTATGTTTCTAAATATTAAGTCTTGTATGTTATCATCCTATGTACAATGGAAAGTGCTTATATTGATTCTTTGGGAAAAAGTATTAAAAATAAGTGAAAAACATTTCCCTGCTCTGAGACAACATCACCTTTTTAAAAATGGACATGTAGTGGCGGTCTGATATACACATCTCTCCTCCCAGTAATTCAGCAGAAATCTTCTTCAGTATGGAACACCAAAATGAACTATAATATGTCAAAAAAATGTCTCTAAGCACTTCCTACTTGCTGGCAAAAACACCATTTAGTTGTAATAGAAATTACATTTTAATCAATATGCCCTTTGCTATTAATCCATTTTTGACTGCCTGAAGAGGTTTTAATAACATGTTAGGAAAATCATTCATCTAAAGAGCAATTCTCAAGAGAAAGGGGTTGAAATCCTTTCATTTCCAATTCACCATGTACAGAATTGACATGTATTCTGCATACTTGTTTCTCTTGGAAACACCTACCAATTCTTTCTGCATTCAAGATGTCTTTCTTGGCTACTTAAAAGTCTATTTGTACCTTTTATTGGTAACATAAAGTTAATCAGTTAACAACAAATATTTGTTTTCTTACCTCTATTAAGGACTAGATGTTTGATGATATTCTTTTGTGGACAATATAATAAGCTAGATTTTTACTTTTTCCCAAATTTTATTAAATAATTTTATTCTATACACAAAAAGTCACTCATTTTAGAAATATCACAAAATTCACTTAAGCCCCTTAACTATTTGTACACCATGATCTTGCCTTACCAAACAACCACTGTTAACACTGATGCACATCCATTTAGATAATTCTCAGTGATTTCTGCTCAATAATTTGTTACAAATATTTTTGTTTGTGTGTAATATTTTAAGGTTTGTATGACATTTCTATGTAGAAGTCTATCATCAATTAATAATCTCATATTGAAAGTATACTATATGAAACCTTATATTATTAGAATAATAGCATACCTAACATATACACTTTTTGTGGCTATCCTCCACATTAGTGGAATCAGTTATACAAAATAAAATATTATAGTAATAGGGATACCTAATTTGAGTATTTTACATACCTGCCATATCTGGAAAGCTTCTATACTGCAGTGTAGACAAATGCTTTTGTATTTATTTTAATGATTTATTTATGCTATTTGAAAGGCAGAGTTACAAAGAGAGAGAGATGAAAGACAGAGAAAGAGAGATATTCCATTTGCGGGTAAATCCCCAAATGGCCACAATATGCAGGGCTGTATCAGACCAAAACCAGGAACCAGAAGCTTCTTCTGGGTCTCCAGCATGGGTCCAGGGTTCCAAGCACTTGAGCCATCCCCTGCTGCTTTCCCAGGCATATTAGTATGGAGCTGAATTGGAAATGGAGCAGCTGGGAATTGAACCATCACCTGTATGGGATGCCAGCCAGCATTGTAGGTGGCAGCTATTACGCACTATGCCACTGTGCCAGCCTCTGCTTTTGTATCTTTTAAAATATGCTTACAAGTCTGATAGAGACCAATACTCTTCTATGATTATGATTTTTCTTTATTCACCATTAATGGGCATTAATATTGTCTAATATTTATTGTCTAATTTTTGTTCTTTTCATTGATTAATTTTTTTGTTCTTAGCTAGGTTATGTTTATTGAGCATAAAGTAAGAGAAGAGAACATAATGCACAATTTGGAGGTCAGGGAGAAAAAGGAATAAGGCATTCTCCTTAGTGAGTGTTGCTGCCTGCTGGAAACTAATCTCTTCCCCTGGAGACTTGTGATGAATTTGGCATTTGTACTGAATGCCAAAGCAAACATGCAATTTAGTGAAACTCAAGTCTGGCTGGTTCTTGGCATTTATGTTGATTAAAGAAAAACATCTAAGATGTTGAATTTCTTTTTTAAACCACCTGTTAGCTGGGGGTATCAGCACCGTTAACAGTAAAGTTTGGGATTTTTCTATGCTTAAGTGAACACTCAAAGGAATTCAGAAATAGCATCTTTGATGATCTATAGTATTTTGGGGAGCATACTAAGATTTGACTAATAATATCTTTGTTGTCAATAGATTTGTAATTTTTGTTTTAGAATATATTATATCAATATTATGTAAGATCTCTGTCTTTAATGTACTGTACACTCTTATTTAATGCTATAACTAGTATTCCAACAGTATTTTTTTTCACTTTGTGTTACTATATGGGGGCAAACTGTTGAAATCGTTACCTAATATATACTAAACTGATCTTCTGTATATAAAGAGAATTGAAAATGAATCATGATGTGATTGGAAGGGGAGAGGGAGCAGGAAAGGGGAGGGTTGTGGGTGGGAGGGAAATTTTGGAAGGGGGAAGCCATTGTAACCCATAAGCTGTACTTTGGAAATTTATATTCATTAAATAAAAGTTTAATTAAAAAAAGAATATATTATATCAGTGATTGGAATGGTGCCAGTCACATAGTAGGCAGGTAAATGCAAAATTATTCCTAGGTTTTAGATGATAAAATCAATGCTTGATAAGAGTGATAGGATAATATTTACCACAGTGATCAGGAAAGCAATTGATAGTCATGAGATTCAACATAAGCTTATCTCAGCCCAAACTCTACTCTAATTATCTTTTACAACATTTCAAGCTTGATATCTTTCTTCTTACACATTTTTTATAGCAGGATTAATTGGATGATAGTGTTGGACAAATGCATTTAATTTGCTTACAATAACCGAAAGTTCCTTCTCCTGCACACCATGTAACAATTACAAGTTAACTGAGTGGTCTCCCTCACTTTGTCTTGTCATCAGAATCAGTCTGAGATAGTAGATACAGCCTGAAGCATTGATGATTGGCAAGATGAAATAATAGAGGAAGTCCTGAATCATCTTGCTCTAGCATGTTAAAGATCATCCTGGAAGTACAAATTGTCCCTTCAGATAACATTTTACATGTTAAGTGAATGAAATTCTTTGGAAGCTTGAGGGTAGGAACTTGAAATTTAGTGGGGTCCATTGTAATTATATTGATCTTATAAATTAAAGAGGTTGCAAAGGAAATGTAAGATGGTGCATTTGAGGAAAACAATGGGAGATACTCAGATGACTCATTTCCAATGGTAGCACTTTTACTTCCTGCAATAAGAGATGATCAAGAAAGAGCACTTTGTCTCTGCCTTCAGTCTTAGACCCTATAGTCTCTTCACCAGGTCCAGCCATGACTCTTGTTTCCTAGAGACTTCTGAATCACGTCACAAGTTATGTATCCCACTCACAGATTGCACACAGTGATCAAATACTCACTTTCTGGTTCTTGGGCATGTTTCTCAATTACATGTATTTTTTACTCTCTTGAAGCAGCCCTTCTATCTATGAATTCTTAACCCATATTCTTATTTTAGCTTTTGAGAGATTTGTCATTCCTTTTCTTTTCAAAATCCTTCTTATCTATTACTGAAATACACCTTGGAGTCTGGTTTCTAAGAAGAGATGAGGAGCCTTTTCAACCCACTTTCAGCCCAGCCGTCTTATTTAGTTATTTAATTTCAAGCACTCGGAGTCTTTTCTCAAAGGCCAAGTTGATGCTGTCCATTTGATTCTAGCAGACTCTTAGCTTTTGTTCTTTTTTTTAAGCTTCCTATTACAATTACTTCGTTTTTTCCCTGAATTATAGGAATCCAGGATTCATAAGGTTTTAATGGCAGAAACATAGCCTTTGTTTCTCATTCAGTAGGCAAAATGTCCGATTGAAATGAATTAGTAGGCAGCTGGACTTTCGTTCTGAGACAACATAACCCCTTTGGAGCTTTTGGTGATGCATGTGATGGCCATACTTTGGATTGAATTCTTACTACAAGCTTGAGTTTTAAGGGAGTTTTCCCCAAAAAGAGCTTCTTGTCTTACATTTTATGGTGAAAGTCCCTGAATGCATTTAATCTCTTTATTCTTTTTAATTGCTAATTATAAGCTGGATAATTAATTTCTGAACTCATCTCCTCTTTTCCCCTAGTGCATTGCTAAATAGAGACAACCTAAAGAATTAACACTGTATGTTCTAATTTTGCCTCAAAAGATACAAGTTCATTATTACTAGGAATGATTGCCAGCTTATATGATGTGACATCTTAAATACTCCAACATTGCAAATAGTTGGTTACCATATTTCTTGTCTCTTACAACAATTTTTATCACTGTTAGTATCTACTCAGACAACATAATTTATTTTAGGCCTTTGATATGACAAGATTTTTTTTTTTAGGTGTCAGTTTCTTATTGAGCCCAAATAAGCAAGTTTAGTAAAACAACAATAATAAACAAAACAAAACAACATCAGCATATCAGAAGCTTAAAATAAAAGAATATTTTTTACTCATGTGATAGATCCACTGTGGAGTAGCTCTGTTCTATGTCATTTTATTTTATACTCCAGGCTGATGGAAGTTTCATTAGTATGCTTCTAAGAACAGTCAGGGAGAGAAACAGGGAGATAGAACACTACATACTGACCATTTCATCCTCCACCCAGAAGTGACATAAATAAACTTAGAAACAAACTGGAAATAAACTTGACATGCATCCCAGAATTGGTCATGGATTCAAATGAGCCTATGTATGCGCAGCACTTGTGATGGTGCTATATTCAGCATGAAAGAAGATGCCAAACTCTATATAACCTTGTCAGAAATATAGTTCTCCAAAGAAAATACAGTAAGTTCCATACTTTAATACTGGCTTGAAATGTAAATTTAATATAAAATGGAATTTGAATTTTACTAGATCCACCACCCAAGATTTGTATACAAGAGTGATTTCTGCTCACATGATAGTGGACAAAGCAATATACACTGCCACTTTTAACTTCAAAGGTGTTGGAAAGTATATACCTACCATATGCCTACAAGGGTAATTAGACATAGTGGGTTAACAATACTAGCAGCTACCATATTTACATAACTCCCAATACTTCATTGCTGGAAAGAATGTTTTTTATAGAAGAGGGCAACACCATTTTTCTTTTGTTGGACTATATTATTTTACACAATGCATATAAATATAGATCCGTAAAATCATTTGTTTAACTAGATTTAGTGCAAAAGTATTTTCTAAGAAGTGATAGAAAAATGGAAGACATATTAAAGGTATAGAGTTCACATCACTATGCCACCCAACACTATTTTGAGTATACAACCAATATTTCATTGTTTTTTTACAAAATTTGTCTTGATTTTGTTTCTGGATATTCTCTCTAAGTATGTGTTGCAATTTATGAGTGATGACCAACATTCCAAAGAAGAGTATTGAAGTGTCCCTTTGATGATGAACCACATCTATTATTAGAAGCATATTGGAATCATTTTGACAAAGGAATTGATGAGCTCCAGCAAATATCCAAATAGATGAACACAGAAAAGAATAATAGTGTTCTATGCTTTTGTTAAACAACAACAATTTTAGTCTCCCTATACTGCATGAAATAAAATGTATTCAATGTTAGAAAAGGGAAGAAGGAAAGTCAAAAATTTTCTGAGGAAACCAGCCTAGTATTATTAAATAGCACAATAATTTTTCAGGAAAATAGTAAATTTTCTCTACTCTAAAAATCTGAATCCTTATATTAAATGATGTTGGGAAATGGTAGGGTGAAGTGAAAATCTTAGAAAGAATATTGGAAATTATATATAGAGAAATATGAGATATTATGATTATTCTTAAGTCTCAAATTATTACACATATATATATCTTTTCCTCTAAACTAAGAATAAAATTGTTTTATAATATACAAAGCTAGTTCTCAAAGTCGCTGAAGACTAAGAGTATCCCCAAACTTTGAGTGTGTTGTTTTCAAGGAGATGTTGTGCCCTTTTTCTTTAGGAAGCACAGAGAGAGAGTTTAAATATGTTTGAGTAGAATAGCACAGGGTGGGGGATTCCAAAAATCCAATTCTGGCTTGTGAAGAATCTGCAATTAATTATAGCTCCCTGCAATTGCTGCAAATGTATAGAAACTTAGATAGTATTAGTTTTCCTTTGCTGCTGTAGCAAATTGTCACTAATTAAACTAAGTTGATTACCATTCAGTCCTATGTGTCACAAGTCCAACCCAGCTCCCAAGGGGCTAAAATCAAATGTCAGGGGCACTACATTCTTTTCTACAGGCTCCAGGAGAGGATTCATTTCCTTGGTAATTTTGATTGCTGAAACAACTTAATTCCTTGCTAACATAGAACTGAAATTCTTTTCTTCATGTTCACTATTTTCAGAGGATCATTCCCAGTTTCTACAAATAATTTATATTCCTTGGCTCATGCTCTCCTCCATCTTCAAAGCCAGTAATAGTAGGAAGAGTGTCACAGTGCTTCCAATCTCTCCACCACCCGCTCATTGTAACTCAATTATCAGACTCATTCTTCTGTTGCCCTGTTCCACTTTAAGGATCCATTTGGTTAGCATGAACACATTTGGAAAATTCACAATATGTTTCCTGTCTCAAAGACCTTAACTTTAATCATATCTGCAGAATATCTCATAAGGTAGCACATTTACATGTCCTGGAAGACAACCATGCATGGGAAGATATTCACAGGTTCTGTCAATTAGGACATGAACACTTTGAAGGAAGGGGTCCATTACTGTACTACAAAGATCTAAATATGATTTCTCTTTGTGAACTTCTCTGAGAGAAACTGATAAATTGAATCAGTAGAGATTCCTGTTACAAGTAAACAAGTCTAGACACTCATGGATTTGCAGAAAGTTATATGGATTTTGCCCCCCATAAATATGGAAGAATACTTGCATGATCTCCAAACCATTTATAGAAAATTTATCACACTTAGCCCAGAACTATTCCCAGGAGAGCCTGCTTATACCAATGTGTAAAGAAGCATTCAAACCAAAATAATAGCACCCTAGTTTACTAATGTTAAGATGGGCTCATAAATCAGTGCAAAAATAAAATGCTTTTATTTAATATCCTCACTTTATTTTGATTCTGAATGTGTCCTCTATCCGCTGAATGTGTCATTCAAATGTGGATATAAATATAGATCAATGATTAAGCATGACTAAAGTGGAGTTAATTAACCTGGAGAAGAGAAAAATCATGAAATATTTCAAAGACGTCTTTATTTGATAAGGATTCATGGAAAGATGATAATTAGAAATGTTTGTGTGTTCTTGGATGTTGAAGTGTTCTCATGAAGGCTTGCTTCCAAGATTCTGATTCAAATTCAATATAAGAAAATATTTTCTAATAATCTGAGTTCTCTAAAAATTAATGGAACTATGTCATGAGATCAAAGCCATCCTGTCATTATAGGCCTTTGAGCAATGGCAGAAAAGCCTTTAGAAAGGAAAATATGAATTTGTTTTGGGCACTAAGCAGATCTATTATGCACATACCACTAGGGTTCTTCAAAAAAGTTTTTGGAAAATGTATATGGTGAAAAAGCTATGTATGAAATTCAAAATACTTTTGCATCAAAATAAACTATACTTTTATTCCATTTTCCACAACATTTTGAAGTACCCTCACAATTCAGTAGTGTGTTCTTGCTTTACTGATCAAACTTTTAAAAAATCTTGGAAATTCTTTTTTCTAGAACTTCATGTCTTGCAAAGATGCAAAAATTAAGTTCCAAGTTATTTGAATTCAACTAATTATTATAACACAAAAGGATAACAGTTTCATCAAATATATGGTTTCCCATATATTAGTAAAAATTACTATTCAGATTTATTCCCTGATTACTACACACTATTTATTTGATAATTTTTCTTTTATGTGAATCATTTTCTCTGTATTTCTCTGTATTTCTCTGGGTATACGCACAGAGCCAAACCCAGACCTCACAAATTTGTGAAAATATTAGGGATGTAGACTAAGGACCAAAAGACCAAAAGCAGTAATCACAGATTATGTTATAAAGAAGCTAAGCAGATGCTGGCAAGGATATGAGGAAAACAGTACCCTAATCCATTGTTGGTGGGAAGACAGTATGAAGATACCTCAGAAAGCTGAATATAGACCTACTATATGACCCAGCCATCCCACTCCTGGGAATTTACCCAAAGGAAATGAAATGAGCATATGAAAGAGTTATCTGTACCCCCAGGTTCATTGCAACTCAATTTACAATAGCTAAGATACGGAATTAACCAAGATGTCCATCAACTGAAGACTGGATAAAGAATTTATAGTATATATACACGATGGAATACTATACAGTGGTTTAAAATGAAATCCTGCTGGCGCCGCAGCTCAAAAGGCTAATCCTCCACCTACAGCGCCAGCACCCCGGATTCTAGTCCCGGTAGGGGTGCCGGATTCTATCCAGGTTGCTCCTCTTCCAGTCCAGCTCTCTGCTGTGCCTGGGAGTGCAGTGCAGGCTGGCCCAAGGAGAAGCACCTGGCTCCTGGCTTCGGATCAGTGCAGTGCACTGGTTGCAGCGTGCCGGCCACAGCGGCCAGTGGGGGATGAGCCAACGGAAGAAAGGAAGACCTTTCTCTCTGTCTCTCTCTCTCACTGTCCACTCTGCCTGTCAAAAAAAACAAAACAAAACAAAACAAAACAAAACACGAAATCCTGTAATTTGCAGCAAAATAAATGCAACTGGAAACCATTATGACTAGTGAAATAAGTCAGTCCCAAAAGGACAAATACCATATATTCTCTCTGATCTGCGGTAACTAATAGAATACCCAAAAGGTAATCTACATGAGTGAAATTGACACTTTATGATGTGATGATTTTGAGTATTCCTGGTGTTGACTGTTGAGAAATACTACTTTCTTTTTTTGTTTTTTATTTTGAATTTTTAATCATACTATTTGTTGGTTCCTATACTTAGTGTAAGTTTAATATTACAAGTGTAAAGGTAACTGAAAATAGATGTTTGTAAAAAATTAGAATGGGAATGGGAGAGGGAGGAAGAAGAAGGGTGGCAGTATGGGTGGGGGTGGAAGGAAGGTGTAGTGGGAAGAATGTCTATGTTCCTAAATTTGTATATATGAAATGTATAAAGTTTATATTCCTTAAATAAAACTAAAAAATAAAATTTAAAAAAAAATAAGCTAAGCAGAATTATAAATTAGTACAAATGGTGGGAGAATAATTTAAATACACTAATCAAATGAATATTTCTATCCTCTTTCCAGACACATTATGGACATTAAAAAAAAGAATAATTGATAACTAGAACAGAGTTGCTCCAAGATTTTGAAATTTACAAATAAAAAAAAATCAATTGAATTTAAGACATTGTACATAAAGGTTGATTTTTGAGGCATATGAATCATGACACTTAGCAGTTCCCAATTTTTTAAAAGATTTATTTATTTATTTGAAGGGCAGAGTTAGAGAGAGAAGCAGAGACAGAGAGAGAGAGAAAGGTCTTCCATGCACTGGTTCACTCCCCAATTTGCCGCAATGGCTGGAGCTGGGCCGGTCTGAAACCAGAGGCCAGGACCTATCTCTAGGTCTTCCTACACAGGTGCATGGGTCCAAAGACTTGGGCCATCTTCTACTGCTTCCCCAGACCATAGAAGAGAGCTGGATGGGAAGTGGAACAGCCAGGACTCGAACTGACACCCACATGGGGTGCCGGCACTGCAGTCAGCAGCTTTACCCACTACACCTCTGTGCCGCTCCCCCACCATGTTTTTTTTTGTTTTTTTTTTTTTTCCCTCTAGCACAAGGAAAAATTATTTTGAATGTGACTATAGCAAGAATGTATGTATTTGATGATGAAAAACATTAGCTGAGTGAATACATAGAAGTTAAAAGAACTAAGATACATGATAACTTTAAGTTAAAGAATTTGAATGTCATGAATCACCGTATGCTATGATCTAGAATGGAGAATGAAGTACATAGCACTAGTTGTGCTTCATACTTCAACCAAATTGGCTGCAAATTTTCTTGTTTCAAGAATAAATTGGACAAACTCACTATTACTCCTGGAAAATATCCTACATCACGTACAGTGGTGGGCCAGTAGGTTTGTAACTGGAAATGTCTATAAAATAAACCAGATATATGGCTTAAGAAAATTTTAGCAACTACCATATTGCATTTAGTTTTCCTATTAGAAATGACTTAGTTGCATTTTCTATTGTAAATACCTAAATTAATCTAACATTAACTTGAGATATTTATGTATGTATGTGTGTGTGTATTTAAGGTGATACTTCTGTATTCATAATATGAACCTCAACCAATTTTACCTCCCTCTAGTTAAGATTGATTAAATATTTCAAACAGTCATAACATCCTATTAGGGTTTTTAAAAATTAAGTTTTCTGAATTTCTAATTTGTATGGCTTACCAAAGCTTAGACTTACTTTCACACTGAAAGGATTGCTTTGGAGCCAGCTCTGTGGTGCAGTGGCACAGTGGGTTAAAGTCCTGGCCTAAAGTGCTGGCATCCCATATGGGCGCTGGTTCTAGTCCCGGCTGCTCCTCTTCCAATCCAGCTCTCTGCTATGGCCTGGGAAAGCAGTAGAAGGTGGCCCAAGTCCTTGGGTTCCTGCATCCATGTGGGAGACCTGGAAGAAGCTCCTGGTTTCCCAGCTTCGGATCAGTGCAGCTCCAGCCGTTGTGGCTATCTGGGGAGTGAACCAGTGGATGGAAGACCGCTCTCTGTCTCTACCTCTCTCTGTAATTCTATTTCTCAAATAAATAAAAAATAAAATCATAAAAAAGGATTGCTGTACTTTTTTTAGACTTTAACATCAAATGATATTAAAGCTACATTTTTACTTCAGTTGCTTTACTTGAATTGTATTGTTAGTTTATTTCCATGAACAGATTTTAATTTCCTAATGAATAGCTTTGGGTCTTTTATATATATATATATATATATTTCATTTATATTTCATTTATATTTCATTTATATTTCATATATATATATTTTCATATTTTATATATATATATATTTCATATATATATATATTTCATCTATATAATTGCCTTTGGAATTTTTCCTGCTTCCTAATTTTCCTTTTGTTTTGAGATGCTCAATATTTAGTTGCTGAATTGAATCATTTTATTTTTTCTACACAACATATGAGGCAGTCCAGATCTCGTAGAAGGAACAAAGTACACTTTTATTAGTAAGTGTTCAGTGTTTCCTAAATCTATGCATGATAATCTTTCTGAGTGGAATTTCACCAATATTCTTATCGTATTTCATAAAATCACAATAAACACCAAGTCGTAATTTGAGTCTTGATGTGTTGAGACTAAAAGATAGTTTGATTTCTGATTCTTGAAGTAGTAGAATGATAAAGAAGGGAAGGAAGAAAACAAAACGTAAAGAAAAATATGCTTACTTAAATTGAGAGATTCTCCATTGTCACTCAGGTTAAATTTGACTGAATGGAGCTACAATTCATAAAGTTGATGATTAAAAGTACACCTAAATTATAAAACAAATGGAAGATTAGGTAAAGAAATAATACAAAAGTACATGATAAATGGCTGACAGAGTAAGTAAAATTTACAGATTTAGGTAAGCAAGGAAGCAAATTAGTTTCAGTCATGACCTAAAAGCTTCAGTGAGGAGCTAAGGTCTGTTTTATGCATCTATAAGATACGACATATTAGTTGTTTCATATGTTGTTTCATTTTGCATTATCTGTTAATATGGTCATAATGTGAGGAGTAACACTGCATTTGGTTCTGCTTATCTCACCTCCTAGTTACGCACTCCCTAAAAGGCATAGAAAATGCTGCAATAATCCCCAGCATAGTGCTTTGCCTAGAGTTCAATAAATGTTTGTTGAATTGAGTTACCCCATTATCATGTAAATTGTCAGATTTCAGAGTTTGCAGCCTATAAATCTTACTTTAAAATCTAGATTTACACAAATTTGCATATTATTCAGAAAATGAATAAATTGGACCCCAAATCAGTGTCTAATTTATATGCACTTCCACAGACTCATTTGAATAGCTTGAAGAACTGCTACTGACCAACATGTTGCATATGGTACCAAGGGATATTCTTTATATGAGGACTGGCACTTTTTCAAATTTCCCAGACATTCGTTTATTTATCAGTTGATGTTTTTTTCCATATGAACTTTCTTTGGAGATTGTTACTTTTGGTCACTAATGCACCAGTTTCTGAGCACAATCTTTGTTTTTTTAAGTATATTTAGTTGGATAAACATATCTTGGGTGTTTCTTCAGTAAATAAAGCAGAGCAGGCTTTGTGAGGAAATGTTGACAAGTGACTAAAGAAGTTTGAATGTTCAGCTCTTTGTCAAGTTGTTGTTTTATTGAATAGTTATTTTTCACTCAAGAAATAGAACATGTTCATCTTGGTTTGTGGCATTGTACCTACATGTAAATTTCCTTTGAGAAACTTGGGCAAATTTATGATAGGAGGTGCCCTCTTTATTTTTCTATTTGAATGGCAAGACTGGATTGTTTACAATTTCTTCTGCCTTCCTTCATATTCTTATACTTACTTAGCTGACTTCTGCAAACTTTTATATAAATTACCAGGGAGAAATATGTAACATGATATTTATAAAACTGAAGTCACCATTTGATATCCTAAAAATTTGCCACACTTTTTGATGCTTTTTCTAAATCGAAGTTCTGTCCCTGATCAGGTAATAACAATGCCTACTATTTCATATTTTATAGCATCTAGTCCCAGCTTACTTTATGTACTCAAACTCAGCTGAAATATATTAGAATTATTAAACAGGATCGTGGTTAGCAAGAAGTTTTTGACAGAATTTCCAAAAGAAACAGTATAAAGAAAAGGTGATGAATCTCGATTTTAAAACAAAGCCAACTTTTAAGTGACTTAGAAAAGCAACATTGATATTTATGAACTTAAAAGATTTTGAGGAAAACTCAGGCTTTGTCAATCAGATAAGACATTGAATAATGTACTTTGCCAGAAATGAAATAAAGGGATTCAGAAAAGAAAAAGCTGTACATGGAGGAATTGCATTTTATCGACTACAAAGTTTCAAGGTGTGCCGTTGATGAAGTCTTTGTTTTGTCTTCAGGAAGCTTCACAAGGTATTTCTATGATCACAATGCAGTTTTATGCTCTGCAATTATCTTTAATTTTAAGTATATGTAACCCCTCATTAAGATAAAAGAAAGATAGTAGCTGTGCATATTAAACACCAGTGAACTCCAAAAGCCTGTTTTGATTTCAAGATGATTTTGACTCTCTGAATAGTGATTGCCCCATTTGGTTCCTGGTATTTAGTGAGCTTTCTTTCTTTTTTTTTTTTTTTTAAGAGATGTACTAACAATACCTTCTTAACAACTTTACTCATTTGGCATGGACAGAAATTACATCTAAAATAATAAGATAATCTTCTTCTACACAGCAAGACAGAAAGGTACACACACAACAAGGGCTAGGTATTTTAGCTGAATGAGAAAGAATTTTCTAAAGCAACTCATTATCAATGGCTATAGGTTTAGCCAAAGATGTTTAACTTTTTTTTTTATAGAATGATTCATTTAAAACTGGAGGCATAACTAAGTCCATAGGGAAGAAGTAACTGATATGATTACATACGCCTATATTTGTCAGACAAGAAGTAAGCACGCCCCTCCTGACAGTGTTCATTCTCTCCTATTTCTCTCTCTCTCTCTCTCTCTCTCGCACACATACACACACACACACCACACCCTGCCATCCCTAACTATAGTCATGAATATTTTTTCATAATATGCATTTTCCATTAACTTTTTCAAGCCCTCTCATACATATGTTTGTGTGTTTTGTATGTAAGCATGTATTATTCACACACTAGAAATGAGAATAGAGTAAAAACCTCTAATCCTTGCTCTCAAGGATTTTACAATCTATTAATATCATATAATTATGTGAAGTAGAAAAAATATTGGTAAATAGAATTATCAACACTGTATTATGGAAACACTAGTTAGTTCAAGGAGTGAGCAGTTCTAAAATATGGAGTGAGTGGGGCAAACAAAACAAAGCCAGCCCCACTAAAGTCTATAATAATCACTAAGCTGCAGTTTTCAACTTGAAAAAAGAAACTGGTACAGAAGCAATTCAAATCTAATGAAAGATGCTGAAAATTCCATATCAAGTAATTGCACATTTTTACTTTCAATGTATCAAAACATTCTTGCATGGCTTTCAAGGATGTTTAGGAATACACACTTGATTGTCTATGCTGGAGAAGCTGGAATGCCCATATGTGTTTGTTAACATGCAGGGCACATGGTCTTGCTATTTTACTACTAGAGCTTGTAGATATGCTTCAATCTTGGGAGTTCTGTTAGATTTTAAAGTGTATGTTATTGTATCACTCACCATGAAACATATTTAAAAGTATGTCCTAGACAGTTTGTAGGCTCTTGTAATTAGCTCATTTGTACTGTTTCTGGCTTCTGTACACGCTCTTACCAATGTCATAAGACTTTTTATGAGAAGTACAGATTAGGTAGTGAATGAAATATGTACTATATTTCAATGTTTATGAAAAAATTCTGCTCATAGATACCATTTTTCATAAAATAAATGTTATCAAATAACTTCCTAACACAAAACAACCAGCCTGAAAGTTTTCATGGAGGGAGCCTATAAAATTTTCAAATATCATAACATCCCAAAGCTGCATAGATTTTCACAGAAATAGAAAAATAACAGAAGCTTTCCTAATTCTCTTTTATTGGTGAAATGGTAATAATGATACTAAAAAAAATACTAAAATCTAATAAATTTTAAAATAAACCTGACATATTAAATAAATATTCATGTAAGAACCCTAAATAAACTATTCACAAATGTTTAATTAAATATAACAAATGACTTAATTTAAGTAAATTTTGGAAATGGCATTCTATTACACATCTGCAATGAGATTATAGTCTAAAGATAAAAATAAATGGGCCAGCACTGTGGCATAGAGGACAAAGCCACCACCTGCAATGCTGGCAACCCATATGGGTGCCAGTTTGAGTCCTGGCTGCTCCACTTCTAATCCAGCTCTCTGCTATGGCCTGGGAAAGCAGTAGAAGATGGCCCAAGTCCATGGGCCCTGCACCCGCGTGAGAGACCTGGAAGAAGCTTCTGGATGCTGGCTTCCGATTGGCACAGCTCCAGCCATTGCAGCCAAGAGGGGAATAAACCAGCAGATGGAAGACCTCTCTCTCTCTGCCTCTCCTTCTTGTTCTGTGTAACTCTGACTTTCAAATAAATAAATAAATCTTTAAAAAATAAATGCACATAGTTAGTAGGCTTATTTTAGGTGTTAGTTTAGTTATCCCAAATGTCTTGTATACATTATAAATGCTAGAGTTATTATTTAAAGGAAAGGGAAATAGACACATGAAATTAGGAACAGATGAGGAGAATCTTAAAAATATCATGAATTTTAAAATATTATCAATCTATCTGTTTCTTTTAGCTTTGTCTAAGAATGTCTTAAAATACTTGGTAACAATGAACACAGTTTTTGCTAAGTGGTTCCTTTTTCTTTTTTTAAAGATTTATTTATTTATTTGAATGTCAGAAATACACAGAGAGAGAAGGAGAGGAAGAGAGAGAGAGAGAGAGAGACAGAGAGAGAGAGAGAGAGAGACTGAGAGAGAGAGAGACAGAGAGAGAGGTCTGCCATCCGCTGGTTCACTCCCCAGTTAGCCACAATGGCCAGAGCTGAGCTAATCTAAAGCCAGGAGCCAGGAGCTTCCTCTGGGTCTCCCAAGTGGGTGCAGGGGCCCTAGGACTTGGGCCATCTTCTACTGTTTTTCCAGGCCATAGCCGAAAGCTGGATCAGAATTGGAGCAGCCGGGACCTGAACTGGCGCCCATATGGGATCTCGGCACTGCAGGTAGTGGCTTTACCTGCCATGCCACAGCGCTGGCCCTGCAAAGTTATTTCTAAACATCACCGCACTAAAAGAAACAATTACTCTTCAGAGATATGCTTAATTCTATGCCTGAATTGCGAACTATAAGTTGAACTTGGACAAACTTCTTGTCCCATATTGTATAGAAATATTCAAAACTGATGGGCACATGTCCAAACAGAAAGTGCTTCAACTGACCAAATTTAGGATTATTGGTGCATCACAATGAATAATGAAAAATATGTTGGTAAGAGTCTATCAAACAGTATGGATTCTCTGTCAGTTTTGAGTGTGGACAAGGGATAACTGTGACTAACTGAGGAATTTCATATTTTATAGACAACATAAACGAAAACAGAAAGTTCGGATTTAAATCCAAAAGAATAATAATTAATTAGGCAGGAATCATTCATGGATGAGAAAATCATGTGGCAAAAAAACAGTTGGTGTAAGATATTCCATAAAAGTTGGTATAACACTGTCTTAAGATACTTCACTCTCCCTTTGTAATCAGAAAAAGAAGCACAAATCTTTAAAATGAAAAAACAAAACTGAAAACAACACTTAAACTAGATCATGAAATATCACCAGCAATGTGACAAATAAATATCATATTCTTTGAAATCCCAGTTTCTCTTGATCCTAACTTTTGCTTCTACCCTTTTCCTACAGTAGCATGTCTGAGCCTAAGAATAGGACCTCAAAAATTAATCATTCGAGCCTCTCTAGAAACTGTTCTGTGTGCAATCACCACCCAGTCTTCTTGTGCCTCTGGAATGTATAGTTCTCCTACTCAGAAATACTCTTCATTAGGAGACCGCTTTATAAAGAGCACAAATCTATGTTGGGAAGAGACCAATTTTGTCTATGATAATCAGAAAGGGACTGAATTAGAATCATGCTAGCTGTTTGAAAAAAAATAGAATCAAAATTTCATGACTCAACGAGACAGAAGTTTATTTCTTTCTCAAGAAATTGTCCAGCATAGGTATTCATGCTGCAGACTTCTAGGGACATGATTTCATCTACTGTTGGCTGGTGTCGTGAAGAGCAATATGGAGGGTCAAGACATGAAGGTTTTCATGAGACAGACACCATTCCAACTCTCATTCCATTTGGAAAAAGCTTAGTTGTTTGGCCACTCCTAAGACAAGAGAGTCTGACAAATGTGCAGCAAAGGAAAGGGAGAACTGATTTGGGAGTACATGTGGCCGTCTCAGAAATATGGGCCTTTGCTCCAGTCCCGGAAGCTATAAAGGACAGTATTTGAAATTGATGCTTTACAAAATAAAAGAAAAAGCTTTGATTTCTGAAAGTGGCCACATCCATATTCTGTATACTTGAGTACAGGTGTTGAAATGCAATGAACGACAAAGTCTCTTGTATGTTCTGCATCGACCTTAAGAAACTCCTTATAAGAGAGAGTTTGAATTCCTTTCTTTCTTTTTAAGGATTTATTTACTTATTTGAAAGTCAGAGTTACAGAGAGAGAGAGAGGGAGAGACAGAGAGAAATGGCCACAAGGGCCTCACTGGGCCAGGCTAAAGCCAGGAGTCAGGAACTTCTCCCAGGTCTCCCAACTGGGTAGCAGGGGCCTAAGCATTTGGACCATCTCCTGATGCTTTTCCCAAGCCATTAGCAGGGAGTTGGATGGGAAGTGGAGCAACCAGATCATAAAGTGGCCAACACATGGGATGCTGGCACGCATGTGGCAGTATTACCTTCTGCACCACAGCACCAGCTCCAACAATTTTATTTGCAATGTACATCTTCAAAGGAACAGGATAAATTCATTCTTTCTGGATTCTTCTTTAGGAGTTACATGGCTTTTTGTAGTAATGACAGATTTGTGCTGGTAAAGGCTCTTATTTGCTTGAGAACTCTTTTTACTACTAAAAAAATGGAGTGCAATTGGCATTTATAGTGATAAAAATAAAAAAAATCAAATAAAGCAGGAAGTTATAAAAGCATAAACTTTATACTTTAAACATCTTATATGAAATTTGAAGTCACCAATAAATACTATCTTGACAAATGTTAATGAAGAGCAAATACTGACTGAATGAATTCTAAATCTTTTATAATTGACAATTAAAAACCTCAGAATATATCAATTGTTCCAGATTGTTTTTACCATTTATATTCATTTTTGTAAAGTATGAACTCAGAGCCATTTATGATGCAAATTTATATAAATTCCTTTCAAATTCATTTGCTATTTTCCTATCTTTACCAGTCGCATCCACAACAAATCTTCAACAAAACTTTACTACCTCTCCCTTACTATTTTCAAAGTAGTCACGTTTTATTTCATAGAAACAGCAACATTTTATTCTTGTAGACTTATTTCATGTTATCATGAACTATTTAATCAAATTTTTAATTAAAATAAAGCCAAAAAAATTTGGAAACATATTGCTGCTGAGCATACAGCTCAACTGTCGAACTATTGTGCTGTCTGCCGTGGTTACTCAATAAGCTATGGATATCAATCAGTTTGTTCTACAGAGAAAATGAGGAGTTTCAATTAATCTAGACAGTCAGTTCAATGTAGGTCACTTTTAGGTAATAACTCATGTACTTTGGCTTCTAATGAACAATACGATCTGCATAAATGTCTTCCTTCTAAATGTAGGTTTTATTATCTAACACTGAATATGAGAAATATTTTACCTTCAGATAGGAAAAATATTTTTTTAGAAATTTACTTTAAAAATTATTTTTATTTTATTTGGGAGGGAGAGAGAAAGACTGAGAGGAAGGTAGAGACAGAGAAAGGGGAGGGGGGTAGAGAGAGAGACATTCTGGCTACTGATTTGCTCCCCAAATCCCAATTGCCCACAACAGCCATAACCAGGCTGGCTAAAGTCAACAGCATGGAATTCAATCTGATTCTCCCATGTGGGTGGCAAGGACACCCAGAGTACACATTAACTGGAAGCTAAATTGAAGCCCAACATTCTAGTATAGGAGAGTCTCTTAACTGCTGTGAAAAATGCCAAACTTTTATGGAAATTTAATGGTAACTTCTTGATTTGTACAATTCTTTGGTACTTTGTATACATTTAAAAATGTATCTACAATGGTAGATTGTCATATTTACTATTTAATCATTGACTCCTCACTATTACTTTGATTACATTTTAACTGGTGATTTCAAATTATCAAATTCATGGAATGAACCATTATTATAGACTTCATGACTTACTTTTCCAACTCATGGTTCAATTAATTTTTCTTGTTTTTTTTTCTCAGTATTTCTGAATTCTAGTGGAAAACATTCTTTGTGCTTGCTAAAGTCTGTGCTTGATTCTGCTATTTTAAAAGAGATTTATTTGTTTTATTTGAAAGTTAGAGTTACACTGAGGGGAACATGGAAGGAGAGACAACAGACAGAGCTATCTTCCATCTGCTGTTTCATCCCCCACATGGTTACAAAATCAAGAGCTGTGCCAGACCAAAGCCAGGAGCCAGGAGACTCTTCTGGGTCTACCACAGGGGTGAAGGATCTCAAGTACTTGGGCCATTTTCTGCTGCTTTCCCAGTCCCATTAGCATGGAGCTGAATCAAAAGTGGAGCATCCAAGAATGAAACCAGGGCCCATAAGAGATGTCAGTGTCACAGGCAGCAGCTTACTCCCACTATGCCACAGCACCAGCCCCATGAATCTGCTCTTTTTAAAGATGTTTAGTAGACAAATACATACAACACACACCATTGCTTTACTATTTTCTGACCTTAAAACACTCATTTCAGAATACTGAAATATTCTTCACCAGCATGTAAATAAAGTTTCCAGTGTTCCTTCTGAAAATACTAGAAAGAGGAGCCACTAATTAAAATTCAAAATGTACTCAATGATCTAGACACTAGTTAGTCTCTAGAAATTCCCCTTTTATCATAAGTGTATGTATTTTAGTGTTGGAAATTTTCCATATTAAAATTTTCTTCTAAGCTTACTGGGCCTTAATCATGATTTCTCTGCTCCCAAAATTCTCCTACCATTTATGTGTTTGCTTTTCCTATATTATGCCCTTGAAAATCTCCCCTTTGGAATTAGATGTATTTGCCCACTGCTATGATCCTGGGGAAGTCAGGTGTCCTGCTTTTACACTTGATCTTAGCCAAAAGTCCAAGAAGCCATAAGTGTCCTGATTTTACACACATCTCCCTCACAGTGCCAAAACAGCATCTGATATAAGTGAATGAACATACTTCCTGAATTGTGCTATTGGTAATTCGTTCAATTTTTCTTCTTTCACTATATATTATTTTTCTGGTTTTACTATATCTTTCTATATGCATGTGTGTGTGTGTATCTAGAATACATAATGTATAAAATATACAGATATAATTTTACTCTCTACATATACAAAAGAAGAAAAAATGCCATTAAATTACAGAACATTTTAAAATAAATATTTTTAAAAGTGAATAGTTTAATTGCACAATTCATCCTTGTCATTTGTTATATTCTCAAATTATTTGGAATTAAAAAAAAAACTTTAAGATATTAACATCTAATCCAGTGGAGTTGATGTGCACTTATAGTAATTATAGCTAAGATGTATCAGTGGGAAGATGAGATTTTCCCCCTCAAAAGAACTCAAGGCAATCTTGAAATGATGCATTTCAAGGTAATGCCTTGAGTGTTTCCTTTCTACTTAGAATGGCTATTTATAGTTGGTTCAATTAATTCCTAGAGTGTGCAGGGCAAAGAATCCCTTTATCCTCTCATCCTATAGAGCTAAGGGTATGGTCTGAGCTGAGCTGGAGCAAACTTTAAAGCTGATCAAACTTCTAAGCAAAATCCTATATTATGATTAGTGATGGACCCAATCCTGTGAAGTGAATAGAGGTGAAGGAATTACAAAAGGTTCCAAGGTTGGAAATGGATGAAAGAATCCAAAGGCTGAACTGTGTATCTAAGGCTTATCTCAACCCCCTTGGTGGCTGGAATTGGGTCTGAAATCTTGTTAGGACACACCTTCTCAGGAGATTTTATGCCTTTTTTTTTTTTCATTTTAGGCAGGTCAGATGAGCTAAAGGAGCAGTTTGCTTGTTCAAAAGCACCAAGGGAAATATGACTGAAATTGCAGACACAACCCCCAGGATTGAAGAGTAGGGCTCAGATGCCAGGATCACTTCAAAGCCCCTAGGACTATCTGGACCTAATTATTAGCAGATAGCAATATATAAAAAACATTTTGTAAGCTGTGAAGTTAGTTATATGAAATTATAACAGAGAAAGCTATAGAAAGTTGTCAGTGATCAGATGAATTTCATTTATATAGGACAGTAAAAGACAATAAAAGATATGAAACTAATTTTGAGTGATTTGGGTTCAGAGTAAAATACAAATGACTGATTCATATATTTGTATTTCTAAATGTCTTTGAAAATGATAGCATCAAGCATCTGTTTTAGCAGGCATAAGAGATGGTTTCTCCTGAATTCAGAAGCCTTGGGGTTTTTTCAGCTACATTTGGTAGGCACTGCTAAGTAAGCAAAAGAGATGGGATGTTTTGTATTCATTGTTATCATTTCTCTGCAATTATCAACTAAGTGAAATTTTGTATTTTCAAATGTATTTTCAAATACATGATTCTTAAAATTTATAGAAGGCATTGGACCTTCTGGTAAATGTTTTATTAAGTTCTTATCTAAGGGTTGAAATGGTTTGCTAAGAATTCATGTAATATTGCTATTGTCAGCAAGTGATCTAGGACTTGCTCCCTCATTTCTCTATTCTAAGCCCAACTTGTTCTTTCATTTCTCTATTCTCTTCAAGGTAGGGAACTAATTCTATTATGAAGGAATCTGTAGGACGCACAATTTAATCTTTAGACCTTATAAGAGATGGCTAACATTTTTCTGTAATAGCATAGCCAAAATAAGAGCTTAAATAATAATCTCATAGCTAGATTCACATCGCCATCAGCGAAGTATACAGTAAGTAGAAAAAAAAAACCTCCCTTTCAGACCAAAGGGAAAGAAAGTTTTAAAGTGAGAATATAATTTTCCTCATGGGCATTGTCTACCTTAGAAAAACTACTACAGAACATGCCTGTGACTATAGACTTGTAGTTCAGGCCACCGAAGATTAGAGATGGGACATGGGCACTCCCTTGACTTGCATCCTCTGGTCTGCTTTAACACAAACCAGGAGGAAAAGAAAGCTAGGCATCAGAAGCAATGGGTGGCAGGCCTATTAATGATCTGTACGGTGATCTGACCTCAAGGAGACCCAACAGGCCAGTCCACTGCAGTGGCTTTCAATGTGGTAAGTCTGGGCTTCAGCAGAAGTCAGCTTGTGAAGAGCCCTGGCAGCTCTGCCAAGAGTTGGGTCACTGGAAATGGACCTGTCCTGGAGTCGAAGGATGCCCAGGTCAGAGCCACAGATCTTATTGGCTCCAAGCTGAAAAGCCCTTCACTCAGCCCAACTTCCAAAGTGACCACTGCAGCTGAGGATACGACCAAGTAGGGTCAGCAACATTGCAGGCAGAACTGTAAATTTCTTGTTAGAGATGCCACCTGCCTTTACCTGGCCAGCTCTCCTCCCAGGCCAGCCAAGTAATGAAAGTCAACAGAGTGCCTTCCCCTAGGAGGTTCACACCTCCCTTAGGATATACCCCATGTGAAGAGATAGATAGGTCTGGGCCTCTTAACTTACAAGGCCTAAAGCCCACCAGATTATTATCAAGCCCCTTCTATCAGGTTCCATTTGCCTCTCAATCAGAAAACTTAATTGTAGCTTAGACAGCACCTTTCTTAGCTCCTCTAATAATGACTCTGTCCTTTGTTCTAGACCCTGTCTAGTGCACTTGGGCCTCATTCCTTTGTAATCATAACCTCTACTCTACCACCAATGGCTCTGCTCCCAACCTGTGTGTACTGATGGTCCTCTTCCTCACTTAATGCTGTATAATTGTTCAAACCTGGTAAATGCCACTCTTAGGATCATTGGTTACTATCCTCACCCTGTCTTTTATGACCTTGTCTAAATATGATCAGAGTCGGCAAACTTGGAAGGCTTCCATAGCCTTGGCAACTCATGACGACAGCCTAGGGCGGTTACTGGTGCCATAAACTAGAGTGTCAATTTGTTGGGTCAACAACAGGAGCCACTGTGCGCTTGCTCCTGATGTGGGATCTCTGTCCTTAATGTACTGTACATTTTGATTTAATGCTATAATTAGTACTCAAACAGTATGTTTCACTTTGTGTTTCTATGTGGGTGCAAACTGTTGAAATCTTTACTTAATATATACTAAATTGATCTTCTGTATATAAAGAGAATTGAAAATGAATCTTGATGTGATTGGAAGGGGAGAGGGAGTGGGAGAGGGGAGGGTTGCGGGTGGGAGGGAAATTATGGGAAGGGGAAGCCATTGTAATCCATAAGCTGTATACTGGAAATTTATATTCATTAAATAAAAGTTGAAAAAAATAATAATAATAAAAAGAGAATGTAAAATGATGCAAAAAAATTTATGAATGGTTTACATACAATTTAGGAAGGATTTTTTTATATGGAAGACATCTAAAATTATGGGGTCAATTTTAAGTCACTTGGGGCAGATATATAGCCTAAAATATTAATTAAAAGGCATAATTATCACTAAAGTTGAGAGTTTTATCAATTCCACCGTCCACTGTCTAATTTTCAATTTAACAATGTTTCCTTCAGTAACAAATTTGCTAAAAACTTTGCTAAGTTCTTCAGAGGATACAAAAGTGACCGAGAAAGAAATCCTGAACCAAGAATATTAGAAACCGTTTATCAAGTGATTTAACAAATATTTATTAAGATTATACTTTACAAAAGCGACCAACATGAATTAGCAAGGCAATGTTGAACAAAATGGAGATGACACCTACTCTTAGGAAACTACTTTTTGATATATAGAGAACATAAATAAGTTCTTTTTTTAACTTTTTAAGATTTGTTTATTTATTTTAAAGGCAGAGAGACACAGAGAAAGAGACTGAGTGAGAGAGAGACAGATATTCCATCTGCTAGTTACTACCCAAATAATTGCAACAGCTGGGCTGAGCCAGGCCAAAGACACAAGCCAGGAACACGGAACTCCATCTGGGTTTCTCATGTGGGTAGCAGGGGTCCAAATGGTTGGACTAGCATTCACTGGTGCATTAGCAGGGAGCTGAATGGGAAGTGGAGTAAGTGGGACTTGTACCAACATTCATTTGGGATGCCAATGTCACAGCTTAAACCACTCCACCAAAATGCTGGCCTCCCATAAATAGCTTATTACAAGAAAGACTGTCATATGAGATAATACTTCACAGAGGTTGTGGAAAAATGGAGTGGAAGTTTGGCATAGCAGTTAAGATGCCCCTTGGGATATCTGCATTCCTGCTCGCAAAGTCCTGGGTGAAATCCAGGTTCCACTCCTGCTTCCTGCTTCCTGTTTTCTGCTAATGCACATTGAATGACATCAGGTGATGATTCAAGTACTTGTGTCCCTGGCACCTATGTTGGAGACATAGCTTGAGTTCCAAGTTCCTGACTTTGGATTGGGTCAGTCTTAGCTGGTGTATCTGGAAAGTAAACTAGTAGATGATGGAGATCTCTCTCTCTGTCTCTCTCTCTCTCTCTCCCCACCACCAGCTTTCAAGTAAAGTGAAAATAAATAAATAATTTTTATAATTTTTGTAAAAATTAAGTTAGCTAAGAGCTTAATCCAACAGTGAAGACACTGGTGATTGAGATTATTTTATAGTTCAAGGATTGTTTGGAGTCTTGTCCTTAGAAAAGTTCAATACTTGAATCTCTTTCGGATCATAAAGTAGGTATACCTTGCATATATGATGCTTAGTAGAGTGTTTGTAAACTATATCCTCAGCATAAACCAGCACTATATAAACACTACGTTCATTTTCCTGTTAATGTACATAACTTAATAAAGTAGACTTTTTTATTATCATGCCCATTTTTTAATGAAACAAGTTTCCTGTCATTCAGAGAGTTTGATCAATATTTACATGCTTAAACACAATGTGGTATTGTCATCTTCCAAACAGAAAGAGAAAAATAGTCCACTATACCACCACGGTTTTAATGAAGGAATGCTCCAAATGCAAGAAGTAATAGATTTGTTTCAATTCATATTAAAATATACTATAAATAAGGAGTGTGCATTACATAGATGTTTTTCTTTCACTATATATATACATATATATATGATTATGATAATGTCCATGTTTTTGTAATCATAAATGCTCTGGATTATTTTGCAAGTTTCTTTTCATAAGGAATACCTGTTAATGTATAAAAATACACAAGAACAACAAGAAAATCATGCAAACCCACCCAACAATGGAAGCTGCTGTGGATAGTTTTTTTTTTTTTAACTTTTATTTAATGAATATAAATTTCCAGTGTACAGCTTATGGATTACAATGGCTTCCCCCCCACCATACCTTCCCTCCCACCCACAACCCTCCCCTCTCCCGCTCCCTCTCCCCTTCCATTTGCATCAAGATTCATTTTCAATTCTCTTTATATACAGAAGATCAATTTAGTATAAAGATTTCAACAGTTTGCACCCACATAGAAACACAAAGTGAAACATACTGTTTGAGTACTAGTTACAGCATTAAATCACAATGTACAGCACATTAAGGACAGAGATCCCACATGAGGAGCAAGTGCACAGTGACTCCTGTTGTTGACCCAACAAATTGACACTCTAGTACATACCTAGAGATACAGAGTTGCTAGTAGACATGCACACTTAAAAATATAAATGTGATATTCACACAAGCAGAAGCAAACCATTACACTGTCTTTCAGCCTTCCATTCACATTATTTTACGGATCATGAGACTCTTTAGTAATAAATTTGCTTTCACAGAAGAGAACTGTTTCTAAAGACTGTGTAGGATATGTGTGGATATTCTAGAATGTATCTTATCCTTTCCTTGAGCACTTAGATTTAATGCTTGATTGAACCTGCTCTTAATGGAATCTTTCTGCACATTCTAAATTATTTCATTAGTGTGAGTTCCTACAAGTGGAACAGCTCAGTTGTGTGGTTCACTAAATTTTAGGGCTTTTAATAAGTATTGCCAAACTGCCCTCTAGGAAGGCAGTATTCTTTATATAACAGAATATTTTGTAGTTTATTAATAATGGTTCATTACCTTAAATAAAGACATTTAATGTGTTAATTTAGTCTAAAATCCTTAAGGAGAAAAAAATAATGGCAGATAACCATTACATTGTAAAAATTTTTCTTTTGCTATGGCACCATTGCTGCTTCATAAACATTTACCTATGAAGTCATAAATGTATACAGGAGAGTTTGCTATTATCTCAAAGATATATAAAAAATAGAATATGTTTCATTGCAAACATTTACCATATCACATTCTAAAGTTTACATTTTGGCTAATCAGAAGAAATTTCAGTATTTTAACAAAGAAATTAGCATACTTTTTATCAACATGAAATAAAAAACTCTTTCCAATCCTTTTTATGTGAAAGTAGATGTCTTGGATGTGCTATTTAGTTTCCTGGAGGGAACAACATCTTCAAATAAGTGGGACTCGTTTTTCAGCAAAGAGCTGCTTCCAAGTTGGTTAAAACTGGTTCAACATTCGGTGTTAATCCAATGTTAACTGAAAGTGTTGGAAAACTTTGCTTTCCTGGATAATGTACGTACAATAGATTGCATATTGTTATTCAGATGTAAAATTCACATCCTTTTAATGTGTACTGAAAGCAAACACATTTTAGGAGACAAAAAAAGAATGTCACAAAACATAAATTTTACTTTAGATTATTATGAAGAAATTTCTTATATTTGTTATAACTATGCATGAGAAAGCAAACTTAAGTTCATGGTCACATCTATTTTCAAAAACATGGATACAAGTGTTTGCAATGTTTCAGACCATCATGTTTTCACATATTACAGCCCCTTGTTTTAGTCAACTAACAGAAACTAAACTGAAATGACATTCATATTGATTTAAGAATCAATGGAGACTCAATGAGGTAGTTTCTGATTACTAGTTTCAAAAACTAATTCATTGTAAGAATGCATATCTATTTTTCAAAATAGCATCTGAATTTTTATATTTGATGTAAAAATTATAATGAAGGAGAGACATGGGAAAGTGAGCATAACAAATAATTTTTATTACAATGGTAATCAATTTTCTCGTCAATACTTTAATAAAAACAGTAAGGAAGTCAGATGCAAACAAAGCTATAAAAATGTTCACAACATCATTAATATTCTCTCAGAACTGGCAAAGCTGCCACCATTCATTTAAACTTTGCATGTACTCTGATAATGTTTTGCATCTCGAAGATAGATCATATCTTCGTGAGGCAATAGACTTAACTTTGCATTCCTGCTCTAAGTACCAAATTCTGTAAGTTAGCAATGGATATAATAAATCTGGTTTGGGTTATGCTATGTGTAAAATCTAAACTCAACTTTTTGGTGTTTTTGTATATCTCAAGTTTGTTTTCCCTTCCTGATACAAATTCAAAGTGGGTCAGCAAAATATCTGCTTTATATCTCAATCTAATATTCGGTATTTATCAAAGACTTAAAGTGAGATCTATAGAGCTGATGGTATTCAGATTCAACAGCTTAGCAAAGATGTTTTATAGAGGTTGCTGTGTAATCCATATATTAGCCTATTCAGAAGCTCATCTGGTCACTGTAATTTGGTGATGTATCAGTGGGGTCAGTGGAGAGAGCTGGACCTTTCTGTGTTTTCCAAATCCACTAATGATTGTGATCTGTATGATCTCACAATGGCTTGATCTTTCCAACTCTATTCTTCTGTAGTTATTTGCTCAAAGGCTTTTTAAAGTAAGATTTCTCATCAGCTAGGGTTCTTTAATTACCTGTTAAGCAATTCTTTCCCCCTTATTAACAGTGTTCAAAGGGAAAACTTAGTGTGTTAGTTACCTCTAATATTTGCATGTATATATTGATCCATGTGTGTATGGATTATGTTTTTGTACTCTGGAGAAGAGCATCAGAAGAGAGAGAAAGGGAACATGAGTGCAAGGGGAAACAGGTTATTTATGCAATATTTTGTTTATTGTTTTATTTCCACTTAGTGTTGAGTTTTAGGACTGTACTTTTTAAAATTTTTTGAAATGTTTAGAAGTTTTTATGTATTTAAGTAAGCTTTCTGTAAACCAAAAATTAATTATTAAAGGTGCTATATACCTTTAATAATTAATTTTTAATCAAGATATGTTTAAATTAGCCATTAAGAATAAGTTGCCAATTTAAAAAGAAAAGGCTCATGGAACTTCATTTGTTCTGCTAGGTTGGTTTGGGAACCTCATTTTCTGGGACAAAAGAGCTAATTCAATGTTTTAGTGGGTGTGTTAAAAAAAGTCGGTTGTGAAGCTTGTAAATCGTGTGTGTGTGTGTGTGTTATTTGAAAGAACATTTTGGACTACAATTTGGCTTCCATTAGGTAAACTGACAATAACTCCTATTTTGCTAAATGTTTCTCTTGTTGAAAATGGGATATTCAGATTCTGTTTAGCCAAAGATACTCACTAGAATTATTCTAGGACAAACAGAGATTGAAAACATGAATCCCACTGCTGAAGTATCACAGCAGTTTGGATTCCAAATGAAGTAAAGTCAAGCTTTAACTCATTTACTTAATGATTAAATAATTGGTATAATTTAGAAAAATAGATGTTAGTGCAATATTTATTATTGATTCATAAATTATGCCTGCCAACTGAGATAGTCTCAAATTAAAAGGAGCAGCTATAGGTTATTTATAGTTTTTTTTTCCTCATCTATCCATCTGCTTGGGTAGCTTAATTTATATCCAGACACTATGATCTCTGTATTAATGGGGATGAGAGAAGCCCGTCAATTTTCTCTCACCAATGCCCACTGCATTCCAGAGCCATTCAAAATACAGGCTAACTCTTACAGCAGAGCCTGATACCAAACAGAAGTTTCAAGTAAACAGGAACCCATTTTTGATAAATATATACTTAACATGGTAAAGGCCAAAGCATATTATTTGAATGGAAGTGCATAGAATGATATGTACTTTTGTCAAGGAGACTCAATCTTTAAAATTATTTACCTTACAGCATTTCTGGTATCTTTATTTTCAGTAAGTTATCTATGTTTCCTGAAAGTTATGAAAAATATCAAATTTTCTGGTACTGCTTATTTGATAGGCTGTTTATACATCAATTTAAAATTTAATGCATCTCTAAAAATCATTAAAGAATTCATAACAGAGGATGTTAACAGATGCATCATCTATTGTATGTGTCCCAATATAAGCCACAGCATGACAATGGATAATAGGAACAGGGCTGCCAGCTAACACAGAGTGTAGCCTATGGGTTGTCTAAGAATGCCTATATCAGCCAGCCACATCTTAAAACTTAGAGCTTACATTTCTTACTTTCTCTGGCAAGACTTTAACAATCCTATAAAACATCTGTCTATAAATTTGACAACTACATTATTCACTACTCAATAGTTCATTTGTATATTTGGTATTGTATCAAGCAATAAATTTAAGACAAAATATAAACATTTTGAAATATGAAGAGATAATTTTTCTAAAAGCAAAAAACTTAAAAAACAACTTTATCCATATCTATTTTTTCATGAAACTTAAAATCTCATAGCATTATATACATTTTCCACATACATACCATCGGTATCAAATATTACCTAGAATTTGGACTACAAAAAGGCTTTCAGAACTAAATTATCCAATGGTATAGTGGCAACCATACAGTAAAAACTATTTCTAACACATTCTCTACTGCTGCATCTGTATGGGAGCCCAAGATGCTTGTATTTATCTTAGTTATTAGCCTGTGTCTAATAGATACATAATACTTAGTAAATTACCTGAACTATAATAAGCCTCATTTCACCTAAGTTTTAGTAGGTTTCTATGATATGCAACCCAAAGAAGGTTTTCTCAGAAATTTATATTAAGTATCAAGTAAGTATGATTTAAATTTGTTCACTAAAATAAGATTTATTATATGAATGATATTTCCTTATCTATGACCCAGGCCCATTAATACAGGAGCCAAATTAGAAAGCCAAAGTGGTTACTTTCCAAATGTCAGTCTCAGTGAGAATTCAGAGAATGAAATGTGTAGCTTTCACTCGCACTCCAATTCCAACCTATTTAGAGAAGACAAAAAGAAAGAGAAGGAGGAAGTGGAGGTCAGTATATGCAGTAAATGATTGTGTTATGCTCTGTTAAATTCTAGAATGGGGGCCAGTGCTGTGGTGCAGTGGGTTAAAACCCTGGCCTGAAGTACTGCCATCCCATATGGGTGCCACTTCTAGTCCTGGCAGCTCCTCTTCTGATCCAGCTCTCTGCTATGGCCTGGGAAAGCAGTACAAGATGGCCCAAGTCCTCGGGCCCCTGCACCCACATGGCAGGCCTGGCAGAAGCTCCTAGCTTCTGGCTTCGGATCGGTGCAGCTCCGGCAATTGCGGCCATCTAGGGAGTGAACCAGCAGATGGAAGACATCTTTCTCTGTCTACCTCTCTCTAACTCTGTCTTTCAAATAAATAAAATAAATCTTAAAATTCTAGAATGGTAGTAAATGTTACACTTTATAGGTCAGAATTTGGAGTTTTAGGATGTACTTCAAAGGAAGATTGCATCTGGAATCTTAGATAAGTTAGAAATGATGAGACAAAGAAAGCAAAAGGAAGAGCAAGGAAAAGAGGAAATGTCATAAAGAAAAATAGAGAAATGAGCACGAAGTTGGGATGCATATTGCAACATAAGGCTGGAAAGAGAGAGTCAAAACACAATAGACTTGAATTCTAGCCTAATAATTTTGGACTTTATCCCAAAGGCCATAGGTAGCATAACCGTGTGTCTAAGATTGCCAGGAACTGTCCTAATTAACACTGAGCATCCTGGCTTAATTATTAACATGTCCTTTTTCTTTTTCAAAAGTGTTGAAAACTAGGCGTTACAGCACAAAATTTGATAGTTCTATCAATATGAACAACTAAAGGAATTGGCTGGAAAATAACATAATAAATCTCTATATTAGAAATATCACTCTTGGGGTTGTGTAAAATAATAAACTAATGTGAGCTAGTCAAATCAAGCTTATGGTCTGTTTTTTTGTAAATAAAGTTTTACTAGAAAGTAGCCAGTCATGATTTTTACTTACTATCTATGACTCCTTTCATGCATGAATGATAAGCTTGAGTGGCTGTGGTAGAGATCATGTTGTCTGCAAAGCTAAAAATCTTTACTATTTGGCATTTTACAGAAACAAAAATATATGTTTGCTACCTGCTAGTATAAAAGCAAAATGGAAGAAGTCTGACCAGAAGCAATGATATTGATTGAATCATAATGACTATTTAATAGGAGAGCATATGCCTTTTTCATGTCCAATATTATTTGCATTTTTGTACTAAGTGGTAAGTTTATTAAACTGTACAAAATATTTTTAAAAAGTTTATGAAAATGCACATTAAGAACAAATTTATTCATGGATCTTACATTTTTTTCACTTTTTTTGCATCTTCAATTCCATTTCCATATGAACTTTCTAAAGTACACTAGGAACTTTGACGAAAGTCCACAAAGTTTTTAAAAATATTACATCTAGAATATAGAATGAATTTATTTTGAGACTTTTGTTCCAAAGATCTTTGCCCAATAAAAAAAAGTATTTGCTACTAAAAGTCCAAACCAAGTAAACTTTAAATACGAAAGTACTTTATATTTAAGTTTATCCCAAATAAGTGTAAACTCTGCTCCTGAAAATTGTCCCAATAAAATAAATCATAAGATCAGTAAATAAGAACACCAATCTGAATTTTAATCTTGAGAAGAAAAGCATGTGACTATCTGACCTGTTTTTATTGCTCCAAATCAAAGTACCAAAACATAATATATCTTGCTTTTAAATAACTTACAAAGTAAATATTTTGGGTATGAATTGATGATGAACTTCAATATGAGTGAGGCATATCTCCCAATTTTAGTTATGCACGACAATAATAATCAACAAGAAGTGTGTTCTGTTTCAATGTGTGTAGTAAGATTATTAAACCAGAGAAAGCTAGGCAGCAGTCCCTTCTCACATTTATAAAGACCCTGGACAGATAATAATGCACTGAGACTGTGATACATTTCTAGCTTCACCAAATACAGTATTTACTGGAAAATGTTCTTTTTATCAAGAGATAACAATATTATTTATAGACAAAATAACTGAGTTTCATGTGGATGGTATGATTTTTCAACAAGTCTACATAACATGAGAAATTCCATGAGCAAGGCTTTCGTAATAAAAGGAACCTGCTTATTTTTTTCCCATTGAGCAAAGAACTTCAGCTATTTTATTTATTCTCCTTACCTTGTAACATATGGTAGAATTCAAGGGTCCTAGATCTGGAAATAGAAAAAAAAATTGCTTTAGAGTGGAATTATTCTTGTCAATTATGATTGTAAGCAATAAGCTACAATAACATTAGCAGTACCTGTGACGTTCATATCAAAATGAACATCAACTATTATATCACATTACAGTTTGTCAGACTCTACTAAGAATCATCTGTACTTATCATGACTTTGAAATCGTTATTGGTTTTAGAATTATTACCATATGTTGTTTAATGCATAAATAAAGATATACATATATCCCTACTTTAAGAAATGTTTAACATTTTGGTAATGGTATAGCAATATATTTTTTCTCTTATGTTATATATTGTGATTTTAAATGAAAAAAAGCATTATTCTGTCAGCAGAATGATCAGAATAGGAGTCACTAGATTTCCAGAGAGGACCATGGTATAAAATCCATGAGAAACAAAATCAAACTTCTTTCAGTCAAAAATATCAGTGTTGCTATATAATGAATCACTGAAGAATTTAATACCTTAAGGCAACTGGAGTCATTTTATTATTCTTTATTGCGATTCTATGGTTTGGAATCTATTGGACAATACTTTACAGAGTTTGTCATATTGTTGTAACCATATGCTAGCTGGAGCTAAAGTCATCTTAAAATCTTTCCTGCTCTCAGACCTGGCAGTTGATGCTGGCAGTTGGCTGAGACTTCTGCTGGGTTTGTTGGCAGTTACACTACATGTGCCTGCTTGGCTTTCTTACCTCATGGTAGCTGGTTCCAAGAGTAAGCATCTCATGAGAGTTGAGCAAAAGCCCTATCACTCTTTATGACCTAACCTGAGAAGTCAAACATCATTTTTTTCCATAGTCACAGCCTTGCCCTCATACAAGGAGAAATAACACAGATCCTGACTTTGAATGAGACAAGTGACAATGTCATGTAGTAACAACATATGGGGTAAGATATGTTTTAGTGGCATCCTTTTGAAAATACAGTCCATCAGAATGTTCCAAGATCTGCCTTGCTTTTGAGTCTTTTCACACAATGTACCTTCTGCCCTATATCCCCTGCTTATTTATTGAGTATTATATTTCAATATTTCCTTCAAATCCAAAGTAAAATAGAAATTCTACTACAAACTACAAACCTTCTCAGAATATCTCTCCCAACACACTCATGAATTTAGTAAATTTCTCTGGGGATTATGTGTCTGTGTGCTGCTATTTTATTTTAAACTTACCTGTATCTGTGTGTTTACTTGATACATTCTAGTATTTATCTGTTTATAGATCTCCCTCATGCTTGAACACCTTGAGGATAGGGTGAGAGAATCCGCTTTGTGTCCCCTACAGGAGTAGTTTCACGTTAATGTTCAACTAATGACTGCGAGATGAACGACTTTTTTTTTTTTCAAATTCGTTCTGCTGCTTGTTGGAACTAATCAATCACCGTTATTCTATAAGCTGTGTGGTTCTGTATTGATAGCTGCTCTGACACATTTTGAAAGTTTCCAAGCATACCAACTGATTGCCTAAATAATCACACTGGCATTTCAGGTCCCAACAAGTGAAAGAATTTTGTAACAAGTGTTAAGAGTTGTTTTTTCCCTTAAGATTGCAAACTTCTGCCATTCTAAAGCTTGACTTCACTGTATTTGTCAAAATACCTTTTCAGCAGGAAGCTGATTTTCCAGCAATCATGACAGGGAGCTCCATGGAGCACAAGAGCAGATAAAATGATTGTTCAAGGCTGTGTACAAAAATAGTATTGAGAGTAACTAGAATGACAGTGCTATTATCGATGATATGTTTTTAAAACTGTCTCTGGTGGGTTCTGCGTAGTCATGGCATTTGGAAACCTTCTAAAGAGTCAACAGACACTGTATCGAAAGATGTGAAGTTCACAGCCAGTCATGGAGGTGCGAGGCTCCATTTACGGCTTCCTTCCTTACACAGTTGAAAAATGAATTCAAGAAGACAAGCCTAGCTTAACATGAACAAATGTGTGCATAACATCATTCCTTACTCAAAATCAAAAGCAGATACACCACACAATGCTGCTGAGAATCTGATAAAATAATTCCCCTAAGACAGATCAAGGTGCTTCAATAAAGTAAAATGAAATACTGATCCATGGATGAATGGAGCAAATATGTAAGATTATTTTAAATATTGCTCAAATTGTCTGACATCCTGACACAATGCCAAGTGACACGTTAGAAGGGACCAAAAAAACATGAGATTGATTTCACATCTTGGTGAAGCAGGAGGAGTTAATCATGAAGAGAATCAAACCTGCTTGCATTAATATTCAAGGGAAGTAAGCAGACTAATCTTTAATATGAAACTCTGATCATTACACAAAGTATTGTGCTTTTTGTTATTCTAATTGTTAATCTGCATTAATTTTTAAGTACACGACAAACAAGAAGATGGTTCACTGAGAAGTTAAAATCTAGAGAGTTCGTAGCATCTATTCTAGCTAGTAACAAGAGCAGAAACAAGACCTCTGTTATGAAGTGATTCAAGTAAGGGTAATCTATTTTATAAGGCTCCTACTAGGAAGTCGATTTGCAATACGCATCTACAGTTAAAATTGAAACCATATTGCAGGAGCCTGTTATAGCTGAACAGGTTATGCTGTCACTTAGGAAATCAGTATCCCATATCAGAGTGAAGATGCCTGTCCTGCCTACTCCACATCCTGTCCAGCTTCCTGTTAATGTACACCCTGAGTTGGGAGCAGAATGTAAATCACTAAGTACTTAGACCCTTGCCACCCACACTGGACACCCCAAGTAAGTTCCAGATTCCTGACTTGAGCCTGTCTCAGTCCTGCCCATTGTAACCATTTGTAGCATGAAACAGCAGATGGAAGATCCTCACCACACATACAAACACACGCACACAAACACTTCTTTTCAAATACATAAAATAAATCTTAAAAAAAAAAACCATGTTGCCTTTCCAAGTTAAGAAAATCATTTTATAAAATTGAAATATGTTGGGGTCAGTGCTGTGGAGTGGTGGGTAAAGCCACAGCCTGCAGTGCCAGCATCCCATATGGGCACCGGTTTGAGTTCTGGCTGCTCCACTTCTGATCCAACTCTCTGCTATGGCCTGGGAAAGCAGTGGAAGATGGACCAGGTCCTTGGGTCCCTGCACCCACATGGGAGACCCGGCAGAAGCTCCTGGATCCTGGCTTCGCATGGGCGCAGCTCCCGCCGTTGCGGCCAACTGGGGAGTGAATCAGTGGATGGAAGACCTCTCTCTCTCTGCCTCTGCCTTTCTATAGCTCTGCCTTTCAAGTAAATGAATAAATAAATCTTTTAAAAAAACCTGAAAGATGTGATGAATCTTGGAAAGAAAGGTTGGATTTAAATTCATCAGCTATGAATAACAAAAGATTGTTTGTGAGACCTATATGTGCTATACCTCTATCCTACAGGAAATGCCAGCATGTGTAGCACCAGTTATTTAGTTCTTCAGAGGGGCTCTTACTAACAGTGTTCATTCATCATGAAAAGATGATCACTACATGCTGTTGCATGTGATTACTTGTGAATTTTGTTTGGGAATTTTTAAATCTTGGCCCAATATTCCAAAAGTTCATGAAGCATGCAACATATTTATTAGAAGTCTGAAATTCAAAGTGAGACTTCAATAAATGTAAAAATGTTAGAAGCATTTGGCATTGAATTCTCCTTCCAGCTATACATGGAATGAATATGAGACAGAGGTAGACAAAAATGAAAATTAACTAGAATGTGAACCAACACTATTACCTTAATTGTTGAATGCATGTGATATAGCAAACCAGTATTGAATCAATGTATATTAGTTTATTTTTTGAAGGAGTTACAGAAAGACACACACACACTCACACACACACATACACACACACACACACGAGAGAGAGAGAGAGAGAGAGAGAGAGAGAGAGAGAAATTCTTCCATCTATTTGTTCACTCCCCAAGGCTAGGCCATACTGAAGCCAGAAGTCAGGAGCTTCATCCAAGTCCCTCATGTGAGCGGCAGGACCCTAATACCTGGGCTATCTTCTATCCTCTTCCCAGGCCATTAGCAGAGAGCTAGATCAGGAGTGGAGAAGCCAAGATATGACTAGCACTCATATGGGCTGCCAGTGAAGGGTTACCCCCTGAGCCATAACCTTTGTCACATGAATCAATGTCGTGAAAGCAAGAAAGACATTCAGAGTTTTTGATGAAAAAAAAAAAAAAAACAAGATTTTTTTGAAATTCCCCATTATGTGCTCCTAAAATAAATTAATTGGATTTATAAATGCATACTACACACAAACACAAACACACACACACACACATTTCAAAATGTTTGTGGAAAGTATAATTAGGAAGCTTATTTTGTTACAAAATTTTGAAATCCATTCAGTTTTTTCATAGTATGTATTTTCCAAAAAATCTTGAAGCCATGTGCGTGTATATGTATATGTATATTTTTGAAAAAGCAACTCTACTTGATGGTTCTCGTTTCTTCAAATTGTGATAGATCCTTATTGCTTGAAATAATCACTTTTTTTAAAAAAAGTATTTATTTATTTGTTTATTTGAGAGGCAGAGTTACAGACAGAGAGAGGCACAGGCAGAGAAATGTCATTATTTCCACTGGGTCACTCCCCAAATGACCACAATGACAGGAGCTGGGCCAATCTGAGAAGTCAGAAGACAGGAGCTTCTTCTAGGTCTCCCATATGGGTGCAGCGGTCCAAGCACTTGAACCATCTTCCACTGTTTTCCCAGGCCATTAGCAGACAGCTGGATGGGAGAGGAGCAGCTAGGATATGAACCAGTGCCCATATGGAATGCTGGTATCGCAGGGCTTAACCTACTGTGCTGTAGCACTGACCCCTGCAATAACCAGTTGATTATGAATTTCTCTTGTGTCAGATGGTAGAAAGAAAAATAATATATTTTATTTGCAAATTCTGGGTGTGGCTATTCAGTTATGTAATACTGACTCATCTCCAATCTTCTGAAGCCATCACATGAAAGTATCAGTGCAGTTGCATGGTAGTTTCAGGTGTGGAAATTCTGAAAATCCAGTTATCAAAGCACTGTTACAAGCTAACGTATAGAATGCTATTCCTCACTGAAGCACTGCACTAGCAGGTTGTATGCATTAGTTCCTGTTATTATTACAACACCAGGGTATGGTAATTTTGTTAATGTTATTTTACTTTTCTCATTTTGCAGTTGAAAACACTGAGGCTTACTTGGAAGAAACAATTTTCCCAAGGACACTCTGCTACTATGTAGTAGAATTCAAATCCATGTCTTTCAAACATTGAAGATGAGGATTTGACTATAATACTAAACTGTCATTTTCTTTTATTCTCAATACTATATCTTCCCAGGAATCACATTGAGATATTTTTCTCCACATCCAGGAACTTCTTCCAGGTCTCCCACATGGGTGCAGGTGTCCAAGCACTTGTGCCATCTTACACTGTTTTCCTAGTCCATAAGCAGAGAGGTGGATTGGAAGAGGAGCAGCCAGGACACTGGCCCTCGTAAGGGATGCTTACGTTGCAGGCGGAGGCTTAGCCTACAACACCACAGCGCCAGCCCCAAATGCTGCTTAGCATGTCCTCATTCCACATTGGAGTGCTTTCAAGTCCAACCTCTGCTTTTAGTCTCAGCTTCATGGTAATGCACACCTTGGGAGACAGTAGGTGATGCCTCAAATTCTTGGCTCACTGCTAGCCCTGTGAAAGACCTTCACTGAGTTATAGCTCCTGGCTTTGGCCTGGCCCAGTCCCAGCTATTATGGACATCTGAGGAGAGAGCTGGTACGCAGAACTCTGTTCATTAGTCTCTGAATTCTTGTCTTTCAACTCAATAAAATAAAATACATAGAATTTTAAATGTTGTATTTAAGCCAAATATGTATAATTGTTCCTATAGTATATAAGAAACATGTTTTGCTATTTATCTTGTCCATATAGGCACTAGAATATAAATTAATGGTGCAGTAGATAGAATTATTTTGAATCTCATTCTGTCTTAAAACCTCATAGAGTAGTTGGAATTCTATATAGTTTCATAATAATATATCTATTCATCATAAAAGTACATGCTGTATAAGATCTGATGAAAGTGTAGATGTATACCGAAATGTTGAAGTGGTCGCTTATAAGAAGGTCCACATTAACAGCAAGAAGTCCAAAATTACTCTCCTCACAAAAGGGAGTAGATAGAAAAGTACAGAGAATGTGGGAGGTCCTCAAAAATGAATGGAATTACCAGGCAATTCTTACCATTAGTGAATAATTTGCTTTGGTTTTATGAATGCAACAGTAATCATCTTGGAAACTTTTCTACTGGCCATGAAAATAATTTTTTGCTCTGTAATATATAGTCTAGATTCTTACACTAGTGGAAAGTAAATATTTGCTATTTTTTTAAAATTTTCAGCAAATAGTACATATGCCAACTCATTCTATCATTCATACCATAACACCTGCACACTACAAAACCCAGATAGCTATCGTACACCTCAGTGTCCAATTCTAACTAGGCTATTGATTGTAAAAATGTAGTGAGAACCAAATGAGAGAATACATTGGAAATTATCTTAAAATCTATGAAACATTCTGCAGATTGCATGGTTATTAGGTTTTTATATAACTTTTATTTTCTCTACAGCCTGTTGTTCCCTTCCCCTTATGTCATAGGTTCATGAGAGGATGACATCCCCTCATGGACTGAGCCCTATCTTGTTTTTCAAGATACAATTTGCGGGACATGATGCATCTTCAATAATACATTAGGTGTGACATTTTTGTTGTTGAAAAATAATCCAATAAACAATTTGTGAATGGATAATTAATTTGTTTTACCTTTTATTACTTCCTTGGAAAACATTGTAATGTGTATTCAGGTGGTACTGAAATCGGAGAAGTCCCCCTAAAATTTACAGTGAAATGTGGCCCCTTAAAGTTCCCCAGAAATGCTATCCAGGGTGCCACATATGCTACCAGAATTTGGGGTGCCTTACAATTTCACCACAGGTTTATTACTAAATCCCCGATATTAATAAGCCCAAGAGGGTTCTTGCCTAATATTTAGAGAAGAATTCTAAATACCGGCACAGATAAACAAGGCAGCATGGTACATTTTAAGCTTTTATTTAGTGAGAAAGATGCATAGGAAAGTGAGAGCTTTATTTAAGAGAGAGAGGGCAATAGGGGTTCAAACCAAGCACCAGGAACCAGCCACGTGGATGAGCATCCAGGCCTGTATCTGGGCCAGGAAGCCTAGAGCACATGGCCCGAAGGCCATGTGCCCTGGGGGAGCAGGGCGACAGCAAGCCCCCTCCTGACAAGAGGCCAGGGAAGAAGAGCCACAGGGACACACTGTGCCCCAGGCTTTCAACCCACTTCCAAAGGGGAGTGGTTAATTAACCTGATCGGTTGGTTGGCACCCAGGTCTGGCCAGGTAGGGGGATGAGGACACACAGGGGCGTCATAAAGGCGTGGTCTTTCAGCTCACAAACTTGATAGATTTTAACCTATATGCCTGCCCACTTCAGTACTACCATGTGTTCCCTCTCTGAGCAAAGGTACATATTTTTAACTTCTTTCCATCTCAATTATTATAATCCTAAAATGAGAATAATCCATCCCATCCCCCATAGGTTGGTCCTCATGGCTGAATGTGATTTTATGTTTGAAAGTAATTTTAAGCTCTTAAGGATCACCCAAATGTTATTAGTGACTATAAGTAATTTCAAGTCATGCAAGGGATAAAATAAATGTAATGTCTCTGAGACTGAAGTACTTCTTTAGAGAACAGCAAAGTTTATTTTCCTCTCCGACTTACACAATTCAGAACAGGGCAAAAGAGACAAGATGGTCCAGAAAAACAGACCCTCCTGTTCTGTTTGTGGGTGATCAATGTGTTAGGAAGTTGTGATAGGAAAGTCTCCTCTTGTAAAATGTTGATTTGGGTTTAAGTCTTCAGAGCTAAATCTAAAATTTATAATGAGAATTCTTTTCTGAGTCTCCCTGCTGACTCACCTAAAATACTACATGTTAATATGGTGTAGGAGGAATTTCTGACATGAGAATAATGTCAAAGATGACTCTCAAACCATTTCTTCTAACTGTCAAGGTTTGATGTTCTGATCTGTCTCTCCCACTAACTTGATCATGCTAAACCTTTAAACATGCCTTCTTCAAAAGCTGAAGCCTGGGCCTTAGTAACCAAAACAATTAAAACCACTTTCTCTAGTCTTTTTCCATAGATATGTGCTAAAGTGTAGCTTAGTGGAGTTTTATCCACTCCTCTCCATCAGCCCAGCCATCCCAAACTCACAGAGGTCAAGCAAAAACAATGTGCTTGTAATGCTAATATTCCCTCAAAAAGCCTTATAAGCTTCCTTAAAACTAGACAATTACGCCCAAGTTTTACCCACACAAAAATTTGGGAGCCCTCCTTAGATCTCTTTGATCAGACTTTGAAAAGCAGCCAAAGGAATGAGCCTTTCATGAGTAGCATGAGTCACTTTTACTGTATCATGCAAAATGCCAATGTCACATAGGTTTCCCCCAACCATTTCCCTGGTGCATTGCCAGAGTGACATTATCTAATGAGCTTGTTGGACGGGGTGAGGAGAGCTGAGGTGTGCATCAGGTGCACTTGTTATGGATGCAGACCTCTGAAAGGCTGGCTTTCAAGTCTGACTTGCAAATTGGATATGCCCATCACTTTGGATTAGCCTCCAATTCAAATTCTACTGTTGTCAGTCCCACCCTGGCATCCTATGCATTCTGATTAAAGGCCCTGAATAAAATTTCAGTTCCAGAAAATTTTCTCTCTTAACATAACGGTAGAAAGCAAGGAAGCTATGTTGATGGGATAAAATGTTCTATACACAAAATGCATTGGCTTAGTAATAGGAATTGCTTCTTTTTCCTCCAAAATAGATTTATTGCTACTGTTGAGCAATCTAGATATGTGATAAGAAAATTCAATGTGACTTTTACCCATAGGATAATAATATTGATATTAATATTTGCATAAGGTAATAAAATTTATATGTTTCTCATTCAACCCTCATAGTCACACCCAAAGGAAATATTACTTCAAGTTTTTAATGGATGAAAAGATATCTCTTAAGGTTTGACTATCTTAGCCAATGTTTCATGGCTACTGAGCAAAACATCAAGAAATCAAACATTCCACTAACCCCATATCCCACATCCATATGTTGACTACATTGCAGACAAAGATGGAGTACAAAAATTGAAATAACCATAAAGCATTCAATACATAGGACATATTAAAAGCAAGATTGTGTTGGTGAATAAGGAAAATGCAGTCCCCATCTTCATTTTCCAAACAAATTGGAAAAAAAAAAGCAAAACAAGTGACAGAAGAGAGATTTAAGCTTTGAAAGGGAAAGCACAGGGCACTTTGGTATCATATCACAGAAAAATCTAATTTATTCTGTGAAGTCAAGACTGAATGTTAAATAGAATTTTGCCAACTGAAGATGGAGGGAAGTCACATAAAGGAAGGAGTGGAAAAAGGAGTATAAGGAAGGCAAAATATATCAGCTACTAAACATGTACACGATGGCCTGTGAGGCTCTAGGATAGAAGAAAGATGCTCATGGGATAAGAAGCTTTAGAGAGATGCTGGCATCAGATTGTAGAGATCCTTATAAGATTATTGTTGTGCTAAATTCTGTGCAGAAAATGGTCAAAGTTATAATATGACCAATATAATAGTGTGCAAGTCAGATATCATTACATTCTTTTAACAATAGAAAAGTTGGGACTTAGAGAGCTAAGGCAGCCAAACCCCAACTGACTGACTTCAAAGCTGTTGCTGAGAACAGTACCTCTCATGACTGACACACCTTTTCATTTAGCTAACTCAGTTGACAAGGACAGTGAGCCAAATTGTCTTCCTGTTTGGTCTTTGCTGTGCATGTTAATATTGACCCTGACCACATGTCTAGTAGACTCATTTTGTGATGATACAGGGATTGTGCAGTCTTAATTACAGTCTAACAGAAAACGTACTTGATTTTTTTTTTTTTTGCAACCAAGGACATCATTAACATTTAATGGTTTGCCCACATTTATCCAACTTTGTCGTTATGACATTTTATACTTTGCTGACCTTTTTGAGTTGTTAAATGGAAATATCTTTTCTGTATTCATTTCTTTTTGTTAGGGGGGAAAAAGCCAACTATATTAGTATATATAGAAAAAAAATACCAAAGGAAAAAAAGATCAAGACTACATTTCTTACTGCTTTTTTCAAAGTAGAATTATCCTGGGTTTTTCACCAGAGACTTCAGGCTGCTCTGTTATTGATCTGTCTGTTCTATATAAAGATCAGACCATATGCATCTGTTCAAATTTGCAAAGATCCATTCATCCTCTTTGCCTCTCATACCTCTATTTGTTGTTTACTACCATCATCTCATAAAGATTTAACAAAACAAAAGCTCAATGTTTCAGCCAATAGAGGAGGAAATTACAAGGATTTTTCCCCCAAAATAAAATTTAGCATTATGTAATTATTTTATAATCTATCTTAATAAGCCTTATTGTCTGAAAAAAAATTTATCTTCACCCAGAGATGATTTTTAGATTTTTAGTTTGAAAAATTTTAATTGACATAATACCATTGTACATATTTATGGGATAAGTTTTGACATTTTGATAGTTATGTACATTTTTATTTTATCTTTCTGATATACTTTGACTTTGGTTTCTTTGGATTTGAAACAAAGTGTGTGTTTTCCTCAGAAGTAATCTATTGGTGTTATAGGTGTGGCTCTTTGCTATTACTTGATCACTTCTTTGAACCAGATATTGATTAAACAATTATATGTCACTGGTATTATTGTACAACATTGTGTAACATATGTTTTACACATTAAAAAGGTTATATGCAAAATTTATTGATTAGCCAAGAATCTAGAAATAGGAATCTATGATATTCCTTAGTCCAGAGAGAACAAAGATATTAAATCTCATTTTATAATCATTATTAAGCAAAATGGTCTTCCTAGAATAATAAGAAATAAAAAGAGAGTGGAGCCACATCTTTGCCCTTTTGAAAGATGATCATAGCCCATCAAGCATATCTTCCTATGGTACAGGATGTGCAAAAAAATCACATGTTTTCAACTGGCCTTAGCTACATGAAGTTGATATCCATCAGGAGTCAACAAGCATTCTCTATAAAGAATCAGATGACATATACTTTAGTCATTGTGGGTCAAATAGTTTCTGCCATGTTGATTCAATTCTGCCATTTTAGTGCCAAGTAGCCAAAATAATTTATGAGGGATCAGACGTCTTGTGTTATAGTAAAATTTTAGTTATGAAAACATGTGGCAGGACATATTTTGCCCAGAGACACAGTTCACTGACTTTTGCTTTCAATGGTATATCATGGAGCTTCATTCAAATGAAATATCTACCATGATTTCTGAGAATATAAGACTATTTTCCTGACCACAAAACTGGCAGCAATTTTGTATACCTGTGCATCTCCTAGAAAGAAGGAGTTCATGAAAACCTTTGCTACTTTAATCTATGTATCATTGAATAACTGAACAAAGGGCATTAATAAGTATTCCTGTATAAATTAGTATCTGTCACATGTATCATTCTCATATTTTTTCTCATTTTATAATTATCTACTCTTAAACTGAAACATTACATTTCTTTTTGACCTACCCTAGTGTAGTGCCAGTTTTCTGATGGGCAAACAAGGTCGTGCATGAATTGCTGGAACATGAGGCTCTATTAGGGAAGAATTTTTTGATTGCAGATGTGATGAGCAGAAATCAAACATATTCAACAAAGGAGAAGAAAACATTATAACTTTACCAAAATGTCTTCTGAAAAATTAAAAGTGTTTTGCCTGAATTTGTTGACCGATTTTAACCATAGGTTAAACAAATGAACAGCAACAGGACTGATTTCTCTCTCTGTATGTGTGCATCTGACCTCCTCTTTATTACTTGGCAGACTAATTTTTCTCTCTCTTTGTATTTAAAGAGAACCATGACTCAAAATTTTTCGAGTTATAGTTTCAGCTTCAGATAAAAAATGACTCTTCCTTGATCAATATTTCTAGTAAAGGATGCAGGTCAAATGCCCATTTCTGTTAAGATCAACTGAGAGAAAAGGGTCTGGTGAAAAGCCTGTGGTAGCACAGTTTGGGGAACAACACAGGCCAGATAATGATGAACAGGTATCCAAGTTACACAAGTAATTCCATGTGCATAGCTCAGGAAGCTATGCAGCAGTTTCCCGGTAGGAAACGTGAGATGTCACACTAAGGAACACATATCGGATTTACCAGCTTATACAGAGATTGCCCTGTATGTAAATTCCCGTTCAGCAGACTGAATTAGCCTCTCCATTTTCCTGAATGATCTTGAATACTTCTAAGGTACCCAGCTTCTGAGTATTTGAGAAAGTCGTGTGACATTCTTGGTAAGCAGACCATTGGTGGAAGTGAATCAGTCTGTGCTTTGTTGTTGGGTCAATGAGCCTTAGGCAAAAAGATTACTCAAATGAAATTAGTGGAATTGAATTCACTTGCTTTTTTGTGCTCTATTTAAGCTACATAATAATTCCAAATCTTCCCTGCACTGTGATGATAACCTTCAGTGCCTGCAACTCAGGATCTATTGAAAACAGCAAATGGTAATCCCAAATAGTATGCTCTCTGTTGAAGGATCCCAAAACATGAATGGCCCTATCTCAGAATAAATCACTTGTTTTTTTTTTTTTTTTTTAAGATTTATTTATTTACTTGAAATTCAGTTAGACAGAGAGAGGAGAGGCAGAGAGAGAGAGAGAGAGAGAGAGAGAGAGAGAGGTCTTCCATTTGCTGGCTCACTCCCCAGTTGGCCGCAATGGCTGGAGCTGTGCTGATTGGAAGCCCAGAACCAGGAGCCACTTCCGGGTCTCCCACATGGGTGCAGGGGCCCAAGAACTTGGGCCATCTTCCACTGCTTGCCCAGGCCATAGCAGAGAGCTGGGTCAGAAGTGGAGCAGCCAGGACTGGAACCCGTGCACATATGGGAAGCCTGCACTGCAGGCTGTGGCTTTACCCACTATGCCACAGTGCCAGCCCCAGAATAAATCACTTGTTTCATAGCCAAATTAAAAATTTCCTGTATGCATGAAGCTAAACTGCTACTTAACAAATGCCCCTCAGTAATGTACAGCAATTTTGGCTGAGAGCATCAGCTTAAAATGGAAGTGCTGAAGAGGTTTGTGTGGCTTTTCTCTCCCAATGTTGATCTCTAAGCAGCACTTGATACACAAGAGACGTGAAAAGGATGGTTCCAGGCGACAAAATCAGGACATCAACATTCAAGTGCATTACCCATCTTCTATGATGTCCTTGTATTCCCAAAAAATGTTGGGCCCTGGGAGCCGTCTTTCAGAAGAAAGCATAGCAGGGAAATTGCTTCCAGAGAGCAACAGCTGGAGCTCGGAGTTGGCATTGCTTCAATTTCTATTACAGAGTATTTTCACCGACAGTTGCTTGGGTTTTGACATCATGATACAAGAGCTAATGTCTGTAATAATTAAAGATTATAAAACAACAAAAAGATATCCAGGCTTGTGAAATTTGTTGGTTTAATAAGTGATTTTCATTTTCCAGAAAATCACAGCAAATGACATTTTGCCTCCCAAAAATAACAGGGTCAGTCAAGTGCAATTCAGACTCCACACATTTATGAAGTTCATATTTTGAAAATAAGAGCCCAAAGCTTCTTTAACCACTCTGAGTTCCTTATTGAAAAAAAAAAACACTTAATAGACAGACCTGTCTTCTATCTGTTTTATTTTACAGCGTAGTGATATATTATAGAACAATGTGAATAAAACAGTTTTAAAAACATCTTTTGTTTGTATTTAATAGTATTCCCATATAACATCCATGGAACCTGAAACCAAGGATTGTCTAAGTAAACAACACTGACTTCTCCCCACCTTTCCATGTTCTGACAGAAGGTCATAGTTCTTCCGGGGACTGCTCTGCCTTCTTGGGGAAATATCTTCCCATAATTCCCCATGTTGCTCTTCCATATGCACACTGAGGTCTCGACCACACTCCAGATCTTACTCCATTAGGGCTCCTCTCTTCATTGCGTCTAACTCTAGTCTTGGATTTTCCCTAAACCTTGTTCATAATACGTATTTTGTACTGAAATTTAACTGAACATTGAAGCTTTGCATAATAAATACACGGAAAATATATTTCACAAGTCCCTGTTTTTAAAAACACTGGACCTTTCTTGCCAAGGTGTTTCCTTCCAAATTCATTTTTCTCTTTCAGGTCCCAGCATTCCACCATTGGAGCTGACACCTATTTTTCTTCTTAGAAATCCCTACATGTCTTTACCCTCTTTTGCACATGATAAATATCAAAAGTTGTTTTTCTTTAAAGTAGTTTAGTTTTTCCTCTTCTGTTTTGATTCACCTCTGCTATATTTTGAGGTTAAGAAAAATGTTATACTACATAAAAACCTATTTTCCTCCAATAGTTTTTCTATCACTTTAAAACAATGCCTTTCATTGCCTTCAAAACAAAAAATATTCTCATATAGTTAGTTACATACACTACTTCTTAAAATTTGAGGTGAAAAATTTACATAAAGTGAAATCACTCATTTTAAATCAAGCAATTCAGTGGCATTTATACATTTACAAAGTAGTTGAACCACTGCTATGTTCTAATTCCAAAATATTTTCTTCATCCTAAAACATTTTACCCAATTAACAGGCACTCCCTGTTCTGGCTTTCATTTAGTGCTTCTAAAAATGTATCTTGATATCTTAATCCCCAGTACCATGGAAGGTGGCCTTGTTTGAATAACAGGCTGTTGCAGATGTGATCAGTTTAGTGGAGATGAGGTCATCCTGGAGGAGATGGACTACTAAGCCAGTAGAACTGATATTCTTACAGGAAGACAGCTCTGTGAAGACAGAGGCACAATGAGACAATGCCTTTTGATTACAAAGGCAGATATTGGGCTCATGTAATCACAAGCCAAAGAACATTAAAGGTTGCTGGTGTATGGGAAGTAAATAGGAAAAGACAGGGAAGAATTCTGCTGAAATTTCACAAAGAATATGGCTCCATTGACACCTTAATTTCAGACTTCTCATATTCATGGTGAAACAATAAATATTTGTTATTTTAACTGATTCAGTTTGTGGTACTTTATTATGGCAGCCCTAGGAAATAAACATACTCATTTTTCCTTCCTACTTCCAGCCACTGTTGACCCTATCACCTGTCTGCTTTCCATATAAATAAACTTATAATGGATATTCCAAATAAATGGAATAACGTGATGTGTGACCCTTTGGATCTGACTTGCTTCACTTGGCAAAATGTTGAAAGTTCATTCGCATTGTAATATCAGCACTTCATAAGCATTCATTTTTCAGCCTGGACATAATATTTCATGGTATAAATTTGTGACAATTTGCTTAATATTGAGGAGCCAGTGCTGTGGTGTAGTAGGTTGGGCCTCCCCTTACGGTGCTGGCATCTTATATGGGTGCCTGTTCATGTACTGGATGCTCCTCTTCTGATCCAGCTCTTAGCTTTGACCTGGAAAGACAGTGGAGGATGGCCCGAGTGCTTGGGCCCTGCACCTGCATGGGAGACCTGGAAGAAGCTCCTGGCTCCTGGTTTTGGATCAGCCCAGCTCCAAACATTGTGGCCATTTGGGAAGTGAACCAACAGATGTAAGACCTTTTTCTCTTTCTCTCCCTCTTTATGTCTGTAACTCTACCTCTCAAATAAATAAATAAAACCTTAAAAAAATTGATCCACCGATGAACGTATGTGTAGCTTCCTTCTTGGGACAATTGTGAGTAGTTCTGCTATGAATGTTTGTGTACAAGCTTTTGTATTTTCATTCCTTTTAGAACCTATCTAGGAAAGTAACTGCTGGGTCATATGATAATTCTATATTTACGGTTTTGAGGAAACACTGCATTTCATTTGTAATTTATGATTTTACCTTATCTTATAAATAATTCACATTTAATTTATGCTCTTCATAAGCATGATTTTATCAAATACCTAACATAGACTTAAGTAACCATATTTACTGAGTTTATACTTCATGCAAGATATTTAATCTGCAGCAATAGGAACTTTCCAGACATCCATCTCATTTTTCACATTGCAGTAATCACTGATGATGTATCCATTTTATAGATAAGTGAACTGAGACCTAGCAGGTGCACGTGAGATGGCCCAGGTATCTCAGCTATTCACTGGCAGTACTATGATGTGAAACCATTGTCTTGGACTCCAAATCTCTTGCCTATTGCACTGTGTTCCCAGTTTTCTTTCTGATACACCTTGAGTTGATAATTTCCTAACTGACTTGAGTTGTATCTATGTTCTGAGTCCTGGCAGGAAGTAGTCTTTTTTTGGGAACTATTTTCCTCTTGACCATTTGGTCCCTTAGGATGAATAATGAACAATGGAACTTCTGGGCAAAGGACTTGATGATTATTAAGCTCCACTGCTTTCAGTTAACAGTTTTCATCCATGGGCAAGGACTTTTTCCTTGGAAGTGGATCCTACCTATTTAGCATGTGTGGTGACACTACCCCATCACAGAATGATGACTTTTGTTGATTCAGTTTTAAGGACCAGTAAGTTCTTTGTGCGATCCATTAAAGCATATCCCTGGATACAGATTATATTCCTAATATTGACCAATTTATATTATTAATCCTAGGAAATAGAGCAGAATTATATAAGAAGGTTAAGAGAGAATCATATTAATTGCAAAATAAAAACAATCAAGCTCTTAGTTTCTTTGTTTTTTGAGACCCCGTTTGCAGTATCACATTTCTTTACCTAGTTTTGTCCAAGAGAACATTCTGTAGTAATGGGAATGTTATGTGATTTTTCACTAATATAGCATTTACTAGCTACATGTTGTTAGTAAGCAGTTTAAGTGAAACTATTGTAACTGTGGATCAAAATTTTTATTTTATTCGACTTTAATTTGGTTACATTTAAACTGAAAAGCTACAATTGACTAGTAATACACACACACTAGACCATGCAGCTTTAGAATTTTGAAATCCCCCATAGGACTTGCTTGTCCTCATAAGCTGGTTCCATAATTGTTAACCATCTATATTCATAAAATAAAATTTATATTTTGGATTTATAGCTAGTAATATCTTAGGTCATCTTTCCTCCAATAAAAATGTGTAGAAAACAAACAATACTAATATTATTTTTTTTCATTTCATTACATGGCATTCCATTTTATAAAATTCAAATAAAGAGATAACTTGAATCATGAAAGACCAGAGCTTTGGCCCCAGTTCACTGGGAATCATTTCTCCCATACTTTTCTTCAGATCCCATCTGCAAAGGGAACAGTTTGGTTTGGATGCTTTGTTAGAAATCTACAATTTGGGTATCCTTTTTGCTTTATCTCTGCCTCAGTCATCTAATGATTCACCCCTTCTGTGTTCATCCCAGGAAACTCCTATTTCCTAAATTTCTATCTCCCTGGGACCAAATAAACACTAAAACATGGCTCTCAGCTTTGGTTAATGGGACAGCTGTTCGCTGTACTCTGTTTCGGTGCTGGGTAAAAGGAGACAAGTTTATCTTGGTCACAAACTATCCTGAGCACTGCAGGAAGAAATGATTTCATTTGAGACATCTGAATCAATTAGGAAAGATTGTTTGTGTTTTATCTTGTTTACTCCCACAAGCAAAAGCAAAAATATGCTGCTTCTGAGATGTCAATGCCAAGAATACTTCATCTTACGCATTTTAATTCTGTTAGGAATCTCATATTTAAGCAAGGCAGAAAGTGGAAAATCTTTCATAAAGAGAATTAAATATTAAAGTATAGAAATATATTAAACAATCTAAGACAATGCAAGAAGCATGGCATAAAATACATTTTAAAAATTCGTTCTTCTGGACAAAGGGAATGTGGCCAACCCTCTCTTGCCCAAGAAGGCATATTGCAATACACCCATATACTGGCAGAACATTTTAGATTTTTTAGCATAAAGCTGTAAGAAAGGCCTTGAGATAAATTACAAATCTGTGTCTAGTTAACTGAACAATTTCAACAATTTCTTTCATGTAGTTATGCATCCAAAGTGTTACAGAAACAGATTGATTTCTAGACTGCTTGCATTTTCACAGAGTTTTAAGAATTCACACCCTAGAGATTTTATGAAGTTCCTTTTTAACCAAAGTTTTATTATAAAGAAATGGATGGCTCCCAGATCATTTAGAATAGAGGTTTCAGTTGAGAGTGGAGATTTGAAAACTTTGTAACTGGAATATTTACCAGAGAAAGAAAAATTGGAAAAGTAAATATATAACTATCTTTGCTCCTACATTTATATCCACCTATGGAAAACTATAAATAACTCTATAACAATAGAAAATAACCAAAGTTATGATATAAAATGTTCTATAAGACAATTTGTGAAAATAAAAGTATTTGCATTTGTGAAATAAGAATCAGAGATGGTTTTCTGTCAATTTATTTTTTTACCTATAAGGTTTTTTTTTTTTTTCTAAAAAACAAACTCATTCCAAGATCTCCTGTCAAAGCAGGAAAGCATATGTATGCTACCTACTCTCAATTCACAGCCTCACTGTCACAAATAGGCAGCTAATCATAAAATGTTTTTAGAAAAATAAACAGACTGATATCGTTTTCTGTGGTGAAACTTCCTTCATGCCAAAATAAATTTAAAACAAGGACTGGATTAATTAATCTACCATGGAAATTAAAATTGTTTCCCTTCCCATTGGTTAGTTTAATGCAATGAGAAAAAAAAAAATCCTAAAACATATATCCCAGAAACCTTCCAAGAAAGACTACGCATAACAAGTGTGCCAAGTCTCAGTGATCCACTGCCTAGGGATAGTGAGAGATTAGCATGATGGTATAATACAAAACAAACACTGAATCTGTTCTGTGCCCTTTTGGATACTATTTTAAAGTTAAGGATGGCGAAAGGTTTGAAAAATAGACCTAAAAAGTAAACATTTCATTGTGTTTTCCTTTATAGCAAAACATCTCAGTGAAGAGATAAAATGCATTCTAAATTCACCAGAATGGAGATGTGATTGTTGGAACAATTTCAGTATGTTATAATCCATTTTGCACTAATCTATATTTTGAAATGTAAGGAAAAGGAAGAAGGAAATACTTCATTTCATGGTATAGTTGGAGGACAGTGAAAATAGCCTTCATTTTCAGACATTTTGGATTCTTATTTTCATTCTGACAATAATTTTGAACAGAGAAATGGAAGTATGAGCTATTAAAAAATTAAATCATAAATTGAAGTTGCAAAATTAGCTTTAGTTATTGGATCAACAAGGAGCGTCCCCTTCTAAATATTCATCTTAAATATGTCTGTCTTATATTCAGCAAATCCAACTCTTGCCTTCAAATATGAATGTGATCTGTAATTGTTATTATTAGGATTGATAAAGACATATGAGTTTTATTCAGTCAATGTAAAGCACCGAAAATATGTAAACTGAATTTTTGGAATTTATATTAATGAGACATCTATGTTTGACTGCACAAATATTTATACACACACACACACATATGCTTACATACAGAATTTTCCACATTTGCCAAGTGAAGAATATTATAAATTGTATAGCCAGAAATTCCATCACTGATGCAGTAGAAAATGAAGAATGGCATACTTCACATTTATGCAATTCCCCATTAAAATGACTAACAGGTTAAGACTCAGTAAAGACCTTACCCAGGTGGACTTAGTAATTGGGCAGCTCAATAGTGAGTTTCCAGTTGAGAACAGGGAGAGGAAAATCTGGTCAATAATATCCCAAGCACTTTCTTTTCAACCAGTGTTGCAGCTTTGCCACTGTAGGGGTGTTGCCATGTTTGGAAAAGTACTGAAAGAACCAGATATAAAGGAACCTTTCATTCCAAGGTCAAAAAATGATAATTATGTTAACACACGCACATGAATTACTATAATTTAGCCATTCTATGATGTACATTTATTTCAAAACATCATATTGTATCTGATAAATATATAAAATGTTTGCTTCTCAACTAAAAATAAATAGTTAAAAAATTTGAGCTCAACACTGGAGCAAGAAAAAAATATTATTGGGACTCTATTGTTACCTGTAAGGACATTCTGCAAAATGTTAAGAGCAGTTGCTAGGACATGAGTGCATCCACACTAGGTTGTAGGAGACGAAACTAATTTAGGCCTGAGCTATTTGGGTTAGGCTGTGGAGTTCAGAATTTGGTGTTGAAATCTCAAAGCTGGGTTCCTGCACTGATGTTCAGTGTCCTAAAAGGTAAACAGCAGTAATTGATGATGAAGTAGTAAAATTAAGCATTGTAGTCCAACCATATAGTAACCTTGCACGGTTCAGCACAGCACACGAATAGCAATTAACAATGCAGGTCTGAACAACCACAAGAGACATTATGACTACCCATTTAAGAGTAGCATACGGGCAATGCAGAGATGGGCAATGGAGCAGGAGCAGACATGTGCCACTGAACATTTATTAAGGTGATATGGTTGCATTGCACACGAACAAGCAAGAATAAGAGGTCAGAGTATAACTGCTAGAAGACTGAATAAATTTTCCACACCTATCTTCCAATACAGCTGAATCAGCATTAGCTGTGTATGTGCCCACTGTTTAGTAATTTTAATTATACTAAGAGAAAAAGGCATGATTTCTCAGGACTTAATTATCTCCAATGTTTTATTGTCTCCCGGAATGTATTAGTCCATAGAGACTAGAATAAGAAAATACCACAGTCTTGGCAGCTGCAATAACAGAAAGTTACTTCTCTCGGTTCTGGAGGTCTCAGTCCCTAATCCAGGTGCAGGGACATTCTGTTTCTTGTGAGAGATCTCTTCCCGGTTTGTCTATTTCCTGGCTGTCCTCTCATTGCATCCTCACATGACCTTTTTGTTCATGCAGTCTGAGAGAAGAAGATGAGCCCTCTGGTGTCTCTTCTTTCAATGACATTAACCCTGTCAGATCAGGCCCCACATTTATGACTTCCATTAACCTTAATTACTTTCTAGTGGTCCCATCTCCAAATATACTGTGGGTAAGGGTTTCAACATATGAATTTGATATGAACACATACACTCACGCTATGATGCAGACCATGTGAGGACATAAAGAAAGTCTTACCACAGCATGACAGGGATTAGGAATAAGATGTGACATAACCTGAATCACTAGTCTTGGATTTTCCCAATGAGGTATCCAGGTTGTGAGTTAAAAATAAGTAAGTTTACTATATTTCCTTATCATAAACGAGGCAAACAATTCAAAATTCAACTAAAGATCTAAAAATTTAGTAAAGATATTTTAAATATATAAAAGGAATTCAAACAGTTTTTGAAAAATAGAATTAAAAGATTAATTGGGTGTCAAAATTTTGAAATTTATATAATAATGCATATATTCCCTAAAGTATTTGAAGTACCTTCATAAAAACAAGTTCAAATAAATGCAATGTATGTTTATTTTAAAACCATAATGATCAGTAGTTTCTCTTATTACATTTTCTAAATTCTAGCAATTTTCATATACAATCAGTGTAAGTGAACAAGATGTTCCTGTGAGGTTGAAAATATTATTTGTACACCTTTTCCTTTTCTCTAATTGCAGTAGTTCAGAGCATAATTTGATTGACAAACAATAAATAAAGAGATGAAAAGTCCATTTGATTCCCAAAGCATGTAATATTAAACAAAGCAAGAAATAATTTCTGATTTTCTTTTCTTTTCTTTCTCTACTTTTTATTAAAAGCCCTTGGAATTTGAACATGAATTCTCTACTAGAGCTACCCAAATCTTTTTTCTTTTAATGTCAAACTTGGGTAGCTCAAGAGAATAGAAATTTGATTTGACTGGAAAGAGTAATAGCAACCGATCAAAATTTATTTACCAGTTCTAGGAAACCAGAACAGTGATACATCAGCAGATGGTAAAAAGATTAGCGATATCTCTAATGATGTTTACTGCTTTCAACTCTGTGATGTTTGCAATTTTTATGTTATTTGGCTTTCAAAGTATTTCATTTATTGCAAAAATTCATTAGGCAAAACTCTCAAATCTGCTTTCTATATTCTATTCCTTTCAAAGCAATTTATAAGGGGCCTGAAAAATAGAGATTGTAATTAAGGAAGAGCATGTTTGAGTACATTATACAATAAAATGGCTGGTAGTAAAATAAAGAAATAGAAATAACCAATTTTTGGGATGAGGCTGTTGTTTTGTGAAATGAACTCAGTAATAAATGGAAACACAATATTACTGCATCTATCTTTTGGTGTATTTTAAAATTTATGTTGCTTTTACAGGAGAGTTTGTGGCCTTACTATTATTGTGTTGATTATTGCAACAATATTATGCCCAGAGTTTTATAGTGAAGTGTAATGGACTCTTTCTTTAAACATTTGACAGAGTAGATGCAAAAACAATACATTTTGGATTTTCAGCATTCTTTGAAAATTAAATGTAATGTCAGCGTAAGTTGCTTATATTTTTTTCTTTATTCCTTGTCATCAAGTACTTTCCATTATTATTTAATGTTTATTATAAAAATATGCCAAAAGAATATTTGTGAATACCAATGCCTTGTATTAAGTATAGTTACTAAATAGTGTTGACAATTTTATATCACTTTGCTATCTGTGCCCTAAATATTAATTCATTTGAAATATTTGAAAATCAATAATGAATTATGATTCAGTATATCTCTTCATATTCTAGAAATATAGAGACAATAATACTTGCCAAAGGACTCACCATGGAATGAAAACTAGGGTAGAAAGCATTTTTCTAGTTAGTTGTTTGTTTTCCCTAAACTCCTAGAAAGAATGAAATGTTCTTGAATGGGGACTAGCATTGGGGAAGGAAAATTGAATCATAGTACATTTGTTTTAGAATCTCATAGAATATTATTTCCCTAATTCATCAACTATGTAAGAACCAGGCATGGTTTTCTTGGTTTCTCAAACATTTTGAATCTGGATCGAAATTGTCCTCATTGCCGGCGCCGCGGCTCACTAGGCTAATCCTCCGCCTTGCGGCGCCGGCACACCAGGTTCTAGTCCCATTCAGGGCACCGATCCTGTCCCGGTTGCCCCTCTTCCAGGCCAGCTCTCTGCTGTGGCCAGGGAGTGCAGTGGAGGATGGCCCAAGTCCTTGGGCCCTGCACCCCATGGGAGACCAGGAGAAGCACCTGGCTCCTGCCATCGGATCAGCGCGGTGCGCCGGCGCAGTACCGCGGCGGCCATTGGAGGCTGAACCAACGGCAAAAGGAAGACCTTTCTCTCTGTCTCTCTCTCACTGTCCACTCTGCCTGTCAAAAATTAAAAAAAAAAAAAAAGAAATTGTCCTCATTGAATTAGAGAACAGATGCTACCAACACATTTCCTCATTTCTAGTAGTTGGTATATGCCCAGCCTTCCCTTATTCCACTTGATACTGCAGTAACCTTTGAAGTCATTGCTTTAGACTTTGACAGTTTCTGAGATCAGTTACCTTTAAGGATCCTTTCACCCCCATACAACTCATTGCCATGAAATATTCAAGAATAATGAATATCCTTCTGAGCAAATTTAATTGCTTTTTGCTGTGTGATCAATTCATTTTATTTTAAATGATACAGTGTCTAATCTCTAGGCTGAGAATGGTGTGAAATGGGTGATGGATGATTCAAATGCAGATAATATTTTCCATTTGCAAGTTTGGACATACAATAGAGAAAGTTTGGGATAAAATGTGAGAAAAGCTATATTAAATTTAGAGGCAATACTTCACTTGCACATTCAATATGCAAAATAGAAGGGTGATGAAAAATTCCATTACATGAAATAAAACTAAGTTGATGATCTCTAATACCTTGGTGCCCTTATCAATTAAAACACTTTGTGGATAATAGTTAAGTAACAACCTGTGACAGTTCATTTACCCTTTTCTTGCCTTAAAATTTTGAAAAAAAAAAAAAAAGGTTTAATGATGTGGTAAAGTAAATTAAGCTGTTCCTTGTGACACTGGCATTCCATATTGGAGTACTAGGTTGGAATTCTAGCTACTTGGCTTCCACTATAGTTCTCTGATAATGTACCTAGGAAAACAGTGGGTGATCATCAAAGTATCTGGCCCTTTGCCACCCATGTGGGAGACTAGGATGGAGTTCCTGGCTCCTGGCTAGAGCCTGGCCCACCCCAGGCTATACTGGCCATTTGAGGAGTGAATCAGCAGATGGAAGAACTCTCTGTGTTTGTGCATGTGTTTTTCTCACTCTCTCTGTAATAACTCTTCCTTTCCAATTAATAAGTCTGCAAAAGATCTTGAAAAAATAGTTCAGATCATCTATTAAGAAAGATTTGTTGATTGGATTAATGAAGAAGACATTATTTTTCAACATTAATTAAAATGGATCATCTATGACCACATACAATAATTAGCAGGAAGTTTTCAAAGGCAATATATTCTTACTGTATTTCTGAAGTCAAAATTTTAAATAGAAATTCAACAAATACATACAAGATGTACATATATATATAAATGGGTTTGTTTCTGATAGTCAAGTCTCCAACTGTTTGTCCATCATAAATAAAGCAACAATACACATCTTGGGTCAATGCAGTGGACCTTAAAAACATAGTAGGTCTACAGAAAATAATTCATGTTTATTGCCAAGCTATGATACAAGTACATAAGAACAAAATGGGAACACTGAGAATGTTTGTACTTGCTGATTCTATGTAGCAACTACTTATATGGATGGATGAATGGATAGACCAGACAAAATTTGGAATGCATATTTTAATGAACTGAATGGTCAGATCTCAGGAGGACATATTCTTACAGACTAAATTTTTTATCAGGGTTGAAAATATTGAGAAAGAATTATAAATGTCAAGTAAATTTTCAACAGTCATTTCACTTGGTTACAGCCATCTAAAACATTACAAACCAGAAGATAAAAATATGTGGAAATGCTCTTCTTTCTCAATTCCATTTTAGAATTCTAGACTAACTAGTCAGGACAAATATTCAGCTTTCAAAAACTCCAGTTTGTCTGGAGTCCCAAAAAAACTACATAAAAATTACTAGCAGGAATATCTACCACAATAGCGTTCTCACATAATCCCCTAAAAGGAGACAATGTTTGGAGTTATTTTTGGCACTAGTAAATGTATTTAAATGAGTTTTTTCATTAGCATTATTCTTTTTGTTTACAAGTCTAAAATAGACTCTTTCTGAAGCAACAAATAATGAGTTATATAAATGTGAGCCGTTTTCCCCTTTCAAGTGTTATGTATTTCAGTAGTTTTAATCCCCTTAACAGCACACCAATTTATTTGGCTAACAAATATCTTTTCAGCATTGGCCATTATCTTTTCCATAATAATCAATGTAATTATTACTATATAGAAAAAAGCATACTAGCACTATATAGCACATACTCAATGTAAAATACCATTACTAAAACTCCTAATAAAAATCACAATTTTCATGACATCAGAAAGAAACGTTTTAATTTAATGTAGTAAAGATTGATTTTGAATAACTATAAGATCATAACTTTGGACCAGAAATGAGTCTTTCAAATCAATTAATGGGAAACTCATCACACCTTAGGTCACATCTGCCTAGACATCTGAGCAAGCATTAACAAAAAAGGACTACTGCCTTGTAAGTGAACAGGTGGAGTGTATCAATGAAGTACTACTAATGTACAATGATTAAATGGAAGATTTCATTCTTACTAAACAGCATAAATATAACCATTGTTTCAAGTCCTTCTTTTAACATTTTTAAAAAGATTTATTTTATTTATTCTAAAAGACAGTTACAGAGAGAGAGAGGTCTTCCATCCATTGGTTCACTCCCCAGGTGGCTGCAACAGCTGGAGCTGAGCCAATCTGAAATCAGGAGCCATCCTCCACTGCTTTCCTAAGCACATTAGCAGGGAGGCTGAATCAGATGTGGAGAAGCTGGAACAAGAACCAGCACCCATATGGGATGCCTGAGCTTTAACCAGCTGTGCCACAGAGCCTGCCCCACCAAGCCCCTTTTTTAAACATTTAAATTAGCAAAAGCAAAAGATTGGAGGCTGGTGAAGTGGTGTAGCATGTAAAGCTGTCACCTGTGGCACCAGCATCACATTTGGGCACTGGCTTTAGTCTCAATTTCTCCACTACCAATCCAACTTTCTAATAATGGTTTGGGAAAGCAGTGGAGGATGGCCCAAGTGCTTGGCCCCTTGAATCCATGTGGGAGACCCAGAAGAAGCTCCTGGCTCCTGGCTCCTGGCTCCTGGATCCTGGCTCCTGGCTCCTGGCTTTGATTATGCCCAGCTCCAGCCATTGTGGCCATCTGGAGAGTGAAATAGTGGATGGAAGATCTCTCTCTCTCTCTCTCTCTCTGCAATTCTGCCTTTCTAATAAATAAATAAAATTAAAAAAAGATTTATTTGAGGATCCGCAGCTAGTGGGTTGCCAGAATATGCTGTAATATTTGACCTGTGATGATGAGGAAACGAATGGAGTTTAAGTATGGAGAGTGTATGATGATAAACATGTTGTTGGTGGATGAGATCATAATAAAAGGCCATTTATGAAGCTCTTTCAATGTTCTGAAAAGTTTCAAGAATTTATTTCACTTAATTCTCACCATACACCATGCGGTAGCAATTCTACTTCCTCAGAACAGAAGAGAAAAAGCTCAGAGTGAAGAAGTAGCTTGCCCTAGGACATGTAGCTAGTAAACATTTAAACTGAGGGTCAGATTTTGACCTGAATACAAAGTCACTTTTTAACTGTCAACAGAGCTCTTTCCTGCTTAAATGGCTGTATTATAAAATAAGGTTTCCTTATTTAAATCAAACATAAGGAGAACTCCTTATTTAAACCTGAAACACATTTCTATCTTATACAGAAAAAGGATTTACAGAGAAGAACATTAAAGAGTACTTTGAAAGAATCTTTGATGACCCTCAAAGAGTGCATAGAATCAATTCTATGATTTTCTTTGCATATGGATTTTATCATTGGCAAGTAAAATAATTTCAGAGCATATAATCTATTTATCTCTCTATGAGGGCCCAATTCAATCCAACACAGTGAGTGAGATCTTAGGACAAATATAAGGATACTTAAAAATGTTCATGGAGAATAGAATTAAAAGAAATTTATTTTGGGGAAAAGATTGATATTGATCCATACAAGAAATTTGTAAGATGTTCATGGAAAGTGCATGTTTGGAAAAAAACAATGCATAAATTTAAAAAAAAAATTGCACCAGAATCAGCATATCCTTTAATTCCATTTTCCACAAATGTTTTGAAGCACCCTCAGACTCTGTAACGTAGAAATAGCAACCATAGGGTCAGCACTGTGGCACAATAGGTGAAATTGCCATGTATGATGCCAGTATCTCATATCAGAATACCTGCTCGACTTTGGATCCAGCCCTCTACTAATGTACCTTGCAAGGCACGTAGATGATCTAAGTACTTGGTCCCTTGCCACCCAAGTAGGAGACCCAGACAGAGTTCCAGAGTCTTCAGCCTGGCTTATCCCCTATTGTTTTGATCATGTGAGCAGCAAACCAGCAGATGGAAGATCCATCTCTCTCATACTCACTCTCACTTTCTCTCCCCCTTTCTTTCTGTCACTCTGCTTTTCAAGTAATAAATAAATAAATTAAAAATAACCTTGATGTTGGTCTAAGTACTTGGGCCTCTGTGCCCACACTGGAGACCCAGAAGAAACTATTGGCTTCTGGGTTGGCATGGCCCAACCCCAGTCAATGTAGCCAAGTTGGGAAGTGAACCAGCGGATGCAGCAAATGGAAGTGCACTCTTTTTTTTTTCTCTTTCTCTTTCTCTTCCTCTTTCTCTTTCCCTTTCTCTTTCTCTTTTTCTCTTTCTCTTTCTTTCTCTTTCTGTGTGTGAATGTGTGTGTGTGTGTGTGTGGCATGTGTGTCTGCCTCTACCTCTCTTTCTCTATAACTGACTTTCAAATAAATAAAATAAACTTTTAACGAAAAAATAGCCATAATCTCACATCCAAAACATTCCTCTTCGTGGAGAGAGGTTAAACACTCTTTGTCAGTGGTAAAGCCATGATGGGATGAATTCATACATTTTCATGGAACAGCTGACCTGTATTTGAAAGTTGATCAGGCTAGAAGTAAAAACGTGTGTCTCTGAAGCCAGAAACCTGTGTGTGGGTCATTAAAGAAATGGCCTTGTAACTCCAGGTTCCTAAGGGTAATCCTGGGTTCCTAAGTGTGTATTTTTATGATAACTATGTTTCCTCTTCATATTGTCCCATTTTTCTTTTTGAACACAAAATGACTGGGATTAATCTATAGTGGTAAGCATACAAATGCCACAAGTGATACGCTGTAAATAGAGGTATTTGGATAAAAATTTTGAGATTCAAAGTGCACATTTTCAGAAATTTTACAAGTTGAAAAAATAATTTTATACCTTTGACACCACAAATGAAACATAGTCGTGTGCTGTTTGTCCCTATCTTTGTATGATTCTTTTGGAAACATCTTTACAGTATTTTTAAAGTGCAAATGTATAATAATAAGAAATATAAATTGGTCTTAATGATTGATTTGAGAGCCCTATTATGTAAAGGAAAGAAATAATAAGCTAGTGGTGGAGCTAGATGCATTGCATGTTTTGGTTTTCTTCAAGATTTGTATGAATGTTCCCACAAGAAACTATAGCTCTACTGTTCGGAGACTCTTTGTGTTGCATTCAAATTAAATAACCAATGTTTTGAAAAGAGGATGAGTAAGGGCCGGCACTGCAGCTCACTAGGCTAATCCTCCACCTGCGGCGCCAGCACCCCAGGTTCTAGTCCCGGTTGCTCCTCTTCCAGTCCAGCTCTCTGCTTGGCCCGGTAATGCAGTGGAGGATGGCCCAAGTACTTGGGCCCTGCACCTGCATAGGAGACCAGGAGGAAGCACCTGGCTCCTGACTTCAGATCAGTACAGTGCACCAACCATAGCGCCCTGGCCATGGCAGCCACTTGAAGGGTGAACCAACGGGAAAAGGAAGACCTTTCTCTCTGTCTCTCTCTCTCTGTCTCTCTCTCTCTCTCTCTCTGTCTAACTCTGCCTGTCAAAAAAAAGAAAAAGAAAAAGAAAAGAGGATGAGTAAGGATATTTCCATATACAAAACCAAAATCCTAGAGTATGCTGCTCTCTTTATTCTTTTTTTTTTCTGAGACTCTCTTAGTTCAGTTCCAAAATCCACAATACCAAAGATAAGGTTTTAGACATACTGATATTTGATATTACAATTTTGATTTGTAATTTGTACAAATTTGATATTACATACTAATATTTGATACAACAATTTAATATACACTTGTGTCTAGGAATGTTGTTCATTTGTGTGATCTTTTGGGGATGTGAAGTACACCATAGGAGTCAGACCTTCATGTTGTGTTCAACCTGCATCAATTATTATTAATGTCTCAGTAATAAAAATGCTCATGTAATCACTTTCTTCTATCCTTTGAATGCAGGGTATTTGTAATGAAAGACATTTACACAGAGGTATTTGCCCATGAATGGACCCCACAATGTTCTTATTTCTTCTGTGCCAGTCATAAGTTCCCTTCCTTCTTTGCCATGATAGGAGTTGTTCATTTGGGGGTGTGATATGAAGAAAAATATACTCCACAGATCAAAATTATAATACTAAAAAAAGAAACTATCCTATTATTACCTTTTATTGGTACTCCTGTTTAAATAATATCTAAGATACCTTTATCTACATGAAATGCATTATTGGAATTAATTTCACCTGTTTATTTTTATCTTACTAAATGTGGAACCTAGATCTAAATTACACATATTAATACAATATTTTTATTGCACAGCCCTGGTTTAGAATCAGTCATTCTTCCTTTCACAAACATAGTAAATAATTACCATTATGCTGGCAAGTCCCAACCGAGCTTAACCTGAGAAAGCAAGCTCAGTCAGAGAAAATCCTGAGTCAGAGACGGAAGCCTCCTGTCCAAGGAATTTTAAATGAGAATTAAGAAGACATCCACTATGCCTTAGTAACCGCCATCTAATATCACAGCCAGTCCACCTGAAGTGAGTTTAAATAACTTTACTTAAAGTTAAAAGGATGATAGAATTGCAAAGTTAATACTGCATGTTAACATTTTATAAGAATACAAAATATTCGAGGCTCCTGTGAAGACTTCACAGTCTATATTGATTTTCATGTTTTCCTATGCACAACACAATATACTAAATTGAAAACTGCTTACAATACCTGCAAATCATTTTCATATTAGCAATAATAGGCATTATTACCTTTTTTCAATGTGCCAAGTTGTATTGCTTCCCAATGTACTACCTAATTCTAGATCCTTTGGGTTTTGTATTTAAGTGAAATTTATATTTGTTTTGATATTTTCAAAATTTTGAGTATCCATTCATGTACAATTTAAAAATAATGAATGTCTCCATTCAAAAGAAATTCTTTCAATGTGTTCTGTCAGAATGAAAAATAATTAAAAGAAGGACAGAAGAACCAGGTTCCATCTTTACCTTTTACTCGTTTCCTTTTTCTACACTCATTTCTGGGAATGTAGTAGATTTTTTTCAAGAGCCTTCCACTGTTACATAGTATTGTCTGATTGTAGTTATGGAATTTGTTGTTGAAGATTCTAGCTTATTATTTGTCACAGTCACTCATAATTTTGATCCCTGTAGCATCAAATTTAGTATCACATTCTATTTAAATACAAACTTCAAATTTTATATCTGGTTATTTATTTTTATGTGTCTTATTTAGTGGAAAAAAAAATGTCTTGACCCTATGGAACCTCTAAGACGTGGGGGAAACATACAAATACTTCTGACATGTCTGCTTGGAGACAGTTGAGTGGGTCTATGCAAATAGAAGATTTCTATCTATCACTTTCTGTCACTCTGCCTTTTAAATAAATAAATAATTTTTTTTTTTTTTTTATGATGTGCAATTTTTTTTTTTTTTTTTTTTTTATTAAACTTTTATTTAATGAATATAGATTTCCAAAGTATAGCTTATGGGTTACAATGGCTTCCCCCCTCCCATAACTTCCCTCCCGCCCGCCACCCTCCCCTTTCCCCTTCCATTCATGTAAAGATTCATTTTCAATTCTCTTTGTATACAGAAGATCAGTTCAGTATATATTAGGTAAAGATTTCAACTTTTTGCCCATATAGCAACATCAAGTGAAAAAACTACCATTGGATTACTAATTATAGCATTAAATAGCAATGTGCAGCACATTAAAGACAGAGATCCTACAGAATTTTTTTTTTCAAATTAATTAATTTTCTATGCCATTTCCATTTTAACACCAGGTTATTTTTTTTTTCATTTCCAATTCTCTTTATATACAGAAGATCACTTCAGTATTTAATTAGCAAAGACCTCATCAGTCTGCGCCCACACAGAAACGCAAAGTATAAAAATACCGTTTCAGTACCAGTCGTAGCATCACTTGGCTTTAGACGACACATTAGGGACAGATCCCACATGGGGTGTAAGTACACAGTGACTCCTGTTGCTGACTTAACAATTTGACACTCCTGTTCATGGCGTCAGTAATCTCCCTAGGCTCTAGTCATGAGTTGCCAGGGCTATGGAAGCCTTTAGAGTTCGCTGACTTTGATCTTATTCCGATAGGGTCATAGTCAAAGTGGAGGTTCTCTCCTCCCTTCGGAGAAGGGTACCTCCTTCTTTGATGGCCCCGTTCTTTCCACTGGGATCTCACTCACAGAGATCATTCATTTAGGTCTTTTTTTTTTTTTCCCATGATATCTTGGCTTTCCATGCCTGCTATACTCCCATGGGCTCTTCAGCCAGATCCGAATGCCCTGAGGGCTGATTCTGAGGCCAGAGTGTTGTTTAGGACATCTGCCATCCTATGAGTCTGCTGTGTATCCCACTTCCCATAATTTTTTTACAAACCTCATCTAATTCTTACCTGCCTACTGAGTGATTAGATCATAATATAGATATTTAAATATTTTCTTCTACAAGGAGATTGTCAGGTTCAATTTTGTCCTTTATTCATTCACTGGAAAGCCAAAACAATTCTAAATGTTCATATTTGCTTAGGAATTATTTATAAGACCCTGGTGAGGAGTCTCTGTGAGGGTGGGAGTTCTCCTGCAAACCTGTTGCATCATTCCTGACTCTTGCTTTTTGTCATTACTGATCATCGCTTGGCATATGATATTTGACCACTGGAGAGCAGCCTGAAAGGAGTATTCATGTTTGAGGCTTTGTTAACACAATGTCTTGAAAATGCTGCTTGTGGCATTGATAGTCCCCCAAATTATCTTTGGATGGTGCAGTTGAATATTGGAGTCTGATTCTCAACAGTCATGTAACTCCAGCTGATAAATTAATGCCAACCATGATCATTTCACCCACCCAACTTGCCATAGATTGATTTAGGGGCTGGGATATTTATGGAAGAGAACATCTTGTTCTAGGGCCCAATGAGAACTGAATCATGGAAATATGGAAAAATTTAGATAAAATCCCTACTGCTAACTAGCTGCAAACTAAAATGAATCAACCTCTTTGGCTGGCGCCGCGGCTCAATAAGCTAACCCTCTGCCTCTGGCACCGGCACACCGGGTTCTAGTCCCGGTCAGGGCGCCAGATTCTGTCCCGGTTGCCCCTCTTCCAGGCCAGCTCTCTGCTGTGGCCCGGGAGTGAAGTGGAGGATGGCCCAAGTGCTTGGGCCCTTCACCCATGGGAGACCAGGAGAAGCACCTGACTCCTGCCTTCGGATCAACTGCGCTGGCCACGGTAGCCATTGGAGGGTGAACCAATGGCAAAGGGAGGACCTTTCTCTCTGTCTCCCTCTCTCACTGTCCACTCTGTCAAACAAATAAAAATTTAAAAAAAAATTTAAAAATTTACTCAACCTCATAAGATCATTGTCAACTTGAAATATAGAGGGAGATTCTTACCTCAAACAATTCTGAACTCTGCTTGAGTTCTATCTACTTTATACATGAGCTAACATTTCTGCCATTTATTTTATGCCAATTTGATTTGGGTTTTCTTTTATTTTCAGTAAACTGATGGATTGCATAACTAGAAGGCAACCACTCAAAATGGATCCTGGTCAGTCACTCTTGGTTTACTATTATCAATGCTTCCTTCAAGAAAACTTGGAACAGTGATAGACAGAAGTGAAAAAGTCTATTATTGGCTGGAGTTGGATGTGAGGGATAGCCAGGAGTTGATTGTTACTACTGTTGCATTGTCTGGCATCTTAAAAAAGAATGGGGTCATGAGGAGACACTAGTTTGAGTTACACGTATCAACACAGAAGTGGAACATTGGGAAAAACTATGGAACTCCCTAAAATTTTTTGATACACTGCTTCATGTTTAAATAGGGGATATTAATACAAATTCAACTTCAGCTACTGAGTACATTTTTACACTTAATTTTACATGAAAAATCACTTTAGTCCTTACCAAAGCATTTCTATCATTTCCAATGTTCCAGTCATATTATAGTTCTGAAGAGTTGATATTTGTTTTTATACCTCAAGATCCTTACCCATAATTGCATATACTGCTTGTCTTTCTGGGCAAACTCTTATTCATCCCTCAAGACCCTGCTAAACTGTTAGCTCTACTGTCAAATTGAGTTAGACTTGACCCCATATATTTCCAAAGGAAGTGCTCCTCCATTTTAGTGTTTCCATAGTAATTTGAGGGTACCTGTAAATGCATCTCCCAGTATCTGCATTAGCATTATTAATTTATCTTTGTATCATTTTCTAATACAAAGTGATCTCTCAAATACAGAGATTATCCTGAACATTTTTATTTGAAAATTCCAGCACGTGGCATACTGGTTGATAGATGTTAGACTCAGTATATACACACAAACACACACACATACACAGATATAAATAATGGAGAATGATCAATGATATGATGAATTGATGACAACTGTAGCCAGAATACAGTCTTTTATTTATTTTTCTAAAGTAGAGACTGAAATTCCAGCAGTATTGTTCAAATGGCCTTATTCTTGGCAGCTTTGGCAAAAATGAATAATTTTCTCATTTCTCATACATAAATTTCAAGTATTCTGAAATGCTTAGCGTTAAATATCATCCAATAAAGTAAGCTGCGCAGTTTTTACCAAATTCAAGAATGCATGTGTAGCAAAAAGTATTTGAGTTACTGCTTTGCCAATGAAACTACTAACATTCCAAAGCGCATCTGCGACCATATGTTGCTCTGCAGCAGCATCCTAGGATGTTTCTGCTCTGTGTTCCAGGGGCTGCAAACCCTTCTATCTATAAAGTAAGAATCAGAAAGTCAAAATCTCAGCTTGTTTTATGGTTACATGTCCACACTACTGAAATATCGATGATCTAGAGGAGTTTTCAAAAGTCTACTTTCATTTCTATTCTCATTTCTGGTAACTTAGCCCTAAATATGTTCTTTTTATTACACTTATTTTTACTTCATATCCCATTTAAAACATATTTGCATCAAAGTAGAATTCAGGAATCTTATTTATGGTGATATAATGATTTCCATAGAAACCAATTATGATGTAAATAGGACTGTGACTTCAGGTAGAATGAACAGCAGGAAAGGCTTGAATTTCAACCAAAATTTTTGCTTGTATAGTAAATCAGATAAAAAGAAATGTAACATATAATTGTATCAAAAAGTATTTACTGATAGAAAATAAATATTTTTAATAATTAGTATTTAAATTTGGAAATGTTTGGACTTATGCCCTGGGTAGATTTGATAGTAGACAGATATTAGAGGAATAGTAAGAATGTCATGATTGTATTCCTAAGGTTTTTAGTAATATTTCAAATGCACAGTTTTAAAAACTCATTGTCTATTGCAAGCTAATTTCCAAATGAAGAAATGAAACCCTGGAGATTATAGACAGCTTGGTGTATGCTAGAAAAAGAAGAAGTGGAAAAACCATAATAGAAACAAGCTTTTTCAGGGTTTACATTTTTCTATTTTCTTTCCATTTTCTGATTTTAAAATAGTGAAATACACATTTGCAGTAAATAGTTCAATATCCAGATCATTTAATGCCAAAATTCTGAGTGTTTCCATTTTAATATAAACGTAGAAAATATAAATTGAAGATTAAAGCACTTATATAAGTTTTGCATTGTTTGTATATAAAGAATGTATTCCCTACAACATGCAATGTATGTTTCCATTAGCCTGGAGACTTTGAAATATTTCCATTTTTTTAAGATTTATTTATTTGAAAGGCAAAATTACAGACAGAAAGAGGGAGAGACAGAGAGGGAGAAATATTTCATCCACTGGTTCACTCCCCAAATGGCTGAAGTGTTGGAGCTGGGCTGATCCAAAGCCAGCAGCCAGGAGCTTCTTTTGGGTCTCCCATGAGGGTGCAGGGGCCCAAGGACTTCTACCATCTTCCACTGCTTTCCCAGGCACATTAGTTAGTGAGCTGGATCAGAAGTGGAGCAGCTGGGACTCTTACTGGTGCCCATATGGGATGCAAGCGCCCAGACAGGAGGCTTAACCTTCTAAGTCACAGCACTGGCCCCTGAAATATTTCTGATTTTAACAAACTAGAAAATGTTTTTTTTTACAGCTACATCAGAAAAGTATTTACACTTTTTGATTCTATTTTTATAATGCTAGTGCTAATTCATTTATTTTTTAGTATGTTGGGAAAATAATTTAAATAGTGTAATTCAAATAGGCAAACCAAGAGAATATTGCATATGTATATTTGAATACATGTTTATATGGTGCATATGTATTTCATAGACTATACATGTATGTATCTATGTGTACATATAAAAAAGAGCAGTACACATATTACCTAGTTCAAGCACAATTTGGGTCTATCTAATTTCTGTCTTAGGCACTATTTGAGGAACACTTAATAATATTATATGAGTCTGCCATACTGATAGACTAAATTTTTATAACAGACTCTAAAAGAGTCTAGAAGAGACTCGAAAAAAGAAATGTAATGGTGTTTTATCTTTGATGAGTACCAATATATCTTCCCTGAAAAAGGTCAAATCTCTTCGTCACTAAGGCAATATGTCTTAGCTTACTTAATCCTTTATGTATGAAACTTACTTTACCCACTTGATAGTTGAAATGTATGAAAACCTATACAATATGCTGTCTAGAACTAGAACAATCAATAATGTGATTTAATACACACACACACACACATGCACATTTCATTGTATCAAAAAAAAAAAAAAAGAAAAACTGAGATAGTTTATTTTTTCCAGCATAAAAGCACTTTGAGATTGGGCATTTATCCTAGTGGTTAAGATTCCTGCGTCTCACATTAGAGTGTCAGGGTTTCATGCCCAGCTCGGGCTCCTGATTCTACTTTTCTGCTAATGCAGACCACGAGAGACAATTAGTCATAGCTCAGACAATTGGGTCTCTGCTCCCCACATATGGAAACTGGGTAGAGTTATTGGTTCCTGACTTTTGCCAAGACTGGCTGTGGCTCTTGCATCTATTTGGCAAGCAAATCATCAGGTAGGAGCCAAAATGTTCTCTATCTCCATACCTCTCAAGTAAATAAAAATTATACTAAAAAGCATCATCAGGGGCTGGCGTTGTGGCACAGTGGAATAAGTTGCCACTTGCAGTGCTGGTATTCCATGTAGGCTCCATTTAGAAATGGACTAGAGTCCTGGTTGCTCCACTTCTGATCCAGTTCCCTGTCAATTGCTCTGGGGAAAGCAGCAGAGGATGGCTCAAGTACTTGGCACCCATGAGGAAAACCCTAATGGAGTTCCATTCTCCTGTATTCAGTATGCCCCAGTATGGCAACCATTTAGGGAGTGAACCAGCAAATGGAAGCTCTCTCTCTCTTTCTCTCTGCTTCTCCCTCTCTCTCTGTAACTCTGCCTTTCCAAATCAATTATTAGATCTTTAAAAAATTAAAAACAATCTTCATATTTAATATTCTATTATTTCTGTGGCATCATACTCTAGAATTTACATGTAGATTCATATCTATAACCATATTATTCTGATTTCGGTGCTGTTAGGCTTTAGTTAACCTCAAAGATTCAGTGTCAGCATATCTATAAAGATGATTGTGAAATTCTTGTCTTCGCTTGCAATGAGAGACTCTAGATGTACTTTTCATCTTTCACTTCTAATCTTCTGTGTATTTAACAGATATATTATATCTGATTTTCACAGATGTGTATATTAATATGTGATCGTACCTGTTGGAGAATCTGAACATGATTCTCCCTTGGCAGAGTAGGCTTTTGGCTTCCTTGGGGATTATAAAGCAGTACATCTATTGTTTTATAATCCAAGAAGATAAATGGCATGCATTTATTAGCCCAGAATGTATTTACATAAGCAAATTCACAACTAGTGTCACAGACACATTCAACTGAATATTCAGATTGCACTAGCCATTAAATACTTGTCTTATGTTGCAAGTAGCTTCTGTGCCAGGATAGGTCCATTTTTTTAAGATATATAGACTTAAGAACTATCAACTTTATTACTTATGAAACTGAGCATCGTGTGATGAGAGGATTACCTCTGAATTATTATGTGAAGATGTTGTATAACTTGGTAAAATAGAATTTTGAATATTGTCTAAAGAAATTATTAATTCTCAGATCTCATAAAATTTTTTCATTATGCTGTTAATATTGTTTTTTCATTTTTCATAAAAAAAGATTTAAATGTGAGTATTTAACTCTTCTGGAAACTAGTGTTGTCTGTGCATAGGGCAGTATCTTGCTCATTGAATGGAAATCCTAACAGTTCAAACGTATTCCTGAATCGAAGCCAAGCCTTTTATGTTATCTGTTGAAAATGAGAACGTTCAAAGAAAATAGGACAACCTGAATTGCCTTTGTGTCTCCATTCTTCTAATTGGTAGGAATGCCAGACACATGATTAATAATCATTTCAAAAATGGAATCCATCTGAAATAAGCTTGATGTGGACTGTTCTAGCCTCTCCAATGTCTCATTTCGGCTGCTTGGATCAATATCACTTGACTCCTAGTGATAGATTTTAGATATTTTAAAGTAACAAATATGATTTATCTGCTTGGATGTGAGTAACATTTCAGAATTTTTAAAAGAAGAAACATCAAACATACACCTTTGGGCAGAATCTCTCTCATTTTGACTTTGTGCACCTGCTTATTCTCTTCCCTCCCCCAAAGAGGCTGCAGCTCATCAGAACTCTATTCATAGTAATTGGCGAAATCCTTTGGAATCCTCCAGGCTATGTAAATGTCAAATGTTGCTGCTATTGCTGTTATTAATGGGAGTTTGGGACAAGAGGATGGCGGAAGAAATAGCTTGACTGTATTAACATGCATTGACTACATATTGACTGCAAGGAAGAATTGTGTGTGGAGGAAGAAAGTTCAATTTCTATGATTTAGTGAGCAATTGAGAGACAGCAATCTGGCTAAATAAAAAGGAATGATTTGCTCTTTATCAAGCAGTTAGTTCTACCTGGAAGGGAAAATAACTGTCTCTCTCCTTTATAAATTTGCTCTTTGTTTCATAGTTTGTGGACTATGCAAGGGGGCACCACACACAAAGAAATCCAACCATGTTCTTATCTACCTGCATCCAATGAAATTGTGTGAAGCCCAAAAAACGTAAAATAATATGAGAAAGATACATAAAAACCAAGAAAAGAGGTGCTATTTTAAATTTCTCCTTTTTTTCTGGCAAAAAGAATATGCAATTGGTTCCTTTCATTCCAGGAATCCTTTAGCCTTTCGTGGCTTTATGGCATCTATTCAACATGTGTCAACACTAAGTGGACTCTGGCAGACTCGTTAACAGGGACATGACATGCCTTTTGTCAGGAGAGGAAAGGAAATATTCCCCTGTATTACTCCCTTATTGTCTAAAGGAAATGGAGGTGGGAAAAAATGAAGGCCAGGTCAAAGCCATCTATGTGTTGTGACATATGCTTCAGCTTTTGCGCACTTTAGGATGATTATACATCATGCTGGATAGCACTTAATTATTTAAAATGACTTTTACTCTATTGTTGTAGCCAGCCTATGATTCAGTCCTTGCTGTGAATGCCAAGTTCCCCTTTTTGAGGGAGGAAGGAGTGAGGTTAGGCGTCAATTAGAGATGGCGGATTATAATTTGACAGGGAGAATGGAACGAGGCATACTCCAGTGTAGCCAGCCTCAGTCTCGATGTGTAATTTTTTTTTTTTTTAGGATTTATTTATTTATTTGAAAGGCAGTTTTACAGAGAAAGAGAAGGAGAGACCAAGCATTCTTCCATCCAAAGTTTCACTCTCCAAATGGCCTCAACAGCCAGGATTGGGCCAGGCAGAAGCAAGGAGCCATGGGTGCAGGGGCCCAAAGACTTGGGTCATCCTCTGATGCTTTCCCAGGCACATTAGCAAGGAGCTGTCTCAGAAGTGGAGAAGCCAAGACTCGATCTGGTGCCCACCTGGGACGCTGGGACCAACTAATTGTATAAGAGCAGAGTTCAGGGGCAAGGCATTTGGTGCAGCTGTTAGGACACTGCTTGGGATGCTCATATTCCATATCATAGTACTTTAATTTGAGTCCCAGCTCAATTTGCATTTCCACCTTTATGCTACAGGCTGTGGCTTTTAACCCACTGCCCCAGAGCCAGCCCCATCATGGGTAAAGCACTGAGTCTGGGTCATATCCATTAAGAGATGAGGTGAAGAAATAATCTGCATCCTCATTAATCATTTAGTCATCGTTCATGTCTTGATAACTTAGCATAGAGAGAGTAATTGTTTTCTGTTAAGTTCAGATAGACCTTGTACTCCAAGACTGAGCAGGCAACATGTCCAGTTGGATAAAATAATTGAAAAACTTGAATGATTTTCATTTACTTCTATGGCCCTACCTTTCTTCATATATAAAAGACTCTTTTCATATCTAGCTCTGAGTTATCAAGAGGATGTGTATATAGGGAGCACCTATGTAATGTGCTCAGTAGGTACCTGACATGGCATGGTATCTGTAAAAGCCACTTAAAAGCAAGGACCAACTAATTGTAAAAGAGCAGAGTTCAGAGGCAAGGCATTTGGTGCAGCTGTTAGGACACTGCTTGGGATGCTCATATTCCATATCATAGTACTTTAATATGAATCCCAGCTCAATTTGCATTTCCACCTTTATGCTGAGAGGCAGCAGGTGATGGCTCAAGTAATTGGATCACTGCCACTCACATGGGAGGACAGGATTAAATTCTGGGCTCCTGGCTACAGCCTGGACCAGTCCTGGCTTTGTGAACTAGTGGATAGGATCTCTCTCTCATGTCTGTTCACTCTCTCTCTTTCTTTCTCTCTTTTAAATAAATACAAAATGAATAAATTAAAAAAAATTAAAAAGGAGCATTATGGCAGAAGGCATGGCAGTATTTTACATTAGTTAAGATTTATGATGGGAAGACTTTTTTAAAAAATTTTTTTTTTGACAGGCAGAGTGGACAGTGAGAGAGAGAGAGAGAGAAAGGACTTCTTTGGCGTGGGTTCACCCTCCAATGGCTGCTGCAGCCAGCACGCTGCAGCCGGCGCACTACGCTGATCCGAAGGCAGGAGCCAGGTGCTTCTCCTGGTCTCCCATGGGTGCAGGGCCCAAGCATTTGGGCCATCCTCCACTGCCTTCCCGGGCCATAGCAGAGAGCTGGCCTGGAAGAGGAGCGACCAGGACAGAATCTGGCACCCCTACTGGGACTAGAACCCGGTGTGCCGGCGCCACTAGGCAGAGGATTAGCCTATTGAGCCACGGCGCCAGTGGGAAGACTTTTCTTAAGTTTTCTGTACAGCCAAGAGGATGATGGTCATACAAAGCAAATATGACCAGCTGACTACATAGCACTATCAGGAAACAGTGAACACAATTCAAGTTCTGAGTGGTGCCAGTTTTACTCTGGGTCTTACTTGGGAGACACGTTGACATTTCTAATCATGTAGCACTTTGAGTTTCAGGCTTGCTTAGAAATATGCAATGCATACTTTGATTAAAAAGACTATTAGCATGATGAATAATGTTTCTGGCAGTATGAATTTAGATGAGTAATAACAGAAGGGTTAGAAAAACAGAGTTTGGCTGGGGTGAATATTTAAATTTGGAGAAGACTTTAGTACTGGAAAGATGAATGCAAAGATTGGAGATGAAGGCTTTTGTCAAGCTTCATTATCTGCTACCTGTATGACATATGAGTCAAACTCTACCTAGGAAGGAATGAAGATGCCTTTTTACTATATATTTTATTTTTATTTTTAATTATTAAGAACTTTAAAATTGTGTTGTATGCAAAAGCTCTACATTTTAACAGCTTCAATAAGGTTTAAAACCATAAAATTTACAAATTAGAAATGTACAATCCTATAATTTTTAATAAATTTAAAAAGTTGTGTAACCAAGACTACAATCTAGTTTTGAAAGACTTCAAGGGGCTGGCGCCACAGCTCACTAGGCTAATCCTCCGCCTGCGGCACTGACACCCCCGGTTCTAGTCCTGGTTGGGCGCCAGTTCTGACCCAGTTGCTCCTCTTCAGTCCAGCTCTCTGCTGTGGCCCGGGAGGGCAGAGGAGGATGGCCCTAGTGCTTGGGTCCTGCATCCCCATGGGAGACCAGGAGGAAGCACCTGGCTCCTGGCTTTGGATCAGCAGAGTGTGCCGGCCGTAGCAACCATTTGGGGGGTGAACCAACGGAAGGAAGACCTTTCTCTCTGTCTCTCTCTCACTGTCTAACTCTGCCTGTCAAAAAAAAAAAAAAAAAAGACTTCAAGGACTTCAACTTCAAAATTTTCCTCATATCTTTGCAGATATTTCAAATTCCTAGAACCAGTCAGTTTTGTATCTATAAATTTATCTTTTATGGAAAATTCAGATAAATGGAATCAGGCAAGAAAATCTTCTACATCTGATTTCTTTTACTCTGTATAGTATTTGTGAGACTCATCCACATGGTAGCTTAGATCAGTAATCATTCATTTTACTGCTGAGTGGTACTTCATTTTATGGTTATACCACAGTTTTTATTATCAGGTGATAGGCTCGGGATTGTTTCCAGTTTTGACTAAGATAAATGCTGCTGCTATTACCATTGTGTGCATGTCTTTGTATAAAAACATTTTCATTTCTCTTGAATAGATCTTAAGACTGTAGTTGTTAAGTCATGTCATAACTTTGTGTTTAACACTTTAACTTCCAAACTATTTTCTAAAATGCCTGCACCATTGTATATTCCCATTACTAATGTGCAAACATTCTAATTTTCCTACTTTTTGCCAGCAATTGGTTTTATCTTGTCTGTGAGAAGGTATACTATGAAAGCTCATTATGAATTTAATTTATATTTCACTAATGATTATAGATACTGAGCATATTAAATGTGACCACTGGCCCTACATTTTCTTTACTGGATAATTTTTATATTCTCTAGTCACTAGAACTTTGTGCTTTTTGTTCAATTTTCTATCAAATACATAATTATAAAAATATATTCTTCTATGATGTCATTTGTCTTCATTTTCTTATATCTTTTGAAGTGCAATATTTTTAATTTAGATGAAAGCCAGGTTATTATTTTATTTACTGAATGTTATTATACCTGAGAATACTTGCCCAACACAAAGTAATTAAGGGTTTAATAATTTTTGTTCTGATATTCTGGTATATGATTGATTTCATGTTAACTTTTGCATATAGTAGGTCTAAAGGCATGTTTGTGCTGTAGCTATACCATATTCCATCACTGTCTATAAAAAGATGGACATTTCCCTCATTGAATGCATTGACATATTTTTTTAAAAAAATGGCTTTTATATATAGAGATTTGTTTATGAAATTTCAATTCTGTATAATTTATTTTTACGACTATCTCTGTACCAGTATATTTCCTTGATTATTGTGGCTTTATATCAAATTTTGGAATGTGATAATATTTTTTTTCTTTTTCAAGATTGCTTGGTTAGTTTAGATCCTTATACTTTCATGCAAATTTTAAGAGTAGACCACAAATTTCTCCAAGAGTTTGTTGGGTTTTTTCATAGGATTGTACTGAATTTGTAGATAGATGGCTAACTGGCCTTTTAAAATGATTATTTGATCCATAAACATGAAATATTTATGCATTTAAATAGATCTCTAATTTTTCTCATCAATGATTTATAGTTTCAGTGTATAGGTCTTGAAATTCTTTCATTAAATTTATCTGTATTATTTTTAATTATTACTATTAGTATATTGCTTTATAAATCTGTGTTTGGGATTTTTTGTCATTAGTATGTACAAGTGCAAATGCAAATTTTTGTCTATTGACCTTGTACTTTACAAAGTATTTTACTCATTTGTTCATTCTAATGGATTTTAGGGGGAATCTGAAATTTTCTATGCATAATGCTATATGGTCTGGAGTTTTTCTTTCTTTCCAATCTGGTGATAATTTATTTATTTATTTGAGGTGGGAGGTGAGAGAGAGAGAGAGAGAGAAATTCCCACTTGCTTATTCATTTTCCAAATCTCATAGCCAGGGTTGAGCTGAGCCAAGATCCAGAAACTTGGAACACAATTCAAGTGTCCCACGTGGGTATTAATAAAGCAGTTACTTCAACCTTCACCACTGATTTTCAGGTTCTGAATTAGCAGGAGGTTGGATAAGGACTCAGAACTGGGAATCAAACTCAGGAACTTCAGGTGGGACATGGGCATCTTAACCACTAGGTTAAATGCCTGCTCCTCTTTTATTTATTTCCTTTATCTGACTGAATTGACAAGAAACTTTTACTTTATGTAAGTAAAAGGAGAATGAGCAAGCATTTTTTGCTTGGCTCCTAATGTTAGGTTGAAATCATTTTGTTGTTTATCATCAAGTATGTTAGTTGTAAGTTTGTTGTAATTGCCCATATTCAAAATGAGATAGTCCACTATTCTTAGTTTGCTGAGAGATTTTATCACAAGTGGGTATTAGATTATGTTAGATATTTTTGCTACATTTGCCAAGATAATAATTTTGATTTTGTCATTTATTCTGATATGATATATATTATTAATTGATTTCCAATATTGAAATAATCATTTCTTGGATAATCATTCCTAGGACAAATCCCACTTAACCTTGGGTGTAATACTTTTTTATGTGTTACTTGATTCAGTTCACTGATATGTTAAGAATTTTGTATACATTTTAATGGGAGATATTGATTGACAATCTGTGTGTGTGTGTATGAAATTATCTTACTTCTCTTTATTACCTAGATAATATTATGAATAGAATGAATCCATATTATTTTAAAGATGTGGTTCATTTATTTGAAAGGCAGAGTTACAGGCAGAGGTTGCAAATGGTTTACAAATGGTTGCAAACAATGAACTGGGCCAGACCAAAGCCAGGAGCCAAGCACTTGGACCATCTTCCACTGCTTTCCCAAGAGCAATAGCAGGTAGTTGGATGGGAAGTAGAGAAGCCAGGGCTCCAAAGGCACCCTTATGGGATGCTGGTGCTGCAGGTGGCACCTTAATCCATTATGCCACAACGCTGGTACCCCAGACATATTCTTCTATGCATGTTTTGAAAGAATTTGTGATAGTTTTTTTTATTTATTCATTAGATATTTGGCAGATATTACTAAATGAGCTGCCACTGAACTTTTGTATATTGTAAGACTTTTACTTGCTATTTCAATCTACTCTGGAACATTTGTATTGAATTTTATTTTTTTGGAAATATTTAAATTTCAACCCCAGTATTTTCATTTCTCTCTCTATATATATATATATTTATATATGTATATGTATATGTGTATCTACATATTTGTGTATGCATTTATTGAGACACACTTTGGGACTCATTTTGTTTTTTAAATTTTTAATTTTTTTAATTTTAAAATTTAACAACTAACATTTTTGCACATTCACTTCACATGTACACATTATATACACACAAATATATATATATATATTATTCTTAAACACAGATTACTATTACAAAATGAGAGATTCATGACAATGATCATAATATGGAGAAAGAAAGCTGTATTCTCAGGGCCAGTGCTGTGGCGTAGTGGCCAACTCTCCACCTGTGGTGCCGTCATCCCATATGGGCGCCAGTTCGAGGCCCAGCTGCTCCACTTAGGATCCTGCTCTCCTCTGTGGCCTGAGAAAGCAGTAGAAGATGTCCCAGCTCCTTTGGGTCCTGCACCTGCATGGGAGACCCAGAAGAATCTCCTGGCTCCTGGCTTCACATCGGCTCAACTCCAGCCATTGCGACCATTTGGGGAGTGAACCAGAGGATGGAAGACCTCTCTCTCTGCCTCTCCTTCTCTCTCTGTGCAGTTATGACTTTCAAATAAATAAATATGTCTTTTTAAAATAAGAAAGCTATATTCTAATGTACATAGTATGACTCAGTGAAACAGTATTTGTAACTATTTACATTCTCACAATTTCAATACTCTTTCTATATTAACTTCCACAAATAAGAAACATATTTGCCTTTCAATTTATTGTTGCCTTAATCTCTTCACCTTGTTGAACTGTATTTCTTTTTCAGTTTTTGATCATATTTATACTACTTTGTAGCATTTGTCTGCTAAGTCAAACACTGAGGCATACTGATGAACAGTTTCCATTAACTATTATTTTCCTTTAATATAACTTATATTTATTCTTGCAATATGTGTCTTATATCTTTTAATTGACAATCAGACATCTGAGATAATATATTGCAACAACTCTAGAATCCCGTTGTTTTTTTTTTTTACTCAATGTTGTTGTCATTAATATTTTATAGTTGTTGCTGTTCATTTCTTTGTTTCGTAATATTCTTTGTCTAAATCTCTGAAGTTTGGTTGCCCTGTGGTGTTTGGTTGCTTTCAAGAATTTTCTTCTATATCTTGAGTAGGCTAGTAATTAACTAACAACTGATTTGAGATTGTGCTCAACCATTTCAAACCAGTAAGCTTCCAATTTCTGCTGATGAATTCATATGTGGTTTAGCTCATTCAAATTTTAGTCTGTTTTCCTCTTCCTGGTATTTACATTCTGGTGGGCCTTTTCCCCATTCATACATTCTTTTTTTTTTTTTTTTTGACAAGCAGAGTGGACAGTGAAAGAGAGAGACAGAGAGAAAGGTCTTCCTTTTCCGTTGGTTCACCCCACAATGGCTGCTGCCGCCAGCACACCACGCTGATTCGAAGCTAGGAGCCAGGTGCTTCTCCTGGTTTCCCATGCGGGTGCAGGGCCCGAGCACTTGGGCCATCCTCCAGTGCACTCCCGGGCCACAGCAAAGAGCTGGACAGGAAGAGGAGCGACCGGGACTAGAACCTGGTGTGCCAGCACTGTAGGCAGAGAATTAGCCTATTGAGCCGCAGCTCCAGCCTACATTCAATCTTAAGATTGACCAAGGGTTTGTGTCTGGCTTGGAACCTCATGATTTTTAGCTACATGTATGTGTGGCCTCAATCAAAGTATTGCCCCCCATCATGCAGTGTAAAACTGAAAATATTTGGTAATTCCTATCAGCAATGTCAGTATGCTTGATGAGCCTTGTTCTCTCATTAAACATCAACAGAGAAGGTACTAGTCCTCCTGGGTCTACTTGACTCTGGATGTATTTCCAAGCAATGAAGGTGTAAAGGGAAAGAATTAGAAGACCATCCTCAACTCCTGCTTTCCTTACCTGTTCCTCAGCTAATTTTTGAGTGTAACTACCTCCTCAGAATTTTTCATGCCTTGATGTGTTTCCAGAGTGCTGAAATAGTTGGTTGTCAATCTGTATAGTTGTATAATTGCTTTTTGATTTGCCCATTTCCTGGAAATTCTAGCAACTATTCTGTACATACTTGCAAACCATCTTATTGAGAATGGATTCATCATTACATGACATTTGAAACTCAGTCTTAAAAATGGCATCATGGATCACAGCATGCTTCTTTCATTTAGATGTTCTTTGGAAACTTCAAAAGGAAATAAATCATCAGTCTTTCCTAAAACTGAAAATTACAGTGTCATTGGTTCAGGATATATATAGGCATTATCCACAAGCCTTATATCTACCTGTTCTATTTGTGACCTTTCACAGTAAGAAAATTACAGTGAGACTTCAATATATTGACATGCTGTGGAAATCAGTGAAGTATTTTTTCATTAACTAGAGATTGATCAAGGAAAGACAAGTTAAACTCTTAAAAATTAGAAATCTTCTTTCTTAACCTTGTGTGTTCCCAACTGATTTAGATATATCTTGGTAATTTATGGTTGTTCATTCCAATAAGAAATCTCATTATAAAATAACATGAGGGGGGAGGTGATTGTAGCCTTAAGAAAGCTATTTTATGGATTGGCAATGTGGCACAGAGGGTGAGGCTGTCACTTGGGATGCCTATATCCCATAGGCAGGTGTTTGGGATCAACTCCCACTTCTGCTTCCAATCTAGCTCCCTGCTAATGCAACTGAAATGTGATGGATGCATTAGCAGATGCATACTTGTGTTCTTGTCAACCATGTGGTGGACTTTAATGGAGTGCTTGGTTCCTGTTTTGTCCTGGCCCCTCCTTGGCTGTTATATGCATTTTGGAAGTTAACTGTTAGATGGAATACTCTCTTTCTGCCTCTCTGCCTTCATCTATTTCTGTAGCTTTGCCTTTGAAATAAACAAATAAAAACTTTTTAAAAAAGATTTATTTATGTATTTATTTGAAAGTCAAAGCTACAGAGAGAGAGAGAGAGAGAGAGAGAGAGAGAGAGAAAGGGAAAGAGGTCTTCCATTTGCTGGTATACTCTCCAGATGGGTGCAATGGGCAAGGCTAGGCCAGGCCAGATTAAGGAACCAGGATCATCCTGATCTCTCACATGAATGGCAAGAACCCAAACACTTGGGCCATCTTCCACTGCTTTTCCTGGGCCATTAACAGTGAGCTGGATGGGTAGTAGAGCAGCCTGTACACATATGGGATGCTGGCATTGCAGGTGGCAGCTTTACCCACTGTACCACAAAATTGGTCCCTAAACTATTTTTTGTTTAAGGTTTTTTTGAAAAATGCTCTTGAATTTGTTTTTGGGAAATAAACTTTCATATTTTGTCATCTTATTATAGAGCTTGAATGAGATGGGAAAAAGAAGTCACCCTAGTTTTCCTTAATGATAGTGATATTAATAGCACTTAATCCTATTAAACATTTGACAATTTTTTTAAAAAAAGTTAATTTTACACATTTGAGCTTATTTGATATATTCAACAATTTAGTGTCAGAAGCTATTAAATATCAACCAAGATATATTAATCACTTACACATACAGTGAGCCAAGCATTGGAAATATCAAATTGGAATAGAAAGCCCTTAGCATTCAGGAACTTGCAATTCTTGAGGAGAACAGAGAATTACACAAACAGCTACAGCTCAATTGGTTGAGTGCTATAAGAAGGATTTTCACAGATGTTATAGATGAAGCAAAGGAATAGCATCTTATCACTGACTTCCTCAAGTAAGAAAGTACCAGAGTATATACAGATGTAAAGGTGAGTAAAAAAGGTGAGAGAATGAGAGGAGTAACGCATTTCATACTTCCTAAAAGTTAGACATCGATCAAGGCACTTTACTTGGGAAACATTTTTTAACCCAAATAATTATTCAATGAAATCAATGTTTTCATAGTCTTCAGAAAAAAAAAAAACAAAACAAAACCAAATCCTGAGACCCATGTGGCATAATTAAATTGGCTGAGTTCCTGACATGATCCATGTGTGTACAAATATTTTCAGGCAGCAATGTGTACTATGCTCTCAAAAAGGCATGAAAGTGAAGACTGAGAGGCAATTATGAGGATATTTTAAATATTGTTATAATCAGTGTGAAGACATTTGGAGGCCTGATCTAATATACTTGCAGTAAAAACAGAGAAGGAAATGGTCATCAGACTCCTAGCATGGCTGAAAAGTTGGTTAGTTAAGCTATGCAATATAAAGGAGTGATAACTGTCATAAAAGATTCCCAAGCTTCTGACACATGCAAATTATGTGTCATTCACTGAGGATAAGAGTACAAGGAAGGAGCAGAATTTAGGTGGGGCTAGGATAACATATAAGACCAGAATCTAGAGCTCCCCAGTAAAATAATAAAGATTATCTCGTTAAATCAAGCAGCCTTTCATCAGCTATTATATCTAACAAGGTGAGTAGTTTGGATGCATTATATTTATCAGGGTCAATGAAGTCCAAGAATCCCCATGAATTCAAAAGAAAATTACTCTCAGTTTTCTTTATATATAGAATTAGTCTGTGGAGAATCATGATCCTAGGAATTCTGATTTTTGTTTTTCTTTCATTACTATGAACAAAGGGAATTGAGGATAGGGATATTTCAGATAGCTGGCACCTTGGTTGCCTTTCAGTTGGATACTTTTTGTATCAGTTTTCTTCCTAGTGCAGACATATTGGCAGAAGTTCTCTGAATGCGGTAAAGGCATGATCATATTGGCTGTTCTAGTTCTTGATCCTCATATATTACACTCAACAATTTGTCTTATAACAGAGATGGCTGTCATGTTAGTTTCAGATTAGGCTATTACACATAAGACTTGGAGAAAATAAATTCTACTCTATAAGCTTATGTATTGTAGTCCATCAAAAATTGCTTGTCTTTACCTTTTAGATATCTATCATGAAGGGACTAAAAGTATTTTACTTAATGTGGAAAGCCATTTGAAGATCTTTACAATCAACCCTGGATGTAATATATTTTGTGATGAATTTAACAAAAAATGTCAGACTGGTTGAATATGCTTCTAAACTTTAAAGTCATTTGAAAGTTGTTTTCTAAGCCTTGAAATCTCCGGTATTTGCATTTAAATAACTCTCTAAAGCTTACTTACCTGGAAATCTTCCATCAGTAGATTTTTTTTTTAAGGGAAAGAGTTTATTGGGGGAAACCCCACAGACAGAAGGGAAGGGGCGAAGAAGGAAACGAGGGGGGAGAGCATAAGAGAGAGATCAAGAGACACACAGAGAGAGAGAAACCATGTGTTCAGAAACAGGTCCTTTTAAACCTTTGCGGGACAGAGTCAGGGAAGTAGGAGCAGCGAATCCCATTAGAGTGGAGGTGGAGCTGAAACTGATGGTTGGGCCATGGGGTCACCTGGCTTCCAGTCAAGGCAGTGGGGGCTAGAGCCTAGGATAATGTCTGGGGTATAGATTGCGCCATAGACTAGACTGTGCCATTTTACTAACATCCTCCCCTTTTGTTTTTTATAAAGCAGGAGTTGTATGGGATTACATTAGCCCCAAAAGTCTAGGAGGGGTAGAGGACAGGATCTGTCTTTAGAGCTACTTCTTGCTGACATGGGGCAACCAGGTACTCTCTGCTCGAATGGGGCAATGTCTCAAGCCACTATCTCTTGGGTGGGGAGCCAAGTATATCCCTGTAGCAGCATTTAGTTGATTGCCTGGTTGGTGAAGGCCTTGGTTCATTCCATTATTACCTCCTGTAAACACTTAAACAGACATAGTAATATAAAAGGGTGAGAATAGCAACCAATGTTCCTAGTAATAGCATTAACCAAGTAATGAGAGGATTTCATAGAGGAGAGAAAATGAGGGGGGTTTATGGACCCCTTGTGAAGACTGTTTGATGGAAGTGGTTTAAAGCTGACCTCAACAAAGACTGAGAGAAAGGCCATTCATCTTTTGCAGGTAGAGGGGTTTTTCTGTAAAGAAATTTTGAACAATCATACAACATTAAGTGGGTGGGGGAGGGAAGACCATCAATACACACACAGGTTGGAGTAGAGCCATTGATGTGTGAGTAAAGACTATGATTACAAAGGAATGAGGCCCCAAGTGGTCTAGACAGCATCTAGAACAAAAGGCAGAGTCGTTATTATAGGACCTAAGAAAGGTGCTATCTAAGCTACAAATAAGTTCTCTGAATGAGAGGCAAATAGAAACCAACAGAAGGGGCCTGATAATAATCTGGTGCGCTTTAAGGCCTTGCCAGTTATAAGGCCCAGACCTGTTTATCTCTTCACATGGAGTACATCATAAGGGAGGTGTGAAACTCCTTGGGGAAGGCACCCTGTTGACTTCCATTACCTAGCTGGCCTGGGAGGAGAGCTGGCCAGGTAAAGGCAGGTGGCATCTCTAATAGGAAATTTATTCTGCCTGCAATGCTACTGACACTACTTGGCCACTCCCTCAGCAGCGGTGGTTACTTTGGAAGCTGGGCCGAGTGAAAAGCTTTTTCACCTTAGAGCCAGCAAGTTCTGTGCCTCTGACTTGGGCGCCCTTCGATTACAGGGCAGTTCCATCTCTCCTGATTCCAACTCTTGACTGGCAGATTTGCCAGGACTCTTCATAAGCTGACCTCTGCTGAAGCCCTGGCTTTCCACATTGAAAGCCATTGCCATGGACTAGCCTGTTGGTTCTCTTTGTGGGCAGATCACTCCATCAGTAGATATTATCCACATTACCCTATCCTGTCCATGACTATGGTGAGCATAATATAGTATCTTTTCTTTTTTTTAAGATTTATTTTATTTATTTGAAAGACAGAGTTACAGAGAAAGGTAGAGACAGAGAGAGAAAGAGGTCTTCCATCCACTGGTTCACTCCCCAAATGACTACAATGGCCAGAGCAGAGCTGATCCGAAGACAGGTGCCAGAATCTTCTCCTGGGTCTCCCATGTGGGTGCAGGGGCCCAACGACTTGGGCCATCTTCTACTGCTTTCTTAGGCCATAGCAGAGAGCTGGATCAGAAATGGAGCAGCTGGGACTCAAACCGGTACCCATATGGGATGCTGGTGCTGCAGGCTGGGTCTTTTACCGGCTGCCAGCCCCTGTGTAGTATCCTTTTCATTAATACATGTATTATAAATGAATTGGAGTCTGAAGTCAACTGCTACCATTCTGAGCACTTGCCTTGAATGCAGCTTAACACATTCCTCTCTAGTTAATAATAATAATAATAATAATTAAAATTCCCCATAGATTAGTTGCTAAAGAGCCTATCTGTTGTGAATCTGTGACCTGGTATCAGCTGGTTTTGGTTTTCACATTTGCCCATGTACAGTATTTGCAGTGATTTCTGCTCTCTGATCTCAGAGGAAAGCTGAAAGCAGCATCTAGGCAATCTGGTGGTATACAAATGCAGAATGATTGTCTTGCTCTTACTTTTACATCCAGTTCATCCCTGTAGCCTTGGTTGGTCTGGAACTAAGAACCTTCCATTTGCATTCCAAAAAGAGCAGAAGGTAGTCAATAAGTGTAAAGCTTTTAAAGGAACAGCAAGTTTAACTTTGGTTCCTTTGAGCTTTACTTAGTATTTTGCCAGATGGGCCCAAATTTCTCATCTAGTCCAAGTGGGTGACTCCTGTTCTCTTTGTAGTAGGAGGTAAAAAATGGAGATCTTGGTTTTCATTTTCACTGCTATTCAGTATGTAATAGTTTTACTGTTTTTATAGAAAGCAGCCTATGTTCTATTAAGGAAGGTAGGTATATAATTATTAGGTTCACTGCTGGGAAGAAAAAAAATGTAGGTCATTTCTCTATTAGAACACAAATAATCAAATAGTGCTGATAAAAGTGTTGCTTTTATCACAAGGTCCTTTTCTTGATGTTTATCTGACAACCAGTTGGACTAGAGTTAAAGAGGAAGGTCCAGGTCAACCAGTACACTGTGCTGATGGCATTCCCACTGAAGTTGACATAAGGATATCAACAGGAGTCAGTTTTAATGAGATAGACACTCCTTGGGTAGGACATGGGCCACAAATTATCAGCTCTTGGAAAAGGAGGCAAAAGGGAAATCACAAGGAGATCAAAGAAGTATGGATGACAGAAGAAGGTGGTCTCCCATGGAGAGCAATCAAGGCTCTTCTAGAAAAGCATCTGAGAACTGCAAGGACAGGAAACACGGATCCCAACAGAGAATCGGAACTGAGTATCTCTCAAAAGTGGTTTGATAAATAGGGTGTGAAAGGAAGGAGTTGTACTAAGGATTTTAAATTTTGTTAGGAGGTGACCTGAACAGTTAAGTCATACCCTGGAATGTTTTTCTGATCATACAAGTTGGCCAATCTCAACTCTATGAAATGATAGACTCTGGGAATTTGAGCAAGTTGTGAAGCTTTACAAATGTTTCAATTCATATCTTGTATTTCAAAAGGTTTGCATCATTATCTCCCCCCCCCCTTTCACTTTCTCACTCCTTCTCTTGTGTCTAGGATCTATGAGTTTCTTCTATATTTTCTGGTTCTTTTCCAGCTTCACTTGTTCACTTGTTTCCTCTATAAACCCAAGCAATTTGCAGAGAACAGTCTTCACATCTCTGTTGCAAACAAATAGGTGATGGAAAACTTTTCTTGCCCTTTGGATTCTTAATTTTTGATTATTCTAATGTAGGCAATTATACTTTCCCATTATCCACAGAAGCTGCTTTTATGATTAAAGTGAAAATTAAATTGTGTGCTGGGATGTTTTTCACTGGAGTCTTATTCCATGTAAAATCTCAGTGTATTTGCAATTGGAGTCTTTTTCTATATAGTATCACTTGTATATCTTTGTGCCTTAGATTATAGAGCTAAGTTTTTCCCCCCTAATTTTATATTTGAGATCAGCAATTACAGGCTTCCAATTGAATGCTCTGGAATCATCTGTGTGGTTTTTTTTTTTTTTTTAAATGTACATATTTACTTGAGAGGGATAAGGAGAGAGAGAGGAAGAGACATGCTGAGAGGCAGAGAGACAGAGAAACAGAGAGACAGAGAGGGAGAGAGAGAAAAAACTCCTACCCTCTGATTTGTTGCCTAATTGCTCATGAAGTCCAGGGTTGGACTAAAACTGAAGCCATAGACTGGGAACTCAATCTATGTATTCCATATGGGTAGCAGTGACTAAGTTACTGGAGGCATAACAGCTGAATCACTGAGTCTGCATAAGCAGAACTCTGAAGTCAGGAGTCAGAGGCTGGTTTAACCCAGAACTTCAATTTGGGATGATAGCCTCTTAACCAGGGTGTAAACTGTTAAGCCAAACTTTTGCCCTGGGAATAGCTTTCTAAAAGTACCAACAAAGCTACGCTTTGACAGAACTGAAATAAATGGTTATACTATAAGCTAAGGTTCTTTGCTAAAGCATTACTCACCAAATATTATCATCACTATTTCATTGATATTATTAATAATTCCATTGCTATTATTTACTGAGCACATACCATCTACTGGTATATTCACATGATATAACTACCTCCATGCTAGGAATTAGAAGACTAATAGTCAGAGTTTAAATGAGAGGCCCAAGTCACATAGTTAGCAAAGATTACTAGAATAGGATGAAAACCTGGTCATAAAAGCCTGATTTAAAAACACATGCACTTTGCACTATAATCTACTGTTACAAATTAAGATTAACAATAGAAGGAAGCATCTCCTCTTCTTTTTTAAAAAAATTATTTATTTATTTGGGAGATAGAGTTACAGAGAGAGAGAAAGAGGGAGAGATAGAGAGAGGGTTCTTCCATCTGCCAGTTCACTCCCCAAATGGTCACAATGGCCAGAGCTGGGCCGATTTGAATCCAGGAGCCAGCAGCTTCCTCCAGGTCTCCTATGTGGGTGCAGGAACCCAGCATTTGGGCCATCCTCTGCTGCTTTCCCAAGCCATTAGTAGGGAGCTGAATCACAAGTGGTGCAGCCGAGACTCAAACTGGCGCCCATATGGGATGCGGGAGCTGCAGGCGGAGGCTTAACCTACTACACCACGGTGCTGGCCCCAGCATCTCCTTTTCCACTACATTTGACGTTTATTGAATATAACAGTCTTTGGGAGGTCGTAGCATAAGCTAACAAAAATTACAAACATGTTAAACTAAACTAGGCAGTACCTACAATGCAATACTTATAATGCAAGAACAATTGGAAGCATGATAAGTGAAATAATAAAGGAAAGATACAGGAAGATTAAGATTAAGGTAATTTTCACTAATAATGATTGCTGTATTTTGAAAGGACCATCACATTTTCAATGAGTTCTATGTATCTGATCTTCTTAAAATTCCAGTGAATTAGGTATTTCTTCCCCTCCTCACAAACAAGGACATTGAAACCCTAGAGTGATAAGGATTCTGCCTAAAGTAGATTCAAGTATTGAATTTATTCAAGTATTGAATAAAACTGTATTTATTAATAGTTTTATTGAATTTATAATATTAATATATATGTAATATTATATATTGTTAATATAATAATAAAATTAATAAAATAGCTATAATTAAGTGGTTTAATGTAATCAAATTGAGATTTGAGATCTGATCAACATAACCAGTTCATGTAATCTTTCCTGATATGAAGGAAATAAAGCAAGGAATTATAATAATGCATAGAGAGGGGAACATGGGATGTGAAGATGGCTGGGTGATTCAGAGAGTAGAGTTGGAGAAGAGCTCTTTTAGAAGGTCACATTTGCACATTTGTGGGAAGAACAGAGACATGAAATAATCCTCATAAGAACATTTCTGATGAAGGACAAAGATGAAATACTTAGAGGAAAGAGAGTGCCATGTGCAAGGAACTAAAAAAAAAAAAATTCAGGATTTCTAGAACACATGACAAAGTTAGAGAGGCAACGGTCTAATTGTGCAGGGTTTTGCAGAACGCCAAAATTTATATTTTAAGTGAAATAGGAAAACATTAGAAGATTTAAAGAAAGAAAATATTATTATCCTCTATAAATTTTTGTTTTTGTTTTGTTTTTTAAATCTGAAGAATTGAGCAGTAAATATGGATACAGGAATATCATTTAGGAGGCCATGGTAGTAACCCAAATCAACCAAGATGGTAGCTTGGGTTATGGTGGTTCCAATGGAATTGAAAAGAGTTGATGGATGTATTTTGGACAAAGAATCAAAAAAATTATGCTTAGTGACTAGTTGTAAGGGTGAGGGAAATGGAAGAATGAATAATTACTTATCAGGGTTTTCTGTAAGCCCTAGGGAGAAACTGAGCCTTTTCCTGAGATGAAGAAGTCATGAGACTGTTAAGGAACATCTGTTTTTTTCATACAATTTGTTGAATTCTTTATTTAGTATAGAATTAATCTTCTGTGTATAAATTTAATTAAAAATAGTCCTTAGTAAAAAGAAAGGCTGGGAATAGGAGAGGGAGGAGGAAAAGGGGTGGGAGTGTGAATGGGAAAGCAGGTAGTGTGGGAATAATCACTATGTTCCTGAAGTTGTATTTATGAAATGCATGAAGTTTGTATTCCTTAAATAAAAGGTTTCTTTGGGAAAAAAAAGTCATGAGAATCTAGAGTTTGTAAAAATGATAGATGAGTTACCAAGAATTTCATTCAAGTCATACAACCAACTCTGTGGAGGACACACTGAAGACCCATAGTGGATGTCGGACATCATGAGTAGTGTCATGAGGGAGATTTTTAAAGCAAGAATCTTAAGTGTATGTTTAGACATTGATGGGTGATATCCACCAGAGATAGAAGGATCCATCAGCAGGAGAGACTGAGAATCACTGAAGCAAAATCCCTGAAGCAATGAGAGTGCCTGGGATGTGATTTAACAGAAAATTAGAAAAGCATCTAAGATCAAAGTTCAATAACAGCCTTATGAAGAAGTTCAATGTCAATTTCAGGTACTTGTGATTATGTGGGGGGAGCACAGGAAACTTTTTTATGGCTGATTCTCTCTCTCTCTCTCTCTCTCTCTCTCTTTTTTTTTTTTTTTTTTTTTTTTTTTTTTTTTTTTTTTTAAGAAAAAGACAAAGCAAGAGGAAGCAAGTTGTTAGGTGGGAGGCTGGAGAAAGAGATTTTGGAAATTCATTGAGAGGAGACAACATGAACCAGTTACATAAAAAGTCATGAGAAAAGGGCTATTGTGACAATGGGTTAAGCCACCACTTGCAGTACTGGCATGCCATATCAGAGCATCATTTAGAGAGTTGGTGCTGAGCTTTCTGATCCACCTCTGGCCTGGCTTTTGAGGACATCTGGGTAGTGAGTGAGCAGATGAAATACTGTTTTTACTCTCTATCCCTCCCTTTCTATCACTCTGCCTCTCAAGTAAATAAAATAAATCTTAGGGGAAAATGTGCAAGGATTGGAAATATGAGATTGGCAAAAAGCACTGGATCTTCCTTGTAGTTGGGGATCATTCATTTCAAGAGGGGTCCCATGAATTTTCCCACCTGTAATCAGTCATACGTGAGAGAGGGCAGGGGAGACAGAATATCCTTTCCTTCATAAAACATCAGAGGAGAGAGAGAATGTATAGATGATAAAACAAAAATAAAGACTATGCACAATTGAATTACTTCAGATGCTACCGAAGGTCAGAGTTGAGAGCAAGAAATGTGACTGACTTGAGTAAATGAGAAGACTACAAATATAAATAAATGTGAAAATATTAAGTAAGTATGGAAAAGGAACATATATGTGCAGAGGAGCTAATTGGTTTATCATTATCTCATAATTCTTACTGCTATCAAAATTTTCAAATTCAAGAGAGAAAATAGAATCTTAAAATATTCTGATTATAGTAGTAATATTGGCATAATATATACATATATAATGAAATTACAGGGTCTGGCACTGTGGTACAGCGGCTTACAGCCCTGGCCCGAAGCGCTGGCATCCCATATGGGCACCGGTTCTAGTCCCAGCTGCTCCTCTTTCTATCCAGCTCTCTACTATGGCTTGGAAAAGCAGCAGAAGATGGCTCAAGTCCTTGGGCCCATGCACCCACATGGGAGACCCAGAAGAAGCTCCTGGCTCCTGGCTTCGGATCTGCCCAGCTCCGGCCGTTGTGGCCATCTGAGGAGTGAACCAGCAAATGGAAGACTTTCTCTCTGTCTCTACCTCTCTCTGTAACTGTCTTTCAAATAAAATAATAAAAAAGAAATTACAATGTAAACTATTAGTTATTAGATAGTATATTATACTATACAATATACTTCACAAAATACTTCATAATTCTAACTTTTATAATTGTATGAGCATTGTGATTGATTTTCATTACTTATCATCTGTCATTCTGACAAATTTCCATAGTAGTCATTACTATTCTTCCAATTTTACAGACAAGGAAGTAAAACAAAGGTTATTACGTCACGTGCTCGAGATTCTAGAATCGGCAATTAGCAGAAATAGGATTCAAATTCAGAGGTGCCTGTGTTCTTTCAAATAATCAACAACATTGCTCCTCGGCGTAGAGTTGGCCAACTGCTTACATCCTTGCAGATTCATGAGCAAATATTTTCATCAGTGCTTTTGAATGCGCAGTGTCTTTGTATATGCATCTAGCAATATGATGATATTAAAAGGTCCAATGTAATTAGAGTATCATTTTTCTTCTTTGCTGTATGTTGGTTCTCTAAAGTCAAGAACTTTTGAAAAAATCATTCATTTATTTGTTTTATCTATTTGAAAAGGAAAGAGACAGAAAGACACAGAGATCACCCATCCTCTGCTTTACACTCCATAAGACTACAAGAGCCCAGGGTTGGGCCAGGCTGAGGCAAGGAAATCAATCAATGTCTCCCATGTAGAGATCTGAATATGCAATTACTGTGAACATCTGATGCTGTATCTGAAAACTAGAGATCCAAAAGGAACATGAAGTCTGAGGCAAGACCTGCAGTGCTTATAAGTCTGACCATATTTACTACTTCAGAAGACAAATCTGTTTGTGCTTCTGAACAGGAGATTTTAATTGTGTCACAGGAGGGGATGACACAATCTACAAGGCATCTGACTCCTTAGACACAACTTGGGTATAAACAACTTAGTTGTCCCTTACACAACAAGGTCAATGTTGGAGTAATCTCACTGAGTCAATCTCATCAACACTTGTGTTTACACTTTGTGTCCCTCAGATGGACATGTGATTACAAAGTTTAGGGTGATGATAAAAAGAATGAGGTGAGAGCCATTCCTTGAAGTCTGTCTCTGGACAAGTAGCACCAGCAGGGTACAGTGTGAGAATGAAACATTCTGTTCTCTTCTGAACTTGTTGAAATGTATCTCTGATGGACTATGAAATTGCCTCCCATATTATTGACAACTTGTCAGTTTATTAGAGAAATCTGTGTGAAGGTAAAGAATAGGAGTTGAACCAAGTTGGCAGGGGATGCCCAGAAAGTTAAATATTCTGCAAACAACAACATTCAATTTTCTTAAAAGTGGAGAGGAAAAAAAATCAAAAGAAAGTGTCCACTGGGGTCACTAAAAATTTAATGTAAATGTAGCTGTCATTGGTGAATTCAAGGAAAACATAAAACAGTTTTTGGAATACTATCCAACTCAAAAAACAAAGGTATGTATAAGCTCTCTTTTCTTGATTTTGAAGAATGTAGATTACTCGGCTGGTGCCATGGCTCAACAGGCTAATCCTCCACCTAGCGGCGCCGGCACACCGGGTTCTAGTCCCGGTCAGGGCGCTGGATTCTGTCCCGGTTGCCCCTCTTCTAGGCCAGCTCTCTGCTATGGCCCGGGAGTGCAGTGGAGGATGGCCCAAGTGCTTGGGCCCTGCACCCGCATGGGAGACCAGGAGAAGCACCTGGCTCCTGCCTTTGAATCAGCGTGGTGCACGGGCCGCGGCGGCCATTGGAGGGTGAACCAACGGCAAAGGAAGACCTTTCTTTCTGTCTCTCTCTCTTTCTATCCACTCTGCCTGTCAAAAAAAAAAAAAAAGAATGTAGATTACTCAATGAATCTTTTAATCTAAGATAGCTGCACTCTGTCTCCTAGAACACAACTGGAATATGCATTTCTCCCATATCCATATCATGTTATCTTTTTGAAAAAAATAATGTAATGGATGCTTAGAGAAGGTATAGTAAGCACATGTATCAGTTTCTGGGAGCCAAATGAAATAAAACATTCTAAATCAAAATGCATATAGTTATATGACTTAAAAAATGTATAATTGCTATTTTGCCAGATTTATCCAAGAATGGATGCAACAATGTTTGTGTTCTTAGCTATTTTTCCAGAACTTTATATCTGTTCCATTAAAAGACAGATGATATTTCTCTTCTTCTGAGAAAGGAATTGGTCTTTGTGACTACTCCTTGAAACATGTAGATTATAACAGAGGTGGTGTAGTGTGAGTTCTGAGACTAAGTCATAAGCAATGATAGAGTTTCTGAATGCCTTTCCTCATAGCATGTGCCATGGAAACTCTGAGCTTCCATGCAGGAAGACTACTTTTCATGCTAGAGAAACCAGTGAGAAAGACGACAGAGTTAGAGCTAGAGATAGAGATGGAACGGGACATGACATGGACAGAGAGACAGAAATGTGGATGGAGACAGGAACAAGGAATTTAACTGTTCTGCATGCCTGATTTTGATTCTTCCTACCCCAGGTTAGAAACGTATGGGCAAGTAATCCTTTATGTGATTCTAGTTTCAGTCTTCAAATTGCCCGGGCTGACACCAAGCAGAACAAAGCAAGTCCTCATTAAAAAAAAATAGATGTTTTTGGGCTGGCGCTGTGACTCAATAGGCTAATCCTCTGCCTGCGGTGCTGGCACACGGGGTTCTAGTCCCGGTTGCTCCTCTTCCAGTCCAGCTCTCTGCTGTGGCCCGGGAAGGCAGTGGAGGATGGCCCAGGTTCTTGGGCCCTGCACCCGCATGGGAGACCAGGAGAAGCACCTGGCTTCTGGCTTCGGATCAGCACGGTGCGCCAGCGACAGCGGCCATTGTGGGGTGAACCAATGGAAAAAGGAAGACCTTTCTCTCTGTCTCTCTCTTTCACTGTCCACTCTGCCTGTCAAAAAAAAAAAAATGTTTTCTTTTTTAAATCCACTACATGTAGGGATATTTTGTTTCACAGAATGAGATAATAAGTATAGTAATAAACTACTAAACTGTTATAAAAATAAGGGGAAATGTAACATGCATCTTTTAACTATTGAGGCTGAATGGGGCATAGGGGCCTTTTAGACTAATTTTTGTTATTTTGTAGAACACTGAACTCTCCAGCAGTTTTGTCATCATATTAACATAGCAATGAAAAACAACAGGAGACTTAACTGCTTCTTAGGGCTTCTTTTATTCCTGTTTAACATCATGAAACTCCATTCCTTTTTTGAAACACCCACCTTTAAGTGAACAATGAATCTGATAATCTCATGAACCCCACACATTTCGCATCCTTGAAGTAATTTACCAGTAGCATCACTGAAACTGAAACTTAATATGAAATATTTCCTGATAATTAGAATCATGACAGCAATATATATAGTCTTTTTGTAGTTAGCATGGGAAAGTAAAGAACAAGACTCCCTAGTGTCAACTGAAAGCCCAGTTGTTTTCATCTTCATGTTCTCAAAGCTAGGTTTTAGTAAATCTGTGAGTCCTTGTTTCACGTGTGGATATGCCCATCACTAGAATGTTTACATAGTATCAGAATTGCATAAAACATGATTGTTTATTTTTATTTAGCAGAAACCAAAGAAACAGAAACACCTAGATAAGCTGCTTAAGCAATAAATGGATGACTTAATGGAAATTCCACAGTGATATATTTTAATGTGAATAATTGATCCAATAGCTTAAATGGTATGAGCAGACAAGGATTCTCTCCCCCTCTTTCTACTTCTGAGCTTCAATCTGTGGATTTGTTTATTCCCAGCCAATTTTCCCCCTAACTGTCCCAAAATGGCAACCAGTGGGACTTACGTGTGCATAATTCCCCATCATTCCCCTTTCCCAAGCATTGAATGAAAGTCCTTGTTTATGTGGATTAAGTTAAATGACATATATGTCATTGAATGAATATTGGAGGATAGTAATGGAGCTAAGGATTAGCTTAGGCTCAAGCCCCATTCTTGTTTATGAAGAGAGGGAAGTACTCACTGTAGCCCCACTCAATTAGAATATTATTGTACAACACTGAGTTGTCAAAGTCATAAAAATGATGTTATCTTTTTAAAAAAGATTTACTTATTTGCTTGAGAGGCAGAGTTACAGAGAGAAGAGAGACAGAGAGAGAGGTCCTCCATCTACTGGTTCACTTCAGATGGGCTGATCTGAAGTCAGGAGACAGGAGCTTCCTTCAGATCCCCCAGTGGGTGCAGGGGCCCAAGCACTTGGTTGCCATCAGCAGGGAGTTGAATTGGAAGAGGAGTAGCTGGATCAGAAGAGGAGCAGAAACAAGTTGAACTGGTGTCCATATGGGATGCCGGCTCAACAGGCAGATGCTCAACCTACTATGCCATAGCACCAGCCCCAAGGAAGAAATCTTGCCATTCACAACAACATGGATGGAAATGGAAGTCAGCATGTGTTAAGTGAAATAAGCCAACCATAGCAAAATAAGCATCACATGATCACACTCATATGGGAGGGTCTAAAAGAGGCAATGTTTTATAAGCTGAAAATACAATGGGAACCACCTGAGGCTAGAGAGGAATTCTCTAGGAATATTGGAGAGAGAAGTGGGTAATGAGTTATATCTAGATAGGAATAAAGTATTCTAAGTTTCTGTTTCACTGTAGGGTGACTACAGATAATTTTAATTAACCTTGTAATTCTCTACTGAGAAAAACCTGAAAGATATGATTTTGAATGTTTTCACCATAAAAAGTATCAAATGTTTGAAGAGATATATGTATTTACCCTGATTGGCCATTTCTATATTACTGTACACACACACAAACACACACATATCACATAGAACCCCATAAATATGGAAAAAAGTTTGTACATTAGTTTTTTTTTTTTTTTTCCATGAAAGGCAAAACAAAACTACAATAACAATGAGTTTGATCTTGGGTGATCAAACCTAGAAAAATCCACTGCAAAAATCCATTTAGGACCTAGTAGTTTTCAAAGTTTAGAAAAGCTAGAATTATCTAGTGAATTAATTCTTCCTTTTTATGGAACACTTCAAGTATATCTTTTGACCTATGTGATATAGTGTTCATTATTTATGGAAGTGTTCACTGCAGAAGAGTCTTGCACTTTTATAGCTTTTAAAGAGAGAAAAGCTGTAATTCTGAGTTATCTGGAATATCCCCTGTGTTGTCTCTTGTAAAATCTTTGGATGAAGTAAAATAATAACTTGTAGAAGATTGAGAATCAAGTGTCTTATGATTTATCCAGCTGCAAATTAGGCTAGTACAATTGGGTAATGAGAATAATAATAATAATACATGCTTAGGGTATTATAATACACAGTGGTAGAATAAAGGGAGCATTTCCCTCTGCTTCCTTGGACTGCAGAGAAAGCTTATTAGTCAAGTGACTGATGTGCTACTTTGACTTGTATTATTAAACATACGAAGAAAAAGGGTGGTTATGAAACTACTTCAATTAGACAGTGCACATCCCAGGGAAGTGAGGAGCTCAAAGAATATTTGGGTCACTGGAAAAGCTAAATTTCTTGGAAGTATATTTTTAAACCAAAGCTTTAGAAGTATTCTTATCCTACTGAAATATTTCTTATTTCACTGAATATGTTTGCATTTTAACTCTGAGTAAGGATGAGTTCCATGTATAGATGTAATCATCATATTTATAATCAACTGGAATCTATGAGAGGGTTGTTATTTTTAGTAAAATTAGGAAAAAAGGACCTTAGCAAAGGAGAAATAGAAATAAATCCATATAACAGCTAAAATAAAATTTTTATTAAAAATCTATATTATGCATATTATAAATAACCATTAATAATACATAATTATTTCAAAGATAAGTATTTAGCAATAGGGGAAGCATTTCATTGCACTTAGTTATAAAAGGTGTTATATTTAGCATTATAAAACCATAGCTGATTAAGCCAGCGTATCTTTATCTGGCTAGTTATTTGCTTTGTGTTAGGGGAAAGAATGTCATGTACAGATCAAGACTGTGAGTTTTTAAAATCTGTTGCTCCCATACACAATATGATGTGATGTGGGGACATATTACCTAGCCTCCATTTCCTTATATGTAAAATAAGGAAAATAACAACAGTCATCTTTTAGAATTGTTGGAGCTTTAAAAGTATTAAAATAGTAGTAGGTTTTTAGCAGTGCTTGCCACATAGTAAATATCAAAGAAATAAGAAATAATTAATTAGTAAGTGTTGAGGTTGATTCTTTCTGAGAGGAGAAGCACAGTGGGGGCAAGAGGCACAGAGTAACAGCACAGACACCAGGAGTCAGGTGAAAGCAGGCTAGAGGCAAGCAGCTTGCAAACTCATTTATTTCAGTTGGTACAGCAGCTTATTTAGCCAAAGCAGCCAATCTGGTCAAGGGGCGGTTTATGCCGTAACCAATTACTTATTGTTGCCAGGCAGGCTCCTTTGCCAGGTGGGTTCTGAAATCATTTCCTGAGTAACTGACGATCACTTGCCAGCAGCCATCTTGGCATGGCCTTCTCATTCCACCACATTTCCCCCTTTTCATTTATTTTTGAGCAACAGGAGGCATGATCCTTGGTCATACCATTGTTGACCCCTTTTCTATGTGGTCTCCTCATGTGGCTGTGCCTGTCTTAGGTTATCCCCCAGGGAATCTTACCCATTGTTGACTAACCAGCCCTCAAAATGAGAGACCACAGGAGTGCTTGCTCAGATGGGGGTAGGAATGAGGAACAATGGTAATCAGGAATGGTGTGACCCCACGCAGGCTATTGGCTGTTCGAATGGCTGACCAAAGCTAGTAGGGTATAAAGTAGTAACAGATGTGGCTGTGGGCAGGTCCTCAGGGTAGGATGATAGGGCAGCAGCTTTACAATCGGTGGCAGGTGCATCTGCTAACAAGGTGGGCTCTCAGTCTTGTTCAGCTGATTCTGGTTGAATATCAGTTGCAGGCTTGACGTTTCTGGCTGGTACCAAAATGGGCTGTCCTGCATTCTCTGGAAAGACACAAGCATATCTTTGGCCCTTGGCCCCAGGTTAACCTTTGTGATCCCTTCCATTCTCCTGTCAGGGGGTTTTTCCACCTAACCATAGGGGCCAGAGTCTGAGATGGAAAGGATACCAATGTTTCTAAGTGGGGCTGACCCCTTGGGAATCAAAAGTAAGAAAATTGATAGTGAAAAGGACCTCAGTCAAAGCAAGCTGTGGCATATGATTGTTTTTCTGTCTTTGTAAGAGATCTTTAATCGTCCTCTGAATTCTTTCAAAGACTGCCTGTCCCTGTGGGTTGTATGGGATACCTGTGGCAGACTGTATGTTCCAGGACCTCAGGAAGGAATTAAATTCCTGTGATGTATACTCTGGTCCATTATCTGTCTTTATGGTCCAGGGGACACCAAGGACCAGCATGGCTGACTTAACCACCTTTATCACATTACTAGCCTTTTCTCCGGTTTGGACTTGGGAGCAAGGCCTCGTGGGTTCACTCCGCTTGTTGCAGTGGGCCTAACGAGGCGAAGGGGGCACAATTCTTGCAAGGGCACACTAGGTGTTTGCATTGGCTCATTGTTAGCTCCAGAAAAAGCGATTTTATGTTGCTTGCTGACATATGAAATTTTTGGTGTAGAATACAGGCTTGTTCTAGGTGTCTGATGGAAGCCATGTTGCAGGAGATAAGATGATCAACCTTTTCATTGCCTTGGAAAATAAAGCCAGGTAACCCAGTATGTGATCTTACGTGTGAGATATACCATAGGTGTTTTCTATTCTCAGTTAGCTCTTTAAGTGTTGTGAACATCTGGTCAATTTGCTTATTGGTCGGGTTAGAGACTGCAAAAGGGATCATCTTTGCTACCTATACTGAGTATTTGCTGTCTGAAAATATATTTACGGGCCAGTCCTGGCTAAGGAGTAGTACCTTGACTATTGCCCTTATTTCTCACAACTGTACTGATCCCCCGTGGGGTTCTACATGGATCTTATCTTTTTCTGTTGAGGATTTGATCACTACTCCAAACCGTGACTTGTTGTCATCCGAAAATGCACACAGTGCCTTGGGTATAGGTTGATTAGTGGAGAAAGGATGTTTTGGATAGTCTATTTCTAAGGTTTGTAACATCTGGAGTAGCCTGTCCAGTGGCAGGTGATTGTCAACCTGTCATGAGAAATTTATCATTAAAGTTTGAAAGAGCCTGCTATTCTGCATCAATGTGGACCGTTCTAATTGTGATAGGGGTAGGACTACTATGTCTGGCTCCATGTTAAATATCTTATTGGCATAATACCTTAATTTAAGTCCCATCATAAGGATGGCATCTACTTTGTTAACTATTTTATGACACTTGCTCCAGGCTATGTGTGCCCAAAAAGGTGTTCCATGTTGTTGCCAAATAACTCCTAAGGGGGCCTTGAGGGTAGATATGTTATGGCAAATAGAGGCACCTGAAGTTCATTAAGTGAGTATTTATGCTTGACTTTTAGGTTTGAGCCCATTGGAGATATATGGAAGGAGATTTGAAAACCCAGGAATTGAAAGGGAAGAAAATGTTGTACCTTTTCTGTACAAACTCAGGAACTATAAATTCCTTACTGTCTCACTTAGGCCTTCAGGGTTATCTCATTCTTGTGAGCAAGTAAGATATCATCCACATAATGTATGACCAAGCACTGATCTCTAAGTGTGCTGGTCACATGAGAAACAAGTAGTTTGACTAGGTGAGCATCCTTGGATTGAAAACTACTTTCCTCTGGATTCAGAATATTAGGAAAAGTGGTCCATTTCTACCTCACATTCTAGTATTTTAATAAATCTCATTACCAGTGTAATGTTAAATCCTTTTCATATTCCCTTTCCTTTTTTCAAAGTTTTTAAGAGTCAATCTCTTTTCCTCCAAAAATTTGAGCTTCACAAGGTATTTCTGGGTGTGAGTTCTCCTCGCTTTAACCTCTGTAATATGAGTGTCCTTTAATTTGGGAGAATAAATGGGCTTCATTTCTGAGAATTTACAGTAAGTAATCACTTGGATCCTTTCCTTTTTCCTTGTTTATTCCTCGCACTTTCTGTTTGGATATTTATATTTCAGGATGGATCTTTAATTTCTGTTTTTAACTAATTTTCTCAGCTTTCTCAATTCACTCTCTATTCTGAAACTTTTATTGAATTTTGTTATACCAACTTCAATGCCTGTAAAGGACTTAGAAAGTAACTGGCCTACAATACGTGTCACAGAAATGATGGTTTTTTTCCCTTCCTTTTTTTTTTTTTTTTTTTGTGCCTCCTCCTCTTCTTCCCATTCCTTTTTCTTTATTAACACTATTTCTCAAGCATCAAGTCTAAGTTAGGAGTTTTGACTAAGTACTCTATTTTCAGTTGTCTTCACATCCAGTAAATGTGAAACTCTCAGTTCAGGAACACAGCAAATAATTTATAAATGAAATGGACAGCTTCTTAAAATTACCATTTATTGGCCAGCGCCATGGCTCACTAGGCTAATCCTCCACCTGCGGCACCGGAACCCCAGATTCTAGTCACAGATGGGGCACCGGATTCTGTCCCAGTTGCTCCTCTTCCAGTCCAGCTCTCTGCTATGGCCCGGGAAGGCAGTGGAGGATGGCCCAAGTGCTTGGGCCTTGCACCTGCATGGGAGACCAGGAAGAAGCACCTGGCTCCTGGCTTCGGATCAGTGCAGTGTGCTGGCCGTACTGGCCATTTGGGGGTAAAACAACAGAAGGAAGACCTTTCTCTCTCTCTCTCTCACTGTATAACTGCCTGTCAAAATTTTTTTCAATTTTTTTTTTTTTGACAGGCAGAGTGGATAGTGAGAGAGAGAGACAGAGAGAAAGGTCTTCCTTTTTACCGTTGGTTCACCCTCCAATGGCCGCTGCAGACGGCTCATCGCGCTGATCCAAAGCCAGGAGCCAGGTGCTTCTCCTGATCTTCCATGCGGGTGCAGGGCCCAAGGACTTGGGCCATCCTCCACTGCCTTCCCGGGCCATAGCAGAGAGCTGGCCTGGAAGAGGGGCAACCGAGATAGAATCCGGCACCCCGACCGGGACTAGAACCCGGTGTGCCGGTGCCACAATGTGGAGGATTAGCCTGTTAAGCCACGGTGCCGGCCTCAAATTTTTTTTAAAAAAATTACCACATATTAACTATCTATTATGTGATGAAGACTCTGTTAAATAGCATCCCTTAAAACATTGAAACTAATAGTCAAAATAGCCCTGTAAGCTGATAATTTTAGTCTTACATGATTTTGCAAGTAAGGGCATCTCCTGATGTGTGCCCTGGACTGACACCTGAGGGACTGTCATTAACATAGCTGCTGCAATGCAGCCGTGAAAATGGAATTTAGTTAGAATTCTCACCAGAGATAGACATAAGAAGATACAAGCATGATTTACTCAGATGCAAGTATTTTTCATTTCATTGAGCACAGAAGAAAATAAATGAGATGCTGAAGAAAAAGCCTGGTGAACACTAGACCATATTAGACCTCCCTGTGGCAAATGATGGATCTGAAAAGCACTTTCCACCATGTGCAGAGGTGACATATCTCACTGCAGATTTTCCCTATTTGACCTCCCAATGACTTTCTGTCAAATGAAATGATATTTATTCATAAGATTAATGCGTGTATGCCATGATTTGCAACTGTGAGGCATTTTCATTCATGTATCTTGCACACATACCATTCAGGACACAGCTTTTATATTGAGCCAAATGAAATTCCTGACACTCTAGAGTTTATAACCTAAGGAGCAATAACTTCATATAGTTAAAAAATAATGCTCTTTGGATTCTATCTAAAAGTAACTGTGTGAAAGATTAAAAATGCGTTAGACACAAACATGGATGGTATTAACAAGATTATTTACCTCTATACATATACCGCAAGTCTTTGTTGAGTTGCTAGGATGCATTTGGTCTCTGAGGATATACTGGTAATCAAAATAGATACAGTCCAGACCTACATGGAGGTTAAAATATTTTGGAAGAATCAAAATAAACTTAAAGTATTGTAATATAAGAAAAACATAAGTGCTATGAAATGATGTTAGATTTTTTGGAAAAGATTTAATTTATTTACTTGAGAGGTAGGGTTACAGATAGAGAGACTGAGAGAAAGGTCTTCCATCCACTGGTTCATTCCCTAGATGGCCGCAATGGCCAACCCAAAGCCGGGAGCCTGGAGCTTCTTCCAGGTCTCCCATGCAGGTGCAGAGGCCCAAGCACATGGTCTATGCTCAGCTTCTTTCCCAGGCCATAGCAGAGAGTTGGATCAGAAGAGGAGCAACCTGGAACAGAACTAGCACCCATATGGGGTGCAAGAGCTGCAGATGGAGGCTTAGGCTACTATGCCACAGCAACAGTTTCTGTGTTAGATATTGAAAGATAATGTTATAAACCTTTGTAAAGGGATTCGGAAAAGATTTCATGGGGAAGGTAGCATCCAGCTGGGCCTTGAATATTGGATAAGAGTTATAGAGGAAGAACACTCTATATACCTTGGCAAGTGTTTGATTCTTGTGGGATACAATTGAAAGTTTTGCACATAAATTATGATTAGCCATGGAGACAAAATATAAACAACTAATTTTAATGCAAAGAGAACAAGAATATCTGAGTTAACTGTAGGCATGTATACACTTGTTCATCTTTATGTGAAAAGAATAGTTCATTGTAACTGCAGATCAGGAATGGCTTCTCAGTCAAGACTCCATGTGACTAACTTAGAAAGTAGAATATCATGTACAAAGTGGCTATTCAATGAATAGCCCTCCAAGGAAAGACAGTAGAGAAGTCATGGTAGATATAAATTATTTCACATGTTTAAAAGAAATAGAATCCTGGTATTATAGGCCTAGAACTCATCTATAGATGAGGCTATTCACAGATGTTGGAATAAATAAAGCAGAGATGTGATGCCTGATACAGTGCAGATTTGCATTATATTCAGGAAAACATCAATGAAAATAATTTTTTAAAGTTTACTTTTTCCTGAAAGAGTTATAACATAGATGTGAAGGAAACTATACTGTCCAGATCATTCATTTCTTGTATTAAAATGCAGTGACATTCAGTATGATATAGTGGAAAGAAAAGGGAGCATTGAGATAGAAGGCATGGGCAGGTTGATTAATGCCTCTGACACCTAATTTCCTCAAACCTCAGAAAAGAAAGATAATGACTCCTGACCTTGTCTACTTCATAGGGCTATTGCAAAGAACACAAGTATATAAATACAATGATGACAATATCTCTCAGAAAATATGAAAGCCTAATTATGAGATGGAATTTTCAAGGAGAAAATTTGAGCAAGGATGAATGTCTCTGAGAGGAATGCCTCACAGTAATGAGCTAGTCACCAATCAAGTTTATAATGTATGGGTATTGATGAAGGGTGTTTCCTCTGTGTCCACAACTGGATATCTCCCTCAAACTACACATGCTGTCATTTTGAGCACTACCCTCAAAACTTCCCGAATAGGAAGGAACCTCAGGCAGGAAAACAGAACAGTCATATTTTCCCAGGAATTTTTTTAACCACAATAATGCCATGCTTGAATTTTAAAAATTGACTCCTCTTTAACAACTTACACACTGTTTCTCAACAAGGCTCCCCAGTGACCAAAATGAGGACAATTCCATGTCTAAAAAAATGTCTGTTCATGGGATGTTGTTTTCAGGGTGACAGCTGCATGAGAAAACTGGTTAAAGGCTGACCCACAGCATATGGCCTTACAGATTTCTTGATATTTGCATACATAGCATTCTTGGCAATGTCAAGGGCAAGCAAGAAAGTGATTCATTAAACTTCTGCAATTGATTTCTACAGTATGTCAGCATCTTGTACATGAAGACCATTATTTCAGCTCTTTGTTAAAAGGGCAAAGATTCCTCCAAGTAAGGAATTTTGAAAACTGCTTATGTAGGTGCAAAGAGCTGATGATACAAACTATATCAGATTGTAGATTCAGTAGGAATACAATTGTTTAGCCTCAAATTGTAATCTGTCAGGGCCAGCATCATGAAATAGCTGGTTAAGACACTGCCTATGATGGGCTGGCATCTCGGCATTCCATGGGGACACTAGTTCAAGTCATGGCTGCTCCACTTCCAATCAAGCTCCCTGCTAATACACCAGGGAAACCAGTGCAAGATGGCCCAAGTGCTTGGGCCCCTGCACCCATGTGGGAAACCTGAAGAAGTTCTTGGCTCCTGGCTTTGGCCTAGCCCAACTCTGGCCTTTGCAGCTGTTTGGAGAGTGAACCAGTGGATGAAAGATCTCTCTCTCTCTCTCTGTTTTCTCCCTCACTCTCTATAGTCCTACCTTTCAAATACATAATATAAATAAATATTTTTTAAAGTTCAATCTTTGGAAAAAATGGTGCAACTAATAATAGTATTTTTTTTAAAGATTTATTTTATTTATTTGAAAGGCAGAGTTACAGATGAGGTAGAGACAGAGAGAGAGGTCTTCCATCCGCTGGTTCACTCCCCAGTTGGCCGCAACGACCAGAGCTGTGCTGATCCGAAGCCAGGATCCAGGAGCTTCCTCCAGGTCTGGAGCACACGGATGCAGGGGCCCAAGGACTTGGGCCATCTTCTACTGCTATCCCAAGCCATAGCAGAGAGCTGGATAGGAAGAGGAGCAGCTGGAACTAGAACTGGCGCCCACATGAGATGCCAGTGCTTTAGGCCAGAGCTTTCACCGGCTGTGCCACAAAGCCAGCCCTAATAATAGTATTTCTAAGTCTAAATTTACCCCTACTACTTTAGGGAATGTAGCTAAATAGCAATGTTAATTTTCTAGTTTGTTATTTGTCACTTACCGAGTCACTCACCCCAAGAACCTCATTGTCTAAACACATTTCTCTTTTTGGTCAAGCTAAATGGCAATACAGCTACAAAATTTTATTTACAGATGTCTTATTCCATTTCCGAACACCGTCACAAAAAGCACAGACTGGATAAATTATAAATTAACATGGTTCGTTTAGCTCATGGGTCTGAGTCCAGTGAGTCTAAAAGCATAGCACCAATACAGGCTAAGCTTCTTCTGAGAGTTTTATGTTGCTTCAGATCACAGTAAAAAGCTGAAGGGCAACCAGACACATGAGGGAGACAAACCATGATGTCATCCTCACTTTTGTGGTAACTCATCCTGTCTTCAAAAGTGGGAACTCATTTCCAGAAGAATTAAACAGTTTCCATGAAAAAAAAGGCAGTAGTCTCTCCTTTTTTAAATATTTATTTTATTTATTTGAAAGACAGAGTTACAGGGAGAGGTAGAGAAATAGAGCGAGGACTTCCATTTGCTGGTTCACTCCCCAGATGACCACAAAAGCCAGAGCTGAGCTGATCTGAAGCCAGGAGCCAGGAGCCAGGAGCTTGTTTTGGGTCTCCCACGTGGGTGCAGGAGCCCAGGGACTTGGGTCATCTTCTACTGCTTTCCCAGGCCATAGCAGAGAGCTGGATCCGAAGGGAGCAGCTGGGACTGGAACCAGCTCCCATATGGGATGCTGCAGCCCAGAGCTTTAATCCGCTATCCCACAGTGCTGGGCCGACATTACATCAAAGTTAACACTTCATGCTATGTAGCATTACTATTCTTGTTCTTTACTAAGCTAAGTGCTGGTAATCTTTTAGATTCTTATCAAATGTATATGTCTGTTTACTTTATTTTATTTTATCACTACTAGCACAAAATCCCTATGATATCAAAATCTTTAACTGCAACTAGATTTCCCAACATCTCTCCAGGACCCTATTTAATTTTCCATAGAAAATCATCTCTCAGGTGACTCTCAGTAATCAGGAACAGAATCTTTGCAAAACCAAATTCATTTCAGCACAGTTCCCACACCAGTCCCTACCCCAGAAATGTTAACATATCTTCTCCATTATTTTTAAATTTTTTCTACCAGATCTACTAGTTTTCTCACTTTTTAAACATGTACCATTCCATGTTTCTTAACTTGCTTTAATTACCATTTTCTTAAAACTATCTTGCAATCACTCTCCAAATTACTCTGTACTCTCTTATTCCCCAGATCCATCTCATTCAGAGATTTTGCTAAAGACTACCATGTATAATATCTATGGTGATGCATCCAAGTCCTCCTGCTCTTCCTTTGCTTGTCCTAAATCAATTAACACATTTCATTTTCAATGCACCTTCAGCACTAATTTCCATAATTATAAAAGATTGGTTCCTTTGCAATAGTGATTCTCACTACTAGCACAACTTACTGACTCATTGATAAAGAACTTTCTGTCACTAATTGACTACTGTAACCTCTTTCACCCTACTGGGTTATCTTTATTGTTTCCATTCCATGCCAATATTAACTCTCAGCATGTGCATGGGTGAATTTATGTGAATTTCAAAATTCAGTCTACACTATATGCTTTCATACCTATCTCAAAAAATGCATGGCCTTGCTCCTTTGAATATTGGGTTCCTCAAATCTAAGCTCTTTTAGTAATGAAACATTTCTTCATCTATCTCTTTACTATCCTCTACTGCAACAATTGTGCCTCTAATGCTGTTCAGCTTCCCCCAGGGCATGCATAGTGACTAGATAAATGACTTTGTTGGAATGATTACATTTTCTTTAAATACATCTCCAAAGGCTGGGTACAATATCAACCACCTTATTCCTAATTCCTATAAGTATTTGAAGAAAAAAAAAATTCAACGTGCCCAAGCACTTCCATTCTATAATCACGCTAAACTTTAAAGACAATAATATATTGACATATTATTTGCTATGAACACATTTTTCTCTCAACTGCCAGTTCTCCCTAGTTATTTATACATATTTTACCTTTCAACTTTCTTCCTAAAAAAGGATAACATTGTTAGTTTTTAAGGTACTACAAATCTGATTAGAAGATTTTTATTTTTTCTGCCATTTACATATGTTAAGATGGGTCTTTCATAAACCAAGGAAAAAGTTATTGCCTCTGTTGAATTGTTTTTGGCAATTATATTTCTTCTTTTCTAAAAATTAAGGCTATATTACAAAAATTTCCTCAAAAAAAAAAAAAACAAGCTCATATTGTAAGAGGACAGATGGCTTTCTTTTTTAAAAGTGTCTGGGTCAAAATTTCTACCTAACTCAAAAAAATCTTGCTGGAAATTTTTGTATAATTGCTATTTCCATTTTTTTTCTACCTCTCTGGTGGTAATAGATATAGGTGTAGAGAAATAAAAATTCCATACCTGGCAACAACTTTTTGTGTTTTGTGCCTTCTAAGGCAACGTTCTTTTACATTTAAAATATATTTTATTTTATTTTATTGGAAATATAGAGGGGCAAATTCTTCTATCCACTAGTTCCATCCCCAAATGCTCACAACAACCAGAACTAGGACAGGCTGAAGCCAAAAGTTCCACATGGATAGTAGGGACACAAGAACTTGAGACATAATCAGCTGCCTCCCGGGGTGTACATTAGCAAGAAGCTGGGTCAGAAGTTCAGCTGGAACTTGCACTCTGGAACTTCAATGCTGGATATGGACATCCAAAGTGGCATCTTAACCAGTAAGATATTCACCTTCTTTTACAATTTCTTAATGGGTGTTATTGCTTTGTAAGATCAAAAGTATTGAGTGCTGCCAATAGAAAATCAATATAAGAATAGATGAACTATAATCTGAAATTAGATAGGAAATTTTGAGAAATTCTCTACAGTAAGAGTGTGTGTGTGTGTATGTGTGTGTGTGTGTTTTACCAAGGATTAAGGAGTAAGGTGAAGATATTGGAAGGCATTTCAAAAGGAAATAAATTAGAAACTGTTAATGTATTGTTCTTGTGTCACATGCCCAGAATTTTGTTGCCGGCCTGATACCAATCTCATTTGTTGATATTGAGACTTACGGTTAGGTTGATATCACCTTGATCACTAACTCTGGGACATGGTCTCATTTTTTATATTTCTTTTTTTTTTTTTTTTTTGGACAGGCAGAGTGGACAGTGAGAGAGAGAGACAGAGAGAAAGGTCTTCCTTTTGCCATTGGTTCACCCTCCAGTGGCCGCCTGACTTCTCTAGGTTTTCTGATGAGTTCCATGAGTATCTTTAGAGAAACTAATTCAGCATTCCAACAACATTACTGGTAGAAATCAGACTCTCAAATTTGCCTAACACTTCCCTATATCCTTTAGAAATTAATATTTTGCACACTTATAAGATAGAAGACTATTTATTTGGAATTCCCTAGTTCAAAAAACTGTCAGTTGTATTGCCTGCCCTCCATTCTGTCCATGGGAAGGCTATTTCTTATAGGCAACACTGCTACAAGGTTGGGAATGCTATGGTGGAGAACCACAGATTCACGGCTAATGTAGTTGTCTTGACAAATAACATATGCCTCTGTTCCTTGTTGACCACTTCCCATGCTGGCTTACAAGAATATCACTAATTTCTTACTTTAAAAGCAACTTTATACTTTATGTGTATTGAACATATTTTCTTATTTTTGTTAATGTTTAGTCACTAAAGGCCTGCATCCTGGACTCTATACTTTATTCATTTTGAGGCTCTTAGAATGTGTTTGTTGCCTTTTCTTGAATTCAACTAATGTAAGACTCCTGAACCATAATTATGCCATCTACAGGGGACTGATTAGAGAAACTACTTCTCTGATAAAGAATGTTCCAAGATGCTGCAGATTTAATAATACAGGCCATTAATATAGAAAGGCTGCATTTCTGGAAAAGGAACTTTGTTTTTAATTTTTTTTTTCATTTTAGAGATCTCAGGTAGAAAAATAAGCGTGGACAGTCACATTTGATATACAAATGCAAAGAGAAGAAGATGGAAACTATTACCTATTTTTGGGCATATTCACAATACTGTATTCCTAATTATAAATGACTGATGTTGATAATAAAAAGGTAAAATTAAGAAAATGCAAAGATGTTGAAAATGACCTGTATTTCCACTCTTAACATATCTTCAATACTACTTGTATAATGTTTTAGTGTATATCCTTAAAAATATTACATCACACATCGTGGTGAATTTCATCAGTACAATTTCCAGACTGTCTGCATCCAAACTGTAGCTCTGGCACTTCCTAAGAGTGTAACTTGGGCAATCTATTTAATATGCTTTATTTGTTTACATAGTTGTAAATAAAAGTAAGTGTAATATTGTCCTATTTTTTTTTAGGATTAAATCAGTTAATACACACCAAGCTTTTAAAATTGTGACTGCTTACATTAATTTAGTTTTTGTTTCCATGTTTGACAATATCATTACTACATAATTGATGGGTTGAGTTTCTATGTGTAGCTTTTTCCCCAGTGGCCTTACAAACTGCTTTTTACACGTGGCTGTCTGTTTTGAACTGTGATAGCCTTATTGATAGACACTAAGATATTTAGTTTTTCTCGGTAATGAAATATGCACTTTCCTAATTTTTTCTTCAACCTATCAAATTTCTAAACAACAAGTGAATTATTTCCTTAGTGTTTTTATCTTAAGGTTTGTTTTTTATTTATTTGAAAGGCAGAGTTATAAAGAAAGGAGGAGAGACAGAGTTCTTCCATCTCCTGGTTCACTCCCAAATGGCTGCAATGGCAATGGCGAGGCTAGGCTGAAGCCACAAGTCCTAAGCTTCTTCAGATCTCCCACATGAGTGCAGGATCCTAAGCACACAGGCAAGCTTGCTCTGCTTCCCCAGGTGCATTAGCACAGAGCTGGATTGGAAATGGAGCAGCTGGGTCTTAAACCAGCACCCATACACTATGCAGGCATCACCAGCAGCATCCTTAGTGCATTTGAGAAATACTTTCATGTCAGGAATTTTTGGTTGATTCAAATTTGATCTTGAGGAAGGTGTCTAGTAATTCAAATATGTTCTTTTTGACTATGTTTTGTAATTTAGAAACAAACCAAACATTTTCTTTGACCATTAAAAATTTTCCATTTCTTAGATGTCTACTTACTAGACAAACCTACTTTCTTTTAAAATAAATAAGCTTCAATAATAAAGGAACACTATTTTGTTGTTCACAAGTTTAAAAATCATGGAACTTTTTTTTTTTTTTTCAAAATTCAATTTAAATGCTGGTATAGGGCTAAGGTCTATACCACCTTTGTTTTTTGTTTTTGTTTTTGTTTTTTACATTTTAGGCTTTTATTTAGTGAGAAAGATACATAGAAGAGTGAGAGCTTTATTTAAGAGAGAGAAAGAGGTAAATCTGGGTTCATACCGAGCACCAGGAACCAGCCATGTGGAGGAGCATCTAGGCCTGGAAGTCTAGGGCGAGTGGCCTGAGGGCCACGAGCCAGAGGTGCAGGGCTACAGCAAGCCCCCTCCTGGCAAGAGGCCAGGGCCAAAGAGAAGGGCCGGAACACACCATGTCCCAGGCTTTTAACCCACTTCCAAAGGGGAGTGGTTAATTAACCTGATTGGCTGGTGGGCACCCAGGTGTGGCCAGGTAGGGGCATGTGGTCACACAGGGGTGTGGCGAAGGCGTGGTCTGGAAGACCACAAACCTAATGGATTTTTTTTTTTTTTTGACAGGCAGAGTGGACAGTGAGAGAGAGAGAGAGAGAGAGACAGAGAGAAAGGTCTTCCTTTTTGCCGTTGGTCCACCCTCCAATGGCCACCGCGGCCAGCACACCGCGCTGATCTGAAGGCAGGAGCCAGATGCATCTCCTGGTCTCCATGGGGTGCAGGGCCCAAGCACTTGGGCCATCCTCCACTGCACTTCCAGGCCATAGCAGAGAGCTGGCCTGGAAGAGGGGCAACCGGGACAGAATCCGGCGTCCCGACCGGGACTAGAACCCTGTGTGCCGGCTCCGCAAGGTGGAGGATTAGACTGTTGAGCCACAGCGCCAGCCATAAAACCTAATGGATTTTAACCTGTATGCCTGCCTACTTCATTCCCCCCTCAGACTCCATCCCTTAATCCTAAGGGAAGTTGATGGGCGTTGAATCATCTCTTCTGTAACTGCTTCCTGCTTATGAGGGGCGTAGTGCAGGCCCTGCATATCCAGGGTCTGAAGTCTCTGCCTATCCTATCTAGCAAATTTGCTTTGTGAGCTGGAGCAGTCTCAATCTGTGTCCCCTGCATGGTCAGTTACTCCCAGAAGCCGAGTTCTGAAACATATAAGCTTGTTAATTAGCAAAGGCAAAACTGGAGCAAAACCAATTGTAGGTGGGGTGCCCCTTGAGGTGAAAATAACATATCTTACAGATCCCCAGATAGTGGGTAATGATAGGCTACCCCTATGTAAATTATAAACCCATTGAGCTTGAGTATAGAGAATTATAATAGAAGAAATTATCGGGTAGCTTTATCATCAATAACAGTTCCCAGAAATAATCAAGAAAGGCAGGTACAGCATGTTTGCCTTAAGGAAACAAAGGCAAAAGTTTTACTTATCCTTTTTGCTTTGAAGTACTTAAGGTTTCAAATTGGTTTACAGGAATTTTCAGGCATGTCTTTCGCATTCACCTGTGAAGACTTAAGAGGTAGAAGTTTAACCCTAATTTCACGGAGGTAGTTGTGCTCAAAAGCACCTGGCAAGGTCCCTTCAATTTACACTGAAGCTGATCTGAAGAGGATCTGCTTATGAATGGCTTGCTCAGGAATTCCTAACGTTGGAGGTGTTTGTTAAAATCTCCTTGATTCCTTGGAAGACCTTTTGTAGCTCCCCTGTCCAGCACAGTGTCTGTTTCAGAGGATTTTAAGCAAACACAAGGCTTAGAATCCAAATCCTGGAATCCATAGCAACTTTTGTAGCTAAAAAACCCTTTTCAGTATGGGGTCTGCATCAGGGCTTCTTTAAAGCTATATACAAAAGTTTGAATCCAGATCTTGGAATCCAGATTCCACAGAATCCTGTCATCAGCAATTCCCAATACCAGAGCTTTAGTTAGAAGCTCCTTAGTTCTCTGTAACAACTTTTGCTGCTACCCTTTTCAGTATGGAGACTGCATCAGGGCATCTTTAAAGCTATACACAAAAGCCTGGAATCCAAATCTTGGAACCCAAAGTCTACAGAATTTTGTCATTCTCAGAAATCTCCTCAGCTGCCTTTTAATATCTGACCCTATGTTAACACATACGAGATAGGAATTTTACAGAGAGACATGTATCCCAGATTTTACATTTGAGGCACTTACTAAACTTTAAAGAAATACCTAAAAACACAGGCAATGGAGTTTGACACTTAGACATACTAGAACTTATGATGCATAATATCACAATAGAACAAAGCAAATCTTTGGGATCAAGTTTTACCATTAAAGTTAATACTGTAGCTCTTTTGAGAACAGAGGTCCTACATGGGAAGTTAGTACACAGTGACTCCTGTCGTTAATTTAACAGTTAACACTCTTACGTGTGATGTCAGTGATCACCCGAGGTTCTTGACATGAGCTGCCAAGGCTATGGAAGCCTTTTGAGTTCCACAAACTTCCATCAGTATTCAGACAAGGCCATAAGCAAAGTGGAAGTTCTCTCCTCCCTCTGGAGAAAAGTACATCCTTCTTTGATGGCCACTCTTTTCCACTGGGGTCTCACCCAGGGAGGTTCTCCAAGTAGGGACACTTTATCCATGAGTGTCCTGGCTTTCCATGCCTGAAATGCTCTTGTGGGCTTTCTAGCCAGGCCAGAATGCCTTTAGGGCTGATTTTGAGGTCACTGAGTGCTACTTAAAGCGATTGCCACTCTATGAGACTGCTGTACAGACTCCTTCCCATGTTGGAGCATTTACTCCTCTTTAATTTTATTATTAGTAGTAGTAAACACTTAATCCTATTGACATGATCACTTTAACACTTAATCCCACCTATATGATCATTTTAAAATTTAAGATGTTACCATTACCATCTAGCCCAAGGAGATTTGTGATCCCACAGCAAATTTTAAACTGTACCCTTATTAGTAAGTCCGTAAGAATGCATGCAGAGCTATACAGCTTTATAGTCTCTCTGTAGGACTGAGCACCAGGAACCAGCCACGTGGAGGAGCATGTAGGCCTGAAAGCCTAGGGCGGGTAGCCGGAGGGCCATGCGCCCTGGAGGCGCAGGGCTACAGCAAGCCCCCTCCTGGCAAGAGGCCAGGGCCAAAGAGAAGCTATACCACCTTTGATTATGTAGTGAAGAGGGAAAAATTTCCAAGGGCCAGTTCTGTGGCATAGTAGGTAAAGCTGCCCCCTGCCGTGACAGCATCCCATATGGACGCCAGTTCGAGACCTGGCTGCTCCACTTCCAATTCTGCTCCCTGCTATGGCCTGCGAAAGCAGTAGAAGATGGCCCAAGTCCTTGGGTCCCTGCATCCACGTGGGAGACCCAGAAAAAGCACCTGGCTCCTAACTTCGGATCAGCCCAGCTCCAGTCATTGTGGTCATTTGGGGAGTGAACCAGTGGATAGCAGACCTCTCTAACTCTCTTTGCCTCTCCTTCTCTCTGTGTGTAACTCGGACTTTCAAGTAAAATAAATAAATCTTTAAAAAAAATTTTCCAATGTGTTGCTCAGTCTTCTATCCTTATAATTATATAAGTGAAAACTTGAAACAATACTTAGAGGTTTAGAACTGCTTGGAGGAGGAAGAGAGATACACAAAATTTTAGTTCAATAACAAATGTGTTGAGAGGTTTTCAGCAGTCATGAACTATCTCCGGCTATTTAAATATTATAACAAACAAGAGACTAACCAACTTAATACTCAAGAGATTTTACTGAATCTTGATTCATTCTCAAACCCAGAAGAGAAGAGCACTAGTGTGAAGACATCCTCTTCATAGAGCTGTTTCACATCTTCTTTTTCCATTCCTGCATCAAAACAGAGATGAATTAGCAAATGTATTTCATAAAATTCAAGTATGTCTGTTACACAAAAGGAAGATTGCCTAGCTATTCACTTACCAATAAATCTTTCAGTTGGTGATAATTTAAAAAGTTGTGAAAATTCAATCAGAAAATAATTTTACTTGGGTATAAAAATTTTGAATTCCATGGATAGTTTTTTATAATATACATTTTCACAAACTTTTTGAACATGCCTCATATGCATGGATTTCAATTTTATTTTTACCAAGATAAAAATCTAGTTCAATTTTCTACAAACACTTTGAAGTCCCTTTGTAAATCAGTCAGAACCTAACGGTTCTTTGTGCAGAAACACTATTTTTGTTGGTGCTTTTGATAATGATTATAAAACTTTGTGGGGCATCCAGAATAATTGAAGAACAATGTGTAGAAAATTATCCATTCTAGTAGCCCTATCCCTTGTACATCAATTTCTGTATTTTATCAGAAACAAGACTTCCTGAACTCCTAAGACATAAAAAAAGGAGAGAGAAACTCATTTGACAGAGTAACTTCATTGTTTTTTACAATGTGAGAAATGTTAACAAATTACTATGGAAATTATTGAATAATCTTTAGAGTTTATAACCGATGTGACAAAAATTTTGTCATTGGCCAGTGATTTTGCTTTTACTACCCAAAAGTAGCCACATACACTTTATTCCCATGTAACAGGACAGTGAGAAATTTCAGGGAGAAACTTGGGAGGAGAGAGGAGTCTTTTCAATAATACTCATCTGGAACAAGGGAAACAAAAGGGCTTACAGCTTTGCATCAAATGCACGTGGAAACAAAATGTACCTTACATTATTTTATGCACTTTTCCGAATGAACCAAGACCTCTGATTAAATAATGTGGGCTTTTGGTTTCCTACAATTGCAAGGACTATCAATAGAAGCTTTGTGACAGTCTTATTAGGCCCAATTGGAGCTATAATTAACCACTGGGGACAAGCAAAACTTTCCTAAAAATCTATTATGGTTAATTTTCACAGAACATCTTGAAAACCTTACAGGAGACATTAATATAGTAGTCTTCCTATTGATAATCAACAGATCACAAACATTAATGCGTTTTCCCAACAGGTATTATTTAAATAGAACACTTTGTTGATGTGGGACTTCAACACACAGGATTGAGTACCTCAAAGGTGTGTTTTACAGAGATTTTAGGCCAATGGAGAATTCCTGATGAGATGTTCTTGTCATTGCTCCTATTGAAAATGGTCATAAGGGAAAAATCTCCACAGCTTCATTCGGTTAAGGCACATGAGGATTTGAACTGTGTGCTTGCTTTGGAGAGAACTGTGCAACCAGTGCAGACAGAGAAGGAAGGAATTTAGCTGTTTAGTTAAGAGTCAGAGCCATGTGTGCAAGATGTTTGTATTTGGAATTTGTGATCAACTCAACCAACGAAAATTCACAAAAGAACTCAAATTTGTATACTCAAATATACATAAATGGAAATAGTTAAATTTTATATACATCATCATGTTCTTGAGCAGATACAGGTAATATAAGGTTCTTGTCTAAGTCTATGTCTAATCATATTTTGGCAATAATTTTAATTTGCCAATAAAAACTTCAAGTAGTAATTACTGGGTAAAAACTCTTAAACCAGTAAATTTGTTTATGCCTCCAAGATCTTCCCATCTACTTCTGCAATACTTTTTCTGAGTAAAAATCCAGTTTCATCACTCCATCACATGGACCCCTTCAATAACAATTACTCGTTTTTTCTTTTTTTTCTTCTTCTTTTTTTTTTTTTTTTTTTTTTGGACAGGCAGAGTGGACAGTGAGAGAGAGAGACAGAGAGAAAGGTCTTCCTTTTGCCGTTGGTTCACCTTCCAATGGCTGCCGCAGCCGGCACATGGCACATGATCCGAAGCCATGAGCCAGGTGCTTCTCCTGGTCTCCCATGTGGGTGCAGGGCCCAAGAACTTGGGCCATCCTCCACTGCACTCCCGGGCCCCAGCAGAGAGCTGGCCTGGAAGAGGGGCAACCGGGACAGAATCCAGAGCCCTGACCGGGACTAGAACCTGGGGTGCCGGCACCACAGGCGGAGGATTAGCCTATTGAGCCACGGCACCGGCCAATTACTCATATTTTTAAATAGGGGATGAGAGCCATTATAATCTAGCCAGTTTTACAGATACCGATTTAATCCTTTAATTTTCTAATATTGTTCCAATCTTATAAGTTACTTAAAATTTCAAGAAGTCTTCATATCCTTTTCAATCTTGTCCTTGCTTTCTTTCGATCTGAAAATCCCCTGCTCAATATTTCAAAGTTTAGAACTTCAGGCACACACCTGAGGCTAACTATTCTTATAATTTGTTTTTTTCACCTATCCTTGTCTGTTGCTACATGTTAGGTTAATGCTTCCCAAAACTGTTTTAATGTGGCATTGTGTGTCTGATTCTACTATGTGATGTCTACTCTTGGTGGGCGAGGATTATGTATCCTCAATGTATAGAAAATTTCTAGCCCATCTTCTTTACATTGTGATATTGAATAAAGACTTGTAAGTGTACTATTTAGCATACTTGTTTATTTCATCTTGAAAAACATTTGTATACACTGTCTCAATAAGGGATGTGATTTTTCTGAGTTAAAACATGAACAGAGAGGTAGGCATTTGGCAGAGTGGTTAAGATGCCATCTGGGAAACCCTCATCCCATATCATAATGTCAGGGTCAAGTTCTAGCTCTGTCTCTAATTCCAGCTTCCTCCTGATGTTCACCTTGGGAAACAGTAGATGATGGATCAAGTATTTGAGTCCTTGCCACCCACATGGGAGACATAGATTGAGTTTCTGTCTCCTGGTTTTGCCTAACCCAGTCTTGATTGTTGTGGATACTGGAGGAATGTGGATGGGAGTCTCTCTCTCTCTCTCTCTCTCTCTCTCTCTCTCTCTCCCTCTCTCTCCCTGTCTCTCAATTCACTTTCTCTCTCTCTCTCCCTCTCTCTCTCTCCCTCTCTCTCAATTCTCTCTCTCTCTCTCCTCTGTATGTGTGTATGTGTGTGTGTAACTCTTTTCAATTAAGTGAAAAGAAATAAATTCACAATTTTTTTTGACAGGCAGAGTGGACAGTGAGAGAGAGACAGAGAGAAAGGTCTTCCTTTTGCCATTGGTTCACCCTCCAATGGCCGCCGCGGTAGGCGCGCTGCGGTTGGCGCACCGCGCTGATCCGATGGCAGGAGCCAAGTGCTTCTCCTGGTCTCCCATGGGGTGCAGGGCCCAAGGACTTGGGCCATCCTCCACTGCACTCCCTGGCCACAGCAGCGAGCTGGCCTGGAAGAGGGGCAACCGGGACAGGATCAGTGCCCCAACCGGGACTAGAACCCGGTGTGCCAGCGCCGCAAGGCGGAGGATTAGCCTAGTGAGCCGCAGCACAGGCCTAAATTCACAAATTTTAAAAACCTATGAACTGACAAGTGTGACAAGTGCCAACTGGATTTCAGAAAAGATGAGTATACCTGAAATACAAATGAGGAGGAGAGCAACCTTACTTTAAAAATATGCTTGACTTATGAGAATGTCTATTTTATTTTTTACATATTGCACATTTTGCTTACATTTTAAAGGTAACTTTAATCTTAGAATCACATATCCATGCTTATATTTTCTTTTGATTGACTTCTTAAAATTAAAGTCAAGTGCATGGTTTGTTTAAAAAGATTGCAAACATTTACCATTTCTGTAACATGTGACATACACAGTTAACAGCTTTTAACAGATACTAATCAACTCTCCTCAACAGTTTTTTTAATGATGATACAGGTATCAAATATCCTGAACATATTTTTGATACCGCTAGAAGTCAAAACCCAATGATTTTGAAGACTGACACAATTTGTGACAATATTTATTTTATCTACTACTTTAAACAATTTCAACTGTAGCTCTTTGACTAAGCCAAATACATAATGAATGCCATTTCTTTTTCCTTCTTGAGGTTTTTCTTTTCAGAAACATACATTTCCACTACCATCTGATACTTCTTGCCATGCTTTTGTCTTGGAAAATAATTCTACTTGGAGCAGTCTGGGTTTATGTCCAAATGACAATGACTCAACAAGGGAAATAAAAGTTGTGCTTCATGCTTCCTCCAGCTACCTGAAAGTATAATGAGTATACATATACTAAATATACTCTCACAAATGCTTGGGTCACAATCCCATTAAATGTTTCCTTAGCTGCCTTGAATATATTTGGGAAAGGCTCCTCATCACAGCTGAGGAGCACTTTTGAGAAAGCACTCTTTTGGAAAAACTTGAGGACTGGGAGATGAAATTTCTCAATGGAAAACATGGAACTCATTGTCAAATTAATCATTGACATTCAGGGGCTGTGTGAACGTCTATATCGTATTTTAAAATTATTTATCTATTTATTTATTTGAGAGGGACAGTGAGAGAGAAAGAGGGCTCTCCAATCTACTGTGTCATTACCCACAACAGCCAGGAATGAGCTGGGCCAAACCTTGGAGCCAGGAACTCAGTGCAGCTTTCCCATGTGGCTGGCAGGGGACCAACCACTTGAGTCTATGGGCTGCTTTCCAGGGAGCAAATTAGCAGAAAGCTCAAATCAGAAACTGAAGTGAGATAAACCCAGGCACTCTGATGTGCACATCTTTTTTTTTTTTTTAAGTTTATAAGGCAAATGCCTCGTTTTTTAAAAGATTTTCTTTATTTATTTGAGAGGTAGAATTACAGACAGAGAAAGGGAGGGACAGAGCAAGGTCTTTCATCTGCTGGTTCATACCCTAAATGGCTGCAATGACTAGAGTTGAGCTGATCCAAAGCCAAGAGCCTGGAGCTTCTTCCAGGTCTACAACACAGGTGCAGGGGCCCAAGCATCTGCGCCATCTTCTACTGCTTCCTCAGACCAAAGCAGAGAGCTGGATCGAAAGAACAGCTGGGACACAAACCGCCACCCATGTGGGATGCTAACACCGCAGGTGGAGGCTTAGCCTCTTGTGTACAGCACCAGTCCCAGATGTGCACACCTTAAAGAGTAGGCCAAATACCCACCCCAGCTTCTGCAAGTTATTTAACAACACTAATTAATTTTTCCATTTGTAAAATGAGAATAGGATTACCTACCTAAGTTGTAAGGAGTAAATGAGAAAACATGTATATAAAGGTGCAGTGCTTTGCATGTTGGAAAATAATACAAACTTCATTTCTCTCCATGGGAAGAATTTTATGAATTGGGATGGCTCCTTTCATTTATACTAGCTTTATTTCACTCATCCTTGCTTTGAAATTCCTGAGCAATGTAAAACAGTCTTAGTGCGATCATGCTAAACTAATTCCTAGTATTTGTTGTTGAAGCATAACTTGAAAATATGCACCTTTAATCAAATCCTCGTAAATTGCAAAATTGACTTTTGGATCAAGTTGACAGGTTGAGCATGCACTTCTCCCTCATTTGCATTTATACTGAAATGACAATATGACAATAAAACTGGGATTAAATCTACAACAGTGATTAGCATCTGAGAATGTGTCCAAAGATTTTGAAGTATTCTGCAAGTAGGGCATTTGATAGGATCATATTGTGTCAAAACCAGAAGAGAAAAAAAAAATAACAAGGGCATAGAAGGTTGTAGTGGAGGTAGGACCAGTTCTTTCCCACAAAGTTGCCAAGAGGCTTTTTTTATATGGTATCAACAAGTACAATGGACAGTGATAGACAACAAGGATGCAAGGTGGGACAATTAAGTGAAGGACTGGCATTTACCAATGACACTAGTCAATTCTTTTCTCCCTCCATTTTCCTCTGTCCCTCCTTTGCCCTCAATCAGAAATTGACACAGTTATCTGTGGCAAAGAATTTCTGGCATCCCAGAAGAATATTTCAATTTCGTTAAAGAAATTCAGAAATCTGGATAGGATAGGGTTCTGTTCTTAGTGTTATGTTGGCATCTGAAAGAGAAGTATAGTATCGATTGAGACACATAGGGGAATATTCAGAAGTTTTACAACTTCCAGTAAAAAAATAAAGATGAGATCCTTACATTGTCTCTCTCTCTCCTCTACCAGCAAAAGCAATAAAAAATTCTCTGAGTAAGAGAAATATAGGGAGAGCTGTCTTCAGTTCAAGAGAGTAACCAAGTACCTTGGCTTACAAGGGGTTTTGCATAATAAGTGCATCAGTTTTAACATAGTTGTTTGCTAATTATAGATGGTTTGTGGATGAGTTAACATAGACTTGAAGATTAGTCTTATGGTTGTATCCCCAGAAGCAAGCCTGTTCTTCCCTGGCATGTGTATTTGTTTATCTGGGGCATCTACAATTTATTATGAGGTAAGGGAAGCAACATATTTCCTGATTTCCCCTTGTTGATCCTTGCTACCTACAGCAATGCTACCAAGTAAGCTTTCATTCAACATTACAAGGCAGAATTCTACTGCTTAGATATTAGCTTTCTGTATTTAAGCAACCAATAAAAAAATCTCAGAGGCATATGACATGCATTTATAACTCACTAAGACACCTGCACATTTGCTTGGGTGTCTCTGATTCAGGTTCAGGTCAGAATGCATCAGCTGTCGTAGCTTTGAACATCAAATCTCATTATGGAGCCCAAGGACTGTGACTAATTAAGTCGTCTTCCTCTCACAATGACTGTAGAAGCAATGACAGCAAGCCCAACTGCAAAAGCATATTTCAAGCATCTGCCCTTACCATGTCCACAAACTGCTGGCCAAAGCAAGTCAAAGGCTGGGTAACCTACTATGCCTACTGCCATGGCAAAGTATAAATATGTAAAACAATTTCAGAAGAATGAATATTTTGGACCTGTAATTCAAATTATCAAAGAGCAAGAGCAATTGAAAACATACCAGCTTCAAGAACACAATAACTTGTTCCTTCCTTTTTTATGTAAGTTTATATCCAGATATCAACAAACATTTGAGAAAAATTAATATGAAAAAGCACACCAACATCCATATGTCATTTGGTAGAGCATCATTGAATTCTGAAAACAAAACAAAATAAAAACAAAAAAAAACAGAAAGGAAAAAAAGTATGAAAATGAAAAACTGTTCTGATTTCCATGGAATTTCTTCTCTTCTTAATTCATATGTTTTCTACCAACACCCCCATTCATCTACTTTCTGCAAGTCAATATGCAATGGAATGATAGTGCATGATGAGGGGGTTTTCATAAGGGTTGAGGTGAATGTATTTTGTGCTGGTAGTATCAGTAAATTTTGGGCAGAACATGGTGAATCACTTAAGATTATGTGATAAGTATCTCAGTGGAATTTGAAATTTGTGTGCCATATCAAGTGAAGATTACTTGATGGCATCTGTGTCCAGTGTGCAAATTCATTTTTTTAAGATTACAGATATTTTATTTTATTTTATTTTATTTTATTTATTTATTTTTTTTTTTGACAGGCAGAGTGGACAGTGAGAGAGAGACAGAGAGAAAGGTCTTCCTTTGCCGTTGGTTCACCCTCCAATGGCCGCCGCGGTAGCACGCTGCGGCCGGCGCACCGCGCTGATCCGATGGCAGGAGCCAGGTGCTTCTCCTGGTCTCCCATTGGGTGCAGGGCCCAAGGACTTGGGCCATCCTCCACTGCACTCCCTGGCCACAGCAGATAGCTGGCCTGGAAGAGGGGCAACCGGGACATGATCGGTGCCCCAACCGGGACTAGAACCCGGTGTGCCGGCGCCGCAAGGCGGAGGATTAGCCTAGTGAGCCGCGGCGCCGGCCAGATATTTTATTTTTTAAAGATTTATTTATTCATTTATTTGAAGGTCATAGTCTTACATAGAGAGGAGAGGCAGAGAGAGAGTCTTACAGAGAGAGAGAGAGAGAGAGAGAGAGAGAGAGAGAGAGAGAGAGAGATCTTCTATTAACTGGTTCACTCCCCAATTAGCCGCAATGGCCAGAGCTGAGCCAATCAGAAGCCGGGAGCCAGGAGCCAGGAGCCAGGAACCAGGGGCATCTTCCAGGTCTCCCACTAAGGTGCAGGGGTCCAAGGACTTGGGCCATCTTCTACTGCTTTCCCAGGCCATAGCAGAGAGCCGGATCAGAAATTGAGCAGCAGGAACTCAAACCAGCGCCCATATGGGATGCTGGCACTGCAGGCGGTGGCTTTACCTGCCTTTTTAAACTACATATTATGAAGATAAATGGGTTTGTGAATTTTTTTCTCTGGTAAATGTAGCTGAGAGATGCCATTTCAGAAAGGTCAGTAAAACGTCTCTAATAATAGCCTTTACTGATATTATTTCATTGAAGTAAGAGTAAAATTAACTGCTAAATATTTCATGGTAGCTAAAATCTAGTTAAAATTTCTTGCAGGTTATGAGATGGGAAGTTTAAAAGTTGAAGGACATACTGTAAAAACAGGAAGGTGATGGGTCTGAAATGCAGAGTTGTGTTATTACTCATAAATCTCACCAGACAGTAGCAGAATTCAGCCTGTGAATCACAGACTTGTATTCCTTCCTGGGCTCCATCTCTTATCTAATCCAGACAGAAATGTGTTAATTAGCATAACAACATAGATTGGATAACTGTGTGGTAATTATAAAATTGTAGCTGATTTCACTAAATTCTGAATGTGCACATGCATCACCACTGTAATTAATTGATAGACCCTTATCTTTTTGGAACTTGTCAGGTACCTCTAAAATATTCTTTTTCCACAGGCTGAGAGTACTCTCATTTTTTTAAGAATCTCAGTCCAATTTCCTTCCTTCCTTTCTCTTTCCTGTGGAGCTTCTTCCTCTCCACATCCCTCCCCCATCCTCCCTTTATCTCACCTTCCTTCTTTCCTTGGTTTTTTCCTTCCTTCCTTATTACTTGTTTTCTTCTAATTTATCAAATCCCCCCCCCCAAATTTAGTAACTGTACATGGTTTAATTCCCTTTTTAACCTGAAGATCAGGGTTCTTTCAGAAACTATCTGAGGCTCTTTGCATAAGAAATATTTGCTACTACTATCACAGGGAATAGATGTGCACTGAACCTTTCAAACTAATTCACTGTATTTAAAACCGACTCAAATACTTCTGTAACAAAAAATTTAGCAAGAAATGCAAAATGCAGGTGATTATTAGACATCAGTGAGTTGCAACATAAAAAAATACTTTAAATGGAGTAAAAATGTCCTTATGATTACTTGATTTTTTATAGCAAAAATGAGATATAAGTCATTTTGTGATTTCCTGATGTTGACTATTTTGATTTTCCTCTTTAAAGATCCTTCCCAATCCACTGTCACAGTTAAGCCCCATGGCAATGCAATGAGAGTTGGAGCATATTTTTATTTCGGACAGCAACTGTTTGCTTTGTCTCTTGACCCATTTTATAACTGAGTTCAACTCTTCAATGTTTTTTTAAGGTAAACCAGGATAGTTGTTTAGTGATCACTCGCCAGCTACTCAGAGGTTTTAGAGACTATTTGATGCTTCACCATTTCTAAGTTCTCTGTGAGATATAATGGTAGACATTGTGAAACAGTGATGTGGAAACCCAAGATGATGGAGTATTAAAGAAATGGAATGCATAGAGTTATACTTTAATGACCATAGAAAAGTTTAGGTTTATCTTTAACTGATTAGAGTCTTGAAAAACACTTCTTATTTATACTAAAGATAACTGAAAAGGAATCGTCTAAGTATGCAAATCAATTTTTAAAAATTCAGTATGTATGCAATGAATGTTGCACTTTAAAGGAGTAGCTTACTTGTAAGGCTCTATTTCAAAGAATGTGATTTTGTCACATTTTATAAAATACTTCTGGGCTCCCCTTTCAGAGTTACCTTTAGAGTTGATTTACAAGACACACGAAAACATATCTTATTAACTAAATTTGGAACATTTTTTGCACTCAAAACGTTTTCTCAACTTGAACATTCACCTTCCTTATTCACTAGTGTGAGACTGTTGAGATTTTTCCAAACTCAAACCTTCCCCCAATGTGTTTTTAAACATAATTATATCAAAGACTGAGTCTCTTTTTTCACACAGTGATCCAGAAATGTAGCCAAGAGTAGAATATCTGTGGAAAAAATATAATTTCCAAAGGTAATTATATTTTTGCAATAACACAACGCTCATTTGGATGAGTAAGATTCTTATAAGTTTCTTGTAAGATTATTGAACACCTTGAAAACTCATGCCTGTATAGAAATACACTTATAGGTTTGCTCTTGAGATGAAGAATATTGTCCACTTGTTTAGATTTTTGTTCCGTTTAAGCTGGGGGACAGGGAGAACATGTGTCAGCAACATCATTTGATCTGGCCCTGCCAGCACAACCACAGGCAGGACTCAAAATGCAAACAATCTACGACAGGATAATTTTTAAGATGAGCATTTTTTATGGCCTACACATGATTTTATGAATATCCAAATGGTCCTTGACTGCAAAAGCTTTCCCACTCCTGATTTAAGCAAAGATCTTTAATAATAACAGTAATGTAGTAGTGATTCATTGATATTCTCATTTCCAACTTCAAACCAATTATATACTGTTTAAGGATAGTCATCTTCATTGTGGCAAAATTACTATATTTACAACTAAAAATAATTCTTGATAAAAGCAAACTAGTGATGAAAATTGTAGAATCCATCCCCTTCCCCAGGTTTATAAAAGATGCTTAAACTCTATAAGTAGTATTTGTCATATGGACAATAATAAAGGTACTACATAAAGCAGCATTACAAGTTAATGTTCTGTTCAAACTCAGATTTTGAACTAATGCTGGTACCAACTATTGATTGCAATAGGAGTGTCTAGAAGAAAACATAACCATGAAACTAAAGTTGGTGAGTTGAGATGACACTGAATAATTTAGTCTTATTGAAGCCTTTTGCCATTGCTTATGAAGATGCACATCGTCAGATGGACTGAGGTGTCAGCTGAGAAGAGGAGAACCGATTATCACATTCATTCTCAACCCTCAGAAAGCAAGAGCAGGTCTCAGGGAGTGTGAAGTAGAAGTCAGAATACAAGGAGCAACATATTAAAGGTTGCATTTTGGAAGCGGTACTAATTGTTCCCAGAAATTGATTCTTAACACAGGGAGCTGTCAAAATGTTATTGTGGAGTGCTAAAGGGTGTCTGAAAGTATGTATATTCTAAAAGGACATAATGAAGGGAAATGGAAGCCATCATCAATGAAACCAATTGAGAAGTGGACAGAGAGAAAAGAGGTTTGGGAGGCTGCTGTGGAGCAAAATTAGTAGTGTGCATTTTAAGGGAAAAGAAAAGGCATGCCCACTGCTGACTGGACATTAAATAAAAGTAAAAGATTGTCAATCAATAATGCAATAAAGGGGTAGAAAGCTAATGGTTCTTTTGTTTCAAGCTGTAAAATGGCATTTTTGTATTCCATGGTAAACCTTAAGTGATGGCTTTGTTAATTACAGTGACGAAAGGATGCTATTTTGCTCTCCTGATTATTGCAATCTCTTCTTTACTAAGCCTTTATTTACTCTACATTTAGACTCAGTTAAGTGTGAGACTAGAGCTATCACTAGTTCTGGCATAGGGAGAACCAGTTTTTCAAGACAAGATTTTCACTTCTGATGATTACAATCCAAGTGAACAGAAGGGAAAGACCTAAGAGACAAAATTAATAAACGAGAATACTGGCAAGAGCTAGTAAAAGAACAACATAGTTTAAGATATTTTGATATGCTGAGGAGTCAGATGCTTTAATCATCAACTCTTGTGTTTCTAGGCAGGGGAAATGTTATGCCAACTCTGAAAATCACGTTTTAGGTTAAAAGGTAGATCCTATTATCTGGAAAACTTTCTGAATCTGCCATTAAAAGCTAAGGAATTGCCCCCAACATAACTTAAAGAACACAGAATGTCATGCCTTGGGGAGCTGTTCTAAAGTGATGTCCCTGTAGGAGTGGGCGTTGAGCGTGGTGATTAAGATGCCTGTGTCCCACACTAGAGTATCTGCATCTCTTTCCTAACTCTGGAAACTGACTACTGTTTCCTGCCAATGCAGACCTTGGGAAACAAAGATTGTGCAAGTGATTGGTTTCCCGCCACCCATGCAGGAGACTGGAATTGAATTACTGGCTCCTGATTCTGGCCCCGGACATCCCGCTGGAGTTTCTTTCTGTGTGTGTCTCTCTCCACTGCTCAAATAAATAACTATAATGGCAACAGAAATCATAAAATAAATGTTCCTTGGATGTTTGTGGACAAATGATACTACAATTTTATTCAATTTGGTAATGTTTTGTACATACTTACGCATTTCTCTATATCTGTATAAAAATATATTTTTGTCTATATGTATTTTCATTTTATTTTTTAAAGACTTATTTATTTACTTGAAAGTCAGAGTTACATAGAGAGAAAAGGAAAGGCAGATCCTCTGGTTCACTCCCCATATGGTCACAACAGCCAGAGCTGCGTCGATCCAAAGCCAGGGGCCCAAGGACTTGGGCCATCTTCTACTGCTCTGCCAGACCATAGCAGAGAGCTGGATTGGAAGTGGAGCAGCTGGGTTTTGAACCAGCGCTCATGGGATGCCGGCACTGCAGGCGGTGGCTTTACCTGCTACACCACAGTGCCCACCCCTGTATTTTCATTATAGATTATCTCCATATCATTCACTAGATTCCCTTCCCTTTCCATTTTGTCCTTAGATCCTTTCAACTACATGAAATATTACTGGCAATCTACATGTCCATATCTGTTTTCCTTATATTTAAAGAAAAGCTCTGAAATTAGTTTTCAGTTTCGTAGCCCTCTGATTTCATCAAGTGTCTTTTACTCCATTACACATTCTAAGGACTCTGTAAGAGGGTCAATTTCAAACAACACTCTCTAAATGCCATTTGTTATAATGGTTTTTGGGAGCAGGGTTTTGGTGATGACCCTTCGTATGTATTTTGAATATTTAAAATAGGTCAGATGGAAACACCCTCCTGTAATGGCAGTTATCAGTAATGTAGCGCCATTAGTTTCCTTGGTGTCTTCTCCTTTTCATAGTAGAGAGTCCTCATCCTCTGAAACTCTCTTGGCAGGAAATTGCTTTCCTGTAATCACATCTCTTACCCTTTTAAAGATCTCTTCTATTCCTGCTTTATTATCTTAGAATTTAGAAAAGAAAAAATGGAATATGGTATGTAAAATGAGAACATCCATTCACCATTACAGGTCACTAAACTTCCTTTTTATTCCTATAGATGTGGGTCCACAAACAATTCTGGACAGCTGTAAATGCATTCAAAATATCAACCTTTCTAAGATGATATAAATAAGCTTATGTATATTAGAAGTTACTGAGAGATGGCAAATAATTTTTATTAAGCAAATGCCCAACTCTTGTCAAAGAATTTTCAAGGTAACTTTTACACAATGAATGGCAACATTTTAATTTTTCAGAGTCAGCATTTTAGAACGGGGTGTAGGCTTTGAGAAGGAATCCTATTTAAGCCTTATTTTAAAAATGAAGAATGTAAGCCATTCTCCTAATGAAGAGCAATGTTTTGATGCCCAACTCTTGGCGTGAACTGTTTATTTGCATCATATTGACACTTTTATGCTGCTATGATAGATTGGCATAACCATTTTTAATTTAGAACGGACATTTTTTTTCAGTCAAGTGTTTTGTTAAAAACTAAAGCTTATATAGTTCTAATGAAGCAGGTGAGAGAATGCAGTGGAAAGAAAGCATCATACTGTTTTGCATTCTACTTGTAAGTTGGCCAGTCTATCACACCTTGAATTTATTCTGATTATCACTTTCCCTTTGATCACAACGTTCCATTTAAATGACACTTCTTGGGCAAACTTTGAACCCTTAGTTTTAAAAGCTTGAAGCTTTGGAAATCACTGAATAATAAAGTTGATACAAACAATGATGACATTTTCAAATTATACAGCATTTCTCTCTGTGTGCTCATACTAGGTCATTTCCAAAAAAAATAATAAAAACAAAAAAATGTTTTAGTGACTTTCTGAATATAACGATGCAAATGAATAGCCACAGTAAGTGTAGAATTCATGCATTTTGCCTCTATTGACGAACTCTTTCTATTTAATCATATTATCTCCCTTTGGAACTTCTCTTCGTATGAACTAATATATTAAGTAACCCCAAATTTATATTTATTTGAAACTAGTATCTCACACATAAGATTCAAAAAGGTATACTTTTTGCTTGGAATGTCCTTAAGTTATTATTTTCCAGGTACCAGTCACTTCAACCAGTGTGTGGCTGTGGGTGCCAGTCTACATTACAGCTCTTTCCTCATACTCACACTTTTATTGTGGTTTCTTGTGAACACCCACAATAGTCTTACAAAATACCTTATTCTACCAGGAACCAGCATTATCTTACCTTTATCAGGGAGTAGTTAAATGATTTGGGCTCTACTGAACATTAGTTCCAAGAAAACTCCATATGCCTACTTCAATAACTGTATATGATAATTCTCTACATGAAATTTTGTTTTTATATATTAAAGGGAATGGAAATATTTGAACTATCTTTTATTTAGCTAGTCCTTTTAAACATTGTGTACTTGAAAATACCTTGAAGACTAGGGAAACAGACCAAAAGTTAGGCACATGTAATAAATCTATGTGAATTTTAAAAAATTGTTTTATTTTCAAATAATTAATCAATTGGCAATGCCATTCACTTGTGAAATATAAACAATAGAAATATAAGTGAAATAAAAGTACAAAATTTCCAATTCAGAGACAGCTCTTGGATTCATATTTTGGAATGTATGCTTTTAGAGTTTCTTCAATTGGCCATCACATGTTCCTATTTTTATTAATTTTTATTTCATGAAAGAATACCACCCAGTAGATTAAGTGAAAAGACTGTACTATTTAAATCTTCTCTTTCTTTTACTTTTCACTTCCTTATCAACAGAAAACTCAATTTCCACAATGGAAATCAAATATATCATCTCCTCTACTACCAGCCTGGCTGTGGTCATCCTCACTACTGACTTCTATAACTTCAACAATCACTAAGCTAGTTTTCTTGTTCTCACTCTTGTGCTCACTGCTCTTTTTTTTTTTTTTTTTTTTTTGACAGGCAGAGTGAACAGTGAGAGAGAGAGACAGAGAGAAAGGTCTTCCTTTTTCCATTGGTTCACCCCACAATGTCCACTGTGGCCTGTGTGCTGCGTACTGCACTGATCCGAAGGCAGGATCCAGGTGCTTCTCCTGGTCTCCCATGCGGGTTTAGGGCCCAAGGACTTGGGCCATCCTCCTCTGCACTCCTGGGCCACAGCAGAGAGCTGGACAGGAAGAGGAGCTACCGGGGCAGAATCTGGCACCCCTACTGGGACTGGAACCCAGGGTGCCAGTGCCGCAGATGGAGGATTAGCCTATTGAGCCATGGCACTGGTCTACTCACTGCTTATAATGATTATTTATAGGCTAGAGTGACTGACTTAACTCTCATATGGAATTTTGTTTAAATTTTAAATATTCAAATCTATTTTAGTTATTTTATGTCAACATTAGAAAAATTTCAATCCAAGATTATATAAATATTCATTTACATATTTTTTCTAGAACACAGAAAAATGACTCAAAATTAGTTTTTCCCAAAAAGCCAACTATTTCAATGTCTTTCGTTTTAAACAAACCTCTTTTTATTTCATTTCTCCACAAACTTTTTTTTTTTTTTTTTTTTTTAGTGGGAGGTAAAATAGCAAGGTTTATTAGGAAGGGACATCTGTAAGGACGGATGGGCACCTCTCCATACAGAGCCTGAGAGACTGGGGAGGAAGAAGGAGGGAGGTTACAGGTTGAGTGGAGAGATTACACCTGACCAAGCCAGGCGGGTGGCTCAGCAAAGATGCAGAGAGCTGAGCGTGCAGTCCCGTTGATGTTGATGCTGGGGGTTTTTAAGGAGATGGGTCTTGCTTTCCCACCTCTGCTCCTCTTGGAACAAAGGGCTTTTTGGATGTAAATAGAAAAACTTCTCTTGAGGGTCTGAAACAAAGGACTTTATGGATGCAAATGTTATAAGACAGGAGGAAGGGAGCAGGGTGTTTTAGATGCAGATACTAGGCTGCACCTGGGAGATTGTGGAAGATTGTCAGGCAGAAGGGGGCAGGGCAGGATGCGAGGGCCAGGCTGCCCCTGAAACATTATCGGGATGACTTTGAGATGCAGATGCATATGCTGGACATAGATGTCTTCTCTTTAGGCCTGTTACACACACATAAGCTCATAACTGACTTCCTACCTAACATTCCCCCCTCAAGAGGTAATACCCCAAATTCTTCTTTGGGATTATGGATGGAGTTCCGTTTTCTGTAACTTCTTCAAAGCTGGCATGTGGGCATCAAGGAGGATTTGGGTATTTTCCTCTTGCTATCTGTCTTATGGTATGCAACAGTGGCCTTGGAAAGACTGTCCTGCTCAGTCCAGAGGGCTGCTCAGGTCGTCCAACGGAATGGGCTGGAAGCCTTGTCTGATGACCATTTGGAGTTTGACAGCCTTTAGTCTGTTAGAGACAAAAGGAACAAGGGCATTAAAAACATAAGGTCCAAAGAGAAGCAGCAAGATTACAGAAGTTATTGGGCCAAGGGGAGGAAATAGGCAGGATTTCCATGACCAGATGTCAGGCCAGAAATCCCAGCCCTGCTTGGCCTGGTCCTGGAGCTGTTTGGATTTGTCCAGGAAGAGCACAAATTTGGGTTTGTACCTGTCCAGTCTGATTGACCCAGAGACAACATTCTTCCTGGAGCATGGCACAGATACCTCTCGTAGCAGCAGTTAGCATGTCCAATATTTTTTTATAACCTTTTGTGACTTCCACACACCCTCTTTAACTTACTTTAAACATTTTACCATTTCCATTTCAGTGTAGAGTAAACTAGCCATCAGGATAAAGTCACTCTTACAAACCATGTCCTTTTCTTATTTAAAAAGCTCTTTTCTTTTTAACCCTTCTTACCAAGAACACTCTTTCCTTTTTAACCTTTCTTACCAAGCACACATTTCTATACTTGATGTTTTCCATAGAGCCTGGTTGGCTCTTCTTACCTTACCAGAAGACTGACGTCTCCATGCAGAGTGAAGATGCCTTACAAATCCCTTGTGTGATCTAGAGCTCTGGTTAAGGCAATAAGTTCTGCACAAACTTTTTTTTTTAAAGATTTTTTCTATGTATTTGAAATACAGAGTTACAGAGAGAGGTAGAGACAAAGAGAGAGGTCTTCCATCCACTGGCTCACTCTCCAGATGGCCGCAACGGCTGGAGCTGTGCCAACCCAAAGCCAGGAGCTTCCTCCGGGTCTCCCATGTGGGTGCATGGGCCCAAGGACTTGGGCCATCTTCTACTGCTATCCCAGGCCATAGCAGAAAGCTGGATGGGAAGAGGAGCAGCTGGGTCTAGAACTGGCGTCCATATGGGATGCTGGTGCTTCAGACCAGGGCTTTAACCTGCTGTGCCACAGTGCTGGCCCCTCAATGTCTTAATTATTCAAACTGTACTTCTATAATATTATATTGAATATATGTATATATACAGTTTACATTTAAATGACTTCCTTGGAATTTTCTTTAATTATCAATATAATACTTATATAAATAAACAACCCACATGCCCATCAACTGATAAGTGAATCATTTAAATGTCATACTTTCATACAATGGAATATTATACAGTCATGAAAAGGCATTCAAAATGATACACACTAAATATGAGGGAACTCAGAAACTATTATATTAAGCAAAGGAAGCAAGACACAACAAATTGCATGTTCTATCATTTCCTTTATATGAATTACCCAAAATCAGTCAGTGTATTGAGACCAAAAGCAGATTGCTGATTGCCAGGCCTCGGTGAGGATGGAATACGAGTGACTGTTGATGTGTTTGAGGTTTTATTTTAAGATAATTAAGGTGTTTTGGGACTAGATAAAGGTGAATGTTGAAAAACAGAATGAATGTATTAAATGACCCTAAATCATATACTTCTATTTTATGTTATGGGAGATTTCACTTTGATAAAGAAAACAAAAAAGCAGTGTAGAATATCCACAAACACATTTTCTGTTTCATTATGTGAAGCTGAACAAGTTCTATTTCTGAAAGACTAATTTATTTATTTATTTGAAAGGCAGAGAGAGAGAGAGAGAGAGAGAGAGAGAGATCATCTGTTTGCTGCTTCACTCCCCAAATGGCCGCAACAGCCATGGCTGTCAAATTTAGGATCCTAGAATTCCATCTGGATTTCCCATGTGGGTGGCAGAGACCCAAGGACTTGGACCATATTCTGCTGCTTTCCCAGGCATGTTAGCAGGGAGCAATATCAGAATTGGAGCATTAGGGACTTGGACCTGTACTCTGATATCAGATGCTGGCATCACAGGTGATGGCTTGACCAGCTGTGCCACAATGCCAGCTCCTCTTACCCATTTTTATACTATAACTATGAATCATTTTGTCAAGTTAAAAATGTCTTCTGTGTTTATAAAATTATTGAGTAGATTAGTAACTAAGTTTCCTTATGATGTTTTTATTCACATGGTCATCTATATCATTCAAGTATTTTTTAATTTCCTCACAAGGATTTTCCATATTTATTTCTATGTGTATTAGCAGATACTATCTAGATTTGGATATCTTGATTTAATTTGTTTTCTTTTCACTGTACTTCCTAAGTAGTTATCCTTGTACAGTTCACACATTTTACTAGACTAGCATTATAGGTATCATAATATGCTCAGCTTCATCTAGGAGCCATAGAACAGATGAGATGGATAAATACAAGCAACACCAGCTAGACCTCAGATTTCCTTGCAGAGGCATTTGGAAAGAACCCAACACAAATCTACATCTAAGTACACACAAATATAAATATACATATATGTACTGTTAAAAATATGTATACTTAATGTATGTTACATAAGTACACATATACTATTAGTACTACTACTACTATTACACACACCTTAACACACACACATAAATTTTTGTATAGTTCAAAGAAAGAAAAAGGGTTTAGATGGCTGTAATTTTACAGGTGAGTATTTTTCGTTGTTTTTGAGCCAAGCCTTTCTGTTGTGTTAATATGCAAAAAATTGTGAGATTAAGCAATGCTTACCCAGGATTTAAGTCTCCATGGAAACAAGCTCATCATATTGTCTCAAAAATCACAAGGTTTACTAGGGGATCTGAAGTGAACCTCAAAATAAGTAAAGAGGTTGCAACACTGGGAGGAGACAAGGGAGGGAAAAACAGTAAAATAAAACCTACAGTTTTCTGAATTCTACTGCTTATGCCCAGAATTCCCACAGTCACAGGATGCAGAGTCTGCTTTTCACCTGTAAGTTTCTCTGTTTCTGGTTTTGGTAGCTTCCTGTAGCAGCAGGGTAGCTTGCTATCTCCTGAGTCAGAAAAGAGTTCTGTTGCTTTGGCTTGAGAGGGAGGCAAGCAATGTGGCGTCCCTTTATGGAGCAAAGTACTTTCTTGAAATCAGTGGGGCCTGTGAAATGCTCCCTCGGTTAAATCTGCTGGTAGGGAGGACTATGCTGGCTTCTTCCTAACTTACTTTGGCAAGATGTTGTTTCCTAGCCAGGAGACAGTCATGGAGATGCAGATGTGACTGGCAATGTGGCTGGTGGTTGCATATCAGTGCACTCTCCTTGCTGCCCAGGAAGTCTGTATTCTGTTCTATCAGTTCTCCACTGAAAATTTCAATCATTTCCTTGAGAATATGATGCTTCTCTTATTTTTCTCGTATCTTTCTCTCATTGAGGCCAGTGTGGCTTCTTACTATTCAGCCATCCTTCGTCTCCCAAAACATTTTCCAGCATCTGAGGATCCGAGGTGTCCAGGCATCCTCCTGAGGTCTCTTGTGGAAATTCACAGTGGCAAAGGCTAAGCCACCTGGGGCCTCTTTCAGGAGCAGATTCAGAAATCCACATATGGTGGCACCAAAAAAGATCCTGTGTGGTTCTGCAATGTTGCCCTGGCATACCTGATTGGACAGTTTATAGATACAATGAAGACATAGGTTGTTTATTCACATATGTGCTGAATACATTTCATATATCCAAAACTGGAATAGTCCCTGAAGTTACAATATTGACAACTCAGCATTGCATTTGACCTTGGTTGGTTAATGGTCTCTTGAATTGGAAAATGTTAATAAAATGAACACCTAAATTGACATTAAGGGAAAATATATATGGAGAAAAAATAAATGATGTTGTAAGAACAGGTGATAAGTATATCACTCAGTTTGAGTATTCATAATACACTTCCAACCATTGCTCTAAGACGTGAAGGTTCTCAAGTAACTGACTAGAAAGAGAACAGGCTAGGAGGTACTTGAGGAAGACAAACCAGTGTGGGAAGTAATGTCCCTGGAACTGGAAACAACTGGTAGGAGTTAAGTGTAGACACTAACAATTAGGAGCAGTGTGAAAAAGGATTTAAAAAGTACATGGGAGAAAATCATGAATCCCTGTAGGCTCTCATAAGACTCATGCATTCCAGGGAAAAAGCAGCTATGCATGCATGGTGGAATTAATAATATGTGTTCAGTTGACTGTGCCACAGGGTGCCTAGACATGTGGTCAAGCATTATCTGAGTGTGCCTGTGACAGTGTTCTTCCATGAGATTAAATTTTGAATTGGAGCACTAAGAATAAAGCAAATTTCCCTCCCTAGAGTGAGTGATCCTTGTCCAATTAATTGACTACCTGAATAGAACAAAAATAAATAAATAAGAGTGACCTTCACTTGCCTAAATATATGAACTGTAACACTGGTCTTCTTCTGCCTTAATGTTAGAACTTACACTACAAACTCTTCTCATTCTCATGATGTCAGATTCAGACTGGACCAATATCACTGGGTCATTGGCTCCTGGATCTTCTGCTTGCCGAATGGAGATGGCGACTTCTCAGCCTCCATAGTGGCATGGGTCAATTCATCTATATTTGATATATCTATAGTTATCTGCCATCTCTATGTGTATCTAATACTTATATCTATTCATTTATGCATCTATCTCACATCTTATTTGTACTATTTCTCTGGAGATGCAGAGCAAATATTAGAAACTTAATTAACTCATTTGAAAAGTCCAAACAAGAGATTATGGGAACTTCCTGTTGGGCCTTATCAGTTAATATGGAATACATGGGTATACTAAGCAAATAGATATAAATTAAAATCTGAACATAAATATATGTAAACTGGATAGGATAAACAGTGGATTAAAGAAGAGGCTAGTGCTGAGGGTAATTCTTGGCTTTATGGCTTAGCAAAGGAGAAATACAAGTTTAGGCTCAGTTTTCTGTAGGAAAGAGTAGTTGTAAATCATTTTGATTAGGTTGTATTGTCTTTGAAACATAAAAGTGACTTATTTCCAAATAATCATCTAGGCATGTAATTGCACACATGAAGTTGAAGCTGGTAAGAAAGGTCAGAATATAGAGATATAGTTTTGAAAGTCATTGGAAAATGCATAGTTAATTGATATGCTATAAAGATATTGTCTACAGAAAGTTTAAAAATAAGTATAAAATAAGTATGTTTATACAGAAAGTATAAAAATAAGTGAATAAAATGAGGTTGCACTTTGCATAACTCTGATAACTAATGATTTACAAGAAGATTAGATACTTTTGCACCTTGAAAAGAGATAAAGAAATTTTAACTGGAGCAAATCAGAAGTTTGATAAAGAGAAGGTTTCAAAAAAGGAGAGGGGTCTGTAAACTTTCAGTGCTACTGGGAAAACAATGAAGATGAAGACTAAAAAATATCCACAGTTTAGTAATAAGTCAATAGAGATCTTAATGAAAATTATTCTTGTATACCATGGGCATATGCACAAATGCAGGAAATTTGTAATGAGTGTAAAGCAATGAAATAAACAAAACTACTGAGAAATGTGGTTATAAAGGAAGCAAGAGAAGAAACAGTATATGAAGAGTGTGGGGTCAAAAGAAGGATAAATTTTTGATGACATGCCTTGGACAAAAAAATGAGTAACAAAAGGTAAAATCAATTTAAAGGGAAGGGATGAATTTATAAAACAAAAATGTTGATTAGTAGTGTCCAGAGTCTGCACTTTCTTCCATGTGATCCCAAATCTTACTACATGGTTTGTGGGGTGGGTAATCATATGGATGAATTTGGTGTCAGAAGAAGATAATGGGAACTTGATAATTTGAAATTTCATATCGAAATTGTCAAACTGCATGGATGAGGAATAGGCAGGGCTATGCAAACTTTAAATGGATTATATTGAGTTTAGCTCTTATTTTACTATATGCTCCCTGAATGCCAATCTATGCACCCATCCCTGGAATCCTTATAAGTTTTGCCTCTTCCTTTTTCCAGAGTCTTAGAGATTCATTAAATTATTTCTTCCATTGTCTAACAGAGACCTCTGCACACAATTCGCAAAATATTGGTAATTAGTATTTTAATCCAAATGTGAAAGAAAATGAAAGAAACTCTTCTCTTTGCTCCTTTGGTCCTTAATTTACCTGTACTTTAAGTCATATAGTCTGTTTATCCTATCAAGGAGAACATTTACATTCTTTAAACCTGCATATGAGGAACCTTATTTCTCCAGTTTCTGATTGCCTTCCAAAGGCAATACACAAATCTGATTATTGATAGGGTCATCATTGATAGCAGGCATAATTTTTAAAATTAATTATTCAGAAGAACATAGCTCCTTGAAGGCAAGGATCCAATTTATCTGTGGGTCCAGAGCACTTAGCACAAAATAGAAAAGAAACAATATCTAAAGAAGTTTCAGAAATCAAGCTCATTGAATGATCTAGCTTGGGGAGCAGATAGAGGATGGGAGAAGTGACTAACAACAACAAAATGCACAAAGGTGAAGTTCTTTATGTCTTTATTGAGGAAAGAGCACAAACACAGAAGCTATAGCAGTTATAGGAACAGCAGCAATGGCTTCTCTGAACCACATATTAGTTTTTCTACTGATATGAATTTTTAGCAGTGGGAGGTAAGGGAAGGCCATAGCGGTGAATGTAAGAGCTATTACTAAGTAAAGGCAGTGTACTTACCACAACATATCTAAAGGTTTGGGTCTTGAGAAGGAGCAGGCCCAACAAACAAGTGACAGACAACAGACATAGTGTTTCCAGGTTGACATGGAGAAAAGGGAAGGATTTCAAGTGCAATGCTTGGAAACATGAGCGTGTGTTTGTGTGTGTGTGTTACGTGTGTATGGAATTTACTTGCTCCATAATATAAAGGATGATAACTACATTTACAAAGAAGGATAATAAGCAAGTGCTTTCTTGGGATGTCTACTTTTGCTACCTAACAAAAATGAGCATCTCTATGAAAGCATGAAAAAGCTCCTGAAAGGAATTGGAATATATTTAAAAAAGGAAAGGAAAGGAATTGGTATACATTTAAAATCTATGCTGTCTCCTTGCATGAACCATATAGCCATTTGTTTTTAAAGAGCTAAAATGAGAAATGCCAAGTATTTAATCAGCTTCTAAATGATGCTGGTGAAAATGTAAAAAAAAAAAATTTCATTTTGGGATGATTAATTTTATTTCATATTAACAAAGTCAACAATTTATGTTATGAGGAAGATTCATTTGGTTAAATTTTTAAGGTAAGTGATATATTAAACTGTGAAAGACAACAGTCTTGAAATGTAATCTGAATAGTAACAAACCATCTACAAATGGAGAAAATGGGGCAAGATTCTTAAATATAGGTCTTGGAGATTTTTTGAAATCCCTAGCAGTCTGAAATGAGAAGCTAAAGTAAATTTTGTTCCAAAATGGAAATTAACAAAATTCGGCAAAGTAAACACAGTAAAACACCAGGTTTACTGAAGAGGTGAAACATTTTAAATTAGCATAGTAATAGACTATGTAAAATAATACCTCAGAAGTACTAAATGTTCCTGAGAATAATTTGCAGCCTTAAGTAGTTTGCTAGTTTCCTAACAATAAATACCAGAGACTAGTTTTTGAAGGCTGGAAATCCAGGATCAGTGTACTGATATAATTGGTTTCCTTTGAAACCATACAGGGCCATAAAAATAAGATCTGTTTTAGTCCTCTCTCCTTGGATACCTTCTCTCTGCCTCTTCCTATGGTCCTCCCATGTTTCTCCATGTGCCCAAAGGTAGTTTTCTTATCAGGGGTCCAGTCAGATTGGACTACTGCCCATATAATGGCCTCATTGTAACCTGATAACCTCCTTAGAGGACCTGTCTCTAAAAGCAGTGGCAGTCGGAGATACCGGGGGCTAGAACTAAAGCATATAAACCAGAGGCTACCTGCTTTGTTTTTGCTAAATATTGCTTTCTGAAATTGGCAGGGCTACTTTCTCTGAAATATATTCTCAAGTTGGTAATACAGACATTTGGGATACATGAAGGATTTTTCTTCTGTCAAGAGCTCTTTTCTACATTATAAGGTGTTGAGTGGCATTCATGGCCTCTACCAACTAGATGCTCAATGAACTGCCCCTTGCATATTTGGGGAAATAATATTGAAGTTCTTAAGAATAGAATTTATTGGCTGGCACCGCGGCTCACTTGACTAATCCTCCGCCTGAGGCGCTGGTACCCCGGATTCTAGTCCCGGTTGGGGTGCCAGATTCTGTCCTGGTTGCTTCTCTTCCAGTCCAGCTCTCTGCTGTGGCCCAGGAGGGCAGTAGAGGATGGCCCAAGTGCTTGGGCCCTGCACCCACATGGGAGACCAGGAGGAAGCACCTGGCTTCTGGCTTCAGATTGGCGCGCCGGCCATAGCAGCCATTTGGGGGGTGAACCAACGGAAAGGAAGACCTTTCTCTCTGTCTCTCTCTCACACTGTCTAACTCTGCCTGTCAAAAAAAAAGAGATAAAAAAAGAATAGAGTTTACTATGACTTTTTTCATTTTATATACCTCTCCTTTAGCCCTAAACTGCCTATGGATTTGCATTTTGACTCTCATGATTTCTAGCTCCATGTTTTTAGACAACTTTTTCTCTGTGACTTACTTTTATGATCTGAGAATGGCAATAGCAACAGTACCTTCATCCTAGAGTTTATGCAATAATTATTAAGTAAAGAGTTATAGTAGCTGGCATATAACATCTGCAATGGCAGCCATTTGTGGCAGTGGTGGTACTTGAAGCAATAGAAGCTGTTAAAATTCTTAAGTTGATTCTCAAATGTGCAATGACCAAGGGATAAGCTGAACGTGCAAACTCAACATTTAAACTGATGATATTGGCCAGCTAATTAATAATCTTCAATATTAATAATCTTCTGGGTTCTTTCCACTTACTCAGAGAATTCTGAATAGTGGCTCAAATAGACCACCCAACATGGTAAAAGTTTTTAAGGATTTTATTCAGTGAGAGAAATGCACAGGGAAGTGAGGGCTTTATTTAGAAGTTTAGAAGCTAAGTTGGGGGCATACAAAGCAGAGAGCGGACCAGGAGTGAGCCACATGGAGCAAGAGTATGGTTATGGGCAGCCACAGGTAACTTAGTGCAGGTAGAGAGCAGGCCAGTAGGCCACTGCGCTCCAAATGTGGCGGGGGGGAGGGAGGGAGGACAAGGGGCAGGCCCACTGTGTTCTGGGCCTTTTATTTACTCCCAAAGGAGGAGTCGTTACATAATCTGATTGGCAGGTGGGTGTCCAGGTGAGGTCACGTAGGAACATGAGATCACACAGGGGGCATGGTGGCAGGTGTGATCTCCAGCTTACAAATCTAATTGATTTTATCGAATCTGTCTGTCTACATCACTGAGAGAGAATAGGAACCCTTATAAATTTATTTACTTTATTTTAGAGGCAAAGAGACAGAGAAGGGGAGACAGAGAAAGAGAGAGACTAAAAGAGAGAAATCTCCCATCCAATGATTGGCTCCCCGAAAATGTTCATAAGCCAAGAGTTAGGAACTCAGTCCAGGTCTCCCATATAGGTGGCAGGAACCCAGTTACTGAGTCATCACCATGACCTTGCAGGATCTTCATTAGCAAGAAGTTGCAATTAGGAACCAGAGTCTGGCATCAAATCCAAGTACTCCAATGTGTAATCCAGTACCCTCACCAATGCTTTAAGCACTATGCTAAATGCCTTCTGGAGAATAGGGCTTTAAATTGAAGATCCATGAATGAATGAATAATCAGGCTGGCAAATTTCCTGAAATCTGTGTACAGGTTTTTTTCAGCATGTATGACTTCAGGTCATAGTTTTGAATTACATTCACTGGGAGTTGTGAAAACCACAAAAATGTAATGTGCTACTTTAAAAATATTGATAAATAAGGAAACATAAAATATAAAATTCAAAATCTGTTCTTTTGGGGTAAAAAGGTCATGACAAACTGTTAAGTAATTTATCCATGAAAATATGGACCACACATACACAAAATAAAAATTAAAACATAAAGCAACATGTAAAAACACTAAAAATTGGGGCTGGTATTTTGACAAAGCAAGTAAACCTGTCACCTGCAATGCTAGCATTCCATATGGTCCCTGGTTCCCATACAGGCCATACCACTTCTGATCCAGTTCCCTGCTAATTGTCTGTGAAAAGCAGCAAAGATGGCTAAAGTGTTTGGGCCCCTGCCACCCCTGTGGGAGACCAGGATTAAATTCCCAGCTCCTGATTCTGGCCTGGCTCAGCCCTGGCTGTTACTGTCAGTTGGGGAGTAAACCAGCAGATGGAAGACCTCTTTATCTGTCTCTTCCTCTTTGTCTGTAACTCTGACTTTCAAATAAATAAAAGAGTAGATAGATAAATACATAAATAAATATTTTAAATAATGTAAATTAAAAATAACTCAGGTTAGTAGATACAGTTAATAGCTATACTAATAAGTAAACCATCATTATCTTAGTATAGAGTGACAGAATGATTGGTAATCCCAGAGAATGTGACATATAAGAACTAGTGCCTGGCTATCCTCTTCTGCATCCTCTGACAGCATCTAACCGTTCAGAAAGCTGAGTGGTCTCCGTGTTAAGGACTATAGCCTGGACCTCCTTTGCAGGTCCCTGATGAGCATCTTCACACTATGAGAGACTATGAGCCCTAGATCAATGTTCCAAAGACCCCTTGAGAAGTCATGCAACTAGTTTGTGTCATGGTACCTTAATAGTTACACACGTAAACAATCTATCTTCTTTTTTTTTCCCCCACAGGCAGAGTTAGACAGTGAGAGAGAGAGACAGGGAGAAAGGTCTTCCTTCCATTGGTTCACTCCCCAAATGGCCGCCATGGCCGGCGCTATGCCAATCCGAAGCCAGGAGCCAGGTGCTTCCTCCTGGTCTTCCATGCGGGTACAGGGCCCAAGCACTTGGGCCATCCTCCACTGCCTTCCCGGGCCACAGCAGAGAGCTGGACTGGAAGAGGAGCAACTGAACAGAATCCAGTGCCCCAACCGGAACTGGAACCCAGGGTGCAGGCGCCTCAGGCGGAGGATTAGCCTAGCGAGCTGCAGCGCTGGCCAACAATCTAACTATGTGTCAGTTCTGTATATCAATTAAAGATGACATCACAGTTTTTACCAGAAGCAAACTATTAGAAGGCAGGCATTGAGTATAGCTGTTAGAATTCTGTTTGCAATGCCCACTTGCCATATTGGAGTGTCTGGTTTTGAGTCCCAGCTCTGTGCTTGATTCTAACTTCCTGTTGATGTGCACCTGGGGAGCAGTTGGTGGTGGCTCAGAAAGTTGAGTTCCTGTCACCTACACGTGGGAACCTGATAGTTGGAGCCCCATTCCTGACATTTGTGGCATTTGTACAGTGAAACATCAGATGGGGGCTCTCTGTGTCTCAAATAAGTACAATTTTAAAAATTCTAAGATACTAGAAGCAAGATGAAATCAATATGCCTTCTATTAAAACTGGTATGTAACATAGCATTGGAATGTTGGCCAACAAAATTAGTGAAAGATATATGCAGTATGACAATTGGAGACAAATATATCTGTAAGGAAAAGAGGCACAGATTGGTGCCTCCTCACACGAGACACCAAATGTAAGGAAAAATGGGGCACAAAACAGAGAGGAGACAGGGTACAAACTCACCACAAGAATTTATTCAAAGAAAAGACATTTGTTTCATCAATGTCAATTACCACTTTTTGCTAATGAAAAGGAAGTTTATGTGAAATCTACAAGAAAATCTACAGAGGAAAAATTTAGTGGATAAGAATTCTGTAATTTTACTTAAATGAAATATGTAGAAGTAGCATCTATGCATATAAACAAATACATGTATAACATATCAAACAATCATAAAATATAATGGATATGGCCTATTTTATAATATTAAGTACAAATAAATCAAAATTAAAGTTGAATATCAGGACTATATTCGTATTTGCATAATGTTTTTAAAACTTATAAAAACACCTTTGAGAAAGTGAACTGAATTGCTCAGTATATAGAATGGAACCTACTTTTCATTTACACCACTTCTGCTATTGTGAGCTTTGTACCATGTTTATATATTGCCTTTTCATGCTGCATATGTAAAACATATTTTAGAATAACCATTTCCTTTGATTAATAATAATATTACTATTCACAATGTCATGAATTAAATTTTCCTTGCAGGAACAATATGTTTAATTGAGAATAATACAACTCATACAATTGAATAAGAACCACATATAATTTAAATGGGGTTAATGTAAGCAAATTATATATAATAAACAATAAGCAATATTCATTGTATTTCTCACATAAACATAAATTTCCTCCCTTTTAAAGAATTGTGGGAAAACTGTAGTAAAATATGCTAAAAAGAGTCTTTTAAAGGCTGAATTATTCCTTTCTATATTGTCCAATTATCATCTGCCATGTGCTCCACCCAGATGTTGTTTTGTGCTCATTAAGCCCATATTTAAGTCACAGCTCTTATTGTGATATTTTAAACAATTTTCAATTTCTTCTAAGGTTCACATTAAGTTACAACATTTATCAAAATTATTCACAATCTCTTGTCCACTATGTCCTTCTATAAAAGAATACCTGAGATCAGGTAATGCACTTTACAAATACGCTTCCTAAGCTATTCTTTGAATTTCTCTCTACCATCTCGTATTCTCTTTCTGGATTAAGTTTTGTAAACAATTCAGTCCTCATTTTCTGAGAGATACTCTATTTCTCTATTCTCCACCACAATATGAGAGTAAGATATATGGCATCCCTTTTAGAAGGAAAAGTATTTCCCTAACAGGGATGTGAGTTAAAAATGAATAATCAGCCACACTTAAATATGAACACCAATGCACTTTGGTGTGATAAACATTAACTTTTTCAGGATCATAAACAACTTAGGAATTTTACCCTCATTCTTCCTTGTACAATACAATGGAGGCTACAGTATTATTTTACCATTTGCATAATGCTTTCATGTTTATTATTTTATTCAATGGCTTGCTTCTTTAATAGAAGAATATTCTGAGCAGCTATGCCTCTATTTGGTTATAGGAATACTATAGTTGATAATCATTTTCTCATTAAAAGAGGAACATGATTTCACACACACCTACGCATATTAGTAGACAAGAGCTGAGTGGTTAAGAGCACAGAATTTGCTGTCCAATAATCTTGAGATTAAGAAATGATTTTGAAATGATCAATTATGGTGACCTTGGAAAGATATTATTTTCACCCTTGTTTCCAGATAATAAGATGCAGATCAGAATAGCATCAGCATATAGTGTTGTTTGTTCATTTGACACACATTTTTGGTTGATTAATAATGAGACAAGCAGTATAAGTTACTACAGTAAGTAAAAGCAGAAACAGTGTCTTCTCTCATGGAGTTTATAAATCTAGAGGAGGAGGTATATATGGTTCACATGATAACAATACTGCATAAAGTTGAAAACACTGCATGTATAGTGAAGTAACATTCTGGTACCAGGTTGTTGAATACCATTTCATGTCTGGGTCTTCACACTTACCATTGTCTCTACTGGAGTACTGTTCCCTCAAATTCCCACAAAGTCACCTCCCTCTCTCCATTCTCATTTTTTATCAAGTATCACCTTCTCTGACCTCTCTCCCCCACACTTGTCTCTCTTCTCTTACCCTGCTTTCTTTTTCTTATAATACATCTTTGTGCATCATATTGAATGTTTTTATATGCTGTCTGCCTTCTAGACTCAGAAAATAAGCTTGATGAAAATCACACATTGTTGCATTTCCTATCGTATTCCTAGCACTGAATGTGGAGTGCCTGGAACAAGGGGAGCACAGAAGTATCTGCTGCCATAAGTAAACAAATGAATTAATTAAGTAATCAGCAGCATGAAGTTTGGAGGTTAACTTGAAGGCTTCCCCGAAAAAGTGAGGTTCAGCAAAGGCAGAAGAATGAACAGAAGTTAATTATGCCAGATGATATTGGATGAGCAGTCCAGATAGAAGACAAAATCTACCAGGGGTTGGAAAACACAAGTATTTAGGAACCAGGTCCATAGCAAGGCTCATGTAGCTGGAGCAAAAAGAACAAAAAAGACTGTACAGAAAATAAGAGGGAGGAGCCACAGCCCCTAGACCTTGAAGGTCAGGCTTTCACACAGAACCAAGAGACTTAAAAGGTTAAGAAGTGAGAAAGCACAGTGACAAGCCAGGGATGTAATAAGATATTTAAATATTTCACTTTTATTGAGATTGGAGGATGTGGTCAGCAGGACAATGTCCTTGTAAAGATGTCCACGTTTTAATTCTCAGAAGTAGTGAACATGCCAGGTCACACCAAAGGAGGCCAAAGCCAAGCACTTTTTCCTATACTGAAAACTATTCAAACAATTTTTGATCCCTGTGAAGTCTCTCCAACATACTGAATGGGCCTTGATTAACCTATGGATCCTGATCCCTTCTACCTTGCACAAGTTGTAGATTTAAGATGAGCAGTGCAGAACACAAATTGTTTAATAGCCATTTTGTAACCTTCCTTCCTGAGGCTAATAGAAGATTTGCACAACAGGCCCAGAAGTATGTGAAGAAGGGAGCAGGCTAAACTATACTTAAACTTTAAAAAAATCCAAGCTTATGATGATTTTTATATGACCTCATTACAAACCAGCTTTAATACGAAAGAAATGTTGTTCATTCAAATATGCATCAATGTAGCACAAGCCAGTGGGCAGGAGAGTAGCTGGAGCAAATAGAGAGTACAAAAGCACCACAGACTTCAGTTACTCTGATGTTAAAATACTGAATGAATGGATAAACAACTGCACTTTCTCTTTACTCTAAGGATTATGATCATCAGCTGTAAAGATAATTAGGCACATGTGATGGCAAATTATTGCTTTCTCAGTTTCTCTGGAGCCCTTGAACTACCCAATCTATTAGAATTTGCCAGCCACTTATTATTTATTCTCTCTTTGATGACATTAACTGACATCTCTAATTACTATTTAACCAATCCTAGCTCAAAGTGTGATTGAATGAAGAACCATTGGTACTGTTTGACAAAGGAATCTGCCTTAATTACTTAGGAAACCAAGTTTAATTAGGAAGTTATAATGAATTTGAAACAGAAAAAAACAATAATTCAAGACATCTTACCTGCCCATGTTTTGCATCCCTGTGGAAATGAAAAAAACTAATCTAGTTTTCAATGCAAAAAGTCTTCTTTCTTAAGCTTCTGCTAGATGTGATCCATTTCAGAAATATCTCAATGATGCCTCAAAGACAACTTTGAAAACCACTCAGTACAGAGGCAATTCTGATGTGATTTCAAAGCCAGATATACATTTTCATGGAGACAGAATGTTAGCTGATTTGAATTTCATCTGTTCCTGCTGCCTATCTGTCCTGTGAAGTGATAATGCCCCTTTATGGTGGCGTTAGTTTTTTTTTTTTTTTTTTTTTTTAACTTCCTGACTGAAATGTATTGTCAGGAATAAAATATGGTGATTATAGCTGCAAGTAACAGGGCAGGTAGAATCCTTAACTATAAAGATTCTATATTCCTAGATGAGAAAATTTCTTTATTCCAGTTGAGTTCTATCTTCGGTTATCATGAAAGCTACTAAAACCAAAATTTGTAGTGGAGAGCAGAAATTCCTTCTGCAGAGTCCCAGTTTGATAAGAAAGGGAGCTTTTAAGAGGATGATAATGAAATTATTCTATACTGTGGTTATCGTATGCTACTAATCGCACTGAACATACAACTGTGCAATTTAGAATATAGATGTAATTTAGCAATAAAATGTAGTCCACATGGAGCAAAGCTGTGTTGCTCTGTCTTTTAAATGCACTCTCTCATGTGGAAGAGAAAGTACCTTCTTCCTGACTCAATAGTCTTGGGGAAAGAAATTTCTGATAATTGTAATAATATTAAGCTGAGGCCTAGTAGATAAAGCCGCTGCCTGCAGTGCAGGCATCCCATATGGGCTCCTGTTTGAGCCCCCACTGCTCCACTTCCAATCTAGCTCTCTGCTATGGCCTGGGAAAGCAGTCAAAGATGGCTCAAGTCCTTGGGCCCCTGTATCCATGTGGGAGACACAGAAGAAGCTCCTGGCTCCTGGCTTCTGATCAGCGCAGCTCCAGCCATTGAGGTCATCTGGGGAGTGAACTAGCAGATAGAAGACCTTTCATTCTCTCTGCCTCTCCTTCTCTTTCTGTGTAACTCTTTCAAATAAATAAATCTTAAAAAAAAAAAAAATTCCTGGTTTTACTTGTTTTCTCTTTTTAAAGAGTTATTTTATTTAAGAGAATCAGAGAGAGAGAAAAAGAGAGAGAGAGAGATGTGTCTTCCATCCACTACAGCTTTCCCAAGCCATAGCAGAGAGCTGGATTGGAAGAGGGGCAGCCGGGACTTGAACTGGTGTCCATATGGGATGCCAGTGCTGCAGGCGGAGAATTAACATACTGCACCACAGTGCCAGCCCCACTGACACTTATTTTCTGAAACATCATGGAATAGAAATGCATTGGACCCTTCTTATTACCCCAAGTCATAATAGCACTTTTTTTCCCCAGATAACAATACTTCTCCAAAGTCACCTAAACTGACTTATTTTTCTAAAAATTTGTCAAGAATCTCAATATCTAATGTAATTCCTCTTTATCCCAATTACTCCAGAAAAAATGGGTTTGACAAAAGCAGATTCAATTATTTTTAATGTTTTGGGAACTTGATGTCATAGTATGAATGGAATATAGATATACGAAAAGGCTCTGTCTTAATTTTTTATAATTAATTAACCTGAAGGATCCTTGACGAATGTGTCAAAAACATAAATTGGGGAATGATAGCTTGTTTCTTAAATAAGTGGGATTAGAAAAACTAAATATTTATATATGCAATGAAATTGTGTCCTTTTCTCATGGCACTTACTGGAATCTTCAAAAAATTCATGAAAAATGAAAAAATGCATGGATTTCAAAAAGTTTTTGCACTAAAAATAAATATATCCTAAATTTATTTTTCCATGTACTTCACGAGTTATTCTTCTACAAAAATCTGTTAAAAATATTAAGGACTTAAACATTCATCCTGGAAAACATAAATCTGAAACTTTAAACTTAGGATGAAGACACAGGAAAAAGGCATGTTTTCATTGGTATGGAAAATGATCATTTGGTTATAAGCCTGAAGCATAAGAAACAAAAATGAAAGTTAACCAACGGGACTGCATCAAACTAAAAAACTTTGTGCAATTAAAAAAATAGCAGCATGAAGAGATAACTTATTAAATAATTGCAAGACATGTAACTGATAAGGAGTTATTAAATCAAATGTTTAAGGAAAACACATAGCTCAATAGCAAGAAAACAAATGATTGGTTTAAAAGTAGATAAAGTATTTGAATAGATATTTCTCAAAAGAAGTTGTAAAAACAGCCAACAGATACACAAGAAAATGATCATCATCACTAAACATAGTGAGATATCAATCTCACATCTATTAGAATGACTATTAAAAAGAAGAATGGGAGCAACTAGCAATGATTTGTAGAGGATACAGAGAAGAGTACCCTTGTACACTATTCATCAGAATGTAAATTAGTGCAGCCATTAAGGAAATTAATTTAGAGGTTTCTCAACAGATTAAGAAACAGCACAACTGGGGTGAACATTTGATGAAGAGGTTAGGGGGCCACTTGGGACACTTAAATCCCTGACTCCATTCTCAGTTTCCACTTCCAGCTAATGACCTGGGAGGCAAGAGATGATGGTTTAAGAAGTTGAATTACTGCCAACTATGTGAGACTGCACATTGAGTTCCTAGCTGAAGACTCAGCCTGGCCTACCACAGGTTGTTGCAAGCATTTAGGGAGTGAACCAGTGGGTGAAAGATCTGTATCTCTCTCTCTCTGTCTCTTTCAGTCTGTGCCTTTCAAAGACATACAAATAAAATAAATAACTTTTTAAAAAGTAGAACTACTTTTCACAATTCCACTTTGTGTGTTTGTATGTCTGTGTGTATCTATCGGAAATTAAATCTCTATATTGAAAAGGTATTTGCATTAGCATATTCATTGTAGCATTATTAAAATAGGCAAAATATGGAATCAACCCACGTATATCAATCCAAGTACTGGAAAGTTCTAATGTATGATATGAGGACAATGTGAGTTAATAATACTGTAGTATATACTAGAATTTTCAAAGAAAGAGATCATAATTTTACTATATGCATATACAAGATGGTAACCATTTGAAGTGATGAATATGTTCATTTCACAAGATTACACACATCAAAACATCACACTGTACACTCAAGTTGCTGATTGTGGTGGCCTTAAGAAAATTGTCATCCAGTATAAATTCAATGCCCAGGAAGACACTCATTCGTTTCCTGCGAAGACCACTCTACCTTAATTTTGAAAAGAATTTTGGGGGAGAATATTTATTGTCTCCTGATTATCCATGATTCTGTCTTCAGGTGATTTGTCTCTTGGCTCTATTATGGACTATCAATGTTTCTAGGAACTTTTCCTTAAATCGTCAATTTAAACTTTGACCAACAGTGATTGATCTAAACTTCATGTTCAGGATTCTCATTGGATATTTTCAACTTGGTTTTGAAATATTTCAAATAAGCCAGCCCCAAAGGGACAAATACCATATGTTCTTCCTGATCGGTGACAACTAACTGAACACCAAAAAGGAAACCTGTTGAAGTGAAATGAACTCTATGAGAAACAGTGACTTGATCAGCCCTTGTGCTGACTGTCGATGTACAACTTAATACTTTATCCCTTTTAGTGCTTTTTTGTTCTACTTAATACTATTGGTTAAACTCTGTAATTAACACACAATTATTCTTAGGTGTTTAAATTTAACGGGAAAGTGATCTCTGAAGATGTACAATTTGGGACATGCTCAAGCTGACTTGCCCCAAATGGTAGAGTTAGAAATGTGCCAGGGGATTCCAATTCAATCCCCTCAAGGTGGCATGTACCAATGCCATCTCACTAGTCCAAGTGATCAATTTCAGTTCACAATTGATCACACTGATAGGTCTAAGAGTCAAAGGGATCACAAAAACAAGACTAGTGTCTGCTAATACTAAGTGATAGAATCAAAAAGGGAGAGAACGATCCATCATGGGAAGCGGGATACACAGCAGACTCATAGAAGGGCAGATGTCCTAAACAGCACTCTGGCCTCAGAATCAGCCCTTAAGGCATTTGGATCCAGCTGACAAGCCCATGAGAGTATTATAAAAATGGAAAGCCAAGACATTCCGTAAAAAAAAAAAAAAAAAAAAAAAAAAAAAACCTAAGTGAAAGATCTCTGCAAGTGAGATCCCAGTAGAAAGAATGGGCCATCAAAGAAGGAAGTACCTGTCTGTGAAGGGAGGAGAGAACTTTCACTTTGACTATGACCTTGTCTAAATAAGATCGGAGTTGGCAAACTCAAGAGGCTTCCATAGCCTTGGCAACTCATGACAAGAGTCTAGGGAGATTACTGACGCCATAAACAAGATTTTCAATTTGTTAAGTCAGCAACAAGAGTCCCTGTGCACTTACTCCTCATGTAGGATCTCTGTCCTTAATATGTTGTTCAATGTGAATTAATGCTATAACTAGTACTCAAACAGTATTTTACACTTTATGTTTCTGTGTGGGTGCAAACTGTTGAAATCTTTACTTAATATATACTAAATTGATCTTCTGTATATAAAGAGAATTGAGAATGAATCTTGATGTGAATGGAATGGGAGAGGGAGCGGGAGATGGGAGGGTTGCAGGTGGGAGGGAAGTTATGGGGAGGGAAAAGCCATTGTAATCCATAAACTGTACTTTGGAAATTTATATTTATTAAATAAAAGTTAAAAAAATAAAAAAAGAAAATTCAGGGATTGTAGATAGAAGTTACTGTGTTTTTAATATCTCAAGAATATTTTGCCCCCCTAGTTTTTAGTCATAATTAGTCATGTGGTGTATTTGTGTCTTGAAACATGCTTATTCTTTCCTAATCAAAATGGTATTGGAGATTAAGTCAATTTTAAGATTCCAGCTTCTGTTAGATGGCTTCTTCAGGTGAATTTATCAACCCCTGCAACAAGTAGTAAAGTATATTTCTTTCCCTCCTAAGAAAATCTATATTGTTGCTGATTTTTTTTTTGATCAGGATAAGGAGGTGAGGTAAAAAAGATGAAGAAAAACTATAGTTTAATCTCTATGGACAACTTGAAGAGTAAAACACCTATTGCAGGCATAAAGTTAGTCCAATATCGTTCAGCATTCATTGGGATATTATCACTGCCAAATGCAATAATTATTTTTTTTTTATTTCTGGACTTACAAAATGTTTAATAATGATAAAATCCACAACTCTCCTGATACTGAGACAGAATTAATCATTCCTCTAAAATTACTTCCAAGTATTTTTTTTTAAACAAACAAATTTTAGGATGTTTTAATTAACCATGTAGTTTTCATTATATTGGAAGTCCATTCTTCTAAATAATTCAAATTATCCACAATTGCAAAAATTCAGTTGTAAGTTTTAAGTCAGAACTGCAATTCTACTGCTATTTTCAGGATCATCAAGGCATAGAAATGCATGGCCTTTTCTTACTACCCAATGTGATGATAGTGTCTGTTTTCTAGATAACACTATTTCCCAAAATCACCAGGATGACTTATTCCCCTCAAAATGTGTTAAGAGACCCAAATACTACATAATGCTTCTTTCATCTAGTAAACTCAAAGAAGACTAGATTTTACCACTTGCTGAATGAGTTAAATATATTTTGGGAACTTGGGGACATATTGTGAATGCATAATGGATACTTGGAGACATTAGGTCTAGTGCTTTGTAGGTAATTACCTATAAGGTCATATCTCTTTTAAAACATTTTACTGCTAGGCTATCAATAAGGCTAAAGCCTATTGTTAGAATCAAGATTTACAAAGTCTGGTATAAATAATTTGTACTTTATACCTATGCCTGAGATATAGAAATCTTGCCTCATGAATGAGGTAAGATAGTTTATGATTCAGGAAAACTCACAGGCAATCATCTGAGCCCCATTATTTCCTTGTGCAGTGGTGCAATTTAGATCCAAAGCCAATTTTTTAGATAGAAAAAGGGACAGATTCAACCAATATGCTCTGTAGTTTAGAGTACAGTATAAGACTACAACAACCACTCTGTAATAACATAATCTGTATCCATAAATAATTTCAGAGCCAGATAAAGGTATGTTCAAATCTTTATACCAACAATTACTATCTATTGAGACTAAGGCAAGGTAATTATGGCTCTTAGAGCTAATATTTTTAAAACAGGAACCAAAATACTTAGCCCATAGTAGAGAGGGTTAAATGGGATAAAAATACCTTAAGCTAATAGCTGCTCAACAAGTGGATAAAATATTCCATAAACAATGATAGTAGAGCTAGACAAAGTTTGTATAACATCATTTAATAATTATTCAAATAATTCCTAGGATTTACTTAAAAATTTGTCTTATGAATGGAATTAAGTGTGGTTGATAGGAAAAGGAGATGATGTAGTCCAATTGATTCTCCTTCCTATATGGAAACTCTCCTCAAAAGTTTAATGAGCAGCTAATGACTTTGGTACCACACAAATGAAATTTGCAGTAAAACACCAAGGCATAAACATAATAGTACATGTAAAACTGACTTAAAAAAAGAGATTAATTAATTCTCAAAAAGAAAAAGATAATTTGCTTTTCTCTTATGGCTCCATCCCCTTTTTCTGTTCAATGAGAAAGTATGTAAATGTAAAATGTTATTAAATATTCAGTTGTTTATTAAAAATTCCTAATATTCAGATAGTTTTCATGTTTATTTTAAAGTTTTGTATTGTTAACTTCAAAGATATTGAGTAACCTACTAGTAGTCAAAAACAAAAGTCATTATAATGAAATTGATGGGAGATGGCAAAGATCAAGCTGGTGATGGTGACAATGTGGATTGAGACAGTAAATAGGACAGAAACTAGAGTAAATTCTCCACCATGAGTGATTGGTCTCTCTTAGCTTGTCTTCCATAAACGCACAATCTCCCACAGAGCATATAAGAAGAAAAACCCATAATGGTTGAGTTTGCACTTGGAAACATTTTAACTTGTGGAAGACAGAGACCGATCAGAATAGCAAATAGCAGAAAATAAATTGGAGAGATCATCATTCAGAAAGAAAACCAGGGCTTAAAACCTCGAGGTTTTTGGCAGAGATTTGTGTTGCAGAGACCAATGTTTACTTGTTGGGAGAATTTCATCCAACTATTGTACTACCTTGAATAAGCTACAGTTTGTAGCTGAATGATTATTTCTTTTCTGCCAAAAAGCCATGCATTTCTTCTGATAATGTTTGCATAAACTCTTCAGTATTATTGACCCAAGGTGATCTTTACTCATAATTTAATCAAAATTATTATTTTTTTAAATTTTAACAGAAGAAAACTGATTATATAAATGTCCAATGAATTTGAAATTCTCTCATTGTATTTTATCAGTTTGCTTTCCATAGAAAAGAGGTTTTACTTGTTTACCTTGAGTCGAAGATTGACTGCTTGATTTCTACAGGAAGTTCTTTATGAAAAGTCTATGCCAACAACTGACTACATTTAGTGTTGAGTTGTAGTTGACAGAAGTTTCCATTCATAGAGCAATAAAGCTTCTTTGATTCAATATTAGAAAAAAGAAAGGAAAAGCTTTTTATTTTGGTAAACTTTGACCCATTAAGGAAATATATTTTTTTCCCAGCACTGAGTTTCTTAAAACACCTTTTTTTTTTGACAGCAGAGTTAGAGAAAGAAACAGAGATAAAGGTCTTCCTTCTGTTGTTTCACCCCCCCAAATGGCCACTATGGCCTGCGCTGCGCCAATCCGAAGCCAGGAGCCAGGAGCTTCTTCCAGGTATCCCATGCGGGTACAGGGCCCAAGCACTTGGGCCATCCTCCACTGCCTTCCCGGGCCACAGCAGAGAGCTGGACTGGAAAAGGAGCAACCGGGACAGAACCAGCTCCCCAACCGGGACCAGAACCCGGAGTGCTGGTGCCGCAAGCAGAGGATTAGCTTAGTGAGCTGCGGTGCCGGCCTTAAAACACCTTTTAATAACACTTTAATTTTGATTTCCAAGACTGTTCTGTCCATAATGCAACATAGGAAAAGAGATTCTTTAATTTTTTTCTTTCAATTTTTAAATTTTAATGAATGTCTTCTGTATGTAATCAAAGACAAGGGAAATGCTTAAAAAAAAAAACAGAAGTAGAGAGAGTATAATGTGATAAGGAAAGTTAAAATAAGCATGATATTAAGGAGAATTTTTTAATTCAATTTAGTTGTAGACTATGACAAATTTGAATGAAGATAATTAGAGTGATGCCAACATTCAATTGTCCACAGGCAATGCAAATATTCATGATAATTATCAGCTTAGTTGGTGAATTTCACTTTCCCAATGTTACAACAAAATCCAAAATCACATAACAAAAGCTATGAAGGGCTGCTGTTATACACAAAAGGAATGCTTTTGTGTATAACAAAAGATGATAGAATAAACCAGGTTTGTACCACTTTAATTAATTCTCCAGGTGTATTCAAATCATGTTTTTTTCTAAGTCTCATTTTATTTTTTAAATGATAAAACCTAGTTTATATGATTTCCACAGTTTTTTCCATCTTAAAAATTCAACTAAATCCATATCTCAACATTTCTTCCTAATTCAAGAATATATTAAGATACAGTTTTGTGCATAATGTTTGAGTTCTATGGTGATCAAATAACAGAAATAAAATGAGTGAAAAAGATACCCCTTATTCTGAGGAGATTATAGGACCAATGATCAGAAAAACTCCTTAAAATAAAAGGGTTTCATCATCACTCTGTCCTTACCATTTTTTTATCCCCACAGCATAACTGGCAGTTGTTGAAGGACTCTTACTTATTTGAAGGAAACAAATCTATACTTTGGTGTTCAGATCAGTCTTGCAATTTGACATGTGAGTTTTTACTTCACTTCACGGATGAAGGAAGTAGGATTCAAAGAAGTCAGCAGAAATTTCTGCAGTGTGAAACTGAGGTAGCTAGGAAATTAACTAGTTTAATGGAATTCAGAATCCAGTGCCTTTTCTTCTGTGCTGTCCTGTCTCTTTGGAAGGCATCAGTTTTGTGATATGATGGCTAGCAATGTAGATTTATTCACTGACAAAGGATCAGTGAAAGTCTAGTTATAGAGGGACAAGGTAGAAAGGAAGAACTCAAGAAAAGAGGCAAGTTTTGAAGGATCTAGGAGATGATGTCCACTGATGTGCAGAGAAGAGGGGTTATTAACAGGGAAACCATCAGTTGTCCTTAAGCACTGATGAGAAATGAGGTAAGGAATGGAACACAGGTTTTAAGTAGAGGTTTTGGGGAATGAGCAGTCTTGTGTATCATACTGTGTGAGGCAAGACCAAAAACAGAAAATATGTTCAGACAATTCAAAAATATGAAACTGAAGTGATAATACCTAGACCAGAAGAGAATCCAAAAAGTTCTAGACTAAGATGTTTTTTAACAGAAATGTGGGAAAAATCAAAATACATCAACAAATGATTGAGTCCTTATTGCTGCTATAAGCTGAAAGTATAACTTCTATGTCTTCTGTTTTGCTAAGTACTATTATTCTGATATAATGAATCTCAAAATACTAACAGTGGGATTAGATATTGTGACATGAGCTAGCTGATATCGAGACATTGACTAAAACACAAGAAAATTACATTAGAATCAAGTGGATGCATGTTTTAGATTTATTTTTCTATATAAGGAGTATTGCAAGTACACTATTAACACATACAAAAGAAACAAAATTAGAAAATTAAAATCCTCCTCCCCATTCACATAGACCATACATGTTTATACTTGAAAAATAGCTGCTGCCAATGCTGTTTAAATAGAGTTGCTGGTGAGTTCTCTGTAAATACTGATGTATGCATAAAAACACACACATTAATCTAATGAGGATTTCCTCATCTCTGCCTGAAAACTCACTTTAAGCACTGATCTTATCATTATTTTAAGTTTTCTTACTTTCCTAACTGATGATATATTACTGGTGGCCAAAGGTGATCTTCTCCAATAGTATTGATAATATAGTCAACAATGTTACTTATGTGGCTGCAATGAGACAAAGGAGAAAATGGACCTGTTGTGGTAGGTGGTAAATGTTAATTAATAACTCTCTTGAAACCCTACTAGCTTAGTCAGCTTAGACTGCTAAAACAAATAATATAGACTGGGTGGCTTAAACAACAGCCCTGTGTTTTTCAGAGTTCTGTAGTCTGCAAAGTCACAGAACAAACTGATGGCAGATCCTTTATCTGATGAGGGATCATTTCCTAGTTTGGAGATGGCTCTGTTTTCCTTGCATCCTCAGATGTCCAAGAGTAGAAAGTAGAAGCAAACTCTCCTATGTTCTTCTGATAAGGACATTGATCCCATCATGAGGCTGTATCCTCATGACCTAGTTACCTTCCAAGAGGCCCAACTCAAATACCATCATGTTAGAAACTAGGATTTAATATGCAAATTTTCAGGAGAAACACCTACTCAATCCATATCACTGACCAAATGAATGACGTTCTTAAATGTTTCTGAATCATGCCTTAAGGATCAATTTGTAAGACAGCATCCTGTGACTTCTTCACATGGAAAGAAATTTGCTTTCTGAAAGGTCAAATCCTTCTCTTCTACAATGAATAGTCTGATCTCCTATGTTTTTTGTCAAGCAGTGTTTTTTTTTTTTTCAAGCAGCAGAAACTGCAGATATAAATCCTTTAATTTAAACTAAAATGAATCCCCCTTGCATCATGATATCTCATCCATGAAAATGTGATTATGCTCTTTGCTCATAAATAGCACCTATGCATCATATTATAAATCACAGAGATTTTATTTTATGAATTAAACATGAAGCTTAAATTTCATGATTGAGAGGTTCTTGTGGGGGGAAATGGAAAGACTCTAATTTTGTATTGTTCTGAGATATTTATCAACTAGTACCCTGAGAAAAGGTCAAGAGCAAATTTCAGCTCCTGAAAAATGAAGACGAAGTGATCTCTCACCTTCCAGTGCTATACCCTCTGTTCTTTGATCCATGCTTTGTATTATGGTTGTGATTCACTTGCCTCCTTTGGAATTATATTGTTCTGATCAATATCTTTTCATGAACAGGTGTCTCTTAAGCATCTTGAAGGTCAAGATTAGGTCTATCAATTGTACAAACTTTTCTTTTCTCAAGATAACAATGACTATACAACAGAAATCAGACCAGAGCTACTTTAATTTTGCCATTCTTTGCTGCCCTTGATGGCTTTAGCTGCTGATAGGAATCCCTGATCCTTTCTGATAGTTTGAATTTGGTTTCTTAAGAAAAAAATAAAGGAATGCTAGTTGTGTTGAAAGGACCAAATGGAGGTTATCTTTATAAGAGGACAAAAGAAGAAAGACAACCTGGGTTTTGTAATTCATGTGTATGATCTTTCCTGAGATTAGGAAATGAAATAAATTGGCAACTAATTATAGAAAAGAGATGAAAGTCAAGGAAAGAAAGTGGGGGGCGGGGAGTGATTCTGGTGAGGATGGGTGAAAGATGAGGGAGAAGCAGGGTAGACAGAGGAAACACAGAGCTGAAGTGAGATGTGGGGATTCACCAAAAGCAAACCACCCACCTCAAAATTTGTCTCACAACCTCCAAAAATGGATCAAATTAAAATAGATTATTTTACTGTAATTCAAGAAAGTGGGGTGATAAGTTTTCAAAAAAAAGAAATGTTGTTCCCATTCACAATCTAAATATGATTTCACTAGCCAGTCTTCAATGTGTCAGGGAAAGATTTTAAGGGCCACAGGATGTCCACAAAGCTCTGCCACTGACACCGATAATTGTGGCTTAGTGGGTGGTAATGATTCCCAATGTACAAACATAATTTCTTGCTCCAAATGTTCCTTTATAATTTTCTTTCAGAGGATAGGGAGCAATACCAAAGTATGGTAGTTTGCATAGACAAACATAATTTTGGTTGTTGTAATTACTGCAGTCAGCCTTGGTATATATCCTCAGTAGTAGAATTTTCACCATCCAAAAGAAGCTTTACTTCTCTTAGTAATATTCGGGACAGATGGAATCAGATGGCTCACTCTGTGCCTCTTTGGAATATTATAAACCTTACATAAAAGTAGTAAGCTGTGACTCCAGGATCTTTTGGGAACAAAAGTTTGCTTGAGAAAATATTAGTTTTATTATGGTCACTCTTCTAACTGTAACCACTTTTTTTTTTCAGTTCACTTTCATTATTGTATGGTACTAAACAATTGACCTTTATCTTCTGCCCTTAGAAGATTAGAATTAAAAATATTTATGGTTTGCAGTCATGCATTCATTTCTACAGCAAAATGTTGCCAATTGGTATTTTCTCCTCTTTTTCTGAAGATGATTACATGTTCACAATTTACAAGGTATTGTACACATTTCAGCAGGAAATTGTAAGCCTTTATCTTTTGACAGCAAGCAGGAATTACTGCCCTTTTTTAAATAGCCTCCCTATTTTGTCCAAATAAATGATTCATGCTGGAGACTTCATGATGTCTTTTGTTGGTTTCTGTGAATTTCAACACAGGCAGTCAAAAAGTAAAAGAAGCGACACATTTCTGAAAATTTCAGAAAATTATAGGTTTTATATGGGAAGAAGGATACATTCAAATATCCTGAGTCCTGGTTTCTTCTTCCTTCAATGCTTTATTAATGCAAAACTTAGAGAAAGGAAAAGAAAATAAATGAGAGGGTAGGGAACAAATATTTTCTTTCTCTCTGTAGATAACTGCTCAGTGCCCATTTAGTTTCCTTATCCTCACAGGAATAAAAGAAAGCAAAGGATATCTGCAGTCTGGTTGACAAACAGCTACCAACAATCTCACAAAAAGCTTTTCCTTCTTTAAAGATTTCATCATGTTTATGCAGGTGTGGCTTATTCCAGGTATTTCTAGGTATTTTTAAAGCCAAATGTTAGAAAAGAATTATTAATAAATTTATTTGATAATATTAATTTTTGTGCTTTTTAGTTTGCTCAAATTGTATCATCTCTTGGGTATATATAGTCAGTGAATCACTGAAATGGTGTGCTTCTTGTCTGCAGGGAGTTCCTATGGAGCCCCAGCTAGCCTGAAAGCAGGCACTGGTTAAATGTCTGCAATAATTTTACTAAGGTCAGATCTGGAATGGTGCTCCCATCATCTATTTGTCCAGAGCTCCAAGGTTTCTCCGTCTCAGCTTTATTGATGTTTGGGGTGAATAATTTTGTTGTGGAAAACTGTCCTACGCCCCATTGTGTGTTTAACAGCAGCTCTGGCTTCTACACACAATATGTCTACAACAGCACCTTCTTTTGTAAGAATGGAAATGCCTCCAGATATTGAGCAATGTGCCTCCCTGGGAAACAAAATCACCTCCAAACAAGAATCACTACACTAGTACCTGCACACATTTCAACTTCTTTTAAATTCTTCAGAAAATTTCCACAGGGATCCACCATGTCTTCCACAAATAATGGAGAATTCTCAAGGCATAGATATGTATACAGATCCTCTTTTGTCTAATCTGGATATATATATATATATATATATATATATATACATATAAAACACACATACACATACATACACACACACACGTGTCTCCACATTTTTGAATCTCAATTTCTATTTTATAATAATCATAGTAAATAAAGTGACTTTGATGTATACTACCAAATATTTAAGTCATGCTTGTATTTTCATAAATGTAGAAGATATCAGCATACTTTATATAAAGTGGAAGCCAGATGTTTTTGTAGTAATTTGGTGTTGAATCCAGACATAACTTGATTGAAAAATCTCTCTACTATTTGATTACTATGTATCCTCTCAGAGTCTCATTATAAAATTCAATCAATGGTAGTCTTATAACAATAATAATATAGGAACCAGTGATTGCAATGACTAAAAGGATAAATTTGTGTAGAAAGTACAGCATAATGAAATACATGAATTTACCTTATTTTTTTTTTAATTTATTTTTTAACAGGCAGAGTTAGTGAGAGAGAGACAGAGAGAAAGGTCTTCCTTCCGTTGGTTCACCCTCAAAATGGCCACCAAGGCAGGTGCATTGCGCCAATCCGAAGCCAGGAGCCAGGTGCTTCCTCCTGGTCTCCCATGCAGGTGCAAGGCCCAAGCATTTGGGCCATCCTCCACTGCCTTCTCGGACCACAGCAGAGAGCTGGACTGGAAGAGGAGCAACAAAACAGAACCGGCGCCCCAACAGAGACTAGAACCCAGAGTGCTGGCACCACAGGTGGAGGATTAGCCTAGTGAGCCTCGGCGCTGGCCTACCTTAAATTTTAAAAACAATTTAAAAAAAAAGACTTTACAGCATGGTGAGAAGCACCAAATCTGTACATTATTTCAGCCCTTCTAATCCTCTAAACTAGGATGAGTAACTAATGTTTTTAATAATTGGATAAATCAATATACAAAGAAAGTGGAATTTCCCCATTCTTCAAACCCTTTCACCAGGTATATAAGTATTAATCTGTTAATTAACTAGAGGGAGAGAGAGAGAAAGGAGAGAGATCCCATCCACTTCTTCACTTCACAAATGCCTAAAATGACTGGGTTGGGGCCAGAGCCTTGAGCAGGGGAACCCCAATAAAGTCTCCCATGTGAATACAAGAACCCAAGCACTTGAGGAATCACTGGTGCTTTTGAGTCCGCAGTAACAGGAAGCTGGAAGCAGGAGCCAGAGCTGAGTATGAAACCTAGAGACTGCTATACTCCTGGGCAGCTTAATGTGTGTCTTAAGCACTCAGCCAAATGTCTGTCTCTGAGGCTATATTTTGAAGTCTTTGGTTTGTGTTGGAAAAAAGCTTGAAGCTTTAGGATTTTAAAACCTCAAAACACTTGGGATTAACTTCAAGTTCTGATTTTTATTTGGTGTAAAAATCCTAAAAATTGTTAATATATTAGACTCAGTTTTCTTGAAAAAAGAACAAAAGCACATATAGTTGAAAATAGTTATAAATTCTGAAGCATGATGAAAATGCACAGTCTTTTTATTTTATGATCAGTAAGTCACCCAGAAAGAAACAGAATAATTTGCCCCTATCAGATATTCCATGCCTAAGAATGCCAAGTGATTTTTAAAGCTTGTAAACTCATGGAGGTTGTTGACAGGGAACCTGGTGATGTCGGTGTTGAAAATACAGAAGCTGTGAATGAGGTGGACTCTTTCAGGGTCAGAACAAAGCTGCTAAAAGGGTCAGCCCTGCAGAAAAAGGGCAAGATAATGATTCACTCCCCAGTGTGATTGGCAGCAGCCTTCAAATGTGAGCAGCACAATCAGGTCTCTGCTTCCCAGTAGGTAGGCACAGCCAAGCTCCTGAATCTTCATTCTTATTCTAAGGGTTACCTCCCTATAATTGTAAAATGCAGTTCTTCAACACAGCACCTGTCACACTCTCCTTTCTGGACCTACAGAGGAATCATTGCTTTTAGAATAAAAAGATTAATGGATTTGGCAAATTATCAGGAGATGCAGGCAGAGAAGGGGTCCTTTTCCATCATGACTTTGAGACAGTTGCGAAATATGGCACTCAGATTCTCAGGAATCATGACCTCTTGGATATCGTACATTACTGCTTTTTGTTATATGCAGACTTTAATACCTCTGTCGTGGTGGAAGCAATGTCATAAGCATGACCGTTGGCATATATCCAACTTCCTCACAGCTTATAGCAAACATCTGTCATGACCCCCTGCCCAGAAGTCCAAATGTGAAATTATAGGACCTGCAGTAAGAATTACTGGCATGGAAAATTGCTTCCTTGATGGTCAATCCCAATATCAATCTGATGACATAGATTTTCTTTTTTAAAATATTCATCATTATTTTTAATATCAAGTAGATATAAAAGAATATTTATGATATGAGTAAGATAAAGAATAATGACACTATAAACATTCATGATTATGGCACTCATTTCCATCAGTCTTGTTCACAGGTCTGTTCCTGTCTTGTTTCCACAAAGATAACTACCATTCTAGTTTCTTGCTTATCATTCATTTTGCTTCCTTTTTGAGATATTGCTGCATTTAATTGAATCTTTTGCATGTTTTTGCAACTTATAAAGATAGACTTGTCCTATAGGATTTTTCTAGGGCTCATTCTTTTAATTCAACATAATATTCTTGATGCACATGTATAGTGTTACATTTCATCTATTTCCCATGCTGTGAAATATCCCATTCTACTCTCAATGGACATGTGGCATTTTCAGTTCTTGCTACTGCAATTTATATTTATGAAGATTCTTGTTAATGACATCTAGTGAGCCTATACAAGAGTATTCGGTGGTATGCATGCAGCAATATAATTGATGGGTCACACAGTAGGAAGGTTTACATTGGATAATTCTCAGTAATACTCAATGTCTTTCCAAAGCAGTGGTACTATTTTTGACTCCCAATTTCTCTGCCAATTGTTCCTCTCTGTACTTGCCAACATTTAGTTTCATTTGTTTGTTTGCTTTAACATAATTTGCTAGTCTGCTGAGTTCAAATGTCATCTTATGGTTATGAATTTCTTAATTACAGAGTGACCACCATTTTTTTTTCTTTTTAAAAATAAAAAATTGAGAAGCAGAGAAACAGAGAGAGAAAATTTTCCATTTGCTGCTTCATGGCTCAAATGTTCACAACAAATCATCCAGGACTTGACCAAGGCTAAAGATGGGAACAAAATCCAAGTCTCCTATAAGGATGGCGGGGATCCAACTACTTTAGTCCTTATTGCTGCTTGTTAGGCTCTGTATTAGAAGGAAATTGAACTCAGGGACCAGAACTAGGAATACACCCAACATTCCAAATATAAGATGCAGGCATCTTAACTCCTAGTCCAAACACACACTCCCTGAACTTAATTTACTTTACATGTTACTATTTTTTTAATTTATTTATTTGACAGGTAAAGTTATAGACAATGAGAGAGAGAGAGACAGAAAGATGGATTTTCCTTCCATTTGTTCACTCCCCAAATGGCTGCCACGGCCGGTGTTGCGCCGATCCAAAGCCATGAGCCAGGTGCTTCTTCCTGGTCTCCCGTGCGGGTGCAGGGACCCAAGCACTTGGGCCATCCTCCACTGCCCTCCTGGGCCACATCAGAGAGCTGGACTGGAAAAGGAGCAACCAGGACTAGAACCCAGTGCCCATATGGGATTCCAGCGCTGCAGGCAGAGGATTAACCAAGTGAGCCATGGCACTGGCCCCTATGTTACTATTTGATTAACATTATTTTGGAAAGGTCCATTTAATCATTTAATGCTTTTACCCACTTTTCTGTGTGTTTTTTTTTTTTTATGCTCAGTTGTAGTGCTGTTTATTTATTTTGGAAAACAGGATTTTAAGAGTACTACATGGGGCTGGCATTGTGGCCTGGTGGGTAAAGCTTCCCTCTGTGCCACCAGCATCCCATACAGGCATAGATTTGAGCCCTGGCTGCCCCACTTCTGATCCCACTCCCTGCTAATATGTTGAGGAAGGCAGCGGAAGATGGTCCAAGTCCTTGGGAAGCTCCTGGCTTCTGGGTTCAGTATGACCCAGTCCAGAACTCTATGGCCATTTGGGGACTGAACCAGAGGATGAAAATTCTTTCTCTGTCTCTCCCTCTCTGTCTGTTACCCTGTCTTTCAAATAAATAAAATAAATCTTTAAAGAAAAGAGTACTATATGATTGCCAGTGTTGTGGTTCAGTACGGTATGCTCATACCTAAGATGTCAACATCCCATATTGGAACACCAGTTCAGGTCCCTGCCGCTCCTCTTCTGATCTAACTTCTTGCTAATGCACCTACCTGGGAAAATAATATATTATGACCCAAGTCCTTGATCTCCTGACACCCAAGTGGGAGACCCATATAGAGTTCCAGGCTCCTAGCATCACCTTGTCCCAGTCCCGGTCTTTGTGGCCCTGTGGGGAGTTAACTAGTAAATGGAAGATTTTTTTATTCTGTGTCTCTCCCTCTCTGGTTGTCACTCTATCTTTCCAATAAATTATATATACGTATATTTAAAAAAAAAAGAGCAGTGTATGTTTCTTACACCAATTTCTAACTCAAGGCCTTCACTCCATTTTGATATTTGATAAATAGATTATATGAATATTATTATAGTTGAATGTATACACGGTCTCCTTTATAGTTTGTCTTTTGCATGTTTATATGTTTGGTGATAAGAAACAACCGCTTGGCCATGCTCAGTAAGTATTCTTTTATAATGTCTCTAAATATTTTGAAATTTTTTCTTTCACATGTCAGTCTGCAATCCACTTGGAATTGCTTTTTTGTAAAATTAACACAGTGTAAAGTAGTAGCAGAGGGTCATTGTTTTCATGTGCACAACCAACTTACTCATTAACTTTGACTGATTATGTGAACTATACTCAATAAAAAGTACAAGATCAGTCACAAAAAACCAAGTCTCTTGTGTCAATTATGCTTTTCCCTGTCTATTCTGTGGGTTAATTTCTATATTATTCTGCAAGTACCACATGTTCTTAATCACTGTAATTTTATGATTACTCTTTTCTCTCTTCCCTAAATTTGTTCTTTTGGGGGAGCGTTTGGTGATTCTTGATCATTTATTCTTCTATAAAAACTTGAGGCTCATCCTAATAAGACCCATATGATGAAACTAGTATACATATTTCAATTAACTTATTTGCATAAATATTAATCCCAAATTACTTACCTACAGGAGTAATTCATTTCACTCACAATTCTGTGGTTTCCCAAATCAAATTGAATTGCCTTTCTGGTCTGAGCCAGGATATGTTGCTGTTAGCCGATTAGACACAATAATATTGATATTGTTGATTAGAATGTGTTACTGTACAGGAAACCCCACCAAAACTTAGAGCCTTAAAATAATAACAAACATCTATTGTTTCCTATTACTATGGTCAAGGATTTGGGAGTTGCTAAGATGGTTCTGGCCAAGAACTGTCAAAGAGATTGTAATTGACATGTCACCAGGGTACAGTCATTTAAAATGTTACTGAAGCCAAAATATATTTCTAAAGGTGATTCACTCACATGACTGGCACATTGTTGCTGTTGCTGGCTACCTGATTTTTTGTATAACACGGATCTCTACATATAACTATAATATTCTGCTAACAATAAGGCATCTGGCTTACTCCACAGTAAGTAATGTAAGAGAGAGCAAGTTGAAAGCTTCAGTGTCTCTTTTTAAATTTTTAATTAATATAAAGAGAACAGATTTCATGTATTTCACAAACACAGTTCTAAGAAGATAAACATAATTATCTCTTTCCCTCCTCCCTCAATTCTCCCTCCTTCCCTCCATTCTTTTTCCCCCCCTTTGATTTTTGCAATAACATAATTTCAATTTACTTTTTAATAGTGGGCTTTATGCACCAGTAGTCACCATGTTCAATGAGCAAAAAATAGAGAACACTGTTCCATAGGGGTATAATGAAGAACTGAAAAAAATAATTGAATCATAAGATGTCAGTTTCATTCTTATATATTTCATGTATTCTATATTAACTATCACATATCAAAGAAAATATGATATTTGTCATTTGGATGCTGGCTTATTTTTCTAAACTTAATTGTTTCTACTTGAGGACATTTGGTTGCAAAACACAAGATTTCATTCTTATTACTGTGTAGTATTTTCTTTATCTAATCATCAGTTGGTGGAAATTCTAGGTTAATTCCATATCTTAGTTATTGTGAATCAAGCTGCAATAAAAATGGGTATACAAATAGCCATTTCATGAGTCGACTTCACTTCCTTTTGGTAAATTCCAAAGAGATTGACGACTGGGTCATGTGACAGACGAATTTTCAGATTTCTGAGGAATCTCCATACCATCTTCTATAATGGTTGTAACGTTTTACATTGCCACCAACAGTGTTTTGGGGTGCATTTTTCTCCACATCCTCACCAATATTTATTATTTTTTGATTTCTGGATGATAGCAATTCTAACTGGAGTGAGGTGAAAACTCACTGTGGTTTTAATTGCAGTTCCCTGATGGCTGGTGATTCTGAGCACTTTTTCATGTGTCTGTTGGCAATTTTATTTCTTTTTTTTTTAAAGAAACCTTTTATTTAGCAAATATAAATTTCCAAAGTACAGTTTATGGATTACAATGGCTCTCCCCCCATAACTTCCCTCCCACCTGCACCCCTCCCATCTCCCGCTCCCTCTCCCATTCCATTCACATCAGGATTCATTTTCAATTATAATTATATACAGAAGATTGATCTAGTATATGTTCAGTAAAGATTTCATCAGTTTGCACCCACACAGAACACAAAGTGTAAAATACTGTTTCCGTACTAGTTATAGCATTAATTCACATTGAACAACACATTAAGGAAAGAGATCCTACATGAGGAGTAAGTGCACAGTGTTTGTGTGATCCCTTTGACTCTTAAACCTATCAGTGTGATCAATTGTGAACTGAAATTGATCACTTGGACCAGTGAGATGGCATTGGTACATGCAATCTTGATGGGATTGTATTGTAATCCCCTGGCACAGGGGCAAGTCCGATTGAGCATGTCCCAAATTGTACATCTTCTCCCTCTCTTATTCCCACTCTTATATTTAACAGGGATCAATTTTCAGTTAAATTTCAACACCTAAGAATAAATATGTGTTAATTACAGAGTTCAACCAATAGTATTAACTAGAACAAAAAAAAAATACTAAAGGGGATAAAGTATTAAATTGTACATCAACATCAGGACAAGGGCTGATCAAGTCACTGTTTCTCATAGTGGCCCTTTCACTTCAACAGGTTTCCTTTTTTGTGGTTGGTTAGTTGTCACGGATCAGAGAGAACATATGATATTTGTCTCTTTGGGACTGGCTTAATTCACTCAGCATGATGTTTTCCAGATTCCTCCATTTTGTTGCAAATGACTGGATTTCATTTTTTTTTTTTACTGCTGTATAGTATTCTATAGAGTACATGTCCCATAATTTCTTTATCCAGTCTACTGTTGATGGGCATTTGGGTTGATTCCAGGTTTTAGCTATTGTGAATTGAGCTGCAATAAGCATTAAGGTGCAGACCGCTTTTTAGGTTGCCAATTTCATTTCCTTTGGGTAAATTCCAAGGAGTGGGATGGCTGGGTGGTATGGTACAGTTATATTCAGGTTTCTGAGGAATCTCCAGACTGACTACCATAGTGGCTTTACCAGTTTGCATTCCCAATAACAGTGGGTTAGTGTCTCTTTTTCCCCACATCCTCTCCAGCATCTGTTGTTGGTGGATTTCTGCACGTGAGCCATTCTAACCAGGGTGAGGTGAAACATCATTGTGGTTTTGATTTGTATTTCCCTGATTGCTAGTGATCTTGACATTTTTTCATGTGTCTGTTGGCCATTTAGATTTCCTCTTTTGAAAAATGTCTATTGAGGTCCTTGGCCCATCTCTTAAGTGTGTTGTTTGCTTTGATGTTGTAGAGTTTCTTGATCTCTTTGTAGATTCTGGTTATTAACCCTTTATCTGTTGCATAGTTTGCAAATATTTTTTCCCATTTTGTCCGTTGCCTCTTCACTTTCCTGACTATTTCTTTTACATTACAGAAACTTCTCAGTTTGATGCAATCCCAAATGTTAATTTTGGCTTTCACTGCCTGTGCTTCCAGGGTCTTTTCCAAGAAGTCTTTTCGGGTTCCAATATTTGGCAGGGTTTCTCCAATGCTCTCTAATAATTTGATGGTATCAGGTCGTAGATTTAGGTTTTTAAATCCATGTTGAGTGGATTTTCATGTAAGGTGAAAGGTGAGGGTCTTGCTTCATGATTCTGCTTGTGGAAATCCAATTTTCCCAGCACTATTTATTGAATAGACTGTCCTTACTCCAGGGATTGGTTTTAGATACTTCATCAAATATAAGTTGACTATAGATGTTTGAATTGATTTCTGGTGTTTCTATTCTGTTCCATTGGTCTATCCATCTGTTTCTGTACCAGTACCATGCTCTTTTGATTATAACTGACCTGTATTATATCCTGAAATCTGGTATTGTGATGCCTCCGGCTTTGTTTTTGTTGTATAAGATTGCTTTAGCTATTCTAGGTCTCCTGTGTCTCCATATGAATTTCAGCATCATTTTTCCCAGATCTGAGAAGAAGGTCTTTGGTATTTTGATTAGTATCACATTGAATCTATAAACTGCTTTTGGGAGAATGGACATTTTGATGATATTGATTCTTCCAATCCATGAACATGGAAGATTTTTCCATTTTTTGGTATCCTCTTCTATTTCTTTCTTTAAGATTTTGTAATTCTCATCGTAGAGATTTTTAATGTCCTTGGTTAAGTTTATTCAAAGGTATTTGATTGTTTTTGTAGCTATTGTAAATGAGATTGATTTTTGAAGTTCTTTCTCAGCCATGGCATTGCCTGTGTATACAAAAGCTGTTGATTTTTGTGCATTGATTTTATATCCTGCTACTTTGCCAAACTCTTCTATGAGTTCCAATAGTCTCTTAGTAAAGTTCTTTGGATCCTCTAAATAAAATCATATCATCTGCAAAGAGGGATAGTTTGAGTTCTTCCTTCCCAATTTGTATCCTTTAATTTTTTTTTTTCTTGCCTAATAGTTCTGGCTAAAACTTTGAGAACTATATTGAATAGCAATGGTGAGAGTGGGCATCCCTGTCTGGTACCAGATTTCAGTGGAAATGCTTCCAACTTTTTCCCACTCAGTAGGATGCTGGCTGTGAGTTTTTCATAAATTGCTTCGATTGTATTGAGGAATGTTCCTTCCATACCCAGTTTGCTTAGCGTTTTCATCATGAAAGGGTATTGTATTTTATCAAATGCTTTCTCTATGTCTATTGAGAGAATCATATGGTTTTTCTTCTGCAGTCTGTTAATGTGGTGTATCACATTGATTGATTTGCAAACATTGAACCATCCCGCATACCAGGGATAAATCCCACTTGGTCTGGGTGGATGATCTTTCTGATGTGTTATTGCATTCTATTGGCCATAACTTTATTGAGTATTTTTGCATCTATTTTCATCAGGGATATTGGTCTGTAATTCTCTTTCAATGCTGCATCTTTTACTGGCTTAGGGATTAAGGTGATGCTGGCTTCATAGAAAGAATTTGGGAGGATTCCCTCTTTTTCGATTGTTCTGAATAGTTTGAGAAGAATTGGAGTTAGTTCTTTAAATGTCTGGTAGAATTCAGTAGTGAATCCATCCAGTCCTGGGCTTTTCTTTGTTGGGAGGGCCTTTATTACCGTTTCAATTTCTGAATCAGTATTGGGTCTGTTTAGGTGTTCTATGTCTTCCTGGTTCAATTTATGTAGGATGCATGTGTCCAGGAATCTATCTATTTCTGATAGATTTTCCTGTTTGCTGGCATACAACTCTTTGTAGTAATTTCTGATGATTCTTTTTATTTCTGTGGTGTCTGTTGTTACATTGCCTTTTTCATCTCTGATTTTATTGATTTGGGGCTTTTCTCTTCTTTTTTTAGTTTGTTGGGCCAATGGGGTGTCAAATTTGTTTATTTTTTCAAAAAACCAGCTCCTCGTTTGGCTGATTTCTTTGTAACTTTTTTTGGATTCAATCCTATTGATTTCTTCTTTGATTTTAAATATTTCTCCTCTCCTATTAGATTTGCATCTGGTTTGCTGCAGTTTTTCTAGATCCTTGAGTTGTATTGAAAGCTCATGTATTTGGGGCCTTTCCATTTTCTTGATATAGGCACCTATTGATATATACTTTCCTGTTACCACTGCTTTTGCTGTATCCCATAAGTTTTGGTATGTTGTGCTGTTATCCTCATTTACTTCCAGAAAATTTTTGATTTCTCTTTTGATTTCTTCTATGACCCAGTGTTCATTCAGGAGCATGTTGTTCAATATCCATGTGTTTGCATATGCTCTAGGGATTCCTGAGTTGCTAATTTCCAACTTCATTCCCCTATGGTCTGAGAGCTGCATGGTATGATTCTAATTCTTTGGAGTTTGCTGAGACTTGCTTTATGGCCTTCTATGTGGCCAATCCTAGAGTAGGTTCCATGTACTGCTGAGAAGAATGCAAATGCTTTTTGTGTAGGATGAAAAGTTCTGTAGATATCTGTTAGATCCATTTGGGCTATAGTGTCATTTAAATCTATTATATCCTTGTTGATCTTCTGTCTGGTTGATCTGTCTATTTCTGAGAGTGAAGTATTGAAGTCCCCCAGTACTATTGTATTGGAGTCTAAGTCTCCCTTTAAGTCTCTTAACAAATCTTTTAAATAAACCTGTGCCCTATAATTAGGTGCATATACATTGATAATCATTATATCTTCCTGTTGAATTGATCCCTTAACCATTATATAGTGCCTCTCTTTGTCTGTCTTAACAGTTTTTGCGTTAAAGTTTATTTTATCTGATATTAAGATGGCTACACCTGCTCTTTTTTCATTTCTGTTGGCATGGTATATCTTTTTCCAGCCTATCACTTTCAGTCTGTATGCATCTTTGTTGGAAAGATGTGTTTCTTGTAAGCAGCAAATAGATGGGTTTTGTTCCTTAACCCTATCAGCCAATCTGTGTCTTTTAACTGGACAGTTGAGGCCATTAACGTTCAATGTGACTATTGATAAGTAGTGACTTTGCCCTGCCATTTCCCAAAGATATTTTCTAATATATGCTTTAAACTTCCTGTGATCTTTTGCTGTGAGGTTTCCTTCCTTTACCTTCTTACATATTGATGACCATGTTTCTGTGTTTCTGTGTGAAACACATCTTTAAGCATCTTTTGCAGGGCTGGATGAGTGGCGACAAATTCTTTCAATTTCTGTTTGCTATGAAAAGTCTTTATTTCACCTTCATTCACAAATGAGAGCTTTGCAGGATAGAATATTCTGGGCTGGCAGTTTTTCTCTCTTAGTACCTGGGCTATGTTTTGCCATTCCCTTCTAGCTTGTAGGGTTTCTGATGAGAAGTCTGCTGTGAGTCTAATTGGAGATCCTCTGAGAGTAATCTGACATTTCTCTCTTGCACATTTTAGGATCTTTTCTTTATGTTTCACTGTGGTGAGTTTGATTACAACATGTCGTGGTGAGAATCTCTTTTGGTCATGTTTACTGGGGGTTCTCTGAGCTTCCTGTACTAGGATGTCTCTGTCCTTCTCCATGCCTGGGAAGTTCTCTGCAAGTATCTCACTAAAAAGGCCTTCTAATCAATTTCTCTCTCTCCATGCCTTCAGGAACTCCTAGAACCCGAATGTTGGGTTTTTTAATAGTATCCTGTAGATTCCCAACAATATTTTTTAGATTTCTAATTTCCCCTTCTTTTCTTTGGTTTGAATGTATACTTCCCTGTGCTCTGTCTTCTAAGTCCAATATTCTCTCTTCTGTTTCACTGACTCTGTTTGTAAGGCTCTCTAATGTGTTTGTCATTTGATCTATTGAGTTCTTCATTTCATTTTGATTTCTCTTCACTATCACACTTTCCTGTTCTACTAGTTTCTGCATTTCATTTTGATTCATCCTTAATATTTCATTTTCATGAGAGAGTTTTTCTATCCTGTCCAGTAAGGATTTGCATAGCTCAAGCATTTGTTTTTGAAAACTTCTAATTGTTCTTATCATATTTTTTTTTGAAATTCGTATCTCGTATTTCTTCCATCTCATCATCTTCATAATCTGGCTTGGGTTGTCTGGTTCATTCGGGGGTTTCATAATATCGTCCTTGTTCTTGTTACCTTGGTTTCTGCATTTGTTGCTTGGCATTATGGAGATATTCTTTGGATTCTTCTTCCCTCGCTGTGGTGTTTTTTCTTGTTATACTATGACTATATTAAGTGGGCTTTTTGCTTTTGATGGAGCCTTAGAGTCTTGAGATGGGTGTGGCCTGAGAGCTCTGGTTCCTCAGGGCTAAGGGTGTGCCAAAGGTGACACTCCCAGATTAGGTGTGGTAAATCTCTCTCTCTCTCTCTCTTTCTTTCTCTCTCTCTCTTTCTCTTTCTTTCTTTCTTTCTTTCTTTCTTTCTTTCTTTCTTTCTTTCTTTCTTTCTTCTTGATTCAGAAGAGACGTAATTCTTCACAGCTGTGCAGAATTGAACGTAGTCAGCTTCCAATCTCTGGCTCCTGTGGGTATAACATTCACCTGCTCTTTCCCAAAGACCACAGAGGAAATCTGTGCTGCCCTCAGTGTAGGCTCAAATTCTCCTGTAGGCTCCCACTGGGTTGCCAAGGTTACCGAATTGTAGCGTCTCTAGAGAGTACTCATGTGAATTCCGTGAGTTCTCTCACCCACCATTTTGTTTTTCACAGACTCAGTTCATTAGCTCCACACATTCACTAGGTCCTAATCTCCTGTTATTTCACCCCCCCTGCCCCCAGAGTCAGGTTTTTCTGTTTGGCTGAGAGCAGGAGCAGCTCTGAGATTGTGCCGCTATTACATATTTCCAAAATGGCGTCTGCTCTTTGTCTTGCTCCCCTTTGAGAGGTGAGTGGAGAGAGAGAAACTCCTGTCCATATTGGTCCCTTTTTTCCCTCTCTCCTCTAGTTAGCCTGGTGAACTTTCCCCCATGGGGCTTCAAGCCTCGTTCCCTCTAGGCTCCTCCTTCCGCTTTTCTGCCTGTTGTCTCAGGCTATTGAGGTTCTACTCACCTTGAATTCCAGTGCTGGTGGGTAGATTCTGCCACTGGTGTCCCGAGCTGTGGGCTTCCATGCCCTCCACGCAGGTCCACCCTGAATCACTACTTCCAGAAGAGTTTCCTCTGCTGTTTCTTCCCCAATTCTTCCTTGAACCTGCAGTATCTCCACTTTTATTAAACTGTCTCTTCCCAGACTATCAGTGTGCTCCCTTCCTTTTTCGCCATCATATCCCTTCTCCGGCAATTTTTATTTCATCCTTTGAAAAATATCCATTCATATCCTTTGCACATTTCTTAACTGGATTGTGTGTTTTGTTGTTGAATTTCTTGAGCTTTTTATATAACCTGGAGATTAATCCTTTATTGGATGCATAGTTTGCAAATATTTTCTCCATTCTGACAGGTGCTCTTTATTGAGTATTTCCTTTGCTGTGCAGATCTTTCTTAGCTTGTTGTAATCCCATTTGTCTATTTTTGTTTTTATTCTCTGTGCTTCTGGGGTCTCTTCCAAGAAGATTTGCTTATGCCAATGTTTTGCAGAGTTTCCTCAATGTTTCACCTCGTAATTTGATGATATCAGATTGTATATTTAGGTCCTTGATCCATTGTGAGTTGATTTTTTATATAGGGTATAAGATAGGGGTCTTGTTTCATACTTCTGTATGCAAACATCCAATTTTCCCAGAATCATCTATTGAAGAGACTGAACTTTCTTCAGGGAGTGATTTTAGTTTGCTTGTCAAAGATTAGTTGGTTGTAGAGGTTTGGATTGATTTCTGGAGTTTCTATCCTGTTCCATTGTTGGGTTATGCTGCTAAAGTACAGCATTCTTGTAAAGGTCTGTGAGTTTTTCCACAAATGCTTTATATGAAAATTTTGTTTCTGTTGTCATGGAAGATGTTTAGAGTTGGTCCTCATTTCAATAAAAAAGTAGTGCCATTCAGGGTAATATTTCAAAGAAAAATGATGGCTATTTAGATGTTCTTTTACATTGTGATTGTTCTTTATTCTTATCCTCACAAGTACTTTTGGCTAGTGAAGCTCAAATTTAATACTTACCTCTTTCTTTTGTTTTTTTTAAAGATTTATTTATTTATTTGAAAGTCAGAGTTACACAAAGAGAGGAGAGGCAGAGACAGAGAGAGAGGTCCTCCATCTGCCAGCTCACTCCCATATTGGCCAGAATGGCCAGAGTTCCAATGACGATCCGAAACCAGGAGCCAGGAGACAGCCGCTCATATGGGATGCCAGTGCTTCTGGCCATGGCGTTAACCCGCTGCACCACAGTGCCGGCGCCAATACTTAACTCTTTTAAATATATTTTGTAGCACCTCTATTTTAAAACTTCCTATGTATAAATTACACACATTTGTTAGCTGTGGGACACAGGAGAAATATAGCAAGTGAAAAAAAAAACAGTTTCAAGTTAAAAAGAAAAAGAAAAACTGTTGTTTCAACAAAAATAAAAATATAAGATATAGTATCTAAAAAAATATGTCAGAAACTGAGGAACGTTTAAAGTGGTTTGAGAGGCTAGTGATGTGGCGTAGCAGGTAAAGCCGCCTCCTGCAGTGCCCACATCCCAAGTGGTTACTGGTTTGAGCCCCAGCTGCTCTACTTCCTATCTAGCTCTCTGCTACGGCCTGGAAAAGCAGTGGAAGATGGCCCAAGTGCTTGGGCGCCTGCACTGGCGTGGGAGACCCAGAAGAAGCTCCTGATCCCTGGCTTTAAATTGGCTCATCTCTGGCTGTTGTGGCCATTTGGGGAGTGAACCAGCAGATGGAAGACCTCTCTCTCTCTCTCTCTCTCTCTCTCTCTTTACCTCTGCCTCTCTGTAACTCTGACTTTTAAATAAATAAATAAAGTGCTTTGAGATACATGCCATTTCATGCATATTAAATCAAGGAAGAAAAATGTGTAGGAGTTGTTATAGATGGCATGGGAGAAGTTTTAATTAAGTTAGTAGCTCTATCACATCTTAAATATGTCTTTGTAATTTCAGGTGGCAACAATTTATCCTTCCATTTAGCCCTCTTGAGTTATAAGATATTGTTGTTCCATACAATTGCCACATTACTCTAGAAGAAAGTCTTCATTCTAGTTTGAGTGTTTTAGCTGTTATAGGAAATGTTAATGCAAAATTAAAATTTAGTGTTTATGTCTTCCAGGAACATAGAAATGAAAAGGACAAAGTTCTCATAATGTGATTAACTTGTTTTTCTATTTTAAGCTTGCATTAGGACATGCATTTATGTTTTCAATGTATACATCAAACCCATTCTTTCTATCATGATTTTACCAAAGGGGTGAATATCCTCATTTATCTGTGATACCAACTATGTGTGTGTGTGTCTTTTTTTTTTTTTTTGACAGGCAGAGTGGATAGCAAGAGAGAGAGAGAGAGACAGAGAGAAAGGTCTTCCTTTTTCCATTGTTCACCCCTCCAATGGCTGCTGTGGTTGGCACACTGTGGCCTGCACACTGCGCTGATTCGAAGCCAGGAGCCAGGTGCTTCCTCCTGGTCTCCCATGCGGATGCAGGGCCCAAGCATTTGGGCCATCCTCCACTGCCCTCCTGGGCCACAGCAGAGAGCTGGACTGGAAGAGGAGTAACCGGGACAGAATCCAATGCCCCAACCAGGAATAGAACCTGGGGTGCCGGCGCCGCAGGCAGAGGATTAGCCTATTGAGCTGTGGCACCGGCCACGTGTCTTTTAATCCATAAATTTTCTTTCCCATTCCCAGATTTGCCTGTATTTTTATTCAGTTTGCATTACTAATTAAAGTAGTCCATAAAGTAAAATTTCTAACAAAATACTCACTTTTATGTATATCACATAGCAAATAAAGGTAATCTTGTATTTTTTGTTTACAAAATGCCTACATATTTGCCATAAATATTAAGACTGCTGCCCAGATAAAAATATCCCTCCTATAACCTACATTATGATTCTAGTAACCAATTTACAACTTTCAAAATGCTTTATTATACTAAAATTTTCTCATAACAATGGCAGATGTGTTACCCCCTGTTTAGAGAGTAAGAAAATGACATCTGAAGTTATACACTTGGATGCTAAACAAATATGAGCTTGATACTTGAAATCAGCTACATAGTTGTGAGTCCTTTGGAAAAGTGAATTTACCTTGACTTTCTCATGAGTAAAATGGGATTATTGTGTAACCTACCACATTGTATTAAGAGGGTTAAATCATTTAATACATGAGAGGATTAAATAATTTAATATGTGTGACTGTGTGTGTGTATGTTTTTAAAAATAATTATTCATGAATATATGTGTGAAAGGTGGTTCAATACATTTGTGGGAAATGGAATTAAATATTTTTTTCATGCAAAATGTTTTGAAATCCATATATTCAAGGAGTTTTCAGAAGGTTGGTGAAAACCATATTTTATTGAAAAACTACACATGGATTTCAAAATTGTTCTGCACCAAACCAAGCACCTTTTAATTTCATTTTCCATTAACTTTCTGAAGTACTTTCATATATGCATACACATACATTAACTGTATCATTAATTTTATTCTGGATTATTCTACTGTTGTATGTCCATATCAAATTTTTAGAATTACTTACTTTTTAACATGTTTCCTCTTTAATTTTATTGATTTCCAATTTAATATAACACCCAAATTCCTAGACCATGGATTTTTGCTTTAACCCATTTTGAGAATAAATATTCATTCAAAACTATCACGAACGTATACCTCTAGCTATAAAAAGTTAATGACTTTCAAAATATAATGCTAGAATGAATATCTATATAGCATTTTATATATACATCTAGACATAGGGTTATAAAACTAATTAGATAAATTTCAATCTTTTTTATGTTTCATCAATAAATCAATTTATTTAAAAGAATATTTATAATCAATTACACTAAGTGACATTACCAAACAATTTTAGAGTGGTTTGTACTAGAACAAAGAATGAAAGAAACACTGTTAGCCATTATGTGTCTATGTATTTTCTCTTCACATTTCTTAAATCACAAATGAAGAACACAAGATACTGCAGTGAAAATACAATTAGGGTTTCTCTCAAATAAATTAAAAGTGTGTATGGCCTGGGGAAAACTGAATCCCAGCTCACTGGCTTAGAATAGGGGCGTGAGGTAAAAATGGGTGTCCAAGTTTAGCAGTTGGCCAAGGCGCCCCCCAACCCCGGGACTTCTGTCCCTCCCCAGGTCCCTGGGCTCCCCATCTGCCCTCACCTGCTGCTGAGGAGGGAGCTGAAGCTGCGCTGCATGAATGAGGTGATGTGCGCAGGGGTAGGCGATGTCCCGGGAGGGGGACTGGGAGGCAGAAGGGCCTCTGCGGCAGCAAGCTTCTGTTCCCTCCCCTCGAAAGGGAGGCTAACATGACCTAATAAAGCCAGTAAAGGATCTGCAGCACAAGGGGCTCCTGACAGACCCAGCTACCTGCTGCTGAATGGATCCAGCCCTGGGGCACAGTGAGGAGCAGGAGGGCGGCAGTGGGGGGACACCCGGACACTGGAGACCACCCAGCCGCATGGTCCCCTGCACAACTTCCTTGTAGGAGCCGTGCCCTCAGCGAGACATAGATGCTGCCTCCTGTCAGTGCCCTCCGCTGCTGCTGCCAGCACTCGGGGTGCAGCTACCAGAGGGTATGACCTGGAGCTGCTGGCCTGCGGAGCTAAGGGATGAAAGAGAACAGGCTGGGTGCGAGGGTGCTGGAATTTTATCCATTTGCTCCCTGAGTGCTCTGTCCAGGCCTGGAAGCTGCCCTGAGCTCACACATAGCTGGACTTGTGCGGAGCCTGGGCGTGGGGTATGAGGATGGCAGAAGCGGGGAGAGTTAGAATAAAACTGTAAAGAGCCGCGGGCCCAGAGTACTGCCAGGGGCACTAATCTGCAGAGGCAGGTTGCTCGGGGCCTGTGTTTTCTCCTGATCTGTGAAAAGGTCTGGGCTTTTGCCACACAGAGTCCAGGCAAGTGTAAAGGGATTTGCAGAAATTTCAGTCCTTAAAATAGTGTGGTTCCCTAAGGGAAGTGTATACAGGTATAATATTATAAAAGATAATACTGTTAATTATTGCTAACATTTATTAAGCAATTATAATGTACCATCTACTAGCCTAAACACTTAATATTTCTCACTTTATTTTACCCTCACCACAGCCCCATGATACACAAAGTATTATCTCTGTTTTTCAGGTAAAGAAACTGACACCAGAAAGATTACAGTCGAAGATTGTATAGCCCCAGACCATTAGAGTCTATCTATGGGTTACTTGCTCTTCACTACTCTTAATGTGTTCTTCTAACTTGAGTGCAGAATTAGCTATTGTCTTGGAACAAAGCTCAGCCTGGTTGAAAATAGTGTTTCAGGCAAACTTAGAGGATACAATTACATAAATGACTAAATGAATTGAGGAGTCAGAAAGAAGTCCGAGGTTGTGAGCAGGTGTAAGAAAGTCACTGTTTTCCATTCCTTCCTCCTTTTTTCTTTTGCAAATAGCTCATTGAAATTCTCAAATGTAAACACACAAATAACTGAGAATGTAAGTATTAAATAGATCTTCTATGTAAGTATTCATTTAGACATTCAAGCTTTTTATCTAACTGATAAGATTAACTACTGAAACACACAATGCCAATAAAAACATAGGAAATTTATAAAAAAAGAAACCATCAACATCAGAATATCTTTAAGAATTATACATGGCCTTTTAGACTGGTATCACTGAAGCTTAATTTAGTCTCAGCTCATCTCCAGGCTTGAAGGAAACTTGTATTCTAAGTCATGCTGAAAGAAGGTATAGCTTGCTTCTGCTTTGGTCGATTGTTAAATTGGAATTTGCCTTAAGTTGTATCTTTTGTCTCTTAATTAGTTAACTATTATGATTATCTCCATCACTTTTGAGGTTTGTAAGGCTATAATGCTTGTCCTCTCTCTCTCTGTATTTCTGATTTTCAAATAAATAAATAAATCTTTAAAAACAACAAGCAATGTTCACTAAAAGAAAATTCACTGACAAAGTGGGAGAAAATATTTATAATGTAGTGTAAAAGGCAGTAAATATCAGTGGGAAGAAATGTTAATTTTTGGTAAGAAAAAGAATATTATGTTGAGCAAAAAAGATAAACAAGCAAGTAACAGAAATAAACTCAAACAAAAAGTTATTTGTATAATTGTAATGTTAATGCATAAAGTAGTTTCAACCTCACTAATAATCAAAATGTTCAAATTAAATTGCCAACTAAAGTTAATCAATCACTTTGGTCAAGACAAAATTGATTTATGGCACAGGTATTGTGGTTCAGTGGGTCAAGCCACAGCTCAGGAATCCCACATTCCATATTCAAATGCGGGGTTGAGTCCCAGCTCCTTAGTTTTTGATTCAATTTTTGGCTAATGTGCCTGGGAAGGTGGTAATTGATAATCTTGCCTCCTGATTTTAGTTGGGCCCAGCTCCAGATTTTATGGGTATCTGGGGAATGAACCAGTGATGGAAAAGACTTTGTGTCTCTCTCTCCACCTCTCTCTTTCTCTCTCCTTCCCATCCCCTCCCTCCCTCCATCTCTTTCCCTCTGTATCTGTCACTCTGCCTTTCAAACAAATAAACCTCTTGAAAATTTTCTTGATGTATATATGGGAAAAACAGCAGCATCTTGCTTTTGGTGAGAGGAAGAATTGAACAGTCCCATTCTCTTTTCTTTCTTTCCATTTTTACACGCAGTTAGAATATAAAGCAAGCATTTGCAATTTTAGAAAGTCATAAAAGAAAAAGAGAAACATGGAAAGACGGAAGGAGAGTAGTAGGCAAACTGTATTTAAAAGCTATGAAAAGTTTTTAAAGTTTAGAAAGAGAGGTTATTTTTCATACAATATCTAGACTGATTACTTAACTGAATTATTTGACTATAGAATCTAACTGATGCAAACATTTGTTTTGTGTTGAACAGAAGCATTGAAAATTCATTTCATATTACATTTTCTTGATACCTTTGTTTAATACAGTAACTAAAGCAATAAAATCACAAACTGTGAATATATTGTACATATGTATGGATCTCAGTTTCAAAATTCCCAACTGCATAATAGCCTCTATTTTGCTTTTTTTTTTTTCATGAAAGTAACATGTTTTGCCTAACAGATAGAGCATTGCTTTAAGATTTGAGGATTAACTATTAAAATAGAATACACTTTTGGAAAGACCTGAGTGCATTATTTTTATCAGTTATTCAGCTCACCTAGTTATAAAGTTATCTTGTAGTGTTTTTAAGGAATCTATTATTTCTGGTTGTGGATTAACTTATCTCAGAATCAAATAATTTAGTGTGGATTTTTTGAAAAGATTCAGAGAAAAATATCTTGTTTAAAAGAAAAATGATTTAAAAAATTGCTGTTTGAGCCCCCTGCATGACAAATGATTTTTCCATGCAGATTTTCCAATCATGGTTAAGCTAGATTGAGGATTTTTTTTTTTAAATTTTGTAAACATCAGCTGCACAGTTCCACTAAAATAGACTTTCTTGAAAAGACCCAAAAAACCTTCATGGTTATATATATATATATATATATATATATATATATATATACACAAAAGTCCATCATCTACATAGAATGGAAACACCCAAATGTTCACAAACACATACATAGAGACTGGTTGGACTTCCATGGCAAACAACCCTTTGAGTTGTTTTCACTGTTTTCTCCATCTTCATTGGATAGGATGCATACATCCTTTACTGTATATTCTTCAAGCTGTTAAACATTAACATCTATCAAGGACTTTTTTTTAAAGGTAGTACATCTTTGAGTCTCTTTTGAGTTTTTCTTTTACGTGGTATGTCACGTTAATGCTGCACTACAGGGAAATAATCAAAGACGTTTAATATAATACTGTGGTTCAGAAAGGAAACATGACAGCAGTACATTACTGCAAACTGAATTTAATGAGCTTCTTAGCACTAGGAGAGTGACTCTTTGAAACAGAAGCTATTCAATTGAGATCATTTTGATTATAATTAAATCATTTTACATTTACCACAGGGACAAGTTTAATCTTAATTAGACACTTTTACGGGGAGGTAAATCCACATGATTTATATGTTCATGATCACATAGTGAAAGATTCATAATGTAAAGGATAAAAAAACAATATGGCAGCCCTTTCAAGGAGAAATGAAAATAAGTATCCTCAAGATTTTTTGAAGAACTGATTTGGGCAGAGCAATGCCAGAGTCTTGAATGTGACATGGAAAAATGCATATGCATAAGTGGATGAATAAACAAAAATACTATTTTATTTTCTGTTCTGTGAAATTTTCTAACTTACTGGAATCATGTTTTATATGAAATTATTAAATTAAGTGATAGAACTACCTATTAAAATTCATCTAGTCCAGAGATCTTTGTTTTAGTAGAAAGAGCACTTGAATTCTCAACATGATTCAAGCATTACTCTGTCACTTATTAGCTTTTTAATCATGGGCAAATAACTTAATCTCCCTAGACCACATTTCATTCTCCCTAAGGAAGGGCTAATATCTCTCTCTCAGAATGAATGTTATAATTACATGTTAAATGATTGTGAAACTATATTGCAAATTCTATATTGATTTATATGTTTAATTTAGGAATAGTGAAAGGCTTGTGATTATGACATCTCTTATTTTACAGTACACTTTGCTAAGATTTCATGTTTCCAAGTACTCTTATTTCACATAAGATATTCATGCACTAAGTACATAATACAATGAGAAGAAAAAAAACAATAAAACCACTGTGTTGATTCTGTAACTGATGTTTTCCCAACCATAACATACCCAGCGGCTGTCTCATGTTTAAACAAAATGACATGACAGGAAAGTGGATAACTCAGGGAATTTCTTGAGGATTAATCTGTTTGGTTTTAGATACAAGGTGTATATTTTACCTAAGTTATCTTCAATCATCTAAGACATTCAATCATTTCCCATAAATTGAAACATTCAAAATCACCCTCCTCTTACCTTCACATGGCAAAGACTTCTCAAAAAATGACATGGAGTACATCCAACGGGAAAGATTAGATAATATTCTTAATATTAAAACCATATAACACATTTTTATTTGCTTATAAGCTCTATCATTAGAATACAGACTTTCAAACTAAAATATTAGCAATTCTCTCTCTCTTTGTGTATTCAATTTAATTAACTTAGGACTCTCTGTTTTTATTCTTAGGTACCTCTATTAGATATCTTTGAATAGGAATAAAAGTGTTGGTAATATCACACAGATTAAAATATTTGGATTCTTTACTAGACAGCCAATTATAAAAATGGATATTAAGTCCAGTGAAGTTCCATAGGAAAACATTTGTGTTAATAGCAATTGTGTGTGTGAGTAGTGTGTATTTCTTGTATCACTAGTACCTAGTACATAACTGCTGTCAGTTTTTTGAAAAAAATAAACTGATTAAATGATCAAGTATTGTTGCTAAGAAATTAAGTAGATACATTTTTTGATATTCCATAATATTGCTATTTGTTTAATGTCAGGGGAATGACATTGGGGAAAATTCACTATTCTTGGTTGCATTCTAACAAATGTCATCAATTTATAATATGATTTTGAACGAATCACAGCACTTCTGTTAGTTTCTTCATCTTTGTATTACACAGGATGTTGTTGATGAACTTAGGTGTTTTGTTCAATTTAAATGATCTAAAAAGAAAAATAGCATGTTTTTGGTACCTAATAATGAGGTCCATTACTTTTCTGGGTCATGCAAATATTCCTTTAGTCATTTGGTGTGTGTTGGCTGAAATGATTGGATGTCTTTAATTACTAATTAATTTCCAAAAAAATTTTTATCAGAGAATGCAGACAGTTCACTACATATTTCCTACATTACTTAATGTAAGGAATTGAAAGGCTTCAAAATGTGAATCTTTGTAATGGATTTTGTTAAGTATTATAGGGACAAGAATTCATTATTTCCATTCTGCTGCCCTGTGGAGGTGGAGAGGGAAAAAGAAAGGGAGACAAAGATGGATAGTAGAGAGCTCACCCATGAAAAATTTTCTTTGATATTCTTTTACTCAACTTCTGTGTAGTTTTTTCACCCCTCACCCCCTTCATTCTTTCCAGGAATTTTCCTTATTTTTCTTGTTCATTTTCCTCCTAAAAATAAGGTCTGGGTGGGACAGGAGGGAGAGTAGCTAAGGAAGTTTTAGTTAGATTTGAACAAGAAAAAGAGTTCAAGGAGGAAATGTTCTCCTTAATTCCCTCTTCCACAGAACACAGATATTCTACAAAAGCCAAGAACTTGGGGTAAAGAACTGAATAAAACTGTGTGTGTAATAAGCACATGAAAATAATTTAATAACAGTGTTAATGTGAGAAAGACAAATACTACTGATGAGTAGTATTTTCTGTCAAAAAAGCAAAACTTTTAAATAATAAATGACAATAAGTAAATGACTCTTTTTTTTTTTGCTGTAATACATGAGATTTTTAAATGTCCCCGTATTTTATGTTCTTTTAAAATTATTTATTTACATAAAAGGCGGAATTTCAGAGACAGGAGGAGAGAGAGATTTTTCCATCACTGGTTCATTCCACAAATGGCTACCAATGGTCAGGGTTGGGCCAGTTTAAAGCCCAAGACAGGACCGTCATCTAGGTCACCCATGTGGGTGCAGGGTCCTAAGCATTTGGATTATTTTTCCCAGGCTAATTAGCAGGGAGTTGGGTCAGAAGAGGGCCAGGACTCATTTCTTAACCCTCTGTTCCACAGCACCAGCTCATATTTTTATGTTCTCAAACAGCTTACTGCAAATAAAATTATAGATCTAGAAAATTTTATATATTGAAACAGTTTATTTCAATTATTTTTTAAAGATTTATTTATTTGAAAGGCAGAGCCATGGAGACGCAGAGGCAGGGAGAGAGAGAGAGGTCTTCCATACGCTGTTCTGCTCCCCACTGTGCTGATACGAAACCAGGAGCCAGGAGCTTCTTCTGGGTCTCCCATGTGGGTGCAGGGGCCCAAGGATTTGGGCCATTTTCAACACTCCTTCCCAGCCCACAGCAGAGAGCTGGATTGGAAGTGGAACAGCCAGAACTCAAACCGGCACCCACAGGGGATGCCGGCACTGCAGGCGGTGGCCATATCCGCTATGTGACAGCTCAAGCCCCAATTTCAATTAATCTTTAATAGGAGCATGAAAAGTGAACATAAGTGAGGAGGTAAAAAGTAGCTGAATGTTCAAATGTAATTGTACATTATGACAGAATATTTTATAGTCATAAAATAACATTTCTAAACATTATTCAGAGAGGTTATGCTCACCATTAATTACTGGAAGAAAAATAGTACTCATATATGATCCATAGGTTATAAAATATATTCAGAGATGAGAAAATCACAAGAGATACATAGCATCAACAGATTTTGCTTCTTAGAGCATTCTCAAAACTTTCTATAAAATTTTAAATTTCTCGTATAAAATGGAATGTTCTTTGAAAATTATACATTCTTAATTATTTGGTAGTAATAATCTACATAGAAAAATGTGCTTTGGACTTTGGAAAGCATTTCCAATACACAGTGAGAAAATTAGTTTTATTATCTATACAGTGGCTAAAGTTATTTTCCTTGATATATCTATAATGTTATTTAAAATGAGACAATAATCATTCTGGAAAAATATAAAAATATAATAAACAATATAATATAAATATCTTATTCTATGCTTCAAATCTCACAAAATGTTCTTTTTCAGGTAGATTTATTTAGTATCTTTTTAAAATTGAGATAATTTTCTTTGATCTTCAGAATAAACACTCCCAATCTCTTCCCTGTGACTTTCACCTTACTCCCTGAAATTCAGTTTCACATGTGTCCTTCATAAGGCCTTTGCTGAACCTGCCAATTATTCATTTTTGGATAGTGTTTACTCATTTCCAGTCAACCAAAGCCTCTGACAATCATATATTTGATGAATTAATAAAAGAGTAAAGATTCTAATGAACAAAACACATCACAGATAAAATAAAGGGGAAATAACATTTTCTTCACTTTTTAAGTGAGAAATTGAGGCTTAGACAATTTCAAGTAATTCCCCAAATGTCAAATTAATGAGCATGAACTAAAGAATGAAACTTTAACTCCAAATTTAGAATTTTTTAAAATAATCTAATACTCAAAACCATGGGCCAAGAATATCAATGTTAAAGAAACTCATTTCTTTCCAGATTTTTCTCAATTGGGAAAATATGGTTGTGGGATTTCATTTAGACATTTGGACAGGGTAGGAGGGGTGCCAATGGCTGACTTTGAAGATGGGAGGGAATCACAGCCGAGGAATGTAAGAAGATTTTAGAAGCTAGAAAAGACCACAAAAAAACACAGCACCTGGTGACACCATTACTTTATTCCTATAAGACCCATTTCAGACTTCTGACATCCAGAATTGCAAGATAGGAAGCCTGTGTTGTGTTAAGGCACTAAGTTTGTGGTAACTTATCAAAGCAGAAATAGGAAACTAATATAGGGATGTTCCATGTTCATCAGGTTGACAATTTTCCCTTTCCTCTACTTGAGACTTCACAAACTAGTGCTAGTGGTAGATTAGGAATCAAGAGAGGAGGTCAGTCTCTGCTTTTCTGAAACTTACATGAAGGTACTTCAAAGAGATCATGAAAAATAATATTACAAGTTAATTTTGTGCCACATTTTTTTAAAATCCATGCATATTTTTTCATGATTCATAGTTTCATGAACTTTTTGAAAATCTCTGTGTGCATATCTTTCAAAAAAATTTTACAATAAAATAAATATCTGTTATTCAACTTTCCATGAACTTTAGAACCTCCCCAACCAATTCTGCCAGAGGAATATCAAAACATAAAAATATATGAATGTGTTAGGGAGATGAGTTCTATGGGAAAAATGAAATTAAGGGAACAAAGTAGGGTTAATATAAGTATTGGAGGGTTAAATAAATATAGGGAATCGACCTATATGCAAAATCCCCTCCTTTGCATGTGCTTCCGTGGAAACTCCCATGATCATAAGCAGAATGGGTTATTTCCTTAACAGAGTTTACTTAGCATTTTGCAGGTGCATCTTTATTGTGTCACATTAGAATTAACCAAGGAGTGATTTTATGCAAAGAACACATATTATTTTTGTAAATATCGTAGTTAGCATACAATGTCTACACAAGAGTCATTGAAGAAAGGGAAATTACAGGTACAGCAGGGAGTGAAACTAAAATTAGGAAATAATTATAGAAAAATGTCAGGAACTACTGAAAGGATAGAAGAAAGGAAAGGAAAAGAGATAGGAACTAAGAAGGCAATACAAGGAAGACAGGAGGGCTGATATACAAGGGCAGATTTATGTGGGTGAACTCTGTCTTATGCCCATAAACAACAAGCCAGCCTATGTTAACTGGAGCAGTGTGATACTTTAAAGGCAGTCCTGTGCTACAATGTATAGGTGCAACATTCCATATGTTTTATGGGCTGCTGGGACTATACTGTGTCCTTAAAACAAACTGTCCCCATTAGCCTAAGACACCTTGTTGCCTTGTAGCACTTGGAACTTCAATTCTGTAATGTTTCTGTATAGCCAAGGGAGTCAATAAAGGAAAATCAACCACCACACTACTCTCCTGAACTTCCAAAGCAATACATTATAAGTTTATAAATACAAAAGCAGCGTTTAGCTGCTATTACCTTTAGCAAACAAGACCTCTGTTTCTCTGAATTATCCTCATCATAGACTGTAATTGATTGCTGCTCTCAAATCATTTATTTTATAAAACTCAATAAAAGAAGGTGATGAAAATGTGCCATTTGATTTCCACAGAGGGTAAGAATGAAAGCTCTGGGAAAGAATGCTGCCTCAATTAATATCCAGTACTTATTTTCTCAAATGCTGCCCCAGTCCTGAATGGAAGACTGTTCATTTCTCCTCAGTAGTTCCAGACAGAATGGGTAAAGCCAATTTCCTTGATGTTTTGTTTACCTTATTCTTGCTTTTATTTCCTTTGATGAATACCTATTGGTATTAAAGATTTCAGGGGGTTTCTTTTACTTGAGATTCTCGTTCAATTAGTTCTGGCTACATCAGTACACTGCAGAAGAGAGCTTCAGATGGTAACAGCACTGCTATGCATTACCTTCTATCTCCCAGGTAGCAAATGCAATTGTTTTGTTTTCCACAGTCTCAAAATGACTAGATATCAGCAACTTACACCCTGCAGGGCAAATCACGATGCAGCATAAAGTGTTTGGAATTGCTATGTTGGCATTGATAGCAGAAAGGTAATAACAGAGAGTGTCTGGACACAATACAGCTTTTGGCAATGTCAACTGCTCACTCCCCGGTGAAGAATAGACTGTCATTGTGTCATTCCAACTCTCCTTTTATTTGCCCTCCTCTTCCTTGACCTGGAGAATCATTTTTAAGATGAATTTACTCCTCCTACCTTGCCACGGACACATTTTGATTCAATAGCTTACTCAGCCCTTGTATCTCTTCATATCTAGCTCAAAGATAACTCTTTCTAATAATCTCTCTTCCCAAAAGGTTATTGGGTTTATCTGGCTCACTTCTCTTCTAACTCACTGTGGTAACTTCCCAAACATATTTACCAGCTTACATATTCCAAAACTGCATACCCTCAAAGGAAAAAAAAAAAAAGAGATGTAGAAGAAGTATACAAATCATCCACAGCACACTCTTGGAAACACATCCTGACACATGCACTTTGCTTCCTTCAGTGATATCCACGGTCATCATGTAAGCTTTCCATGACAGTCAGTCTTTTGTTAGCAGAAGAATGACAGTCTCAATAAAACTTCATGCTATTCCTCAAATTCTACATATACAATGTTAATCATTCTAAACAGCTTGTACCTTTTTTTCCATTCTTGCTTCCTGAAGCCCACTGTTTCAAATGACCGATTTAATCTGCCATATAATTCTATCGTTTTTATCCCACTTCTTTATTAAACTTAGGTGAAATGGGTGGCCAGCTTTTCTCCAATGTTACACAACCACCTTCTCTGACTTTTTAACTAAGATATCATTATTAACATAAATATGCAAAGAGATGTGTATGTGTCCGTACATGTGTGTTGTAAACCACAACAATCCCCTACAAATCTGCCACAAGATAGCCAAGACACATTAGTAAGCTGATTAATTAGCTGTGATATTAAACTTTCTGTATTCATTTTGTGTTTGGGTGTTTGACTTTAATTCAATTCCCCGCAAAAAGTTTGTATTATAACCTTTATATGTATGAGATGCATGGAAGTCTTCCCAAACCTTGACTATGTATTTAATGAAAGGAAATGTACAGTATCAAGAGATCAGCATCACTTCATAATTACAGTCTAAGCAGAAGCTCATTTTGTCTCATTCATCTAAATATCAACAATGATCAAGAAAAGAAACAGCCTGAAATAATATAATACAGTGAAGTGTTGTACAGACTATCCATGGAGAATGTCCTTAATTACTAACACCTTATCAACATCCTACCTTGAATAAAGTGGATTCTTCGAGGCCTTCTATTAAAATTGATTTTTCAAAAAAAAAGAACTTTTCTTTCCATCCCCAATCCTTTACTCATTTCAGTGTCTTTCCAAACTTCCTTGCCTTTTTTACTGCTGCATTGCTAAATTTTTGTATTTTAATTTCTTTGAACTATGCCCTGAGCTTTTCAGAAAAATAGAGTTGCAAAGGTTTAACTTTCAAAATAATATGACAATCTGTTAGAAATTGCCCATCCATGTGTTAGAGAAGCTAGCAGGCAAGTGAAGAAAGTAGAGAGATGCTGCTCATTCTGTCCCTCCCTGTGTCTCCACCCTCTCTGCCTGGAGATTGAACACCTCCACTGACATTGTCAACAAAGCTATTATTCCACTCATTGGTCAATATATGTTCATTTCCTGCTGAATGCCTGAGGAATTGATGCATTGTATGTTGATTTTTTTCTTGGGTATTTTCTCAGGACAATATTGCCTGTAGTATGCACATTTGTGAGTAGAGACTGGGAGAGGAAATTAAGTCATAACTCAGGAAACAGATACAAAGAAAGAAACAGAAATTACTGGTTTCTGTTTTCAGAAAGAAAAAATTCTGGTCACTTTAGTCTCTTAAGAAAAATAGATTTCTGGTTTATCTTGACAAAAAAAAAATTCTACTTGCCCTATAAGCAATGATGAAACAAACAAAGAAAAAAATCAGTCAAATGCACCACATCTCCATATCATAAGATTACCTAGTTGAGATGCACAGTTTTTTAAGTTTGCATTTATCAGACTTTGTACTAAGAGTTCATTTGAAATAAGTGAAGATTTTGGGAGGAGTCTGCATAACTTAATTACATTATTTTATTAAAAATTAAAATATTTAATGTTAGCTGTATCTAAATAATTTCTGGCTCTCAAAGTATTTCATTCTTCTTCAGAGGTTAAACTGAGACAGGCTCAAATCTTAACACTTCCAATCTCTTTCACTGAATGCTTCCTATAAGCTGATCACCTTGAAAAAGTAGTTAACCTTATTACACACTGATTATTTTCTCCTGCGTATTGCCTCTACACACCATTGTATAGTTATTTTTGTGTCATCTTGCACAGTTGTTTTACATTTTGTTTTCAGTTTCATGAATGCCTGAAGGCATAATCATACCTAACTCACTGGGTTGCTGTGCAGTTTATGTGAAAGAACATATGTTGATTCACACCTCCTGATTCTGTAAAGAAAATTGGATACTTAGGGAAGAGACAAGTTTGGGTAACACACTAGGCCCAGCAACAGCATAGGAGGAACTTCCTGTGAAACCCCTGTGAACATATTGCAGTTTCTCTAGGTACTGGTTCTAGCTGATGCCCATTTGGCCACATGAGACCAATGGACATGGTTACTTTGATTACTAGCGAGTTTTTATTGTTGATTTGTTTGGTCTTGATGTGTTTTATTTTATTTATAAGATGAATTTGTTGCTAGAATTTTGATATAAAAATATTTACAGAAGAACCTATTTTTTTCTGCCACCCCTGGCTACAAGCTTGAATGGCTAAATTGAGTAAGGATACAAGGGTTTTTGTTTTTAATGATTTATTTATTTATTTTAAAAGAGTTAAAGAGAGAAAGATGGAGAGACATTGATCTTCCATCCAGTGGTTCACTCCCCAGATGGCTGCAATGGACAGACTTGGACCAGGCTGAAACCAAGAGCCAAAAGCTTCATCTGGCACTCTCATGTGGTTGAAGGGAGCCCAAACACTTGGGCAGTCTTCCCCAGCTTTTCCCAGGCCATCAGCAGGGAACTGGATGGGAAGTGGAGCAGCCAGGACATGAGCATACTAGGCAGTGGCTTTATCAACTACATGCCAGCCCCAGGATGCAAGTTTTAAATGAGTGTTAGGCACTTCAGTACTCTTCATTCTGTTTCCCTTGTTTGGTTCATTTGTAGTGATTCTTGCTTGACTTCTGGAGCCATTGAGTTTGGGACTCCCTTCTGAATTCCTAGCCATTCAAAGATTTCACTATTTATTTATTTAGTTAGTTTGAGGAGAGCAAGAGGATAGATTTTTTTTTTTTTTGGACAGGCAGAGTTAAACAGTGAGAGAGAGAGACAGAGAGAAAGGTCTTTCTTCCATTGGTTCACTCCTCAAATGGCCGCTATGGCCAGTGCACTGTGCTGATCCGAAGCCAGGAGACAGGTGTTTCCTCCATGTGGATGCAGGGCCCAAGCACTCCGGCCATCCTCCATTGCCCTCCCTGGCCACAGCAGAGAACTAGACTGGAAGAGGAGCAACTGGGACAGAAGCCAGCGCCCAAAAGTGATTAGAACCCGGGATGCCAGTGCCACAAGCAGAGGATTAGCCTAGTGAGCCAGGGCGCCAGCCAAGATTTCACTATTTAAGAGGCCAGTGTGCTTTGAATTAATCTCAATCCCTACACAGTACTTCTTATTTTTTTTTTTGTAAGTTTCCATCCTTCTTAACTCTGTATTTTCCTTTCCATAAGATAAAATATATTCACAGTGAGGATACGTTTCATTTTTTCTCTCCTAAATATTCTGGTGCAGTGTTGTAGACAATTACATTAATTGCACATTGTTGCATTTGGGGATTTGTAAACACTGTGATCATCTGTTCTATGAAAAATAGAATATAGTTTTGAGAGTGAGCCTTTAAGTAAAAATTCTACTAGATCCAAGGAAAAATGGCCAGAGAATATTAGTTTAGGAAATAGAATTCTTATTCATGAAATGCAGCAAATAACATAGGAGGCTAAGCCATACCTTCTGTAGCAACTAGTCACAATTAAGATTTGGTCAGTAATCAACTTCTGTCCCCACTTCCAACTTATGACCAACATTTTGTTCTCACTTTCTTTTTTTTTTTTAATTTTTTTTTTTATTTTTGACAGGCAGAGTGGACAGTGAGAGAGAGAGAGACAGAGAGAAAGGTCTTCCTCTTGCCGTTGGTTCACCCTCCAATGTCCGCCGCAGTAGCGTGCTGCGGCTGGCGCACCGCGCTGTTCCGATGGCAGGAGCCAGGTGCTTCTCCTGGTCTCCCATGGGGTGCAGGACCCAAGCACTTGGGCCGTCCTCCACTGCACTCCCTGGCCACAGCAGAGAGCTGGCCTGGAAGAGGGGCAACCGGGACAGAATCCGGTGCCCCGACCGGGACTAGAACCCGGTGTGCCGGCGCCGCAAGGCGGAGGATTAGCCTAGTGAGCCGCGGCGCCGGCTCTCACTTTCAACTTATGACCAATCAGGGAAAGCCAAACGTGAACCTCAACCTACTACACAAGATGTCCCAAACCAAGTCACTCAGCATGCCTCTTTCTCCAGCCAATATCATCCAGTTGAAGCCTATCTGAGTTCTTCTCTTTTTCTTTTTTCCAACAACCCTTCCTGATGTTGCATATCTTCCAGATAAAGTGATAATAAATGATTTTCTTGTTATAGCAAGCTCTGAATAAATACCAATGCTTATTCTCATTTGGGTAGTTTTTATTATTACAATTCAGATCTTATCACTGTCACTTTTTAGCTATATTACTTTGGGCATGTTTAATAACCTTTTTAGTCTTGGTTTATTTACTGTAAACAGGACACTCTAGTTCTATCTACCACATAGAATTATATTGGTTCATACAATACATGAAAAACTCCTAAGAAGTATCTGCTATATGGGAAATCTTAAGAGTTTTTCAGTAATGAGTATATCCTACAGATATTTATTTTTATATAAGAGAAAATAAACTGTAGATAAAATACTTCCTTGAAATTCACAGAAAATATCATTTAGGAATAAATGCAAACTTTCCTATCCTATTTCAGGTATCTTCTACTTTGTACGCAGAGCACCATCAGCAAATGTTTTCTAAATGAATGCATGAAAGAATAAATAAATGAATGAGCAGATTAAATTGTTACATAAGTTGCAAATGCAACCATGGGTGAAGGGAGGAAACATTCAATCAAGCAAAAACTGTATGTGTCCAGAACAATATTAAATGTTGTAAGCAGGTAAGATGATTTCTAAATAATAAGTATGTCAGCAACCAGTTAGTGCAGTGATTTAAAACTTTTTTAAACTTCACAATAATAGAAATTCAAAAAGGAAGAGTTTCCATGGTAATATCTAAATAAGAGCAAAGTCATGACAAAATATTAATATAATTTGGTTATAAATGAAATAATCTTTCTGGGATCTTCTTATTAAGATACTAATTCCATTCATGAGGGCTTTTCTTCATAATCTAATTCTCTCTCAAAGGTCCTACCCACAACTAAGATCACATTGGGGATTTCAGTTTATAAAATTTCAAGGCACACAAAAAGTAGATTTTTAACACTATCGTTTCTTATCCAAGGCTTTTTCTGATTTTGAATTAGAGACAGAATTTGCAAGAAAAATATCATCAACTCCTACTTTCAGCCCAGAATAGCCATAGATGAAAAATTCCATGACAAGGGCATGGTTCCTTGTTCTTTTTCTTGTCTACACCTCTATGAAAAAGGTGCTATATCCTCTACCACATCACAGCCCTATAAACAAGTTTTTCCAACCACCTGGGTTGCAATTTTAATCTGCTTCTGCTCATTTGGTTCCTCATGGAAACACTTAGTAGTCATTGTGGTTCACTATGTGTGAAACTGTAAATTGGTCTCTTCCCAATTAAACCTATCTCCTGAGTGTCTGCCCTGTGCATATTGGCCTTCTTTATCACCTTTGCATCATCTCCTATAAAAAGTTCTCTGCAGAATTTAACTCCCCACAACCTTTCCACCTGGATGGTGACATTCTGTGTCTACATGGTAGCAGTCCTGTGGCTACAACAATCAGAGCTCTCAGAATTTCTGCTACTGTCGTCTTCTCCAATTTTCCACTTCTGCTCTGTGAATGCCTTCAGCATCAGGGAACAAGGCTTTCAACATGTAATGCCCATTTTCTAAATTCTTAACTCAAGAGTTTTGGGCCTGAATGAGTAAGTAAATGATTAAGCAAACAGAAGTTACCATTTCACTACACTGAGTAGAGAATCATTAAAGAAAAGTCTTCTTCCTTCCTCTCTCAGAGTTTGCTCTGTTACTCATCCTATTCTTGATGATTTTCATGGGCAAAACTAGCCAGGAAGTATCTTGAAACATTCCTGCTGAAACCAGCTCTGTTTGCAAATGCTCAGCATTTGGTTCAGCAGTCATCTTTTAAAGCTGAGTGTGCAACTCTGTATGATAACATCTGACCTTAACAGTAGCTCAGTTTTACTTTCTGCTGTAAGATTTAAAAACATGATTATGTGCTAATGAATTTGAGATGCTGCACAAGGCAGTCTTTCACTGAATGATAGAAATAATTCAAATTCTTTTCACAAACCCCAATTCTAGTCATTGTCAGGCATTATTAAAGAACAATAGCAATTACAATATCCTCAGGGAAAAAATCTGTAAGGCAGGGCTGTGCTTATTTAAATATTGTTTATCCAGGTACTTATTATAATAAGATAATAATCTTACTCTGAATTAGCTATTGAGTGAGATGTTCTGCTTGTTTGTACAGTTTAATTTTATACCTAAAAATAATCTTGAGATGTAGTCACTGTAACATCTAATGAATAAATATGAATCTTATTTTCAAGTCATTTACACATTAGTAAATTTACATTTTAGCCTCTACTTTATCGCATTCAATATAAAATTAAAGGCACACTCTGTCTTGGTAAGTAAAATAATTTGATTCATAAATCATAGCAAGAAATACCAAGTTTATCATTTCTCAGATATTAATACTGATGTGCAATTTGAGTTTACCTCGAAAGGGCAAAGAAGTATTTGTTTGGTACAATTAGTGTAATTCTCATTGCTTGAATAGAAATGTGTATTTAATTAAACACTATTTTGTAAGCAACAAAATTTTACTAACTGCTGTTTTGGGGCATAAGAACATATGAAGAGTTTTAACATATGCTCATGGCCATTAGTGGTACTACACTCTTATAGATGAGATTATATTTATGAGCATGTGTGTGTGTGTGCGTGTGCATACACACTGAATGAGTACAGAAATACCTTAATTGATGTTTTTATTTAAACTTGAAAGTTTCCTGACTCAATACAAAAGGTATTTTTGCAAGGTTGCTATTTTTTTCTCTCATTTCTAATTGTCTTCAGTTACCGAAAGTTTATCAGAATTCCATCTTCGTCTCCCTGTCTTCTGTATTATTTTCTACTTTTTAGGTGAGGAATAGCCAGTAACCTAGCTAGATTTCTCCCTCCTGCATAGAACATCTCAAATACTTATTTATTAATCACACCATTATCAGTAGTTAGCTTTCAAAGACTATAAAACACTGTATAAATACCGATGTCTTTAGGTGAAATGTGTTTTATGACTGAAAAGTAGTCTTTAATATTCACATTATTGGTAGGAAGCACCCAGTAGAAATCACTAAGTACAAATACTTAACCAATAAATATGAAGTGATATTCCTGTGGCAAACATTCATCTATCACTTTAGTAAATATTTATTGAATATTTCACCCTGTATGACTCCCATTTCTTTAAACAGAACAATCAGGTTATTTTCAATCTTAGGTAAAAAAATTATTCTATAAATAAAGCTTCCACACTTTACTTCTTACAACTCAATTGCTTGTCCAAAGATTTTCTTATGTAGAAGTACTGTTATATTTATTATATTATTACATATTATATGTGTCATCACTGGAAAAGTTATTTGATCCCCCCAAAATGAAAACACACAGGATCTCCTCACAAGAAGAGTATATTGTATTAATGGGACAGAGAGTTATCAACATTAATTGATAATAACTGTGACTTTTGGATTTTTTGAAAGCATACATGGGCTTGGATTATATTCAACCTGTGTTCATATACTCTTGCACAAGTTGTTTGGATTTGTCAGTGCCCATACTCTACTGGCTCTTAAATGTTATCTTTTCCTTTGTTAAGGTACTCTGAGCACCTACAAATATGTCACTTGAGATTTCCAGTCACTGCTCCATCTTCCACCCAATCAATGTAAAAATGTGGGTGGTTTTTATCATAGATCCATGCCTTGTTGTATTAGACCTTTGCTGCCCAATATTATAGCTAGTAGCCACATGTAGCTATTGAGCGCTTGAAATGTGGCTTGTTCAAACCAAGATGTGCAGTAAGTACAAAATAATATCATACTTTGAAGACTTAGACTTTCAAATGGCATATTAATTGCTTTTATCTTGAGTACATGTTAAAAGGATACTATCCTGCAACATTGGGTTAAATGTAGCATCAGAATTGAATACACTTGTTTCTTAAAGTGGCTTTAAAAATTATAAAACTACACACAACTCACATCACATTTTTATCTTAAAGTGTGGTTTTAGGCCTTAGTTTCAATAAAACAGGTATAGTTTAAATACTTTACACTCCACAATTTTTAATTTTCCAAACCAAAGTCAGATAATGGAAAATAACAACTATACAGTAAAGTAGAATTAGGCAATATTAGAAATTGGCTGTGATCAGAGTTTTGTTGTATATTGCCTCATTCCATATTCAACATTGTTTTTAAGGTTGGCCTTTATAGTCTTCAAAGAGAGAGATATTAATATAAAAACTGTTTGGGAGATATGAAACCAAATCTCTTGAACGTTGAACATAAAATGTTTCATAAGGGAAAAGAAAAATGGAATCATAGCTATTTCTTGCTTCTTACCATTTTCTCTTACCACTGGTTTCAGGAAATATAAAAACCATTTTTGCTCCCTATTGAAAAACAAACTTCAGATACCTAACAATTGTATGGTTATTGGGTTGTGTAAATGAAAGGGAGCAGACAATCAATAACTTAAAACTGTAGAAACCTCAAATTCAGTTATACATTTGGGATATAATATTACATCTCAGGGAGACTAGGATGATCAATTTCCTTTAAGTTTTTGGATCACCTGTTTATAATTTAAATGAAGTTTTAAATTATAGGCCCATATATATTTACTACTATGAATGTGGGCTATAAATATATTCATTGCTCATATGCAATTCATAAAAATAATGAATTGTTTTATGTCAATTATGAAATGAGAATAATTTTATTTATATGATACTTGTTCAAAAGAAGTGAAAGATTAATTGAAAACATTTTAAAAACTAATGTTGTGTTCACAGATAGAAAGGAAATAATCATCCAGAAATATCATGGAAAGTTATTTAGAAAAACGGAAAAGTACTGTATGAGGAACTGTGCTTCTATAGAATAAGCACAACTCACCTTCCTCCAGAGCAGTGATCTGCATCTAGGAGCTCATGCATTCAAACAAAGAAGCGTAGGTGTTGGCATTGCAAGATTTACCTTAAAAGCCCATGAAGTCATCAAGGACACAGCATTCTTCTACCTCTCAGTTCTACCGTTCCTAAGTTCCTTATCCTCATGAGGAAAGATGATAGATGAACTCCAGATATCAACACAGTGTTTCTAAAGCAGATTGCAGAAAGTATAAAGAAGTGTATCGACCTGCTCTTTAAAGAAATGTCCTTGTTAATCCCGCAAAACAAATCCAATTAAATATCATTGATCAAAATTCAGTTGTGTGGAAAATTCCACACCAGTAAGAAAGGAAAATACATCTAGTTGATAATTTTTTTAACTTTCTTTTTAACCAAATAACAAAATCCCTGCTAAAGCAATGTTTTTATTATAAGAAATATAAAATAAAAAACACAGGTGTAGGTCACTACTACCTATGCCATGAATCATACTCTAGCTTCCCAACTATGTTCGCATGCCTCTTATCCTTACAACTCAATATTTTATCTAATTGTGTTTTCCAAACAAGTTAAAAAATTCCAGGCGATGAGCAGCCATTTCCTACCAGTCTAAATAGGCTTTTAAGTGTTCTAAAGTCCCACAGGTTCCAAATACCAAATATTGGACAATAACACATTTAATATAGAGAAGGTAAAGACAGAAGATAATTAAAATTGTCTTTTCAGAAACAAGGAGAATACAAATCACAGGAAGAAACATGGATTTATAGCTTTGACCAAATCTGCTGAGCAGGAATAGTAGAAAGCTTCTTGTCTTGGTTTTACTTTCTGGAGATTCCTCATTGTCACGAACCCCAAAATTAGAGGGGGGGATTTGAAAATGTGCCCTTCTTGAAGTTCAATGCAAGATTGGGAAACCAGGAAATGCTTTAAAGTCAGAGGCATAGAAATGAAATGATTTTAATAATACAGTTCCCTCAGAGTTTGTAATCTGGTCTATTTGCCTGCAGTTTTTCCAACATGCAAGTAACCACACCCAAAACTCTCTTCTAAGGTGTACTGAGCCAGATTGATCAAGATAATCAGTTTGGAAATCATGTAAAACTGGTGCAAAACTGGATAAATATAGCCTTAAAGAATGACTGTGAAGAAGCATGATAACCACTTTAAAAGGCTGACAAATTGTCATGTAGTAAAAGGAAATTTATATTGCATTGTTTTGGAAGAAAAAAACAGTATCTAGTAGAAATACATTATAACAAGGCAGATATTGATGAAATTTGAAAGATACAAAATGAGCATTTGTTCCATTTATTGGAGCTGCTCCAAATTTGGATATCTTCCAGATGAGGTTTTCTCACTTGTTTTCAATATGGTATGAAAGAGATTTTTACAGTGTGGAAGGTTAAATTATGTAATCTCTAGGGTTCCATCTAATTCTGTCTTCTATGTTTCTATGATTCTATGAAACCATAGACAAGATTGGACAAGTATTGATTCAGAAGAACCCAGAGAGGCATGAAGCAACTGCAGAAACTTATCAAACTGTCTTTCAAGCTGCCATAAAAGATTTATGCTACTCCCTTAAGAGCAGCCAGAAGTTAAGATTGTTCAATCTTCATCTTCTAGTTGGCCTTTTGATCCACTTAAATTCCTGACACAAGGTTTTAGGAGTTGTCATGAACAAAGGATCTTTATAAGATATATTTTATTCTTCATAAAATGTCAGTTGTTCTATGGGAAATGTGTTTATTTTTTGTAAATGAGTAGTTAGTGACTCATTGGATTTGTGTTGGTGTGTTTTATGGGGGTCCTTGTGCTTTTTGGTGACACACATATATGTGTTGCTGTACTGAAAAGTTTTCCTATTTGAATTGTTGACTGAGTCTCTAGTAAGGATGTTCTATTATACAAATATTATACAAATTTTATGTAAAAAATTATAATTTTAAGCAAGACAAAGACATTCAAAAATCATGCTAGTGAATCTAAAAAGAGAGAACAGTCTATATCATTCTTTAAATATTTATTCAGTTCTTACTTTTTTGCATATTGAACCTGATATTGAAGATAAAATGCTAAACAAGTCAGACACACCTAGTTTTTAGGATTCTTATAGTTCAGTAGCTGGGGAGTAATATATGATACATTGTGAAAATACTGTGATAGAGGAAGATGTTGACATTACTGATATCAAAGCAAGGGAAATAAAACCAGATTTAAAAAATCAGAAAGGGATGCTATGCTGAGGACTTAAGAATGACAGGAAATTGAGAGGAGCGAGAAAACTGTGCTAACCTGGCTTCCCAGGCTTTCTACCTTCTCTGTCCTAACTGAATAGCCACGATCAGGGAAAATCCAATTTTTGGGGTGTCTAACAGTCATCAAATTTTTAGAGGTTTTAGGAACAGGAGGAAAAACAAAATTATATATAAGATTTTAAAAATCAAGTATATTTTTCCAATAGGAAAAGAAAAGGTGTATTGGTACATAATAGAATACTATTAGAATTTAGAAAAGTGTGAGTGCTGTCATTTGCAACAATATGAATGAACTTAGAGAACATTATGTTAAGTAAATAAGCCAAAAACAGAAAGATAGAAATCACATGACCTCATTTGTATGTAGAATATAAAAGATTTACACTCATTATGTTGCAGAAAAACTAGTGAGATGAGTCTGAGTTCTTGTCCTGGTGTCAATGACAATTTATGAGGACGGATACAACAATGAGAGCAGAAGAAGTGAAGTTTTATTTAAGTAAGAAGAGAAGCTCCAAATAATATGAACAGAAGGGTGGTAGAAAGAGAGACCAAGCTGCTGAGCTCTTGCAGTCTAGGGGTATTTCTATGTCTTCAGCATGTTATTTCTAATTTGCAAATTCAGTGGTTATACATTAGCTGCCATGACGTCAGGGGCAGCCTTCATGGAACCTTTTCTAATTTGCTTCTGCTGAACCTAAATCTTGTCTGTTGGCAAATATTCGTTAAGATGGGCTTCCAGCCTGTTATATTTAGTGTTTACACGGTAGTAAGGAGCTGAAGCTGAGAAGGGCCTGCAAAATGGAGCCAGTCTGGCCTTCTCTTTGTCCTCGATTCCCTCAATAGAAGTGGAGAACAGAATGGCAGTTACCAGAGGCAAAGGTTGTAAAGGAGGAAAATGGGAAGACTTTGTGTCAAAGGATATATGACTTTATTTTTTTTAATCTTTTATTTAATGAATATAAATTTCCAAAGTACAGCTTATGGATTACAATGGCTTCCCCCCTCCCATAACTTCCCTCCCACCCGCAACCCTCCCCTTTCCTGCTCTCTCTCCCCTTCCATTCACATCAAGATTCATTTTCAATTCTCTTTATATACAGAAAATCAGTTGAGTATATATAAAGTAAAGATTTCAACAGTTTGCCCTCACATAGCAACACAAAGTGAAAAATACTGTTGGAGTACCAGTTATAGCATTAAATCACAGTGTACAGCACATTAAGGACAGAGATCCTACATGATTTTTTTTTAAAAAAATTGATTAGTTTTCTATGTAATTTCCAATTTAATACCAAGTTTTGTATTTCCATTTTCAATTATCTTTATATACAGGAGATTGATTCAGTATATACTAAGTAAAGAAAGGGATCACACAAACAAGACTAATGTCTGCTAATACTAACTGATAGAATCAGAAAGGGAGAGAACGATCCAACATGGGAAGTGGGAGACACAGCAGACTCATAGAATGGCAGATGTCCTAAATAGCACTCTGGCCTCAGAATCAGCCCTTAAGGCATTCGGATCTGGCTGAAGAGCCCATGAGAGTATTGTAGGCATGGAAAGCCAAGACACTCTGGCAAAAGAAAAAAAAAAAAAAGACCTAAATGAAAGATTTCAGTGAGTGAGATCCCAGTGGAAAGAATGGGGCCATCAAAGAAGGAGGTACCTTTCTCTGAAGGGAGGAGAGAACTTCCACTTTGACTATAACCCTATCGGAATAAGATCGAAGTCGGTGAACCCTAAAGGCTTCCATAGCCTCGGCAACTCATGACTAGAGCCTAGGGAGATTACTGACGCCATAAACAAGAGTGTTAAATTGTTAAATCAACATCAAAAGTCACTGTGTACTTATGTCCCATGTGGGATCAGTCCTTAATGGGTTGTCCAATGTGAAGTGATGCTATAGCTATTACTAAAATAGTATTTTTATACTTTTTGTTTCTGTGAGGATATATGACTTTAAACATATAAAAAGAGTAAGTTCAAGAGATCACTTGTAGAGGCCAGTGCTATGGTGTGGAGAGTTAAGCCCTTTTCCATTCTGCAGTGCTGGCATCCCATATGGGCATCGGTTTGAGCCCAGACTGCTCCACTTCCAATCCAGCTCCTTGCTAATACATCTGGGAAAGCAGCAGAAGATAGCCCAAGTTCATGGGTGCCTGCACACATGTGGGAGACCTGGAAGAAATTCTGGGCTCCTGGCTTCAGCCTGGCCCAATCCCAGCCATTGTGGCCACTTGGGGAATGAATCAGCAGATGGAAGATTCTCTCTCTCTCACTCTTTTGCTCTGTCTCTCCTTGTCTCTCTGTAACTCTGCCTGTCAAATGTACACGCACACACACACACACACATGTATTTGTATATATATATATACATATACATGTATATATATATATATATATATATATATATATTTAAAGAGAGATCTCTTGTAAACTGGTGATTATAGTTGTATTCTTCAAAATTGCTATTCACCACATAGACACATACACACATATACAGGCATATGAGGTAATGCTTATGTTAATTAGTTGAATGTGACCATTACACAATGCATATACAACATGTTGTATGTCAAAACTACATATAATTTTTTTATTTCTCAATTTTTAAAAATGTTATGAAATACAAAGAAATGTTTTACTTGTGAAACTGGGTGGAAAATCAAGTATCTATTTCAAATGAGAAAAGTAATTAATTACAAGAAAATTCTAGAGGGTCTGGCATTGTGGCATAGTAGGTAAAGTTGCTATCTACAATGCTGGCATCTCATATGAGCGCCCACTTGAGTCAATGCTGCTCTACGTCCCATCCTGCTCTGTGCTAAAGTGCCTGGAAAAGCAGTGGAAGATGGCTCAAACCCTTAGGCCCCTGCCACTTGCCACCCACATGGGAGACCTGGAAGAAGCTTCTCATTCCTGGTTTCAGACCAGCCCAGTTCCAGCTGTTGTGGCCATTTGGAAAGCTCTCTCTCTCGCTCTCTCTCTCTCTCTCTCTCTCTGTCTCTTCCTCTGTAACACTCCCTTTCAAATAAAGAAATAAATAATAGAAAAATAAAGAAAATTCTAAAACTTTATAGAGATTCAGTTCTTTTTCTCTGAACTATTCTTAGGACAGGTTCTAGAAATGCTTACATGGATTTGCTTTGTGGTTGCAATCTGGCTCTCCCAACCACCTAGAATGTCAAAATACTAGGCAACTCCTGGTTTTTACAAATGTATATGCAGTTGTAACTTAAATTAAATGTAGAGTAACCTCATCTTGTTAGTGAAACAATTTAGAAATAAATACAAGGGACAGATGGACATTGGTATTAATATGCCCTCTGGGAATCCTGCATCTCATGGCCAAGTGATTGGGTTCAGGCTCTGGCTCCACTACTGATTTGATTCTTGCTAATGCATTCCCTGGGGGCAGCAGATGATGACTCAAGTAGTTGGGTTCCAGCCACCCATATAGAAGACAGGGATTGAGCTTATGGCTCTTGGCTTTGACCTGGTCAAGTTCCAGTTGTTGCAGGTCTTTGGAGAATGAACCCACCTGTGAAACATATTTCTCTCTCTTTGTCTCTTTCTTTCAAACAAATAAAATAAACAAATAAAAAATGTTAAAAGTAACAAATGATAGAAGTCCTACTTATCATATATTGTGTTTTGGAAATCTGCTAAGACATCTGAGTGTAAATCATACTTCAGGATCCAGGTTATGACACTGGCTCTAAATTTGACACATTTGGGTTTGAATTCTTGTTTTGTCAGTGGGAACATCATCATATGAGTTAAAATCTTTGAGACTCACTTTTTTTCTTCCATGAAGTAGAGAATAATGATGCTCACCATTTAGAGTTCTAGTAGAAATCAAGAGTGATTGGGAAAAGCTTTTACAACACAGTCCACCAAAAAATAAATTCAATACATTTTAGGCATTATTATCTTCATCCTCATCATTACTATTCTCCTTTTTATAAAGCTCAAGGAAAGCACCAGGATTTGCAAATATTCTAAGTATATGCAGGACTTATAAATTATTGTTATGATGGACATGAAACTTAGATTGCTCTTTGGTTTATGAAGCATCTCCATGACTGCTAGTTCTTGTGATGTCACCCGATTCTTACCATCAATGCTGCTATTCACCTGGGAGATCCTGGCTATTTGCTGCCAACATCCATTCTGATTGTACAATGTCCTTGCCATCCTCACTGCTAAATATTTCAAATGTCATTCTGCAAAACATAATGGATTCTACAGTTATTTTCTACTTAAGAAGAAGGAAAACTGAAACTGAAGAATGATTTGACCAAAGATCACAAAGGGAAATGGGTCACACTGACTGGAAGTGAGCTGTCCAACTCCAACCCCAGGGCTCCTTCTAGCATGTCAAAAGTTGGTAGCTGACTACAGAACATTAGGCTGACTTCAGAACACCTCAGAATCTATAGTGAAAATTAAACCACTTAGGAGAGGTTAATTTCATAGACATTCTAAAAGGCAAAACATTGTTTTCTTTCCTTCTAGTGGAGGAATAATCAGTGATGTAGGATCCATTTCCAAAATTAAGAGCATTAGCAGTATTACAGTCCATTTTATGTGAGAGTTGGGTTATGCAGTGATAATACCTTATAGCAACCTGGACAGTGACTGAAAGTTGAAGGAACTGGTGGGGAAGAAAAAGAGGAACTCTTGGAGCTGGCGCTGTGGTGAAGTGGGTAAAGCCCCATCTGCAGTGCCAGCATCCCATATGGGTGCAAGTTCGAGTCCCGGCTGCTCCACTTATTTATTTTTTAAAGATTTATTTATTTATTTGAAAGTCAGAGTTACACAGTGAGGAGAGGCTGAGAGAGAGGTCTTCCATCTGATGGTTCCAGTTGGCCGCAACGGCCAGAGCTGTGCCAATCTGAAGCCAGCAGCCAGGAGCTTCTTCCAGGTCTCCTATGTGGTGCAGGGACCCAAAGACTTGGGCCATCTTCTGCTGCTTTTTCAGGCCACAGCAGAGAGCTGGATCAGAAGAGGAGCAGCTGGGACTCAAACCAGCGCCCACATGGGATGCCTGCACTTCAGGCCAGGGCGTTAACCTGCTGTGCCACAGCATGGCCCCTGCTCCACTTTCTATCCAGCTCTCTGCCATTGCCTGGGAAGGCAGGAGAAGATGGCCCAAGTCCTTGGGCCCCTACACCTGCCTGAGAGACCTGGAAGAAGCGCCTGGCTCCTGGTTTCAGATCAGCACAGCTCCAGCCATTGTGGCCAACTGGGGAATGAACCATGAGGTGGAATATTAGCTTTGGGATCCGCAAGGAGAGAAGGCCTACACTTCCGGGAATGGAGTCTCTACCCGCATTTCTGGGGAGAAAAGTCCTGGTCAAGGTCCCCAGGGTTGCCTAAAGGTCAACCAATGAGAGTTTGACCTGCCTCAACCTTTAACCCCCACACCCTGTATCTATAAAAGGAGCCCTCCCAACCTCTGAAGCACGACTTCCCAGCCGCCCCCCCCCCCCCCCCACACACACACACACTCTTTTGGAACTGGGGAACCTCACCCAGGAGCGGAATTCCAATAAAAGCTTGTGAATTGATTCATCTGACTGGGAAAATTTGTTACGTGCCAGACACCTTGCATGGAAGACCTCCCCCCCTCTTTCTCTCTCTTTCTCTCTCTCTGCCTTTCCTTCTCTCTCTGTGTAACTCTGTGTTTGAAATAAATAAATCTTTAAAAAAAAGAGGAACTCATGTGCTTACCTAAAAGAAATCCATGGTCTGTGAATGGACGAAAGGATTTTAAAAATATAATGAAAATTCAAATTGCATTTTAATTCCATATTCACCAAATTATACAAACCACCTCATTCAATGAGAACATTCAGTTTGCTACCAATATGGCATCTTAGCACCAGCATTAATTGCTTTCCTTGAATCCTGTCAGCCTCTCTATATAACAAGCATCAGGCGCTAGGAGACAGTCGGCGCCAGCAGCTAGCCGCAGCTCCCCCGGCTCCCTCCGCCTAGCCACGCTGCCGCCTTCCCTCACAGCAAGACAGGAACTCTGTGACCCGGGGACTTCTGGGGCTGCCGCAGCTCCGCAGTAACATCAGGAACAGGAGAGGCAGTGACCTCCCTCTCCTATCTCCAGAGTCACCGCCCTGTCCCTGGGGGCAGCAGCTGGACTAAACAAGTCACCTGCGGTTAGGTTCTCAGTTACCTTACAGTTCCTATCCCTGCCTTATCCACTTGGCCCTTTGCTACCCTCTTAAACATTTTCATCTGCCTCTTTCTTGCACTGAAGCACCCCTGCGGGGCTCAGTGACCAAGGCAGAATCAGAGAAGGAACAAACTGCGGTGGGAAAAAGAGCAGCAGCTTTGTGCCTATGCTGCGCTGGCAGAGTGCCGGGAGAGTACCGCTATGGCACTGTCTCTCTATGGAGATTTGTGTGACCTGTGTGGGCTACAGGTCCTACACCTGATGGATGCTGCGCAGAAATCGCACAACACATAAAATATTGCCCGGGGGCCCATGAGAACGACGTGAAGCTCTGGTTCGCTGTGCAGCACAGTGAGGACATGCATGGTGTGTGGCATTTGCGTGTTGGTGGTCTATGAGAAAGCCAGTGCCAGCGAGCGCCGCTTTGGGGTCCTCTCCAACTGCAGCCACACCTATGGTCTCAACTGTATTCGCAAGTGACGGAGTTGGAGAGCAAGATCCTAACGTCCTGCCCAGAATGCCAGATCGCATCTAGGTTTGTCATTCCAAGGGAGTACTGGGTGGAGGGGAAAGAAGGGAAGCAGAAACTCATTCAGAAATACAAGGAGGCAATGAGCAACAAGGCATGCAGGTATTTTTAATTAAGGATGTGGAATCTGCCCATTTGGAGAAAATTGTTTTAAGAGCATGCGTACCCTGATCACCATAGAGAGGAGCCACAAAGACGGGAACATCAAGCAGATGCTGGGCCAGCCAAGGAACCGCTTCGGGAGCTCATTGAGGGAAGAGAACAGCAACCCTTTTGACCACGAAAAAAGAAGAGGTTGTCACTTTTGAGCTGGGCGAGATGTTGCTTATGCTTTTGGCTCCAGGTGGGGACGACGAGCTGACCAACTCTGAAGACGAGTGGGGCTTGTTTCATGATGAGCTGGAAGATTTTTATGACTTGCATCTGTAGCAGCTTTGTGTGACGTGTGAACTCGTCTGCTGAGCCCCTGTGCTGGTGTGGCAGGGAGTGTCGCTCTCCCAGGCAGGCCTCTCAGCTCCGGGAGCTCCTGGTAATAATTTCTACCCGGGGCCTGTCTCCCTCCCTTACCGTTCCCCAAGGAATGTGTTGTTTTCTGTGTTTCAAAAAGTTACAAATGTAAATCTGAAAAACAAAGGATAACATGACTATCAGTAGATCTCAAACTATCAGAAAATAAGGGTTTCCTTTGGACCCTCTTATGTACCTCAGGAAGAGGAAGGAGTTGAAGCGATTGGTAGTGCCTGGCAAGCTTCATAATCAATCATAGTAAGTACATGTTTATCTCCTTTGTATATAGGATTCGTGCTTAAACTTTCCATTGAAAAGTGTGATTGTCTTGAAGTAAGTTGGGAAATGGCTGTGGAAAGCACTCAAGGCCAACGTCTATCAAAGAGAAGTCACACCATTTTCTGACTCTGATTTTGGAAAAGTTACCCACTTCTCTGAAATTCAGTAAAATTATTTTTTAAACAGAGAAATGAGTATCTACTCCCAGGGTAAATAAGCTGATGAGTCCCTGTATCTATTATTGCCTATTTATTTATTTATTTATTTTGACAGGCAGAGTTAGACAGTGAGAGAGAGACAGAGAGAAAGGTCTTCCTTCCGTTGGTTCACCACCCCCAAATGGCCGCTATGGCCAGCGCACTGCGCCGATCCGAAGCCAGGAGCCAGGTGTCTCTTCCTGGTCTCCCATGAGGGTACAGGGCCCAAGCACGTGGGGCATCCTCCACTGCCTTCCCAGGCCACAACAGAGAGCTAGACTGGAAGAGGAGCAACTGGGATAGAATCTGGCACCCCAGCCGGGACTAGAACCACAGGGTGCCGGCACTGCAGGCAGAGGATTAGCCTAGTGAGCTGAGGCGCTGGCCTGTTATTGCGTTTTGACCTATAGAAGACATCAATGTTAAGTTTTACTACTGTTTTTTAATAATTTACTTTTTTATGTATAAAGAGTACAGATTTCATGTAGTTCATAGATACAGCCTTTCCCTTTTTAAAGATTTATTTATTTACTTGAAAATTAGGGTTATGAAGAGAGAGGGGGACAGAGAGTAAACTTCCATCTGCTGGTTCTCTCCCCAAAGAGCCACCAATGGCAGAGGCTGGGCAAGGTTAAAGTCAGGAGCTAGGAAGCTGTCTACTCATCTCTCAGATGAATGCAGGGGCCCAAGCACTTGGGCTATTCTTTGCTGGTTCCCAGGTGCATTAGCAATGAGCTGGACTGGAAGTGGAACAGCCAGCACCCATGTGGGATGCAGACCATGCAGGTGGTGTCCTAACCCAGTATACCACAATGCTGACCCCCACAGATTCAATTCTGAGAATATGACATTCCCTTCTCTCCTTCCCTCTTTTGTTGCTTCCTTCATTAATTTATTTCTCTTTCTTATTTTTACAATAAAATATTTTTTCACTTACTTTACAGTCCCAGGCTTAATGCTATACTAAATAAAGATTTCAACAAATAAAAAGTAGACAGACTGCTGTTCATCAGGAATGTAGACAAGGGCTATAAGGAATAATCAAATCCCAAGATATCACTACTATACATTATTTTTTTTGCATTCTATTTATTAGCTACCACACGTAAGAGAAAAAAATATTTGGTTTTTTTGGGCGGTGGTCTGGCTTATTTTACTAAGAATAATGATCTCCAGTTGCATCCATTTTGTTATTTCATACTTTTTTAAGGCTGACTACTTTTCCATCATGTATATACACCACAAATTTTGGTTGATTCCATGTCTTAACTACTGTGAGTTGAGCTGCTATAAATATGGTAGTATAGTAACCTTTGATATGTTGGTTTCATATCATTTGGGTATATCCCCAGTAGTGAGATGGTTGGGTCATATGGCAGATCTGTTTTTATATTTCTGTGGAATCACCATACTGTCTTCTGTAGTGATTGTACCAGTATACATTTCCCCTACGGTGTGGTAGGGTACCTTTTTTCTCCACATCCTTGCCAGCATTTGCTATTTTTTTTTATTTTCGGATGTGTATGCATTCTAACAGGGGTGAGGTGAACTATTTTAATGTCACCAGTGCTACATTTTATGGACAGTTAGTATACCTGACTTAATCAGGGTATAATTGTTCTTGAAAAAGAAAGGCAGAACTCAACAGATTTTATTTTTGTTTTTACTCATGAAATCTTGTATCACCTCCCTCAATATATATTTAATTTTTTACAAAATGTTGTCAGGATTTCAACTGATTATATATGGATACAATTTCTATCATGATAGATTATTTGGATAATTTGACTTCAAAAATGGGCATTGAGCAGGATTTTTTAAAAGGCGTGCACAAATCCAATAAATAATCAGTGTTTTCATTTTTCCTATTTAGCATTTTTAGATAATGCTCTGTGTCTATGTGTCTAAGAGGACCATAGACAGTTTTTTAATTTATGTCACTCCCAAACAAAAACTATTTTTGAGGTTTAAAATATAAAGTGGCAATTTATATGTAAATATAAAAAGTCTGTGTTCTCTTTTACTACTGTAGACCACTACATTACAAATTGACTACTTTTCACATAAACATAATTTTTATGAGATTGTATTTCTCCAAGACAAAAATAAGATTAACTTTATTCTTGCAGTGTATGCTGCAAACTTGTTTCCACAATTATAAAATCTCTAAGAATCAGATTAACAATTCATTGTTAAGGCATATTGAGGGAGAACTGTATATCTGGAAAAGCTTTGAAGTTGAGAGGTATCTCATTTACATCCTTAAGGATAGTTTTCCTGTAAAGATCCTTGCACTGATCAGCAATCAGAATGACATAGCAGGAACTAGTCCTCAACGTGGAAATGATTAGGCCGGTGCCATGGCTCACTAGGCTAATCCTCCGCCTGCGGTGCCAGCACTCCAGGTTCTAGTCCCGGCTGGGTTGCCGGTTCTGTCCCAGTTGCCCCTCTTCCAGTCCAGCTCTCTGCTGTGGCCCGGGAAGGCAGTGAAGGATGGCCCAAGTGCTTGGCCCTGCACCCACATGGGAGACCAGGAGGAAACACCTGGTTCCTGGCTTCGGATCTGCGCAGCATGCCGGCCATAGCGGCCACTTGGGGGTGAACCAACGGAAGGAAGACCTTTCTCTCTGTCTCTCTCTCACTGTCTAACTCTGCCTATCAAAAAAAAAAAAAAAGGTGGAAATGATTATGACTCCAATTCCAATGGGAAAAATCAATGAGATAGTAAATATGCAAAGTATAATGATAGTTGTTGTTAACATTTTCACTTAACCATTTATTCTTTTAGATCCATTATTATGGTCTGAATTTCATGCCCAGCCCTCAACATTCAAATGGTGAAATCTTAATTTGCAAAGTAATGATATTGAGAGGTAGCACCTTTGGGAGGTAATTAGTTACAAATGTGATTAGTGCTTTATAAAATAAGCCCAGGAGACAGTTCTTGTCCTTTCTATCAGATGAAGACACAGCTAGAAGATACCATCTATGAAACACATCTACAAAATATATCCTCATGTTACATCAAATCTTCAGTGACTTGATATTTGACCTCACATTCTCTTAAACTGTGAGGAAGACATTTTTGTCATTTATAAGCTACTCAACATATGATATTTTGTTATAATACCCAGATAGAGAAAAACAATCACCAACTCCAGTCATGAGCACAACTTGCCTAGTCTTGAGACTTAGCCCAGAACATAATCTAAGAAACAAACAAGCCCCAAACATTCTTTCATTCAAGCAAATTTATTGAGCATTTATTATGTTAATAACATAATAAATATAATAATATAAATATGATAATAATCATATTAATATACTTATAATATAATATAATATATAATAATATATTATATACAATATATTATAGATAATAAATTATTATATATAATATATTATATTATATAAATTATTATATATAGATTATTATATATAAATAAATAAAATATAACAATTATTATGTTTTATATATTTATATATAATAAAATATAGTATATTATATTTATATTATATTAATATAATATAAAATATATTTATATTAAAATAACATGAATAAAACAGACAAAATCTTTGCTCTGAAAAATGTATATGTCTATTACACACCACACACACACACACATACTGCATAATGAAAGAAAAATAAAGGAAATGAGACATTAAGATGTTGCTGATGGTGTCTGTTGAATTTCTCTGCTGTGATTTTCCTTTTTTATATTTCATTTAGCTTTGATTGGGTTTGATCATTTGAGATTGTAAATATATTTGTTCCTCCTCAAATTTTCAATATGTTCATTTACTTTTTTTCTTTTACTTAAATTTTTTAAGGTAAACAAATTTCATGTATTTCAGATATAAAGATTTAGGAACATAGTGATACTTTACAGCCCCACCCTCCCTCCTGCCCATGCTCCCACCCTTTCCTCTCCATTCTCTCTTATTCCTTCTCTTAATGTTTATAATGATCTACTTTCAGTTTACTTTATACTCAAATAAAGTAACTGTACACTAAGTTAAGAGCTCAACAAATAGTAAGAAGGAAAAAAGACAAGGGCTATAAGCAATCATCAAATCTCAAAATATTAATTTTATTCCTATATATTACATTTTTGTCCTCTATCTGTTAACACAGATTAGGGAAAACATATAGTATTTGTCTTGTTGGGACTGGCTTATTTTGCTAAGTGTAATTGTTTCCAGTTGCATATAGTTTTGTTGCAAAAGCCAGAATTTCGAACTCTAAAGACTTCCATAGCCTTGGCAACTCATGACTAGAGCCTAGGGAGATTACTGACGCCATAAACAAGAGTGTCAAATTGTTAAATCAACAACAGGAGTCACTGTGTACTTATGTCTCATGTGGGATCTGTCCTTAATGTGTTGTCCAATGTGAAGTGATGCTATAACTAGTACTAAAATAGTATTTTTATACTTTGTGTTTCTGTGTGGGTGCAAACTGATGAAATCTTTACTTAGTATATACTGAATCGATCTTCTGTATATAAAGATAATTGAAAATGAAAAAAAATGGTGTTAATTGGAAATTGCATAGAAAATTAATTAATTTTTAAAAAATATTATGTAGGATCTCTGTCCTAAATGTGCTGTACACTGTTATTTAATGCTATAACTAGTACTCCAACAGTATTTTTTCACTTTGTGTTGCTATGTGGGGGCAAACTGTTGGAATCTTTACTTAATATATACTAAACTGATCTTCTGTATATAAAGAGAATTGAAAATGAATCTTGATGGCCAAAACAGGCAGGGTTGGGCAAGGTTGAAGCTAGAAGCTTCCCCCAGGTCTCCCACATGGGTATAGGAACCCAAGGACTTGGACCATCTTCCACTGCTTTTCCCAAGGCACATTAGCAGGGAGTTGGATTGGAAGTAGAGCATCCGGAAGATGAACTGGCACTTGTATAGGATGTCAGTGTCACAGGAAGCAGTTTAATCTGCTATGCCACGATGCCAGCCCTACATAATTGTCTTTATGCATGTATTTTTCAATTTCTGTAAATGGTATTTTACTATAAGCTCTGCCACTTCCTTTTTTTTTTTAAAGTAAATTCTATTAATAAAATCTGCTCATGTTGTAAAAAAAAAAAGCCAGAATTTCATTCTTTTTTACAGCTGAGTAGTATTCCATGGTGGATATATACCACAATTCATTTATCTGCTACTCAGTTCATGAACATCTGGGTTGATTCAGTATCTTAGCTATTGTGAATTGAGCTGCAATAAACATGGGAATACAGATAACTCTATCATATGCTGTTTCCATTTTGTTTGGGTAAATTTCCAGGAGTGAGATTGCTGGGTCTTATATATCTATTTTCATCTCTCTGAGGTATTTCCATACTGTCTTCCACAATGGCTGTACTAGTTGACATTCCCACCAACAGTACATTAGGGCACATTTTTCCCCACATTCTTGCCAACATTTATTCTTTGTTGATTTCTGTATGAGAGCCATTCTAACTGGATTGAGGTGAAATCTCATTGTAGTTTTGATTTGCTTTTCCCTAATGGGTGATCCTTAGCATTTTTTCATATGTCTGTTGGCCATTTGAATTTCCTCTTTTGAAAAATGTCCAAGTTTTTCCCATTTTTAACTGGATTGTTTTTTTATTATTCAGTTTCTTGATATCTTTATCGATTGTGGATATTAATCTTTTATCAGTTGCATAGTTTGCAAATGTTTTCTCTCATTCTAATAGTTGCCTCTTCACATTGCTGACTGCTTCCTTTGCAGTGCAAAAGCTTCTCAGTTTGATATAATCCTATTTGTCTATTTTGGCTTAGATTGCCTGTGCTTCTGAAGTCTTTTTTAAGAAGTCTTTTCCTATGCCAATGCCTTGCAGAGTTTTGACAATGTTTTCCTCTAGTAATTTGATGGTATATGGTGATTGATTAAGATCCTTGATCCATTTTGAGTTGTTTTTTGTATAAGGTGTAAGGTAGAAGTATTGTTTAATACTTCTGCATGTGGAGATCCATTTTTCCCAGCATCATTTGTTGAAGAGACTGCCCTTGCTCCTGGGATTGATTTTAGCTTGTCAAAGATTAATTGGTTATAGTTGGGTGAACTTTTTTAAAAATTATTTATTTATTTATTTGAGAGGTAGAGTTACAGAGAGAGGGAGAGACAGAGAGAAAAGTCTTCCATCTGCTGGTTCACTCCCCAAATGGCTGCAATGGCTAGAACTGAACTGATTTGATGCCAGTAGCCAGGAGCTTTTTCCAGGTCTCCTACATGGGTGCAGGGGCCCAAGCGCTTGGGCCATCTACTACTGCTTTCCCAGGCCATAGCAGAGAGGATTGGAAGAGGAGTAATGGGGACTTGAACTGGTGCCCATATGTGTCACTGGCGCTGCAGGCAGAGTCTTTAACCCACTATGCACAGCACTGGACCAAGTTATATGGATTGATTTCTGGAGTTTCTATTTGGTTCCATTGGTCAACATGTCTATTTTTGTGCTAGAACCAGGCTGTTCTGACTTTAACTGTCCTGTACTATGTCTGCTATTGTGATGCCTCCAACTTTGTTTCTGTTGTTTAAAATTCTATTAGCTATTAGGGTTCTTTTGTATTTCCATATGAATTTTAGCATCGCTTTTCTTAGATCTGAGAAGATTGTTTTTGGTATTTTGATTGGGATTGCATTGTATCTGTAATTTGCTTTTGGTAATATGAACATTTGATGATATTAATTCTTCCAATCCACAAACATGGAAGATTTTTTGATCTTTTTGTGGCTTCTTTTTTCTTTTTTTTTTTAATGTTTTTAAATTTCCATCATAGAGATCTTTTACCTCCTTGGTCAAATTTATTACAAGGTATTTAATTTTTGTAGCTATTATACATGAGATTCATCTTAGAAGTTCTTTTTCAGCCATGGCATTGTCTTAATTGTGTACACAAAGGCTGATGATTTTTTTGTGTTAATTTTATGTCTTGAAACTTTACCAAACATTTAAAAGTAGCTCCAGATTAATATAAGATGCTATTTCAAAGACTATTGATGCATTTTCTTAAAATTTTTCTGAATAATGGAGTAATTATCAGTTGTAGTTGAAGATGTTATATTTCTCAATGATATCAATATAAAGTAATATACATAGATGTAGATAGATATAGTTGTAAATACAGGTGTATAGATATATATATAACTTCTTCCAAATGCAGTCTATACCTTTCCAACCATAAAATTATGCTCTTCAAGGAAATTTATTCAATGTTGGTCTTATTCAAATACTAGACTCATAAACTCAGGTCCACGGAGTTTAAGTGACTATGTTGACCTGTGAGATGTTGGTATGTAGTCTTTTTTCTCCAATAACCTACAGTTTTGATGCTGATAGCTCTATAGCCTGTACATATTTATTATTTTGTTTGGTTTTTGAAAAGACTCATTGATATTATGCTTTAAGAATTAGTCAAAAAATGATCAAGTTTCCCAGAAGATCCATATTTTAGATAGAAGTGAAAAAGTTAGTTATATGAAAAGTGATAGTCACATTTCTGTGATGCAAATTTGGTCCTCTTCAGAAACACATTGCTCCAATTAGCAGTCAACATTTGCACAATGCCACTATAAGGAAGTCTACATGTAGCTACAAGGATTTATTATAGTGGATATACCTCCATTGCAAGTGGTCCAAGAGCAGTTTTAGCTTTTTTTTTTTAAACCAAGGCACAGCTTTCATTATGGTAGTGGGGGTGCCACAGTCCATGAAGAAAGTTCTTGTGTAGTGAAGGTATTGCATGCCTGTATTTCATGTCTCAACTTAGTATATTTCTCTCTACCCCTTGGGTCCACAACATAACTGGTGTGTTTTTGAAGTAATCACTTTGTTTCTGGAAGAAACATTGCTTCTAGGTGTACTGGATAGTGGGGTCTTTGATGATGAATAGCTGGAAGAACATATTATTCCTATCTAAAATCAAAGTAAATATTAATGGAGTTAAACATTCTAGTGGCAATGAGAATATGATGTGAATTGGAGGTAAAGGTCATGGGTATGATAGAAGACATTCCGTATCCACTGTTCTTATAATTAGTTCACTATTAAATGAGAGTGCCATGAGGAACAACATTACATTTTGTATCATAGATCCATAGAAAGGTGAGGTTAGCCAGCAGAAATTTAGATTGAACATAAATATGTATAAAGCAGAAAAGAAGTGACAGAGGCCATCTCTTCAAAGCGCCGAGTGGCATAGCCAAATCAGAATTTAAAATGTGAGGTCTTTATCTAAAGTCATAAGGTGACTAATTGAGAATAACCAATAAGATTGATTGAAGTGCAATAATGGATCATACTTATTGGAAAGCATACCGGTTCTTTTAAAAGGTAAACCCCTGCTCTGAAGGAAATGCATTGACAAATGTTTGTGGGAGGTGTGGGTGACAGAAGAGTCAGAGAGAAAAGAGTAATACTAGAAAGGATGGGGAAAGGAGAAAAAAGCAGCAACACCAAGTTTTTCATTGTAAACATCAGCTATTCATTCCTTTTTTAAAAAAGATGTATTTATTTATTTGAAAGGCAGAATTACAGAGAGAGAGAGAGAGAGAGCTCTTCCATCTGCTGGTTCACTCCCCAAATGGCCACAATGCCCAGAGCTGGGTCAATCTGAAGCCAGGAGCTAAGAGCTTCTTCTGGGTCTCCCACGTGGGTGCTGGGGCCCAACGACTTGGGCCATCTTCCGCTGCTTTCCCAGGCCATTAGCAGAGAGCTAGATCAGAAGTGGAGTAGCCAGGATTTGAACTGACATCCATATGGGATGCCCTCATAGCAGGCGGCAGCTTTGCCAGCTAAGCCACAGTGCTGGCCCCTCAGCTATTTATTTCAAACCTAGTACTGTTGATCTGAAACGCCAAAGCAGGGAAAAACCAAGGCTCTGCGAATTCTTTGATATTGAAGATGAGATTGTGAAATGTTTGCTTCACTTGTGTTTATCTTCCTGGTTATTTTTCCTTTAATAGAAGGAAGAGTCTTAACTTGAGTTTTAATCAAGCTGACTTCTGAACTCCTAAAACCACATTAAAGCTCAGCACATGATTCCTGAATTTTGTAGGCTGTGTAAGGAGATAGTGATTAGGAGAAAGTAAGAAGGGGTCTATCCATTCATTCACTTTTTTAGACAGTATAATAAATCAACTTAAAGCAAATCTGCCAAGAAAGTGGTTTGACCCCTTTCAAAAAGAGTGCAACCCTCAATGAAAAACCTATTCAGGATTAATATTTGCCTTTACAAACACAACAGCCATGCAATCTTGAACCAAGGCTATAGAGGTTAGCACATCAAACCCAGGATCAAACCTGAGGTGCATGCCCTTATAAGTTACCACTGATGCTCTGTCTGCTCTGGTTATCCACCTTCTGTAAAGACAGAAACAAAAAATCAATTCATTTAGCCACACAGTTTCTGCAGCCTTTTTCCACAGTACCTTAGCTTTAGGACAAGTACAAATTAGCATTGAATGAAGGCAGGGAAATCTCTCCTATTTCTATTCTATTGGGTCTTTTTTTTTTTTTTTTTAAGTGTAAGATCGAACTGTAATTTATAGCTGAGAGTTCACCAAGGTTTACTTTCTCCTCTCCTTATGTATATTTTCCTCTTTCATCATCAGTTAACGATGGTGAGTGAAATAGTTTTGCTCAGGTGTTGGTACACAAAAATTGTAGAAGATATGAAGGTTTTGTACAGGAGTTGGGATGGGAGAGAAAGTTCTGGCTTAAGAGACGATGAGAACAGAGTATTTAGACATTCTTCTCTCTTTCAACTTCACTTGGAGTCATGCTGTGTATTTGTATTCCTCTCATCTCCCTTCTACCCCAACACAAATGACCACATACTGGTGGAGGAGGGCACATGGGTTTTGTAGATTACCAAAGATAGTTGAATTTTTTTTCGAATTCCCAAACAATTTCAATTGTTTCTGTGTTTTAAAAATTGGTTTCTTAAAGCCCAGCAACTATCATGTGTAATTTACTTTACAAGAAAGCAATGAGTGCAGCAACCTTTGTACGCCAAATGTCATTTATAAATACATGGAAAACTAGAAGAGACCTAAGGTGTTATATCAGTGTCATCAGATTCATCTGGGAAGCTTTGAAAAATCAGTGTATCTCAACCACATCTATCAACATTTTGATTAATCATGCACTCAATGTTTTTAAATTTTCAGTTGAAGTCTTGTGATACATACTCAGCATCGAGACCCACTAATAATCCAAGCCTTCTTGCAAAGATGTGGGGAGTCTTAGTTATCTCTGTAGAACAAATTACTCAATTTAGGTGTTTAACACTGCTTGCATTTATAATCTCACAGCCCTATGGATGAGGTCTACAGGCACAGCTTTGCTGACTCCTCTGCACAAGGCAATGGTTAGGAGTTTGGCTGAGCTGCCTTTTCCTCTAAGGTCTGGAGATGGCTTAAAAGTTTCATGATTATTGGCAAAATGCAGTTTCTTACATTGGTAGGACTGAGATCTTGTTTCTGAAGATCTAATTATTTATTTGAAAGGCAGAGTTATAGAGAGGGTGAGATAGGTAGAAAGAAACCTTCCTCAAACAGGGGGCAGCAGATGGGACTGGGCCAGACCAAAGCCAGGAGCCAGGAGCTTCCCCCTGGTCTCCCACATGGGTGCAGTGTCCACACACTTAGGCTATCCTCTGCTGCCTTCCCAGACCCATTAGCAGAGAGCTAGATCTGAAGTGGAGCAGCTGGGATTCGCAGGAACCCATATGGGATGCTGGTGTTGTAGGAGGTAGGTTAACCCACTGTGCCACAATGCCGGCCCTCAGGTCCTGTTTTTTACTGACAGTCAGCCACAGGGTACTCTGTGCTCCTAAAGGGCATTGCATTTCCTTAGAAGATCTTCCTAGGAGCGTTTTGCAGACTTTCTTACATACCTTTTTTTTTTTTTTTTTTTTTACAGTGTAAAGACTTGCTTCTTCGAAATCTCTTGCTACTGTCTGCTAAAATGAATTCATATGTAATGTAACAAAATTATAGAATTACTGTCCCATAACTCTCACCATAACCTATAGGCTAGAAGTAAGGCAGAGAGGAGTCTGTCCTCAGTCTTGCATAATAGATTATTTAAGGGTTTGGTAGGAGCTTGTCTACAGGGTCAATTGATCAGCTGAGTTTATAAAGTTAATTAATGTAACACCAATTTTGTTACTAATCTGGATGCCTTTCAAAATAGAAAAAAAACTTTAATCTTTATTTATAGATAGGTATACATGTCTATGTATACCTATGTATATGTATGTCTATGTATAGTTAAAGAGGCATCAAAAAGTTTGCAAAAACTGAAATTAAAATATTAGCTTATTTTGGTGTGAAATATTTGAAGTCTATGCGCATGAGACTCTTCAGAAGCTATGTATGGAATTTAAATTTTTTGCACGAAAATAAACTTTTAATTCACTTTTCACAAACTTTTTTAAGTTCCCTTGTGTGTGTGTGTGTTTGTGTATGTGTTTGCGTGTATGTGTGTAGTGAGCATGTGTTCTTGCATTTCAACTGAGCCCTTCATAAAATCTCAAAATGACAATTTTTGCTTTGCTCATTTCCCTTATATCATGTAGGTAAAGATATTTATTCAGAAATACTGTGTACTTAATTTACAAAGTGACTCTGGACCTAACATATGGTGATGGTTTGAAAAATACTAATTTCTATTTAAGTCAGGTTTTTGTGGTGAGTGGAACCACATTTTGAACAGTCTACATTTGTGAAGAGAATGATTCATGTGGCAAACATTTTGTCATAAAGGACAGTTAAGTATTTGGCAGGAGCCATTCTTGGTAATTTGAATTAAAGGTGCTTCCACATTCCTAGCTTTTTTATAGCTACTTAGAATTTTGGAGTCATCCTTCACAAATATTTGAAGGCACCTCAGGAAGAAGTTGGTTATTTTAACTGGCCTCTGGCTAGAATAGCATATTAAACTATGGAATTCAGTTTACTACCATCTGTTTCTAAATATTTACAGTCTCCTAATTTTGCAATTAGGAAAGTTTTCTGATGTGTTTTTAACATATTTTTCTGTTTAATTGAAGGCTGTCTTGTCTCAACACATGAATAGCAACCATGCAAATATGTTGTTGAAGGTATTTGGGGGAATATTCATTTTTCTCTTGTAATACCAGTGTATTTAAACACATGTACTGTCACTTGTGGAGGCTGACTTGCCTCAGTTCCTCTTCACCAATAGAATAACGAATTATAGTTCAAAGAGATAAAAGTAGGAATAGTAAAGTAGAAGTTTATTGGAATAAGCTCCAAAGGAGAAGCAAGACAATAGAGAGAAAATGTGCCAAACTTTCTTCCTGGTTTGGAGTTTTATACCTCAAGTATGAGGGCACTCATGATTGGTAATTTTAATTGACATCTGGGAATTGCATATTGGGATCTCTATACATGTGGCTACAAGCTAGACTTTTCTAGTTTGGCTCAGCTCTCATTTTATCAGGATATTTTATTTCTTTTCATTTATATGAAGAGCACCTATTTCATATATTTCATATATTCAATTTTAAGCCCATAATGATACTTCCTTCCCTCTATCTTCCTTCCTTTCTTTTTTTTTCTTTTAATTTTTGCTATAACATACTTTTAATTTAGTTTATAGTCACAGGTTTAATACTATACCAAATAAATCTTTTTTATATTTTTTTTAACTTTTATTTAATGAATATAAATTTCCAGTGTACAGCTTATGGATTACAATGGCTTCCCCCTCCCATAACTTCCCTCCCACCCGCAACCCTCCCCTCTCCCGCTCCCTCTCCCCTTCCATTTGCATCAAGATTCATTTTCAATTCTCTTTATGTACAGAAGATCAATTTAATATAAAGATTTCAACAGTTTGCACCCACATAGAAACACAAAGTGAAACATACTGTTTGAGTACTAGTTATAGCATTAAATCACAATGTACAGCACATTAAGGACAGAGATCCCACATGAGGAGCAAGTGCACAGTGGCTCCTGTTGTTGACCCAACAAATTGACACTCTAGTTTATGGCGCCAGTAACCATCCTAGGCTGTCGTCATGAGTTGCCAAGGCTATGGAAGCCTTCCAAGTTTGCCGACTCTGATCATATTTAGACAAGGTCATAAAAGACAGGGTGAGGATAGTAACCAGTGATCCTAAGAGTGGCATTTACCAGGTTTGAACAATTATACAGCATGAAGTGGGGAAGAGGACCATCAGTACACACAGGTTGGGAGTAGAGCCATTGGTGGTAGAGTAGAGGTTATGATTACAAAGGAATGAGGCCCAAGTGCACTAGACAGGGTCTAGAACAAAGGACAGAGTCATTATTAGAGGAGCTAAGAAAGGTGCTGTCTAAGCTACAAGTAATTTTTCTGATTGAGAGGCAAATAGAACCTGATAGAAGGGGCTTGATAATAATCTGGTGGGCTTTAGGCCTTGTAAATTCAGAGGCCCAGACCTATCTATCTCTTCACATGGGGTATATCCTAAGGGAGGTGTGAACCTCCTAGGGGAAGGCACTCTGTTGACTTTCATTACTTGGCTGGCCTGGGAGGAGAGCTGGCCAGGTAAAGGCAGGTGGCATCTCTAACAAGAAATTTACAGTTTTGCCTGCAATGTTGCTGACCCTACTTGACCATCCCCTCAGCTGCAGTGGTCACTTTGGAAGTTGGGCTGAGTGAAGGGCTTTTCAGCTTAGAGCCAATAAGATCTGTGGCTCTGACCTGGGCATCCTTCGACTCCAGGGCAGGTCCATTTCCAGTGATCCAACTCTTGGCAGAGCTGCCAGGGCTCTTCACAAGCTGACTTCTGCTGAAGCCCAGGCTTACCACATTGAAAGCCACTGCAGTGGACTGGCGTGTTGGGTCTCCTTGAGGGCAGATCACTGTCCAGATCAGACATTAATAGACCTGCCACCCATTGCTTCTGATGCCGAGCTTTCTTTTCCTCCTGGTTTGTGTTAAAGCAGAGCAGAGGATGCAAGTCAAGGGAGTGCCCGTGTCCCATCTCTAATCTTCAGTGGCCTGAACTACAAGTCTATAGTCACAGGCATGTTCTGTAGTAGTTTTTCTAAGGTAGACAATGCCCATGAGGAAAATTATATTCTCACTTTAAAACTTTCTTTCCCTTTGGTCTGAAAGGGAGGTTTTTTTTTTTTTTCTACTTACTGTATACTTCGCTGATGGCAAAGTGGATCTAGCTATGAGATTATAATTTAAGCTCTTATTTTGGCTATGCTATTGCAGAAAAATGTTAGCCATCTCTTTTATAAGGTCTAAAGATTAAATTGTGCATCCTACAGATTCCTTCATAATAGAATTAGTTTCCTACCTTGAAGAGAATAGAGAAATGAAAGAACAAGTTGGGCTTAGAATAGAGAAATGAGGGAGCAAGTCCTAGATCGCTTGCTGACAATAGCAATATCACATGAATACTTAGCAAACCATTTCAACCATTAGATAACAACTAAAGAAAACATTTACCAGAAGGTCCAATGCCTTCTATAAATTTTAAGAATCATGATTTGAAAACACCTCACAAACGGATCACACCAGCAGCCTGGGGGACAGGGCCACGCCCACCCACCCACCCCAGCCCTGGCCCCAGCCCCGCCTCAGGCACAGCCCGCGACCCCAGGTGCCAGAAATCATCCACTGCGCATGCGCAAGCCGCATGGTGGCGCGGGGGCCCAGAGCTTCTGCAACAGAAGCTTTAGCGGGCTCGCTCCTGCCCGCAGGCGTGTGCCTGAGGCCCCCAGAGGCCGGCCTCAGCCTCTAGGTAGGACTTGGGGCCCCTTTGGAGCGCTGGGCTGGCTTTTGCGTGCCCTGGGGTGGGCGAGAGGCAGACCGAGTCCAGCGCGGCCAGGCCTGCTGGCCTGACTGCGGGCCTCTCTCAAGCCGCGGCCTGCATTCCGCCCTGCATTCGGCCAGGCACCTGAGCTCAGCCCTGTCCCCAACGCGCCGTCTTGGGCTGCGCAGCACTGTGTGTGTGTGCCTCCCACCCCGACACCTAACTCACTGCCCTAGGCCCTGCTCTAGAGCTCGCGGGCCTCCCAGGCTGCCCACAAAGCTTCAGGGGGCTGTCCCCACGCCCCAAGCCTAAGGCCTCTTAGCCTGCTGGAGCACCGGCCAGTCTCTCTCCTGGACTCTGTCTCAGTCTCTGGGAGCCAAGCCGCGCACAGGGTTTCCGTTCCCGGGCTAGGGGGCCCCTCCGCTAGCCTTCAGCTCTTGGCCTTCATGCAACACGTAATCCGGGGGCCGTCCCCGCTGAGACCCAGAACCAGAGGATGAGGCTGCCATTTGGGTGGTGGGCAGCTGTGGGCCAGGAGGATGGGGGCCTGAAGCGGGTATGGGTTTCGAAGGCCCGACCCCGAGATCCGAGAGAGGGAGCAGAGCCCAGCAACCTGAATATTGTCAGAAGGCAGGCTGGAGCCCTGGCTTGGACAAGCCACCGCACATCTGTCCAGGCAGCCTGGAGTGCCAGGCCCGGCGGTCGGCACAAGGCAGCTTGCTGCCTGTGGGCCTCCACGCGCAAGCGGCCCCGCATTGCTCTGTGCTGCCGCCCCCTGCTGGCACACAGGGGTCACGTGAGGGGCCCAGGCGCCGCTCAGCTGCGAGCGCCTGAGCGCCTGTGCTCTGAACACGCTCCGCTCATGCTCCACCCATGCTCTGCCCACGCGAGGATCATGAGACAGTCCACGTGCCCCTCCGGGCCTCCCGTGACAGCCCCAAACTCAGAGGCACAGTTCTGCCCTGAGTGCCCACACTGCTGGTCACAAACGGATCACACCAGCAGCCTGGGGGACAGGGCCACGCCCACCCAGGGTCAAGGAAGAGTAGGGGATGAAACAGCAGAGGAAACTCTTCCGGAACTAGTGATTCACAGTGGACCTGCGTGGAGAGCGTGGGAGCCCAAGTTCGGGACACCAGCGGCAGACTCAACACACCAGCGCTGGAACGCGAGGTGAGCCGAACCTCAATAGCCCGAAACACCAGCGGGCAAGCAGAAAGAGGAGGCTAGAGGGAACGAGGCTTGAAACTCCGTGGGGAAAAGTTCACCAGGCTAACTAGAAGAGAGATAGGAAAAAAATAAAAAAAGTGACCGATACAGACACAAGTTTCTCTCTCTCCGCTCACCTCTCAAAGGCGAGCAAGACAGAGCAGGCGCCATTTTGGACATACGTCATAAGCAGGGCGACCTCAGGTCTGCACCAGTCCTGAGCCTAGCAGAAAAACCTGACTCTGGGGGGAGGGGTGAAATAACAGGAGATTAGCATCTAACTTGGCAACCCAGTGGGAGACTGCAGGAGAATTAGAGCCCACACTGAGGGCAGCAGAGATTCCCTGTGTGGTCCTTGGGAAAGAGCTTCCAATCTCTGGCTCCTGTGGGTATATCATTTGCCTGCTAACTACCTCCAATTACGTTCAGCTGTGCGGAATTACTTCCCTTTTAAATCAAAAAAAGAAAGAGAGATTTACCACACCTAACCTGGGAGTGTCATCTTTGACACACCCTCAACCCTGAGGAACCAAACACAGCTCTCAGTCCACACTCATCTCAAGCCTCTAAGGCTCCACTGAAAGCAGACAGTCCACTTAATATAGAGCCATAGTAAACAAGAAAAAACACCACAGTGAAGAAACCAAATATCTCCAACATGCCAAACAACAAACGCAAAAACCAAGCTAACAAGAACAAGGAAGACACTATGACGCCCCCAAATGAAAAAGACACCCCAATTCAAGATTATGAAGATGATGAGATCGAAGAAATGCAAGAAGCGGATCTCAAAAAATTGATAAGAACATTAAGAAGTTCTCAAAAACAAATTCTTGAACTACAGAAATCCTTAATGGACAAGATAGGAAATCTCTCTCGTGAAAGTGAAATATTAAGGAGGAATCAAAATGAAATGAAACAACTAGTGGAATAAGAGGTGTTTTCAAATAAATCTTTTAACAGCTAGATCTGTTCTGCAGCAGTAGAGACATTGGCTATAAACAATAATCAAATGTCAAGATGTCAGCTTCACTCATTATATATATATATATATTTGATATGTGAATGCATCCTGGGGGATATCACTGTTCCTGCTCGCTCCCTGGATGAGAGCCTGTGGTAGACCTTCCCCAGTCACTCAGGCCTATCTGCCAACAAAACTCTGGTAACTATTTCCTTCTTGCACCAGGGATCAGTTCCTAAGGATGTGTCACCAGATTTGACTAAATAGTCATTTCTGGAACATCGCAAACTTACGCACACCTTTGTACCCACTAGTCAGTTGTACCAAATGCAACCATTTTGTCATGTTTGATTTATATCCTTTTTTGGAAAGAAATGTAATTCTTAAATGTAATGTGATTCTGTAGTGCCCCAATAATGACCTCCCCTCCTTAACAAGATAATAAGGATAGTAGTAATTATTGTCTGGAATATATACATCTCTTTACCATGCCTATGTTTTAAAAGTTAGCCATATAAATGTAGCTAAAAATATGTAATATTATGTATTTTTCTATCTGCATAATTTCTATACATATATTTTTCAACTTACATTTTGTGTTCATAATCATAATTGTTAAATTTTCAGTGGTTTGTGAGTATGTAGTTCACCTATGATGATTGTTGAGTGGTAGTGCTCAGTCATTTAATTATGTTGTAGTTTACTGGTTCCTTCTGCAATTCAAGATATTTGTTTACCATTACCCATACTTATAAAAAGTACTTTAGTGAACATCCCTGTAAATGTCATCTATGTGCTAAAGTGAAAGTGTTTCTCTAGAGAAACTGTACTTAAACTTTTAAAGCTCATGATCTGTGAAAGAAATTCACTTTATCTCAGGACCCATGACCTGAACATATACACCATAACTGTATTAGGAAAAATACATACCTTTTCTACATTCATGCACAAACACACAGATACACAAACATCTATGTTTGTGTGTGTATGTGCATATATAAATATATGAAAAATATGAATAAAATTCTCTCTGATATTTTGTATTCTATCCTATGTGATTCTCTGTCTTTCTCAAAAGTTTTGCTTACTTATTTGAAAGGCAAAGTGTCAGAGAGGGAGAGAGAGAAAAAATCCATTTGATAGCATACTTCTCACATACCTACAACAACCAGGGCTGGGCACAGCTATAGCCAGGAATTCCATCCAGGTCTCTCCACATGGGAGGAACGGACTCAAACGCCTGGTTCATCATCTGCTGCCTCTCAGGCACATTAGCTGGAAATTGGATTGGAAACAGAGGCGGGTCTCAATACTTGGCGTTCTGAAACGGGATTCTGTCATCCCAAGGTTCAGCTTAACCTGCTGTGCCACAGTGCCCACCCCTGATTATATTCCTTATAGCGAAAAACTATGGGAAAAAGCACTGGCCGGTGCCACGGCTCACTAGGCTAATCCTCCAGCACCCCGGGTTCTAGTCCCAGCTGGGGCGCTGGTTCTGTCCCTGTTGCTCCTCTTGCAGTACAGCTCTCTGCTGTGGCCCGGGAAGGCAGTGGAGGATGGCCCAAGTGCTTGGGCACTGCACCTGCATGGGAGACCAGGAGGAAGTGCCTGACTCCTGGCTTTGGATAGGCGCAAGGCAACAGCCACAACGCGCTGGCCCTAACAGCCACTTGGGGGGTGAACCAACGGGAAAAGGAAGACTTTTCTCTCTGTCTCTCTCTCACTGTCTAACTCTGCCTGTCAAAAAAAAAAAAAAAAAAAAAAAAAAAGACACACTAAATTAGTGGATAATCTGTTAAGGAATTGTTATTAGCAGCTTAAAAAAATATGCTGTATGTTATATGCCCAATTATGAAACTGTTTAGGAAATGGTCATCTTCAACTTGTCAACTTGCTGACATTGCTAAATTGTTCCTTAAAGAGTGTGAAAGATATATGAATTTGTGTGTAATATGTGTGTGTAATATGAGTTTCTACTTCCCTGTATTTTCTGATTTCATTTCAACTCCCTAAAGTTTTCTTGAATTATCCTTGTCTGGGAAAATAGTGAGAGGTATTGAGATTCTCTGACAAAGTCATGGTAATCCTTGGTGAGACTCATTGTTCTGAACATGAACATCAGCTTCATAATAGAACTAGAAGTATAATGTGAAATTATTTAACTATGGAGTGGCAGCTGTTTCTTCAGTGCTCACATCACTAATAATAAAGAAGAAAATGAACCCAGTCCTCTGAATTCTTCTCATATTAATGACTTCCTTAGTATAGTTGCTAAAACCACCAAATTCAATTTTCTTCCAAGAGTAAAAAAGTAAGGAGATATCACGAATCTGCATCCATTCACTTATATCCTGGATTTCTTGAACCTATTTTGCATAACTTATAGGAAGGTCTGCTATTAAACCCAATTGAAAGCAGTCTTCTGGAAATTATTTAATAGCTTTGCTTGGCAGATTTCACAAACAGAACTACTTTTGTGATCTTATTTATTTGGAATTATTTGTTAGTTGTTCTTTAAATGTTTAGAAGAATTTGTGAAAAATTTGGCCTGAATTTTGTCTGGGTTTGTTACCTTTGCTAATAACTTTTGGTCTGTTTTTTATGTTGCTGCTATTTTGCTTAATTTCTGCATCTGTTTCAAACTCTTCTTTCACGTACTCAATTAATTAACATAATTTATTTATTTGAGAAGCAAGAACACAGAGAGAAAAAGAAACAGAAAAACAGTACTTAAATCTGTTTTTTTTTTTTTTTTTTCATTCTCTAAATGCTAACAATGTTTGGTAATGGGCTGGGCTGAAGCCAGGAGCTAGGGACTGAAACTAAGTAAAACATGGGTGGCAAAAACCCAATGACTTGAGGCATTACCTACTGCTTCTCAGGGTTTTCTTGGCAAGAAGTTGGCATTAAGATCTGGAGCCAGAAATAAAACTCTGGAACTCCACTATGGTACAAAAACATCTTAACCACTAGGCCAAATTCCTGTTCCCTGAATTTTTTTTTAATACTCTCCCTGTATATTAATTAGCACAAATAAGAGAAAACGTGATATTTGTCTTTTTGTATCTGGCTTATTTTATATACCAATCTCCAATTGCATCCATTTGTTGCAAATGTCAGGAATTCATTCTTTGTTATGGCAAAGTAATATTTCATCATATATATATATTTTTTCTTAATCTCATCATCAGTTGATCCAAATCTAGGTTAATTCCATAGCTTAGCTATTGTGAATCAACCTGCTATAAACATGGGAGTGTAGGTGTCTCTTTAATATGCTTATTTTAATACCTTTGGATATATTCCCAGGAGTGGGATAACTGAGTTATGTGGTAGATCTATTTTTAGTTTTCTGAGGAATCTGCATACTGTTTTCTATGTTTGTACAAACTTGCATTCCCACCAACAGTGTGGTAAGAAACATTTTTCTCCACATCACACCAGTGCTTGTAATATTTTTTTTTTTTTTTTTTTTTGGAAATAGTCATTCTAAATGGGATGAGGTGATAAGTCATTGTGATTTTATTTGCATTTCCATGTGATTACTGATCCAGGACAGTTTTTTGTGTGACTGTTGCCCATTTGTATTTCATCCTCTGAAAAATACCCATGTTTATCATGTATATCCTTGTCTCCTTTCTTAACTGGATTATTTGTTTTGGAGTTTCTTTTTTTTTTTTTTTTTTTTTGACAGGCAGAGTTAGACAGTGAGAGAGAGACACAGAGAAAGGACTTCCTTCCGTTGGTTCACCCACCAAATGGCAGCTACGGCTGTACTGATCCAAAGCCAGGAGCCAGGTGCTTCCTCCTGGTCTCCCATGGGGATGCAGGGCCCAAGCACTTGGGCCATCCTCCACTGCTTTACCGGGCCACAGCAGAGAGCTGGACTGCAAGAGGAGCAGCCGGGGCAGAATCTGGTGCCCCAGCCGGGACTAGAACCCAAGGTGCTGGCGCCTCAGGTGGAGGATTAGACTAGTGAGCCACAGTGCCGGCCCTGTTTTGGAGTTTTTTGACCTCATTGTGTGTTCTAGATACTAATCCTCTATTGGATGCATAAGTTGCAGATATTTCTCCCATTCTGTCGGTTGCCTCTTTATTAATTAATTAATTAATTTTCGATCTAGAAGCTTCTTATCTTGATGTAATCCCATTTGCCTATTTTTGTCATTCTTGCCTAGTCTTATTCAAAAAGTTTTTGACTAGGCACTGGCACTATGGTGTGGCCTGTAAGACCACCTCCTGTGGCACCAGCATCCCATTTGGATGCTGATTTGTGTCCCTGATGTTCCACTTCTGATCCAGCTCCCTGCTCATGTGCCTGGGAAGAATAGTGGAGGACAACCCAAATATTTGGGCCCTTGCACCCCTGTGGGAGACTGGGATGAAGCTCCTGGCTCCTGGCTATGAACCAACCCAGCTCTGGCTGTTCCTGCCATTTGGGGCGTGTACCGGCAGTTGGAAGATCTCTCTTTCTGCCTTTCCCTTTCTCTCTCACTCTCTTTAACTCTGCCTTTCAAACAAATAAATAAATCTTTAAGAAAGCGAAGTCTTTGACTAACCCAATGTTTTGTAGCATTTCCTCTAACTTTTACTCTAGTAGTTTGATGGGGTCAGGTCTTAAATTAGATCCTTGATCCATTATGAGTTGTTTTTCCTACAGAGTGAAAGGCAGAAGTCTTGTTTCAAACTTCTGCATGTGGAAATTCAGTTTTCCCCATACTATTTGTTGAAGAGATTGTCCTTTCTCTAGAGAATGATTTTAGCTTATGTGTTAAAGATTCATTGGTTTTAGCTGTGTGAATTAATTTCTGGAGTTTCTAGTCTCTTCCACTGGTCTACATGTCTATTTTCATGCCAATACCAGGCAGTTTTGATTACAATAGCCCTGTAGTATGTCTTAAAATACATTTTTATAATACCTCCAGCATTATTTATGTTGAGATTGCTTTAGCTATTTGGGGTCTTTTGTGTTTCCATATGAGATTTAGGACTGTTTTTTTGTTGTTGTTGTTTGTTTTTCTAGATCTGTGAACAATTTCTTTGGTATTTTAATTAACATCATGTTGAACCTGTATTTTTTTGATAATATGGATATTTTGATTATATTAATTCTTCCAATCTATAAATATGGAAGGTTTTCCGTTTCTGTTTTGTTTGTTTTCTTATATTTCTTTATTAGTGGTTTGTAACTTTCATTGTAGAGATCTTTCAAATCCTTGTTTAATTTATCACAAGTTATTTAAATGTTTGTAGCTATTGTAAATTAGACAAGTTGTTTCTCAGACAGAACAGAATTTGTATATAAAAATGCTATTGATTTTTGTTTGTTGATTGTATATCCTGCAACTTTGCAAATTCTTTTTTGCATTCTAAGAGTGTCTTAAGTCTTTTGATTTCCCTATATAAAGGATCATGGCATCTTACAATGGGGGTATTTCAATTTATTTTTCTTGCTCTGGATAAAACTTTTGGGATTGAGTAGTAATGGTGAGAGTGGGCATCCTTGTCTGTTTCTAGATGTTAGTGGAAATGCTTCTAGTTTTTCTCCATTCATTAAGATGCTGACTGTAGGTTTGTCATATATTGCCTTAATTGTGTAGACATATGTTCTTTCTATATACATGTGTTCCTTCTTTATACATTTTATCATGAGAGGATGTTTCATTTTATTAAATACTTTTCTGCATCTATTGAGAGAGTCGTATATATTTTAGTCTTCATTTTATTAATGTGATATGTTTATTGATTTACATATGTTGTAACATTCCTGAATCCCTGAGATAAATCCTACTTGGTTTGGATGAATGATCTCTTTTATGTATTTAGAATTCAACTTGTTATTATTTTGTTGAGGATTTTTGCATCTATGTTTATTAGGGATATTGGTCTATAGTTCCCTTTTATTGTTATATCTTTCTCTGGATTTGGAACTAATGTTGGCCTCATAGAATGAGTTTGGAAGAGTTCTCTGTCTTTCAATTGTTTTGAATAGTTTAAGAAATTATGGTATATTTACATTATGGAGTACTACTCAGCTGTTGAGACAAAAAAAGAAATCCTGTTTTTTTTTTTTTAAGTGAAACTCTAAATTTTATTTAATCAAAATGCATTTAAAGAGTATTGTTTACACTGTTATATGTTTTTTTCTCTTAAACATTTATTTAATGAATATAAATTTCCAAAGTACAGCTTATGGGTTACAATGGCTTCCCCCTCCCTAAACTTCCCTCCCACCCACAACCCTCCCCTTTCCCGCTCCCTCTCCCCTTCCTATCACATCATGATTCATGTTCAATTCCTTTATATACAGAAGATCAGTTTAGTATATATTCGCTAACGATTTCAACAGTTTGCCCCCATATAGCAACACAAAGTGAAAAAAAATATTGTTGGAATACTAGTTATAGCATTAAATAAGAGTGTACAGCACATTAAAGACAGAGATCCTACATAATATTTTTTTAAAAAATTAATTTATTTTCTATGCCATTTCCAATTTAACACCAGGTTTTTTTTTTTTCATTTCCAATTATCTTTATATACAGAAGATCGATTCAGTATATAATTAGTAAAGATCTCATCAGTTTGTACCCACGCAGAAACACAAAGTGTAAAAATACTGTTTCAGTACTAGTTATAGCATCACTGCACATTAGACAACACATTAAGGACAGATCTCACATGGGATGTAAGTACACAGTGACTCCTTTTGCTGACTTAACAATTTAACACTACTGTTCATGGCGTCAGTAATCTCCCTAGGCTCTAGTCATGAGTTGCCAGGGCTATGGAAGCCTTTAGAGTTTGCTGACTTTGATCTTATTCTGCTAGGGTCATAGTCAAAGTGGAAGTCCTCTCCTCCCTTCAGAGAAAGGTACCTCCTTCTTTGATGGCCCCGTTCTTTCCACTGGGATCTCACTCACAGAGATCTTTCATTTAGGTCTTCTTCTTCTTTTTTTTTTTTGTTTTTTTTTTTTTTTGTTGTTGTTGTTTTGTTTTGTTTTCCATGGTATCTTGGCTTTCCATGCCTACAATACTCTCATGGGCTCTTCAGCCAGATCCGAATGCCTTAAGGGCTGATTCTGAGGCCAGAGTGTTGTTTAGGACGTCTGCCATTCTATGAGTCTGCTGTGTATCCCGCTTCCCATGTTGGATCTTTCTCTCCCTTTTTGATTCTATCAGTTAGTATTAGTAGACACTTGTCATGTTTGTGTGATCCTTTGACTCTTAGACCTATCAGAGCCATCAATTGTGAACTGAAATTGATCACTTGGACTAGTGAGATGGCATTGGTACATGCCACCTTGATGGGATTGTATTGGAATTCCCTGGCACATTCCTACAATGTAATACTTTATCCTTTTTAGTATTTGTTGTTGTTGTTGTTGTTGTTGTTCTAGTACTAGTGGTTGAACTCTGTAATTAACACACAATTATTCTTAGGTGTTTAAATTTTAACTGAAAAGTGATCCCTGTTAAATTTAAGAGTGGAAAAAGAGAGGGAGGAGATGTACAATTTGGGACATGCTCACTCAGACTTGCCCCAAATGATGGAGTTAGAAATGTGCCAGGAAATCCTGTTTTTTATAACAAGATGGATGCAAGTGGAAACTATTATACTTAGATAAGCCAGTCCCAAAAAGACAGATATTATATGTTTTCCCTGATCTGAAGTAACTAATAGAGTGCCTAAAATGTAGTAAATTGGAGTGAAATGGACATTTTGGATTCAAAGATTGCTTACAACCATTGTCTCTTCTTTTGAGGAGCAGTGTTTTTTTCTTCATACTATTTGTTGAATTCTTTTGCTTGGGTAAGCTTAACTTATGATCATTAAGTAAACTAAATACAGATGTTTGTAAAAATTAAGAGTGGGAATGAGAGAGGGAAGAGGAAGAAGGGTTGGAGCAAGGGCAGAAGGTAGGGTAGGGTAGGAAGTATCACTATGTTCCTAAATCTGTTTATATGTAACACATGAAACTTGTATAACAAGTCAAATTTAAAAAAGAAGTGGTATTCATTGTTCTTGAAAAATTTGGTAGAATTCAGTAGTGAAGCCATTGATTTCTGTGCTTTTCTTTGTTGGGAGGCTCTTTATTACTGAATCAATCTCAGTATTGGTTATTGGTTTAATGAGGTTTTCTATGTCTTCATGCCTTAATTTTAGTAAATTGCATGTGTGCAGAAATCTATTCCTTTTGGATATTCCAGTGTGTTTAGCATATAGCTATTTGTAGTAATTCCTAATGATTATTTGTATTTCTGAAGTATTGACTATAATGTCCCCTTTTACTTCTCTGATTTTATTAATTTGCATCTTCTCCCATTTTCTGATTAGCTAGGCCAATGATTAATCAATTTTGTTAGTGTTTTCAAAAACAAGCTCTTCAGTTCATTGATCTTTTGTACAGTTTTTTATTTCCTCTCTAATTTCTATCCACTTAATAATTTTGAGTTTGTTTTTATTTCTCTAGGTTGTTGAGATGACTGTGAGAACATCTATTTGATATATTTCCAAATTTTTGATCTAGAGACTAATTGTTACAACATTTCCTCATAATATTTATTTTGCTGTATCCAGTAAGTTTTGATATGTTTTTCATTTTAATTAATTTCAAGAATTTTTTATTTCTCTTTTGATATTTTCCTTTGTCACACAATTGATTCAGGAGCATGTTGTTCAATATCCATGTGGCTGCATATTTTCTAGAATTTCTTTTGTTAATTTTTTGATTCATTTCATTTTGGTCAGAAAAGATACATGATATGTTATCAATGTTTTTGATGTGTTGGCACTTGTTTTATGGTCTAGTGTATAGTCTGTCCTAAAGAATGTTCTCTGCACTGATGAAAAGAAATATTGTGTAAATATCTTTTACCTCCAATTGATCCATAGTGTAGATAAGCTCTGTTGTTTCTTTTTTTTTTTTTTTAATTTTTGACAGGCAGAGTGGACAGTGAGAGAGAGAGACAGAGAGAAAGGTCTTCCTTTGCCGTTGGTTCACCCTCCAATGGCCGCCGCGGCTGGCGCACTGCGGCCGGTGCACCGCGCCGATCCGATGGCAGGAGCCAGATGCTTCTCCTGGTCTCCCATGGGGTGCAGGGCCCAAGCACTTGGGCCATCCTCCACTGCACTCCCTGGCCACAGCAGAGAGCTGGCCTGGAAGAGGGGCAACCAGGACAGAATCCGGTGCCCCGACCGGGACTAGAACCCGGTGTACCGGCGCCACTAGGCGGAGGATTAGCCTATTGAGCCGCGGCGCCAGCTCTGTTGTTTCTTTGTTGACTTGGGTTGATTTATCTGTCCAGTGATGAAAGTCCTGTATTGATATTCCACATTATTATTGTTTTGCAGCTTATGTCTCCCTTTAGATCCATTGATATAGTTTTATAAAACTTGTTGCTCTAGTACTGAGTGCATATACATTTACTACAGTCACATCTTTCTGTTGAACTGATCCCTTAATCTTTACATAATAACCTTCTTTGTCTCTTTTAACAGTTTCTATCTTGAAGTCTGCTTTTTCTGATAAAAGTATAGCTACTCTTATTCACTTTTGAATTCCATTTGCATGGAATATCTTTTTCTATCCTTTTGCTTTCAGTTCATGTGCATCTTTATTGGTGAAGTATGTTTCTTTTAGAAAGTATATAGAAGAGGGGCTGGCGCTGTGGCACAGTGGGTTAAAGCCCTAGCCTGAAGCACTGGCATCCCATATGGGTGCCAGTTAGGGTCCCAGCTGCTCCACTTCCAATCCAGCTCTCTGCTATGGCCTGGGAAAGAGTAGAAGATGGCTCAAGTCCTTGGGCCCCTGTACCCATGTGGGAGACCCAGAAGAAGCTCCTGGATCCTGGCTTCAGATTGGCTCAGCTCTGGCCATTGCGGCCAACTGGGGAGTGACCCATCGGATGGAAGACCTCTCTCCCTCTCTCTGCCTCTCCTTTCTGTGTAATTCAAACTTTCAAATAAATAAATAAATCTAAAAATAAAAGTATATAAAAGGGTATTGTTTGTTTTGAGAGAGAGATGAAAGAGAGGGAAAGACAGAGATTCTCCATCCATTGGTTCACTCCCCAAATGGCTGCAACAGCCAAGGCTGGAACAGGCTGGAATCAGTAGCCAGGAGCTTCATCAGGATCTCCCATATAGGTGGTAGCAGACCAAGTACGTGGGCCATCTTCTGCTGCTTTCTCAGGTACATTAACAGGGAACTGGATCAAAAGTGAACAGCTGGGACCTGAGCCCATAGGTGATACTGGCATCATAGCTAGCAGCTTAATCCAGTACACCATAAAGCTGGCCCCATATCCTGTTTTCATTATCCATTCAGCCAGTCTATCTTTTATTTGGATAATTAACTCCATTTACATTCAAGGTCATTATTGATAGGTAATGAGTTAGCTCTGCCATTTTTTTCCCATAAACATACCTATTGTTTGTTTTGAATCTCCTTTTTTCATTTACTAGGAGGTATTCTGCATTCATGTTCTCTCTTTATGCTGATTCTCTTTCTTTTTCCAAGTGTAGTACATCCTTAAGTATCATTTATGAGACTGGATAGTGACAGATTTTAAAAATTTTTCTTATCTTGGAAGATTTTTATTTCACCTTCACTTATGAATGAGAGATCACTAGATAATGTCTTTTTTAAATATTTATTTTTATTTATTTGAAAGACAGAGTTACAGAGACAGGTAGAGACACACAGAGAGAGAGGTCTTCCAACCGCTAATTCACTCCCCAAATGCCCACAATGGCCAGAGCTGAGACAATCTGAAGTCATGGGCCAGAAGCTTCTGCTGGTCTCCCAGGTTGGTGCAGGGGCCCAAAGACTTGGGCCATCTTCTGCTTTCCCAGGCCACAGCAGAGAGCTGGATAGGAAGAGGAGCAGCTGGGACTCGAACTGGCACCCATATGGGATGCCAACACTTCAGGTCAGGGCTTTAACCTACTGTGCCACAGCACCAGCCTGGTAATGTATTCTTGATTGACAGTTTTTTATTTCTTTTTTCTTTTAGGACTTGCAGTGTATCTCTCCATTATCTCTTGGCCTGTAGGATTTCTATTGAGAAACCTGTTAATCTGATGGCAGTTTCTTTAAAGTTGATCTAGAATTTTCCTTCTACAAATTTTAGGATATACTCTTTATGCTTTTCTTTTGAAAATTTGACTATAATGTGTCATGGGTAAGGCTCTTTTGTGATTATATGTGTTTGGAGTTTTATATGCTTCCTTTATTTTTATTTATTTTTTATTTTTATTTTTTTGACAGGCAGAGTGGATAGTGAGAGAGAGAGACAGAGAGAAAGGTCTTCCTTTTTGCTGTTGGTTCACCCTCCAATGGCCGCTGCGGACGGCGCATCGTGCTGATCCGAAGCCAGGAGCCAGGTGCTTTTACCTGGTCTCCCATGCGGGTGCAGGGCCCAAGCACTTGGGCCATCCTCCACTGCCTTCCCAGGCCACAGCAGAGAGCTGGCCTGGAAGAGGGGCAACCGGGACAGAATCCAGTGCCCCGACCGGGACTAGAACCCGGTGTGCCAGTGCCTCAAGGTGGAGGATTAGCCTGTTAAACCATGGCGCCGGCCTTTATATGCTTCCTTTATGTGGATGTACATATCTTTCTCCAAATTGGAGAAATTTTCTGCTGTGGTTCTACTAGATAGGTTTTCTAAGCTATTCATTTTTCCATCCCTTCAGGAATTCCTAGACTTATATATTTGATTGCTTGGTGGTACTCCATAGATCCCAAAAGTGTTTTTACTCTAATTTTTTCTGCCTTTTTTTTTTTTTTGGTCTAACTGAGATATTTCAAAAGACTTGCCTTTTAGATCAGGTATTTTTCTTCTGCCTCACCAAGTCTGTTGTTAAGACTTTCCCTTGTATTTTTTATTTGACTTCTGGAATACTTCCTTTCTAATATTTCTGTTTTTTTTTTAAATCTCTATCTCTGCAGAATTTCTCATCTCATGTCATGTACTGATTTCCTTATTTCATTTAACCATTTCTCTGCTTCTGAGTAACCTTATAATCTTTCTTTTGAGTTTTTTTCAAGCATTTCACCAACCTCCCCTTCTTTTTCATGTTCAAATGTTAATGTATATTTATATTCCTTTTGGAGAGTCAGATTGTCTTCCTTATTCATGTTTCTCAAGTTTCTACATTGAGTTTTGTATACTTGGGCATCTCTTGTTACTATTTCCTCTGGAGGATTTTTTTAAAATTGAAGGCTTTATATACAGAAGATCACTTCAGTATATAATTAGCAAAGACCTCATCAGTCTGCGCCCACACAGAAATGCAAAGTATAAAAATACTGTTTCAGTACCAGTCATAGCATCACTTGGCTTTAGACGACACATTAGGGACAGATCCCACATGGGGTGTAAGTACACAGTGACTCCTGTTGCTGACTTAACAATTTAACACTACTGTTCATGGCGTCAGTAATCTCCCTAGGCTCTAGTCATGAGTTGCCAGGGCTATGGAAGCCTTTAGAGTTCGCTGACTTTGATCTTATTCCGATAGGGTCATAGTCAAAGTGGAGGTTCTCTCCTCCCTTCGGAGAAGGGTACCTCCTTCTTTGATGGCCCCGTTCTTTCCACTGGGATCTCACTCACAGAGATCATTCATTTAGGTCTTTTTTTTTCCCATGATTTCTTGGCTTTCCATGCCTGCTATACAAAAAAAACAACCTGGTGTTAAAATGGAAATGGCATAGAAAATTAATTAATTTGAAAAAAAAATATGTAGGATCTCTGTCTTTAATGTGCTGTACATTGCTATTTAATGCTATAATTAGTAATCCAATGGTAGTTTTTTCACTTGATGTTGCTATATGGGCAAAATGTTGAAATCTTTACCTAATATATACTAAGCTGATCTTCTGTATACAAAGAGAATTGAAAATGAATCTTTACATGAATGGAAGGGGAAAGGGAGCAGGAAAGGGGAGGGTTGCGGGCGGGAGGGAAGTTATGGGAGGGGGGAAGCCATTGTAACCCATAAGCTATACTTTGGAAATTTATATTCATTAAATAAAAGTTTAATAAAAAAAAAATTGAAGGCTTTACTCCTGGAAATTTACCTTTGGGACTTAGTGGAGTACCAGGGATCTCTGACCACCATTTGTGGGTGGGGAGAATTTCAGAATGACACCCAAGATAGTTATGGTGGAGCACCTCTAGGTACAGTCAATAGGGTAATGTGGTCCTGCGCCAGCTAGTGTTTTCACAGTACCAACTCTTACCTGTGCCAGGGTGAAACAACTGATTCACGGCCTAGAGTGAGCTCATAGTACCTATGTGCCTCACTTGCCCAGGTGTGAACCAATCAACTCCACAGTGTGTCCTGGACTCTTCTGTAACACCCATCCCCAGCCTGCCAGGTGTTCTGAGTTGCTGCAGTCAGCTTGTGCAGGAGCACAGAAGCCTAGCCACAACCTGTGACCCTCTCATCTCTGTGACCTGTGCCCAAACTCCCACAGTTGGAGGGTGCAGGAGATATGCTGTATGTCCTGCAAGATGCCTTAGTCTCAGCCCCAGCAACTTCCAACATCAGCAGGACTGTCCACTGTTCCCTGAGGCAGGACATAGTTTAGCTGAAACTCTACCACAACAAATTGTGTCAGGCACTTTAGTGGGAAGTGGGGTAGGAGGCAACGTGGTCTCACTTGACAGAGCAAAACAGTCACTCAGACCCCTGTCAGCTTCTCAGGCCAGACTCAAAGCCAGTGGGGATTGCGGAATACTCCTTTAGTCAAAGCTGCAGTGGCAGGGGCTGCAAAAACCTCTTTTCACTTTTCTCTGTCAAAATGGCATTTCCCAACTGGGAACTAGTTTTATAGATGTAGGAGTGGCTGGCTATCCATATGGCTGTTGCTGGCATGTCTGTCCTATTTCCTCTCTGCCCCACAGAGTCTATCATGTCCTGCCATTCTCCACTGATAATTTCTGTCAGTCCCCTGAGAATGTGATACTTCCTTTGTTTTTCTGTTATTGTTCTGTGAGGTCAGTATGACTTCTCACTATTCAACCAACTTAGATCTTCACCATCTAATTTTAGAATTAAATTATATATCTATCTATATGTATGTATGTATATATATAATGTCTATCTATCTGTATCTATCTATCTATCATCTATTTTGTCATGGACTATAGTCTTATTATTGCATCCCTCAATGTTCAATATACTTTGTCCATTGTCACTCAATTCCATATATTTATAAATACAAATCATGATTACTTATCCAAAGCAAGAACTTACATGATTGCTAAATAAATCTTATCTAAATGACTCATCTTCACACAGAATAAGCTAAAATAAAAATCCTATTTATAGAAAATATAAATTATTTTGTAATTTGTACTCTATTGCTACTACTATGATAAACAAAACTTCACTATTTCTAATAATAATACTCATACCTAATATTCATATAGTACATATTCTGTGCTATGTACTTTGCAAAATGTTTTCCATGTCTCAGTTCACTTAATGAAATATTTATACAAGCACATTGAAGTAACTATCATGATTAGCATTTTATAGATAAAGAAACTGAGGTATAGTGGTTAAGTAACCCACCCAAAACTGCTTAACTGTTAAGTGACAGAACCAGGATTTGAATCATGTTGTCTCCTTCTAGAACCCTGCTCATCACATATCACTGCTCCCTTTAGACTGAGCCAAGACATGTCGCTGTTCTGAGCTGCATCCTTTAAAAGGACTCAAGTTAAATTTCTACAGCCAAATTCTTTTCAAGAATATATGTTTTATAAAGCTTACTGTATGTGCTCACCCTTGGTCTCCAACCATCTTCTAGACCATGCCTCAGTGTTAATTAAGAATCTGAGTTTCCTGCTGAAACTCTTTAGGGTCTGCATGAGTCTCTTCCCTAACACTGTGTCCTTCGGAAGGCAACTATCACTACTATAAATGTACCTCTAACCCCACAGGAGAATTGGTATGCTTTTGTGGTTGGAGCTTATACACATAGACTAGAGAATTTACATGCATTCATATAGGGTCTCACATACAAAATTGGACTTAAAAGAGGTAGAAGAAATGGAAAGTGAGCTAGGGAGTGGGCTTGGCGTCTAGGGCTGCCACTTATTGTGCTCTATCACGCTTGTATGAGACTTCAATAAATCCAAAAGCTCTATTTAGAATGTGACTTATAGGTCATTATTAAGATGACAGAATGTTTTTATCTGAAAAGTTGATTACTTGATTTATAACTTTTAGATATGTGGACATTTTTGAATTTGAGCTTCCATTTGTTAAGTGGCTGCAAATGCTAAGGGCAAGCCTGTATAACATATATACTATGGACTTGCCTTCAGTGGAATATTTCAGCATCCCTTCCTTCAATCATGTTTAAATAAATGTCTAGAGTATGGATTCCTGCCATCACTGCACTTTAAGAATATTCTAGATTTCTTTTGTAAACACCACTGCACTCGGACCAGCCAAGAATATTCTAGATTTCTTATGTTTCACTTCTATATAACAAGGTGGCAGTGTTGACATACAGACTTAACAACAAAGGTTAAAGGTTTTTTTTGTTTGTTTGTTTGTTTTGTTTTGGTTTTTTTTGTTTGAATATTTTTCAAGAATTTATAGCACTTAGTAGGCATAAATGCCGGCATTGTGGCACAGCAGGTTTAACTGCCACCTAGGATGCTGGCATTCTATATGAGTGTCAATTCAAGTCCTGACTGATCCACTTCTGATCCAACTCCCTCCTAATACACCTGGGAAAGCAGCAGATGACCTAAAGTGCCTGGGCCCCTGTCAATAAATGTGGGAGACCCGGATGGAGTTTTAGGCCTCTGACTTTGGCCTGGCCCAGTCTTGGCTATTAGAGTCATTTTTGGGGAGTGAAGCTGCAGATGGAAGATTCTCTCTCTCTCTCTCTCTCTCTCTCTTTTCTCTTTCTCTCTCTCCATTTCTCCTTCCATCTCTGTAATTCTTTCAAATAAATTTTAAAAAATAAATCCGTCCTTTTAAAAAAGTACTTGTTGGGTAGATTAAAAATAATAGCTATAATTAATGGAACATTATAATTTATCCGAAGTAGTACTTTTTCTTTTCAACAGATTATCTCATTTAATATTGACCACAGCCTTTCAATTAAATATCCATTTTGGAGAAGAGAAAAGCTCAGAGAGTAACTATTTTAATGTGAGAAAGTCAGTAATTTTTAATCTGCATTTGAACTATGCCTGATTTATAATGCTTGCAGGTGATTATAATATTATTTTCCTTCCAAAGAACTAATAAATGTAAAAATAGCTTCAATTTTTCTTGAAGTCAAACTAACCTGGAAAACCCAGTTGAAACAGTTGTTGGGTGTGGCGTAATTGCAGGCCCTGGTCAAATTGCTTTGAGGTTTTTCTAAGCTGATGAGGCTTGAGTATCTAACCAAAATAACATAAACATGTTTAACTTAGCTTCAAACCATTGAGAAACAGATGTTAGGGATGAAAGAAAAAGATACTCTTATCAGTTCCTTTTTAGAAGTCAATATATTATTTTTCTTAAAGATTTATTTATTTACTTGAAAGAGTTACAGAGTGAGAAGGAGAGGCAGAGAGAGAGAGAGAGGAAGAGAGAGAGAGAGAGAGAGAGAGAGAGATTCCATCTGCTGGTTCACTCCCCAATTGACCACAATGGCCGGAGCTGCACCTATCCAAAGCCAGGAGCCAGGAGCTTCCTCCGGGCCTCCCACATGGGTGCAGGGGCCCAAAGACTTGGGCCATCTTCTACTGCCTTCTCAGGCCATAGCAGAGAGCTGGATCAGAAGTAGAGCAGTCGGGACCTGAACTGGAGCCCATATGGGATGCCGGCACTGCAGGCGGTGGCTTTACCCACTATGCCACAGTGCCGGCCCCAGAAGTCAACATATTGTATTTTTATTGAATTATATGAATTGTGATTGTTTATCATGCTCTGATTGAACATAACTGCTAGGAAACTGCCATTATAAATATAATAATTCAGCTTTTGATTGTATGTTTATGTCAAAAGTCCCATTGAAATTTGGAATGCAGATGACACAGTGATAAAAAAATGCCTTTATTCATTTATAGCAAGTAAAACAATAATAGAAGATTATACATTCCCCCTTCCTTATATTTAGCAATTTGGGTCTTATGATTATCTATTAAATTTATTAGTTTCAGAGATATGGTTGGCAAATATTCTGTTTTTAGCATTAGTATTTCTGATTTAACTTTCATTATAAATTATGTATTCACACTCAAATGGCAAAAATATATTCTTGTGAAATAATCATGGTAAATGGAAACAAAGTAACTTTCAGATCAAATATAGGCTGGACAAATTGTGCAAGAAATGCTAACATTTATTTATGCAAGGACTTGAGAACTGTGGGAGTGCCTTAGCCCATTAAACAAAGAGGGAACTAATATACGCTCATTCCCTAAACTCTTGTTTTGTGCTATATACAGCAGACTCAGGTTCACCATACAGAAAAATGTACAACTGGAGACACAGAATGTGGCCCCGTGGAATAGAACCCTAGGACAAACCTGCTCTCAAGGGGGAAGAAAATGAAGAGTTCTAACTATTGAAGGGTCACTGTACTTAAATATTAACCTGCAGTCTTGAATGTAACTCTTTTAAGTTTCCTTTCAAATGTGTTTTGTGGAAAGCAGTGAAGATTAAGTATTATGAACATTGTATACAAGTCTGAAACCAAGTTTTCCATTGTGGGAAACCAAACCTTTTCCCTGTTACATATGGAATACATGACACATAAAAGGAAGAGTTACCATTTGTCTGCAATCTTGTAGCATAACTTCCTGCATTATTTTAATGACATAGTTTAGTTTTTCTGGAAATATTAGTGTTTTGACTCACGTACAAAGACCTCGGTGATTGAATACATCTATTAAACTGTAAATATGCAGCCTGCTTCCATTTGGAAATAATCTGGCTTTATCATTGCATATGTCAAGTAGTTACTCTTTGCCCTAAATCAAACTATATTGATCTCACAGATTTAATTGGTCACAAGGCTAAGTGGGAATCTACTTATTTTTCCTAGAGGGAGCATGACTATCTGAAGCATCTGCTGCTGTGTATCACATATGTACCTTTAAGTACTTGATGTTTACACAAGGAAAGTTTAGCTTAGGCCAATCATTAAACTCCACATTTTTAAAAAAGGAAAGTCTTGTGCTATACATGAAGAGAATTTGAAAAGTGTCATAAAATTGGGGTATTAACACATGTGAAACAAGGCAATGAATGAAAAGCCTTGGTCATACTTTGTAACTTTATAGAACACCAGTTTCTTCCTGCATTCTAGGTAGATCCTTTTAAATTGTCTTGAGGATTATATGTAAGAATACTTGAAAAATCCTTTTGCAAGTTGCATTTCTGGAAGTTCAGAGGTAGGCAGATCAAAGCCTGTTTAAGGAAAATAAAATCAGAAATATTTAAAATGCACTAAGGTAGGAGATTATGACTAATGAAAAAGTTAAGTTTTAAAATGTTTTTCCATTATTTGATTGTGAATACAAGTCAAAATTCAATATTGTTCAATTTAGGAACTTCTCCAGTAGATCCTGTTTTCCTGGTAGAAATTTTTTGAATGTAGTGGTCTCATGATACATGGATTATTTTTTAACAAAAAGAGCAATAGTTCATCCAAGTACCTTTGACTCTAGAGGGAAATAACACTTTTAAGTGGAAACCTGCAATATACTTGGACATCTGCATAATGACTGAAATTAGCATAGTTTACACAGTACACAACTTCATTAGAATTTTGAGGCCTTGGAAAGGAACAGACGGTAGTAAATTTCTAAGGGAAAATTTCCAGAGGTTGTGAAGGCCTGAAACAAAATCAACCCAATGTAAGAGGTGTGCAGTGAATGACAGAAAGGACAAAATAACAGAGTGCATCAAGGGACAAATGTGTTGCTTCTTTTTCAAAAAGGAAACCATAGAATCAAACAAACAGGGTCCTGACTGTCATTGCCACTTTTGTGTATAAGCACTCTCTATATACTAACGAACATTGATAACAGTGTCTGTTCTGCTTGTTGAAAGATGACGTAAAATAAGTCAAGTGGGTTAAGCTGCCACCTGTGATGCCTGCATCCCATATGGGTGCTGGTTCAAGTCCCAGATGTGCCACTTCTGATCCAGCTCCCTGTTAACGTGTCTGTGAAAGCAGAGGAGGATGGCCCAAGTCCTTGGGCCCCTGCACCCATGTGGGAGAATTGGAAGAAACTCCTGGCTCTTGGCTTCAGACTGCCTCAGCCCTGGTTTTGGTCATTTAGGGAATGAACCAGCAGATGGAAGATACTTATCTCTCTCTCTCTCTCTCTCTCCCTCTCTCTCTCCTCTGTAACTCTGCCTTTCAAATAAATAAATCTGAAAAAACAAAAAAAAAAAAAAACAAAAACAAAAAAAAACCAATAAGTCCATTCATTCAATACCTTTGACCATAGTTTCCCCTGTAGAAATATGTGTGTGAAAGGAGAGGAGGAAAATCAAGAAAAGAGAGAAAATAACATTGCGAACAAGGGAAGACAGAGAAAAAGATGGGAGGGAAAACCAAAAAAGATGGGAATTAGTGGGCTACAAAAAGAAGAAAATCATGCAAGCTTCTTGACTTTTATGGTGTAGCACTTAGGAGTATATGGGTCCTGAAGTTTCCGGACTATGCTACTGTTACCTACTAAAAGGTAGTTTACTTTGCTGGAGAACCCAAGACTTGCCCAGACATTGTGCCTATGGACATAAAAAGAAATGGGGCTGTCCTGTAAGTGTTGACAGGGGCAGCTCAAAATTGAGTTAGTGAGCAAAGAGCAACACCGCCAGAACAGCAGATTTGCTAGAGCTCTTCAATTTCCATGGGCAACAGTAGAACTTAGGAAAGTGATTCAACACACTTTCATGACAACTAACTCCTATCGTGTTTTCTTTCTGTCTTGTGAACACTATAATTTGATTCTTATCCTAATGAGAAGGCATTACAGATTTAATAATTCCTAGTACATATCCGTATTTTCATTAAAGCTAGATATATCCTTCTGTTGTATTTCCAGATTGATACTAGCAAACATAATTCCCACTTCAAGATAATTAAATTCAGCCATGGAGATACTTAACTTTTAAATAGCCTTTGTCTTATTGTTGATAGTCACTGCACTTTGAAAAATTGAAAAAAACACATACTGAAGAATAAGACTTCAAACACAGAAGATTATACTATAAAAGGAGAAGGAGAAATGAATTCAGACAGAAGTATTCAGACCAGCTGGATGGATAGTAAACAAGGGAATGAGGTTGGAAAGAGCCTCTGGGATCCTTCTGAAAACCTTGAACAAATGTTGAAAATTTGTATCCATCCTTTCTTACTGATTCAAATACATAGTCCATATTTCTTCATTGCTGGTTCCAGATAAGAAAGAAGATGCAATAGAAATTAGAAGCACTGGTTGGAGAGATAGGCTGATTCCAGATGGCTGTGAAAACTTTAGAGACTCACTCTACCTCCCTAAATTCTGCTTTTCCATCCATAAACTGGAGACACTGAGCTGTTTGATTAATGCTCTCTCTCTTCCCATTCTTATGTGCTGTGATTTTTTTTTTAATTTTTAAAAATTTTAAAATTTTATTTATTTATTTTTGACAGGCAAAGTGGACAGTGAGAGAGAGAGAGAGAGAAAGGTCTTCCTTTTTTGCTGTTGGTTCACCCTCCAATTGCCGCCGTGGCCGGCGTGCTGCGGCCGGTGCACCACGCTGATCTGAACCCAGGAGCCAGGTGCTTCTCTGGGTCTCCCATGGGGGTGCAGGGCCCAAGGACATGGGCCATCCTCCACTGCACGGCAGGGGAATAGCAGAGAGCTGGACTGGAAGAGGGGCAACCGGGACAGAATCCGGGGCACTGCGCCCCGACTGGGAGAAGAACCCTGTGTGCAGGCGCCGCAAGGCAGAGGATTAGCCTATTGAGCCGCGGCAATGGCCCATATATACAGCTTTTTTTATTATTTATTATTTATTTTTTAACTTTTATTTAATGAATATAAATTTCCAATGTACAGCTTATGGATAACAATGGCTTCCCCCTCCCATAACTTCCCTGCCACCGCAACCCTCCCCTCTCCTGCTCCTTCTTCCCTTCCATTCACATGAAGATTCATTTTCAATTCTCTTTATATACAGAAGATCAATTTACTATATATTAAGATTTCAATAGTTTGCACCAACATAGAAACACAAAGTGAAACATACTGTTTGAGTACTAGTTATAGCATTAAATCAAAATGTACAGCACATTAAGGACAGAGATCCCACATGAGGAGCAAGTGCACAGTGGCTCCTGTTGTTGACCCAACAAATTGACACTCTAGTTTATGGCACCAGTAACCACCCTAGGCTCTCGTCATGAGTTGCCAAGGCTATGGAAGCCTTCCAAGTTCGACAACTCTGATCATATTCAGACAAGGTCATAAAAGACAGGGTGAGGATAGTAACCAATGATCCTAAGAGTGGCATTAACCAGGACTGAACAATTATACAGCATGAAGTGGGGAAGAGGACCATCAGTACACACATGTTGAGAGTAGAGCCATTGGAGGTAGAGTAGAGGTTATGATTACAAAGGAATGAGGCCCAAGTGCACTAGACAGGGTCTAGAACAAAGGACAGAGTCATTATTAGAGGAGCTAAGAAAGGTGCTATCTAAGCTACAATTAAGTTTTCTGATTGAGAGGCAAATAGAACCTAATGAAGGGGCTTGATAATAATCTGTTGGGCTTTAGGCCTTGTAAGTTAAGAGGCCCAGACCTATCTATCTCTTCACATGGGGTATATCCTAAGGGAGGTGTGAACCTCCTAGAGGAAGGCACTCTGTTGACTTTCATTACTTGGCTGGCCTGGGAGGAGAGCTGGCTAGGTAAAGGCAGGTGGCATCTCTAACAAGAAATTTACAGTTCTGCCTGCAATGCTGCTGACCCTACGTGGCCGTCCCCTCAGCTGCAGTAGTCACTTTGGAAGTTGGGCTGAGTGAAGGGCTTTTCAGCTTAGAGCCAATAAGATCTGTGGCTCTGACCTGGGCATCCTTCGACTCCAGGGCAGGTCCATTTCCAGTGATCCAACTCTTGGCAGAGCTGCCAGGGCTCTTCACAAGCTGACTTCTGCTGAAGCCCTTTAACATATTGCTTTAACAGAGCATCAGAGTTTAATTCTATGTCAAAGAGAAATTGAGCTTCCTGTGATCTTTTGCTGTGAGGTTTCCTTCCTTTACCTTCTTACATATTGATGACCGTGTTTCTGTGTTTCTGTGTGTAACACATCTTTAAGTATCTTTTGCATGGCAGGACGAGTGGCAACAAATTCTTTCAATTTCTATTTGCTATGAAAAGTCTTTCTTTCACCTTCATTCACAAATGAGAGCTTTGCAGGATAGAATATTCTGGGCTGGCAGTTTTTCTCTCTTGGTACCTGGGCTATGTCTTGCCATTCCCTTCTGGCTTGTAGGGTTTCTGATGAGAAGTCTGCTGTGAGTCTAATTGGAGATCCTCTGAGAGTAATCTGACATTTCTCTCTTGCACATTTTAGGATCTTTTCTTTATGTTTCACTGTGGTGAGTTTGATTACAACATGTCGTGGTGAGGATCTCTTTTGGTCATGTTTATTAGGGATTCTATGAGCTTCCTGTACTAAGATGCCTCTGTCCTTCTCCAAACCTGGGAAATTTTCTGCTAGTATCTCACTGAAAATGCCTTCTAATCCTTTCTCCCTCTCCATGCCTTCAGGAACTCCTAGAACCCGAATGTTGGGTTTTTCAATAGTATCCTGTAGATTCCTGACAATATTTATTAGATTTCTAATTTCTTCTTCTTTTCTTTGGTTTGCCTGTTTCCTTTCCTGTTCTCTGTCTTCTAAGTTCGATATTCTCTCTTCTGCTTCACCCATTCTGTTTTTAAGGCTCTCTAATGTGTTTGTCATTTGATCTATTTTATTCTTCATTTCATTATGATTTCTTGTCACTCTCACAGTTTCTTATTCTACTAGTTGTTTCATTTCATTTTGATTCCTCCTTAATATTTCATTTTCATGAGAGAGATTTTCTATCTTGTCCATTAAGGATTTCTGTAGTTCAAGAATTTGTTTTTGAGAACTTCTTAATGTTCTTATCAATTTTTTGAGATCCACTTCTTGCATTTCTTCTATCTCATCATCATCATAATCTTGAATTGGGGTGTCTTTTTCATTTGGGGGCATCATAGTGTCGTCCTTGTTCTTGTTACCTTGGTTTTTGCGTTTGTTGTATGAAATGTTGGAGATATTTGGTTTCTTCACTGTGGTGTTTTTTCTTGTTACACTATGGCTCTATATTAAGTGGACTGTCTGCTTTCGGTGGAGCCTTAGAGGCTTGAGATGAGTGTGGACTGAGAGCTGTGTTTGGTTCCTCAGGGTTGAGGGTGTGTCAAGGATGACACTCCCAGGTTAGGTGTGGTAAATCTCTCTCTCTCTTTTTTTTTTTTTTTTTTGGATGCAAAAGGCACAGCTGAACGTAATTGGAGGTAGTTAGCAGGCGAATGATATACCCACAGGAGCCAGAGATCGGAAGCTCTTTCCCAAGGACCACACAGGGAATCTCTGCTGCCCTCAGTGTGGGCTCCAATTCTCCTGCAGTCTCCCACTGGGTTGCCAAGTTAGATCCTAATCTCCTGTTATTTCAACCCCCCAGAGTCAGGTTTTTCTGCTAGGCTCAGGGCCGGTGCAGACCTGAGGTCGCACTGCTTATGACGTATGTCCAAAATTGCGCCTGCTCTTTGTCTTGCTCGCTTGTGAGAGGGGAGTGGAGAGAGAGAAACTCGTGTCCGTATTGGTCACTTTTTTTTCCCCTCTCTCTCTTCTAGTTAGCATGGTGAAATTTTCTCCACAGGGTTTCAAGTCTCATTCCCTCTAGTCTCCTCTTTCCACTTTCCTGCTGGTGTCTCAGGCTATTGAGGTTCGGCTCACCTTGCGTTCCAGCGCTGGTGTGTTGATTCTGCCACTGGTGTCCCAAACTTGGGCTCCCACGCTCTCCATGCAGGTCCACTGTGAATCACTAGTTCCAGAAGAGTTTCCTCTGCTGTTTCTTCCCCTACTCTTCCTTGAACCTACAGTATCTCCACTTTTATTAAACTGTCTCTTCCAGGATTATCAGTGTGCTCCCTTCCTATTCCGCCATCTTGCCTGTGCTGTGATTTTTTAAAAAAATATCAATTTCTCGAAGCCCATTTTTCTTATATACACAAATGAGAAAAAAGCCTACCTTACAAGGTGACCTTAAGGATTAAAAGATAGCAATCAAATATCTCTTTTTTCAAATCCATATGGTTTCTAAATTTAGCTAACAAGCATTCATAGAGTGAGTTCAGATAGTAAGGAATATAACCTTTTTGGATCCATTTGAAGTTAGTATTTAAAATAGAATGAATTTTGGATAGTGGGAATTTTAAGTTTTTAGTTCCTGAATATCTATGAAAACCTCTTACATATAGGCACAACTCTAAAACAATTTAATCTCCCTGACTTTGAGAATATAGACAAACTTGCTCAGCTTTGCAGCTCTGGCTTCTAACATAGTATCTAACCTTCAAGAGGTGCCAGGGGATGTTTGTGGCACTAGGAAAAACCACTGAGCCTTGCTGATTTTTGTCTATAAAATGTACTCAACATATCTATTCCCCACAGGGTTAATTTAAGGTCTAGTCAAAGATAATTTTCAAAAAAATACAATAACTACTCTCATACAGATATAAAATAAGCAGGTGTTAAAGGTTTTTCAAAACAAATTTATCAATGAGAAACCCAGGAGGGTTAAAACTAATTCAAAGGAAAATCAAAATGAAGATACATTTATAGATGAAGAATATTGAAGTGAATGTGTAAATAACTTCTTCCACAGTGGGGAAGAAAGTCAATTGAACCACTACTGAGCAGGAGAAAATTTGTTTATCTACAGAGGAAAATTATTTTGCATCCCTGTCATTATTTACAAACTACAGAATTGCAAGTCCTATAGAATTCTTCCATAGCATCAGAATGAGATAATCAGAATGGCGTGCTAAATACAATGAATACTTATCCAGTAGAGCACCAATTTTTACCTGAATAAATTGTATAATGAGTGGAGATAACAAAACTGGGACCTCTTATGTAGTAGGCCCCCAATCGGTGGTTTTCTTATTGAATTGTAACAATGACATGATGGCAGTGGTAGCCTGAGTATCTTGTAGACCTATGATGAATTGACTTAAAATTGGAACTATAAAACTCACCTAGTTTGCTTCATAGTTTTGATGTTTTTCTACCCATGTAATCATGCTTTCTCTTTTTTGTTTCTTTCTTAATAGTATGCTCTACCTTGTTTTCTTTCCATGTCTGAGGAAGAGTCTGTAAATTGCTGAACAAATTTAAGCATTTCTTTCTAGGGTTATGTATTATACTAAGGAAAGTTCCTATAATAACAAAGAATGATAATGAGCAAGTCTAAATCTTAGATAATATTAGCAAAAGATAGCTACTGATAAATTTACAACAAAGGGACCCTTTTATCACTTTTATTTAAGTAAATATTCAAAGGTATAAAAAGGGGTTACTTTTTATGTAAATTGAGAAAATATTCAGACCACTTTTTAATTAACTAGTATTCTGTTAAGATGCAAAGTTTTGAAGGTTGGGAGACTATCTAATTGGTATATTTAACAAGTCTTGGTTGGCTGAGGAAGGATTGTTCTTGTTTATGAGGGACAAGAGATTTTGCTATTCCCTGGAGCAAGAAGGGATCAAGGAGAACTTTGTTTTGTTATCATGATCATCTAGGGTCAGGCAGAGAGGAATCCCAGGCTGTTGATTTCTTAAAAACTGCCTGATGTGAAGTACAAGAGAGTGTTAAATAAATGACATAGTTTAGATGCAAATGAAATGATGTGGTTGAACTTAGTTTAAAGCAATCTGTGAAGGAGGCAGGCTTTTGGCCTAGCAGCTAAGATTCTTACATCTCACATTGGAGTACCTTTTTTCAATGATCAACTGACTCTAGCTCCTGATGCCAGCTCTGGGCCAATGTAGACTCTGACAGCCAGTGGTGCTAGTTCATGGATTTGGGTCCCAACCAAGGGTCCCCGTCACCCTTATTGTTCTTCTGCATTGAATTCTGTGCTCTGGCCTTTGGGCTCGGCTCGCTTGGGGCTATAATGGGCATATGAGGAGCAAGAGAGTAGGTAGGAGCTCTTTCTGTCTCCCCATCTGTCAAATAAAAAATACCTCTGAATCCAAAATAGATATGTGGACATTTAAAATCAAAACAAATGAAATAAAGGAAAGAAAAAGTATGTGGTGTCAAAGAACAAAATTTCAGTGAATAGAGTTTAAAGATCTAACTAATTTTTATTAGTGATTCATAAATTAAGCAGTCTCCCAAGCTATAAAAGGAGAAAAGTGCTCCTTAAGCATGGTGAATCAGTTTTTCTAAGGTAGTTTGAGTGGAAACAGCATAATACAAAAGATAAAAGAAATGCATTGGTCAACATTAGTTTATTCTGGTTACTTTCCTTATAAGGATTTAAGCAGGCACAGTGTTCTACCATGCCAACTTAGAGCTTATTAGAATAATTACTGTGAGTTTCCTGTTTTCTTTGAGAAAAAAAAAATAAAAACTGACTTCTTTAAAAATGGTCCTGCTCATAAAATTTCAGTTTGATGACATTGCACTTGTCAGGATTGACTCAATTTCAGTCTGTTTTATTGGGGTCTAGGGCAGGAACTTAGTCCAAAGCAATGACTTTCCTCAAATTTTATTTAATAGTGATTAAGGAATTTGATCGTAATTTTGATATAATATGACATGAAATTTATTATCAATCTTTCCTTGGAATTTGCCATAGCCTAATGCCCAAATAATTATTTTCTTTTATCTGAGGAAAGAATCCGTGTACAAAATATTTTGAAATTTTTGTAGAAATAGGGCCATATTCTATGCTCATGTTCCCCATTTGGATGAGGAAAGTGTTGTAGCCATGGATTCAGTTGAACTGGTTTTAACATCTGATTTCCCCTACTTTAAAGTATTTCCTCTATGATTATAAAATGAGGCTAATAAGAACACCTGCCAGCTAGGTGGTTACTAGTTGTTTACAAAGGTGATTATGCCGATCAAATACAATAATATATGTAAACCAGTACAGCCCCACGCCAAGGTAACTTCTCAGGTGTTAAATTCCTTTTCTCATTCTCAGGGCAGGTAATAACTAACAAAATGTAGTCAATCCTATTATATTGACTCTCTAATTGATAAGCAGTTATTGAACCCTGGATTTCTACTATAAGTAATTGTAGGTACAAATCCACCATAACATGAAGTGAAATATAGTCGTTGAAGAAAAATGTTTCATACCATAGCTTTCTATTTTACAAATAACAAGCATAGTCAATTTTGAGGTGATATTAAAAATGAACCAAACTTTATTGAGCATTGTATAATCCATATTATTTTATTCTACTTTATATAGGAGTTGCTGGAAGACCAGAAATAACTTATATAGGTTAACAATATGGAAACATCCTGAAACTATGTTGGAATCTCAATAAATTAACTGAATCCAAGATTCACAAACAGGGAGACTGATCCATGGACAATTTGCTATAGGTAAGTGAGAAGTATAATTTACTCTGCTAAAATCCTTCAAAGATTCATTGACTGGGTTATTAATTACATTTCAGATAATTACAATGTACCTTTGGTACAGCTGACAGCTTCTCTTCCCTCCCATACTACACATGTGGATGCTAGCATATGGCTAAATGTCTGGCCATTTCATTTTGCTCATTTGGGCTTCAGTCAGTTACTAAAGGAAGAAGCAGGAGGAAAAAGGACTCACCTCATAAAACTTTTACTAGTAGTGATTTATGCATAAAGGCGAGAGTCAAACTGTTCTATGAACAGATGTTTCTGCATGCTGCCCCGGGAGTTGAAAGAGTGGCAGATTGGCCTGCCTAGGATTCAGAGTGAAACAAACAGGCAAATGGTGATGCTCTCCTCCTCTTTTGAAACTGGGGCAGTGGTTGGGTCATTAATATGAACAAAGCATTTGGGAAAGGTAGCTGGCTTTTTATTCTCTCTTTGAAAATCTGGTGAGTTTGGAAAGTTTGATGTGTGACAGCATGGAAATATTTGCTATTGGGCTATTAGAAAAGTTGTATTTGAACAAACCAGCAGGAAAGAATGAAAGTCCAAGTGACTCAAAAACAAGCAGTGATTTGTGAGCTGGGGGCATGGGTTGTGGCATCCTCTATAGCTAAATGTGCCATCAAGACTGAAGGCAACTCATGCCTAGAAATAGGAGCCACCCAGCTTGTGAAACAGAAACAATCTGTTCCTTCATCTGTGGGGTTTTACTGTGTTAACGAGGCAAAGAAAAAGATCAAATTGCAGTGACATTAAGCACCATTCATCGCAAGGGAGAAGTTTGTACTTGCCATTTTAACTGGCAAATGCTTACTTGAATCATTCATGCTGTTTTAGGGATAAGTAGAAATGTTGTGAGTGAACCTGGAACCAAGGTAGGAAGAATTACTCATGTGTTTTTCCTATTAATATTTAGCTGTCTCTGGGTTGTGTGTATAACAGCTATCTGTCCTGTTTTCAGAACACAAGATGTCTTCCCAGAAGACAATCACTCTTTCTTCCACTCCATTGCATTCTGTAGATTAAGCTAAATAGAAGATATGCTAATTTATCTTCAGAGAGTCCATTTAGTTTGGAGAGTCACATAAGAGCATAGCCAGGGAGGTGTTGGCTGAGTGTGAAGTGCTCTGTAAAGATGAGAAGGGAGCTGTGGTAAGACAAAGAAAGATAAGGAACCAGCACTCAAGAGCAACATGAACTTGAAGCGGATTTTTTTTTTTTTTTTTTGGTTTTAGCATATGTGATTCTCCCTTTTCTCTGCCTTTAAGCTTGGTCCTTCAGTTTATACCAATGGTAGCCTGTTGTTTCCATTCGATTATTTTGCTTATGGGGGAAAAAAAAGACTCATTGAAATGAAGCAGATAAAAGGGAATTACTCTAGTGACACACATGGACTAGAACTGATACAGGCTTCAAAAACAAGAATAAACAAAAAGGTAGTTCTAGAAACTTCTTATTAGTGTGTACTATTCTCATGAGCAAAATGGACTGTATCTTCTTCATAGAAGCAACTCCATGTCTCCTTGTATTTAGAGAGTCCATTAAAAAAAAAATTCTTATTGTTTTCCGTAGCTTTTTTATATTTGCTTCTCTCATAATTTTGCCTAAGAAATAGCATTTCATGACCTCTTTAGAAACCTTTACTTTCATCAGTTTCAACTTCTTTTACTAACTACTTGTGTCAGTCAGGTTACATTCAGGAAACCACACTAGATATCTCAGCAGATTAAATTACCTAAGAATTATTAGCCAGTTATTGGAGAATTGGAGAGGCAAAAAGTAGACAGTAATCACAAAGCCAGTAACTACAGGAAGTAACTGCCCTGGCTGCAGGGACAAAAGGTAAGACCTTGAGATTATTAGAATCTAAAATTTTTGGGGAGGGGCTTTGCAGAACTGGAATTCAGGAGTCCTTGGAATAGGAACTTTGGAAGCTCAGTGGGAAACATTACAGAACTGGCAATCATAATTTTTAGGAGAAGGACCAGCTAATCATGGTTCAGACTGGAAGCTCCACAGAGCTGAAACACTGCCAAAGTCATTGACTGAAGACCAGAAAGGGAATCACATCTGTGTGGAAGGGGTACCATCCAGCTAGGGCTCTTGCATTACTAGAGAGATGGACAGATAGACTGTTAACAAGAATGTAGAACAAAAGATACAAAATGGAACCCATAGTTGTATGGGTGACCCTGTCAGAACCCAAAATAAGTTTTCTCTTCCCCATCAACCTCCCAGTCTTGCTTAGCTCTTTATATTGATAGAAACATGCAGCCAAGTGACAAAGAAGTGTAATTAGCAGGGAGCCAACTCCACCATCTCAAAACAAAAGAGAGGAGGGCAAATTTGAGCTGACAGATAGTAAATTGATTGAGACCACTGTTTCTTGTGTTTTCATTTATATTTAACGTTGTGGGTGTGACAGTGTATGTTTTAATTTTCTAAAGGGAGAATATAATTGGCTCAGTTCATCTGATTCCCGAGATCATAGATTTTTTAAAAAGACTTATTTATTTGTTTAAAAGACAAATTTACAGATGGGGGGAAGAGAAAGAGAGATGGATGGATGTTGGAACTACTGGTTCATTCTCCAAATGGCCACAGAAGCCAGGGCTTGGCCAAAGCCAGGAGTCAGGAGTCTCATCTGGATCTCGCATGTGACCAAAGGGGCCATCTTCTGCAGCCTTCCTGGGTACATTGGCAGGGAGCAGGATAGGAAGCAGAGCAGCTGGAACCCGAACCACTCCATCACATGTGGTATCTTAACCCACTGCACCACAACACCAGCCCAGAGATCGTAGTTTATAAGTTAACTAATGATTGCCTGACAATTGGTCTACTGCTCTCCTGGCTGAATCAAGGAATATCAGAAAGTTGATTATAAAGTAATGCAATAGAAAATATGGACACTTTGTTAGCAGGGATATGGACTGATAATTTTATGTATAGGTATGATACTGTTAATGATCTGTTCTTTATTTTTAAAGATATGTGTTTCTTTATTTGAAAGTCAGAGTTACTGAGAAGCAGTGCAGAGAGAAAGAGGCGTGGAGGGTGAGAGAGATCTTCCATACACTGGTTCACTCCCCAGATGGCTACAATAGCCAGGGATGAGCCAGAGAGAAGCCAGGAGCTAGGAGCTTCTTCCAGTCTCCCATGTGGGTGCAGGGGCCCAAGTACTTGGGCCCTTTTCCACTGTTTTTCCAGGTGCATTAATAGGGAGTAGGATTGGTAGTGGAGCAGTCAGAACTTGAACTAGCACCCATATGGAATATTTGCACTGCAGGTGGCATCTTAATCCACCAGGTCACAGCTCCAACCCCAATGATTGGCTCTTTAATTAAAGTTTTATTCTTAAATCATTGTACTTACTTTCACATGTAGTTGTAAGAAACAACAAAGAAATCCCAGATGTACCCTTACCCCTTTATATCTAATAGTATCCTGAAAAACTACATAGTAAAGTAATATTGCCAAGATGTTGAAATTAATGCAGTAAAACTTTTGAACATTTCTGTCAACACCAAATTGTCTCATACTGCCCTTCCATAGCCACATCACTTCGTTCCTGTCTATAAAATCTTTCTAAGCATTGGCAACTTCTAATTTGTTCTCAGTTTCTATGATTCTGGAATGACAAGGATGTTATATAAATGGGATCATACAATATGCATTTTTTCAGATCAGTTTTCATTCACCACAATTATCTGAAGTTTCACCCAGGTTATTGAGTACATCTTACATTTTATACTTACATTTTTCTGCTAAGTAATAATATTCAATGGCAAGAATATATCAAAACTTGTTTAATTGTATACTTCTTGGAGCATATGTCGGTTGTTTTCATTTGGAGGATGTTACCAAAAAGGTTTCTGTAAGAATTCATGTACAGATATTTCTGTGGATGTAAGTTTTATTTCTTGGGAAAAATACTCAGATGCACAACTGCTAGGTTGCATGCTTAACTTTAAATTGCCAAAGAGTTTGAGAGAGTACTATGCCTTTTTACATTTTATTAGGAATGTGCAAGTCATCCTAGTTTGTCAACATCTTTACCATCTTCTGGTGTCAGCACTATTTTTAGTTATTATGATATGTGTATAGAAATGTCTCATTGTCATTGTGATTTTCATTTCCTCAATAAGATTTTTAGCATCTGTTTATGTGCTTATTTGCCATACGTCATTTTCAGTATGAAACTTTCAGTAAAATGTCTGTTCATGTATCTTTCTATCTTATAATTGGATTGTTTATCGTTTCACAATTGTATTTGGAGATGTGAAAAAATATATTGTTGACATTAGTCATCAACAGATAGGTTGTTTGCAAATATTTTCTCCCAGTCTGTAGCTTGATTTATTATCTTCTTAAGAAGCCTTTTATTCAGCAAAAGTTTTTAATTTTGATGAGGTCTAATTTATGACTTCTGCCTGTTATGGTTCATGCTATTAGTATTCAACATAACAATTATGTGTCTTGTCTTGGACATCACAAATTGTTTTCTGTGCTTTTTTCCCATAAAAAATGTGCACGAAAGCTTAAGTGTATGATCAATTTTAGGTTACATTTTGTGTAAGGTATGAAACTTTGGTCAAAGTTAATTTATTGCTATGGGTGTTCATTCATTTCTCTTGGCATTAACATCTATTGAATGTCCTTTTCATTCCACTTAAAATCTTCATGATTCTTGATATAAGTAACTTGAAACATTGTTTTTAAACATTTTGGGTACTATGTTTTGAGACTCTGAATCACAGTTAAGCCTTTAGTTTTAGTTTCTTCTGGTTTTGCTCCATCAAGAGAATTTGGAGTAAAAGTATGTAAGATTAAAATAGAAACCCATGTTCATTACTGGGCCTCAGTTGACACAGGAGTGGACAAGGACTTCTCATTACTGCTTGGGATGGGCAGGAGTTTTTACTTCCTGTGAGACTTCTACTGTTATCCCCCTTATTGGGAGGGGTAGGAATGCCTTGTAATTGCTACCAATTTGGTCACCACTAACATTGTGAATGTGAATTGCCTCATAACCACTGAAGGGTGGTGAAACTCCTAACTCTTTTCTAATATCATCCCAATACATAGCAATAAGGGCATCTTGCTACTGCTGAGACAGTAAAGAAATCCATCATGCCCATGCCATCTCCACTGAGGGAGGTGCAATTTGTGAAGGGTGACTTTGTTACTATCTGGCAGGGGTGAAAGTCTTGGCCCATCCTGCTTTTCTCCGACATAACTCCAGGAAGTTGGGGGAATCTTGTAATCATCTGTTAAAGATAGAAATCAGGGTTTAGGACATCTACTATTCTATGAGTCTGCTGTAGATGTCCTAAACAGCACTCTGGCCTCAGAATCAGCCCTTAAGGCATTCGGATCTGGCTAAAAAGCACATGAGAGTATTTCAGGCATGGAAAGCTAAGACACTCTGGCAAAACAAAACAAAAGAAAACAACAAAACAAAACAAAACAAAACAAAAAACCTAAATGAAAGAGCTCTGCTAGTGAGATCCCAGCAGAAAGAACAGGCCATCAAAGAAGGAGGTACCTTTCTCTGAAGGGAGGAGGGAACTTCCACTTTGACTATGACCTTGTCTAAATAAAATCAGAGTTGGTGAACTCAAAAGGCTTCCATAGCCTTGGCAACTCATGAGAAGAGCCTCGGGTTCTTACTGACGTTATAAATAAGAGTGTCAATTGTTAAATCAACAACAAGAGTCACTGTTCATTTACTCCCCATGTAGGATCTCTGTCCTTAATGTGTTGTACTATGTGAATTAATGGTATAACCAGTACTGAAACAGTACTTCATACTTTGTGTTTCTGAGTGGGTGCAAACTGTTGAAATCTTTACTTAGTATATACTAAATTGATCTTCTGTATATAAAGAGAATTGAGAATGAATCTTGATGTCAATGGGATTGGAGAGGGAGCGGGAGATGGGAGGGTTGCAGGTGGGAGGGTGGTTATGGGGGGAAAAGGCCGCTATAATCTAAAAGTTGTACTTTGGAAATTTATATTTATTAAATAAAAGTTAAAAAAAAAAGAAATCAAGGTTTCCCACCAGGGCTTTATTGACCTATATGGTGGATCATACTACATTTTTTCTTCTTTTTTTATTTAATAAATATAAATTTCCAAAGTACAGCTTATGGATTACAATGGCTTTTTCTCGCCCATAACTTCCCTCCCACCTGCAACCCTCCCCTCTCCCACTTCCTCTCCCATTCCATTCACATCAAGATTCATTTTCAATAAGAGAGGGAGGAGATGTACAATTTGGGATATGTACAATTTGGACTTGCCCCAAATGGTAGAGTTAGAAACGTGCCAGGGGATTCCAATTCAATCCCATCAAGGTGGCATGTACCAATGCCATTTCACTAGTCCAAGTGATCAATTTCTGTTCACAATTGATCTTAATGATAGGACTAAAAGTCAAAGGGATCCCATAAACAAGACTAGTGTCTGCTAATACTAACTGATAGAATTAAAAAGGGAGAGAACGCTCCAACATGGGAAGCGGGATACATAGCAGACTCACAGAATGGCAGATGTCCTAAACAGCACTCTAGCCTCAGAATCAGCCCTTAAGGCATTCGGATCTGGCTGAAGATCCCATGAGAGTATTATAGACATGGAAAGCCAAGACACTCTGGGGGGGGGGAAAAAAAAAGAGGACCTAAATTAAAGATTTCTGTGAGTGAGAGCCCATTAGAATGAACAGGCCATCAAAGAAGGAAGTACCTTTCTCTGAAGGGAGGAGAGAACTTCCACATTGACTATGACCTTGTCTGAATAAAATCAGAGTCGGCGAACTCAAAAGGCTTCCATAGCCTTGGCAACTCATGACAAGAGCCTAGGGTGATTACTGATGCTATAAACAAGAGTGTCGGCGAACTCAAAAGGCTTACATTTTTCTTCTTGTATATAGCTATAGAAAATTGGTGATTATGTCAAAGCTTTATATATTTATAGATAACCAATACCTTTTCATTTGGCAAGAAAGAGTCAAATGCTACCCCCCTGCTCCCACATTGCATGTGTGTGCATATGAATGTGTAGTATATGTATTTGCTGGCATTTCTGGTTCTCTGGTCTTTTTAAGATTGAGATGTGTTAGCCAAAAAAAAAAAAAAAAAAAAAAAGAATGAAAGAAAAAGAAAAGCTAACCATAATGTCAGAACTTGGCTCCAAATCCTCCTAGATGATCTGGCTTCTTTTATATACCTTTCAAGGCCCTTTCATATATATTTTTAAAAACAAAGGTCAGGGATTTTTGATATACTTAGTGGGATGAATGGGGAGAAAATTGATCTATTCTATCCTACTGGATATACTACTGGAAATAGAGGTTCCTTGGAAGATGTTTTGAAGACATTGTGAAGGGTATCTTTTTCTTTTTAAATTTTAAAAATAATAATTGTTAGAATCATTAACCTATAAATAGAAAAAAATAAATACTAAATTGATTCCCTGGAATTTGGTAGAATTGTATATAAGACCATGTTAAAGAGATGATTGCTTCACATAGTAGGAACTTAAATTAATCATTAAATGAATGCTTATTAAATGAATTAATGTAACAAATTGTGCCCTATATGTTAAATATTCTAAACACTAAGGAGTTTATATATATTTCACCATATACATACGTGGTGATACATAACTCTCAAGTTACTTAAGAACCCTTAACAGTGACAGAAAAGAAAGGTCAACTGTATAACACACAAGGTTAGGAGTTGTTTTTTGTCTCCTCACAGCAAGTTGGTGTCTTCTTGTTCATCTTTGCAGCAAGTGCCTAGAGGAGCACATTATTCATCACACATATCTGGCTACAGAAGTTGAGCAGAGGGAGAGTGATCACTTTCAGCTGTCTTATATTTTCCAAAAATTCTACAGAAAAGGGTTTATGTAACATTTCTACTTGAAATAATATCACGTTTCACATTTCTCTACTAATTTAGAGAATTGTTTATTATAAATCTTATCCCTACAAATGAACAGAGGTGGTAATTGTTCTGGCCTTATTAGAAGCCGAAGAAACAGGCACATTATTTTCTGCCATATATTTTTCTATGTTTTAAGATAATCCGGATTCTTCCCATATAGTTTCTTGCTTCAGTTGCCTACCCTGAAAGCCTGTGTTAGACCATATATAGAGACTGGTGTTCTTGGTATCAAATGTCAATCCCATCTATCCCATAATGCACAAACTAAAATAAAATAATTGTGTTGAATAAACAAAAAAGTAGCACACATTGATGAGATGATTTTGCATGGGTGTTCTTTGAAATGGCATTAATTCTATTCTTAAACATAGCAAAGGAGTGACTATAATTCATCCATTTATTATAAAGTTTATCAGGCTGTAATGGAAGTGGAGTAGCTTGGACATGAACCAGCACCCATATGGGACGCTGGCCCTGCAGATGGCAGCTTAACCACTACATCACAATACTGATTCCCAAGAATCCTATATTGTGTTATCTATTTTAAATATTATAGTATTTTGGTGCAGCTGTTATGGCTCATCTAGTAGGACACTGCTTCGGAGGCCTGTATCTCATATTATAGTACCTGTGATTGAGTCCTACCTCTGGTTCTAATCCAGCTTTGTGCTAATGCACACCAAGTAGTTGAGTGTTACCCACATTGGAGACCTAGATGGAGTTCTGGGCTCCTGACTTCACTTAAACCCTGCCCCAACTGTAGTAGACATTTGGGGAGTAAACAGCAGGTGAAATATCTCTTTCTCCGGGTCTCTCTTCTTCTCTCACTTTTTCACTTTACTTTCAAAGCAGTGGAGGATGGCACAAGTGATTGGGCCTTTGCACTCATGTTGGGGATTTGGAAGAATCTCCTGGCTTTGGCCTAGTCCAGCCCCAGGTTGTTGTAGCCATCTGGGGAATGAGCCAGAGGATAAAAGACGTCCATCTCTCTCTCTCTCTCTTTCTCTCTCTCTGTCTCTCTTTGTAATTCTGCCTCTCAAATAAATAAAATAAATCTTTTAAAAAATTCCTCAACAAAATATTCATTTTACTTCCAAAGCTAAACTCAGAATATAAAATCTAATTTGGAAATTAAAAAGATCAAAAGTGTGATAGATACTTATTATCTCCATCATCTTGATGTGACATTGTAATTTTTCTGTGTGGTACATGATTAGCTAATTTTTCTGAGCCATCTTCACATGGCTTAGTTGACATCTAAGAGGTGATAGGTAACTAACTTGGAGAACATAATCAGATTGAATCTCCTTGCCACATTCTACATTACTGCATCTGGAATGCCTTTTGATGGAAAAAACTGCACATGTCTGTGATGTGTCCTACCCTGTTTCTCCCACTAAGTGAAACAATCATCATTGGCAGTACATCAGTTTTCTTTGAACATGTAATTCTCCAGGGATGAATGTGCTAAATATCATGGGAATATTTTATGCTTGATTTCTCACATTTTACATCTTTAACTTCACATTCATGTTGCAAATACAATGAAATATCTCTGCAATAAGGCAATATGTTTCATAGCACACATTTACTGTTCAGAAAACCAAACCACAAAGCCAGTATTTTAAGGTAGTAAAACAATCTGAGACAAAGATTCTATTCAACTGAATGGTATGCATCTATTATAGAGAGCAACTTCTAAATTGAGTGTATTGTACAGAGAAGGCACAGAAATGACAAATTGTTGAATGAGCGGATGTTTATTTCATACACTTTGAAATAAAAAGTAGAACCAATGGTGTCCTGGAAAACCAGCTCTGACAAAAAAAAAAATAGCTCTATTTTATACTGTTTTCCTGTTCCTCTGTTGTAAATACTCCCTCTCTAGCCATTTTAGTCACCAATGTGATGCCACTGATCAGAGAATTGGGAAGAGATGTGCAGAGCATTCTCTCAGAATGGTACAGGCTGTTACAGTTGGCTGCAATACCCTGCTGATAAAACTTTTGACTTGCATTCTTCTGAGTTGGCAAAAGAAGATTATGCTGCACAATTTCCTGTTGGTTAATTAATTGAATTGATTTTGATGTAAAAGTGATTTTTTTTTTGACAGGCAGAGTGGATAGTGAGAGAGAGAGAGAGAGAGAGAGAGAGAGAGACAGAGAGAAAGGTCTTCCTTTGCTGTTGGTTCACCCTCCAATGGCCGCCACGGCTGGTGCACTGTGGCCAGCGCACCACACCGATCCGAAGGCAGGAGCAAGGTGCTTCTCCTGGTCTCCCATGGGGTGCAGGGCCCAAGCACTTGGGCCATCCTCCACTGCACTCCCTGGCCACAGCAGAGAGCTGGCCTGGAAGAGGGGCAACCGGGACAGAATTTGGTGCCCCAACCGGAACTAGAACCCGGTGTGCTGGCGCCGCAAGGTGGAGGATTAGCCTGTTGAGCCGCGGTGCTGGCCAAGTGATTTTTTTTTTTTTTAACTGATACTTTTTCAGGTGGGTTACCTGCAGGAAGAAAAGTTCTAAGGATGCTTCCTTAGGAGTTCTCATGCTTTTGATAGGAAATAAAAACCAATGAAGGCCTTGAGGATTTACTTGGAGCTAAAAAAAAAATCTGTTTAGCACGGGCCACCTACTTTGGGGCCTGGGAACTGTTAAGCATGTCTTGAAGAATCCTCATTCTCAGCCATTGCAAGCTGAAAAATTGAATAGGGAAGCCTTAGGCAAAACACTGTTTTAGCAACATGGTATATTAATTCTTAGAATTTATAAAATCCTTCAAGTTCCTATGATGCTGAACTACTTTTGAAGTCAAGAAATTTAGTGCATAGAAGAACGAAAAAGAATCTTGAGGCTAGATTAACTATAACTGAAACAACCATTCATTACAGGCCTTCTATGGACAAGACCCTGAGCTGGAAAATTTCCACCTGTATTATTTTATATGTTCTATTTAATTCATGTGTGACACTAAAATAAATTCTCCATTTAATGGAGATTGAAAGTAACATCACATAGGTTAAAAAATATTTCAGTAGCAACAATGCTAATCACCATTTGTTTCACGTTTACTATGTCCAAGAAATTTCACATTTGTCATCTTAGTTAATGTTATTAAAATCATTTCTACTTTATAATGAAAGAAAGGAGACTGTGACTGTGGGTGTTATACACAAGGTCAAGTGCTAATAAATTATAAAGGAGGAACTAGATCACAAGTCAATTTTTCTCCAAAGACATTGCTAGGCATGTGTTGAGTAATTGAGTCATTACATAAATATTCTTGAGACCCACTAGGAGTCAGAAAATATTCTCAGTTTTATAGATAGAGCAGAGAATAGCACAAGCCCAAATCCCAGTCTTTACATAAACACATTTAGTAGGTAAAGATAGTCAATAAACAAATAAGTAAAACAAAGTCCTATTAATGAATAGATTACTCTAGGATTATAAGTTCTGCAGAAAAATATTAAGTAGGGAAAGGACAAATAGGATTGGTGTAGGAGTACATTGCAGTTTCAAAATGATTGTCAGGGAAATCATCACTGTAAAGATACAGTAGAGAAAGACTAGGGGAGGGGATAACATGCAAATAAATGCCTATTAAAAAGCTTTTCAGGTAGAGAAAGCAAGTAGAGAGGCCCCAAGGTGGGAGAATGATTTGTGTGTCTGAGAAACACAAAAGCTTATTTAGTAGCTGGTTCTATAGTGCAGTAGTTGGGGTCCTAGAGGTGAGGAGTGTGGGAAAGGGTGTGGGATCCCTCTGGCTTTTGTTATGCATATAGACTGAAGGGAATTGGGAGTGGAAGAAGAAAGAATGATTAACAGGTGATTATAATAATCTATGTGAAAGAATATAATTTCTTATTCATTTTTAGAGATTTATGTATTTATTTTGAAAGGGTTACAAAGAGGGAGAGGTAGAGAGAAAGATCTTATCTGCTGGTTCACTCTCCAGATGTCCACAACTGCCAGGGCTAGGCCAGGCCGAAGTCAGGAGCCTGGAGTTTCATCTGGGTCTCCCACATAGGTGGCAGGGGTTCATTCACTTGGAACATTGTCCACTGCTTTTGCCATTAGCAGTGAGCTAGATTGGAAGTGGAGTAGCCAGGACATGAGCTGGTACCGAAATGGGAAGCATGCATCCCAAAGAGGTGGGGGAACTTTACTAGTCCACACCACAACACTGGCCCAAGAATATAATTTCTTAAACAATGTGGTTTAGGTGCAAATGTTAAGAATTGGCTGGATTCTAAATATATTTTGAGTAAATATAATTTGTGTGTTGATGAAGGTAGGATGTATGAGAGAGATTAAGAATAAAGTTAAGGTTTGTGTTCTGGGTAAATAGAAACTTTGCATTTCCATTTTTCTGAGCTAAAAACACTAAGAAAGATCTTTGGAGTGAAAGAAAAGAATTTTTTAAAAATATAATAAGTTTAAAATAAAGAAGAACAAATAATATTATCTACTTCAAAGTATAGTTGTAAGTTTTAGTAAGACAATTTATGTGAAAACACTTTATAAGTATTGGTTTCCTCTCTTTGGTCTGTGCTCAGCAGAATGACCCGGTTGTATGCAAATTGAGATGGAAAGGCTGGTTGTTAAATAATTGGTGGACTTTGATGCTTGTAGGAAACTTATTTTATACAATATAGAAGTGGTTAGTTTTTCAATTTGGCCGAAAAAACAGAAGAGAGTGATGTGTATTTGTGCATACAGAGTTTCTCAGAACAAAGTAAAATTCAGGAGAGATGGAGAAGATGGTGTGGAACTGGTCCTGCTGAGAAGTCACTTTTGAATTTCTATTGAATTGTTAAGTACAGAAATGGAAGAACCTGATTGACAGGAAAGTAATTAACTATAGTCAGAGTCTTGCTGCTCTGAGGGTCCAGATACTAAGATGTGAGTTACAAAGGAAATAATTACATTATAGGTGCCAATGAGACCTTGTCAGTCAGTGGAAGGTCCCATCCAAAGGATCATTAGAAGAATATGACTGTGCTTCAGACCAGTATTTCCAAGGGGCTCACTGTCAGTGGAGACTGTGGAATAGCCCCTTGACAAAGAAAAAAAAAAAGAGTAGACATTTTGTAGGCAATGTGAGACATGCCTCAGATTCCCAGAAATAACTGTGGACATTGTCATGAAGAAAGTAAATCTTGGGCTTTCAGTGAACTAGAAAACGTATCATCTGGCCCTTAATGAAGCCTCACTTCCACTATGAGATTGGAAATATCAAGGGTTATTCCTGTTATATGTTACATACAATAGCCACCTCTTCAAGCAAACTTGTTTGCTAGGTGACCTATCTGGAGGCATTCCAGTTCTTTATGTGTACACTGAGAGTTAAATCCCAGAACCACATCTCTATCTTCAGTCTTATGCTTATAAAACATTTTGCTTTTTTTAAAAAAAAAGGTTTATTTATTTATTTGAAAGGCAGAGCCACGGGGGGGGGGGGGGGAGATAGAGAGAGAGGATCAATCCTCTAGCCACTGGTCCATTACCCAAATGCCTGCAATGACCAGGCCTGGGCCAGGCCAAAACCAGGAATCAGGAGCTTCCTCCATGTCTCCCACATGTGTGTAGGGGCCCAAGCACTTATGTCATCTTCTGTTGCTTTCTAAGACATATTAGCAGGGATCTGGATCTGAAGTGGATCATCAGGGAGTTGAATGGGATGCTGGTGTTCTGGTCTGTGGCTTAGCCTTTTATACCACAGTGCTGGCCACCTTGCAAACCATTTTATAGCATTCCAATAAATAAAGACATTAATTTTAGTCAATTAATTTGATACAGAAATTCAGAGACAGAATTCTTCCTTTTGCTGCTATACCCCCAAATGCCTGTAGCAGCTGGGATTCAACCAGGCTGAACATAAAAGACTAGATTTCAATCGAGGTCTCCCATGTAGATGACAGAAACCTAAGTACTGGAGTCATCATCTGCTGCCATCCAGAGTACACATAAACAGGAAACAGGAATCAGGAATGGAGCTGGGACTCCAACTGTGGCACTCCAGTATGAGATGTGGGCATCCTGAGTAGTGACTTAACCACTGCACCAAATACCCACCTTCCCTTTTGTGCCTTTTTTAAGTGTTAGTTTAGTTGCTTGTTCTATACTTTCTGACTTGCTATCACGAGTGTGTTCAGACCCATAATTGACCCTAAGGTTATGATTTTCCCAACTCAGAGTTTATTCTTTCTTATGCAAAAATATATTGCTTTCACCTGACTCTTCTTTACCCATCACTTAACATCCTTGGGACTCCTGCCTTGGTCTCCTGAAATGCCATCTGCTTCAGTTGTTCCATGTATCCATTTCCACAGTGGATTGAGCTGTGTTGGCAGGTGGCCACTGAAATATAAGTCTGGTGACTTTACTTACCCAACCCAGATGAGCCTGGGAGCAGGGCTGTACTAGACCCTGCTTGTTTGTCCCAAAGTCAGAGGGGTCAGTGTTTTGCTGCTGTTTCGAGCTAACGCACACCAGGTATAAGATACCACCTTCTTTTATTCAGATATATCTTTTACTTGTACCGTTCCTTCTTGAATTATTCTTCTTCCTATTTCAGCTTAACAAATTCAATTTCTTCCATAATACTCAGGGTCAATAGTATCTTTTTTTTTTCCATTTATTAAACTTTTATTTAATGAATACAAATTTCCAAGGTACAGCTTGTGGGTTACAATGGCTTCCCCCCTCCCATAACTTCCCTCCCACCCGCAACCCTCCCCTTTCCCGCTCCCTCTCCCCTTCCATTCATGTAAAGATTCATTTTCAATTCTCTTTATATACAGAAGATCAGATTCTTCCATAATACTTAGGGTCAATAGTATCTTTATGTAGCTTCTCTTACTTTTGTCCCACTAAATATGAACTCCTTTGTTACTGCATTTGGTGGCTGCATCTTAAACATGTTACTTTTTATGTGTCTGTGCATATAACCTTAGAAGTTGTATAGAAGTTGAAAAATGTAATCAGGCCCATAGTCCAGGAGCCTGGGATGTATTAGGAAAGGCTTAAGAAAAATCTTTCTAGAGACAACTAGATTTAATCATGAGATTTAAATCCATTTCAGTACCACATACCCATTTAGGATACTTGAGCTCAAAGTTTTGAATTTTATATTGGGTGACCAGGGTAAATCAGGCAAGAGGAGAAAGGGCTAAGAAGTATTATTTGATTGTTAAGCTAATGCAGTTTGACTTATTTTATTATTATCTTGTTTGGAGAGATAGGGGTGTTGAGAATTTATATTTAAGATTACCTTAGGCTATAAGGGAAAGTCTGTGAACCAAAGAATAAAGCCTTGCAATTTGTCATAAATTTGAAACATGACTATAATTAACCAGAAACTTTTCATTTTAAATGGCTCGAGGGAAATTAGATGAATCCAAAGAACTCGAATCCAGGTTTTTTGCTAGTCAAATACATATAAATAATAGTTACTTCTAAAACAAACATGTTTGAATGTCAGCACAAACATCTTAGAATTCAGACTTGTCATAAAGTAGTATTTTACTCCATGTGTAAGATACTAATACTTAAATATTTGATTAAATGATATTTCAAAGATAATTTGAGAAAGCATATTATTTAAAATCCATAATTCCTTAAAACAACTTCCTTTCACCTATACTGCAGTTAAATATACCCCATCTCCAACTATGAAAATCCAATCTTCTTGCAGCATACCAATGTAAACACAAAGTGAATAGTTTTTAGGTTGTAATCTACAAATTAAGAATAAATATAGAAAGAACACTCAGTTTTGTACTGATTTCCTATAATTCTCCAACCTTCTTCGTCTTCCTCTGTCCTAAGATCATGCACCTCATACAACACTTCTCTTGGCTCTAAAATCTGGGAAAAAAAGTTAAGAAATCCTGGAAGCTAATTGCGAAAAATAGGTCTTTCAAACTGTGAGGATGACCTGGCACAGAACCACACCCACTCTTGTACACAGGAGGAAGGGAAGAACATCCATTTGCAAGTGCCATTCTTTACCAAACTTCCACTTTATTTAGTCTCCCAAATGGACTTCTAATTTAAGAATTCCTTTCTGTAAGTACTTGTTTTCTTTTCATAACTTCATTGGTTTTTCTACTTACAATATGCTCAAATAAAATAAAAATTGAAGTCAAATCCTATATAAGTATATAAAAGGTAACATTTCCCTGTTATTCTATATCCCTAAAATATTCTATATCACTTACTTCTGTCTGTTAGGTGTTTTTATACTCACATTGTAGAATATATAAACAGAGCTCTGCAATATTAGTTGATTTAGCTTTGATTTATATCAAGGCCTCTTATTACAAAGCCCATGGTATATATTCTTGTGTATGTGTGTTTATTCCAATTATTTCACACATACAGACAAAGGTGACTTCTTTTTTTCCTTCTTTCTATTTTTAGTGTTTCATGGTACCTCTTTGATTGCTATGATTAAGATCATAGATTTGATGTCTTCCAAACCCATGTTTTATTGGCTTGATCCCAAGAATCTTGTGTTAATGGATTAAGGATAGAACTTAATGCAATTATGGTGTCTGAAGGTGGGGCCTTGAAAAGTGAATAGATTGCATTAGTGTTAAGGTGGATCCCTATAATCAAATCAAGGTTGCTGTATAAGGAGAATTCACAGAGAGTTTAAGAGCAGAGTGCTTCCAGGTTTATTTTTCCCCTACTTCCTTGATCACTATATGATTGTTCCTCTTCACCAGCTCAGGTTTGAAAGACTCCACTCATTAAAATTCAGAATCATGTGGCCACTCCTGTCTTGCACTGTGAAGCTCCAAAACCATAAGCAAAATAAATCTTTTCCTTTGTAAGTTATCTTCTATCAGGTAATTTAAAGTGGAGATAACTTATAAAATGATCATGCATTCTTTGCTTACCACTTATTGAATAATAAATGTGAGTAAAAATTAGAAAAACAAAGGGCTTAGAGGAGAAAAGGACATACAATAATTGAGGAAAAGGAGCAAAGTAGCTTTGGTGAAGATAAAGGGATTGAATTTCAGTTAGGAAAGAAGTGTTAAGTCTGGATTGAAACTCCTATTATAGACTATGAACTTTTAGGTACCATTCAACATTTTTATCTTTATAAGCTTATTTTTATATGTTTTCTTGAAGATTTTTCATTACTAAGCTATGTTAATTGCTCAGATTATCCAGTGTCACAGCCCACTGGAGGGGAAGGCAGCTCTTGCTAAGAGCCACACAATATCTTGGCATTGCAGAAGGATAAACAAGATGAAATCCCTGACTTTGTGATGTCCAAGTCCAGTAACAGGAAGCCCTCCAGTGCCACTTGTTTTTTTTAATTTTTTTTTATTTTTGACAGGCAGAGTGGACAGTAGAGGGAGACAGAGAGAAAGGTCTTCTTTTTTGCCGTTGGTTCACCCTCCAATGGCCACCGTGGTAGGCGCGCTGCGGCCAGCGCACCGCGCTGTTCTGATGGCAGGAGCCAGGTGCTTCTCCTGGTCTCCCATGGGGTGCAGGGCCCAAGCACTTGGGCCATCCTCCACTGCACTCCCTGGCCATAGCAGAGAGCTGGCCTGGAAGAGGGGCAACTGGGACAGGATCGGTGCCCCGACTGGGACTAGAACCCGGTGTGCAGGCGCCGCAAGGCAGAGGATTAGCCTAGTGAGCCGTGGCACCGGCTTTGTTTTTGAGCTTATACAGAAGCTACCTCAAATGATCTTAAAGTTATCCTTTAGTGTTCAAAACTACATTGCAAGTGCAGAGTGTCTTCCTATCTATGTCTCCACTTATTTGTTGCATGCCTCCATTCTTGTCATCTTCATTCTTTAGAGCTTGTGCTATGAAACAGCTCAGAAATAGATAGGAAGAGACCAAAAGAAAGAGATGAAAGCATCCTCAGAAAGTATAAGGGAACAACTTTATCAATCTCCTTCCTTCTTAACCTTGGCAACTTTCCAGAACTCAGATTGAGTTCCTCAAGTCCCATATTATTCTGAATCATTCTGCTTGTGTGTGTGTGTGTGTGTTTGTTTTTGTTTGTTTGTTTGTTTGTTTTTTTCCAGATATTCTTTCTTTCAGTTCAAGAATGTTTCCTAAAGGTCACCCAAAACATTGGGATTTTGATTCTGGGCCAGCATTTTCAAAACAAATACTTAATTTTGAATTCATCCTTCAACACACAGCTGTGTTTTTGTTTAATACAAATCCATTTAACAAATGTTTTTTGATGGTGACAAAGTAGAAGGGGTCAGCAAAGTAATTAAAATTAGTCGTCCTGAGGTATAAATCTAACATTGCCACTTAGTAAGCATGTAACCTTGGCTAAATTCCATAGTCTCTCTCAATGTCAGTAATCTCTTTGATAAAATTCTGTTAATAATATGTGCCTCAAGTTAATTTCATAAGCATTAAATAAATGATATTTGAAAACGGTATTCGTTGATAACTCTGTGTTAGTACCACTTTAAAATTATACTAATAGTATATCATATTCCATATCTGCAAATAGAATCATTATAGGGCTCCTACTTCTCAAAGAAATCATATTTGGGAAAAATTTCCTTTATGAGCTTTTCATAATTAATCAACAGTAAAAGGGAGGTATAGTCAAGTGATTCCATTCTAATTGAATTACCTCAGATCCCAGTCTTTCAGAGTGCTTTCCAAGTGAGATTGTTGTAACACTTCTTGATCCATGCCGTATTGTTATAATCTTAAACTTTATTCTCATGCAACCCATTATGTGTTAGGAAAAAGTCTGGATGGATTGAAGAGAAAGGAAAGGAGTTCACAAACTTTCTGCAGCCTCCTGTATTAAATAACTTCATGCAGTTTTGAGGAAAGAGCAACAGTCGGAGTTTCCAGGGTAAAGAAATTGCCTTTCTCATTTTGCAGCCATATGTCTGTCACAATATTAAGCTGTCACATATTCAGATTGCCAGCGTGACACCTTCATCAGTTTCAAACTGACTCCAGCCAAAAACAATATAGCAATTCCTGGGGCATCATTCTCACCTTGACCTATATCTCCTTGACAGTTTAAGGAAATCTCTGCTTTTCCAAGCTGGACACATCTCCAGTTTGATTTAACTTTTGTTGCTATCAGCCAACACTTGGCAAGCATAAAAAACCCAGTTCTCTGCATCCTCATTTTTAACTGTGGTAACAGTCCAGAAAAGAGCATCTGATGGGCTCATTTCAGAGAATGAAAGCCAAAATCTACTGTCTTCCCCACTGTGGAAGTGCACATCAGACATCCAGGAGATGGATTAGGAAAGTTGGAAAACTTCCATTATTCCCTGGAGGAAACACAGTTAGTTCTTTTCTTTCCCTTTAAAAGGTTATACAAGTGTTTAGTTTTTTTTATCATTACTTCACACTGAGACACTACTCACAAAAATGGAATTTCTTTTAAAAGTCTCTGTTTCAAGATGCACAGAAACTATGCCTCCAGGGAAAATGAGCGTATTCATGAGTGGGCTATGAAGGTATAAAGTACATTTCATATCATAAAAATCTTTATGTGTGTAGCAAAGTGAAATAGCTTGGAACCGTGGGAAGCTGTTGGGAGCGTTAAGACACAAATACTTTGGTTAACCTAGATGGAGTCTTGTTTAGATTCTGAAAAGCAGCAGCTGAAGTAGAGAACTTGGCTGTGTTTTGGGAGAGAGTACTAATTAGAGGATCTGCATCAGTTTAATTATATTGAGAAGTTATTGTGCTGCTCTACTTCTCTACTTTTGAGTTGTCTCTTATTCATTTAAATTTTCTGAAATTCAGTATTATGAATTACCAGTGGTGGTACTGAGGGAATATATATATATATATATATATATATGTATATGTATATGTATATATATATATAAAAGCATGACATCAAAGTATGGGACTTTGACATTGTATCTAACTTTAGTATGTTTTTATTTTTTTCCCCATTGTGATTCTTGTACTTGTTTCATTTTTGAAAATGTTCTTGAGATTCTCTCAAAGATGATTTTGGCTTTGTCCATGTATAAGAATATTCATAATAAGAATGCATCAGACAAATCAAAAAGTTTAAAACTAGTGGTAAAAAAGATTTTGCTTTAAAATGATACATAAAATAATATTGATGATTTTCTTATTTGTAGGAATTTTAGAGAAAATTAATTTGATATATAAGTATACCTGTCAAATATATTAACTAAATTTGAAATTTATATCTATATATCCATGGTCAGTTTTAATATAGACTAAATAACTATATAAAAAGATATAGAACCTGTATTAAATGGGAATGATGGTGCTGTGATATTAACCTTTATTATCTACATTGTTGTGAGAACTAGTCAATGTGTTTGACAGGGAATGGATCAGTTATGTTTGTATGTGTATAAGAAATCTATCCATCACCATACTCAGCATTCTCAATTAAAGTTGTCTTGACAAATATGAGGGACTTAAAATGTAAACATGCATGACTCAGCGTGAATACATCCTTGTCACCAGAAACTGCATTTCCCAAATCTCATGTCTTTAAGTACCTATCATTCTCTTCATTTTTGAAAGCAACTTCAAAAGAGAGAAATTTGCTTCTATTTAGAAAATAAAGACAATAGTAGGTAGAATATGTAAGATATAGCTAGTTTGGAAAAATTCACATTATATGAAAAAGCCAAGTCTGTGGAGTTATGGGATATTTGGTCAAGAGCATCTGAAAATTGTTAAACATTTTGTTCTGATATTTACAAATTAGCCTAGCAAACCATTTAAAATAGCATTTGTGAGAAAAGAGAATGCCTACCAAAAACTATTTATTTATTTATTTGTTTTTGTTTATTTTTAAAGAATCATTTTAGTTATTTGAAAGACAGAGTTATAGAGAGAGGTAGAGACAGAGAGAAAGGTCTTCCATCTGCTGGTTCATTCCCCAGTTGGCTGCAATGGCTGGAGCAGTGCCCATCCAAAGCCAGGAGCCAGGAGCTTCTTCTGGGTCTCCCACATGGGTGGAGGGGCCCAAGGACTTGGGTCATCTTCCACTGCTTTCTCAGGCCATAACAGAGAGCTGGATCGGAAATGGAGCAGCTGGGACTCGAACCAGTGCCCTTTTGGAATGCCAGCACTATAGGCGGCAGCTTTACTGCTACACCACAGCACCAGCCCCACAATTTATTTATTTTTTATTTTATTTATTTTTTGAAAGATTTTATTTATTTATTTGAGAGTTAGAGTTACAGACAGTGAGAGGGAGAGACAGAGAGAAAGGTCTTCCTTGCATTGGTTCACTCCCCAAATGGCCTCAACGGCGGGAGCTACATGGATCTGAAGCCAGGAACCAGGAGCTTCTTCTGGGTTTCCCACGGGGGGTGCCATGGCCCAAGCACTTGGGTCATCTTCCACTGCCTTCCCAGGCCACAGCAGAGAGCTGGATTGGAAGAGGAGCAGCCGGGACTAGAACCGGCATCCATATGGAATGCTGGTGCCACAGGTGGAGGATTAACCTACTGCACCACAGTGCCGGACCCCACAATTTATTTTTAAAATGATGAATGTCTAACCATAACACTATTTTGAAGGAGAGAATGATGTTTATTATCATTGAACTTAACAAAGAAATGATTTTATATAATTTTATAAAATCAATTTTTATTGTTTTTATCTTCTAAAATTAAAACCAAAGACCAAGGATAGCTTAATTGCAACTTGATAAGGGGTATACTATAAATTGTTTAAGACAGGAACTCATGGTGGCCGGCGCCATGGCACAGTAGCTTAATCCTCCGCCTGTGGCGCTGGCAACCCATATGGGTGCCTGTTCTAGTTCCGACTGCTCCTTTTCCAATCCAGCTCTCTGTTATGGCCTAGAAAAGCAGTAGAAGATGGCCCAAGTCTTGGGGCCCTTGCACCCGCGTGGGAGACCCGGAAGTAGCTCCTGGCTCCTGACTTTGAACAGCAGCTCCAGCTGTTGTGGCCATTTGGGGAGTTACTGTCTATAACTCTACCCTCAAATAAAGAAATAAAATATTAAAAAAAAAAAAGATAAGAACTCAGATCTGTTTTGTTGTTGTTGTATTTGTTTCTGATTTTACCCTAGTAAGCCAAAGATTATTTAGGTATCAATTAAAATCAAAAGGGAATTTCATATCACCCACAATTGAGAACATTCATGATTTCCTACTTTATATAAATGCAATTATATAAGAAAATTAACCAATGAAAAATTTTCATACTCTATCAGACTAAATGGAAACATTCCAGATTCTTCTTAGGATCCTCTAACTTTCTATTAAACCTAGGCTGTTTTTGTTATTAAAAATCAATAAAGTAGCAATAAAAACATACCAACAATGCAAAGACTTCTGCAAATGCTAAGTCTGTTTCCTACTTCATCTTTTGTTAAGTTTTCAATGTAATGCCAAGAATGTGTGGCTTCAATACTTCACAATTTACAAAGCACATTCACTGATATTGACAAACAATAGCACTATGTTTAGATAGTACCATTCCCTTAATTTACATGTAAGAAAAGACAAGTATGATTAAGTGATTTTTCTCTTTATGCTCTTACTCTGAAAAAAGCTACCTTAACTTTTGTCTTGAGGGTCTACATTCTATGATATTTTCTAATATCACATGGTGTTTATAATAAAACTATATTTTCATAGAGAGTAAAAATCTTGCAGTTTTTCCAGAGGGTTATAATTTTCAAGTCATCAGATCAACTTGAATACATTTGAAACTTCTGTTTTAAATATAAGAAAATGAAAATGTGGTAAGGGAGCATGTAGCCCCTCAAATGACCAATTTGGGACTTCGTTACAAAAGTGTATGCCTCTTTGTCCAGTGCCATTTCTGTGACCTGAAATGAAACAAATCTTTCTATCAGAGCAATAATAGATTTGGGGGGTTTCAAATTTTGGAGAGAATATAGAAATTAGCGAAATATTTCTTCATGTTTATGCTTCTTAGCATCAAAGTTCTCAAATGGAAGAACAGAGGAAGAGAAAAAATTGTGTTTTCTTCACTATACATTGTCCCCAGGGAGGCATTCACAGACCAACTCAAATCAATCCTAAGCCCTAAAGGTACAGACTCTTCTTCATGTGCCATTTGGAAGGAGACCTTAGTATCAGAGTACAGCTGTACCTCTCTAGACAGTTGCAGCTCACAGTGTATTTTTGCCTCTGAGCAGCTTAGTCCGAACTTTATCACCTAAGTACAAATCCCTTTAAAAATTACATTTTGTTACAATAAGACTTACTTAAGTATAATTTCATCCCAAACTCAGACATTCATTTTCACAATGCTTAATAAATGCATACTGAAGATATTCATTTGTGGACTCCCATAGTTTCACGCGCAAGAAAGAATTCAGGCGTGAGACAGAGAGTAGTGGGAGGTAATATAGCAAGGTTTATTAAGAAGGAACATCTGTAAGGACGGATGGGCACCTCTCCAGACAGGGCCTGAGAGAGAGTGCCCAGTCCCTCAGACTGGGGGAGAGCAGGGCTGCATGGGTGAGTGGTGAGTACACCCGGCCAGGCCAGGCGGGCGGCTCAGCAAAGATGCAGAGAGCTGAGCGCACAGTCCAGTTGAGGCTGGGGGTTTTTAAGGAGATGGGTCTTGCTTCCCCACCTCTGCTCCTCTTGGAACAAAGGGCTTTTTGGATGTAAATAGAAAAACTTCTCTTGAAGGTCTGAAACAAAGGACTTTATGGATGCAAATGTTATCAGACCTGAGGAAGCGAGCAGGGTGTTTGAGATGCAGATACTGGGCTGCACCTGGGAGATTGTGGAAGATTTATCAGGCAGGAAGCAGGAGGGGTGAGGGCCTCCACCTGGCAGGTTACCAGGTAGAAGGGGGCAGGGCAGGCAGGATGCGAAATCTGGGCTTCCCCTGAAACATTGTTAGGATGACTTTGAGATGCAGATGCATATAGATGTCTTCTCTTTAGGCCTGTCACACACACATAAGCTCATAACTGACTTCCTACCTAACATTCCCCCCTCAAGAGGTAATACCCAAAATTCTTTTTGGGATTATGGATGAAGTTCCGTCTTCTATAACTTCTTCAAAGCTGGCATGTGGGCGTCGAGGGAGATTTGGGTATTTCCTCTTGCTATCTGTCTTATGGTGTGTGACAGTGGCCTTGGAAAGACTGTCCTGTTCAGTCCAGAGGGCTGATCAGGTCATCCAATGGAATGGTCTGGAAGCCTTGTCTGACGACCATTTGGAGTTTGACAGCCTTTAGTCTGTTAGAGACAAAAGGAACAAGGGCATTAAAACACACAGTCCAAAGAGAAGCAGCAAGATTACAGACGTTATTGGGCCAAGGAGAGGAAATAGTCAGGATTTCCATGACCAGATGTTAGGCCAGAAATCCCAGCCCTGCTTGGCCTGGTCCTGGAGCTGTTTGGAATTGTCCAGGAAAAGTACAAATTTGGGTTTGTACCTGTCCAGTCTGACCCAGAAACAACATTCTTCCTGGAGCATGGCACAGATACCCCCTGGAGCAGCAGTTAGCATGTTTAATACTTCTTTTTCTTATAACCTTTTGTGACTTCCACACACCCTCTTCAACTTACTTTAAACATTTCACCATTTCCATTCCAGTCTAGAGTAAACTAGCCATCAGGATAAAGTCATTCTTACGCTGCTATGTGGGCAAAATGTTGAACTCTTTGCCTAATATATACTAAACTGGTCTTCTGTATATAAAGAGAATTGAAAATGAAACCTGTGTTTTAACATTAGCTGTTTCTCATACCCAGTTTAATTAATGATGACTGACTTTTATTCTCTTTCTCCTTTAATCCTTCTCCACATAGCTTACTTCTTCTGTAGGGAAATTCTTAATGATTGGCATTCTGTTACTGTAACATTTCCTGTGAGGAAAAAGTAACCCTAGGGGGAAATGTTCACATGTGTTAAGCAATTTCCAGACCCATCATATTTCATTGGGAAAAAATAGGTTATAGTTCAAAAGAGAAAATAAAACCTTGAAATGTATGGAGAAATAAATAATGAAGAAATAGGAACTCAAGTAACATCAACACTAGGAGATTTAAATGAAAACAAGAAGAAAGTAAAAAGGCATTCTTGTTGCAGGGATTATCTTTTGCAATTCAAGGCAAGTGCATTGCCCTTGCTGGTGGAAGGAGATTTCCTATACTGGGGAAGGGTAAGGGCAATGTTTATCTGAGAAGGCTTAGGTAGAATGTGAATTGTTGTGTATGGGTCTAGGTGATGGGTATCAGGACCATGTGTGGAGCTTAAGAGCTGAGAAAGGGCTGTAGAACCTAGCTGAAATTAAGGCACAAGTCCTGGAGCTTCCTTTTGAGATAATGCTTGTTGCCTAATGCAGAGGATAGAGGACAATATAAGGAAATTGCACAGCACTAGGCAAAAGAGGAGACATTAATTGACTCATTCCTGCATTCTTTCATCTCCTTGTCAAGTCCTACACATTTATAGGTGCTGGGAAAACAGAAGTCAACAAAAGCTCTCATCGTGCTTACCATTGAGTGGATGGAGATAAAATAAATAATATAAGTCAGTGAAGCCCATCATATTTTGAAGTCAAAAAGTACTAAAAATGAAAGAAGGGCAAAAGTGTCTTGGGTTTGCAATTTTAGATAGAATGGCCTGCAAAGTTGCCACTGAGAAGGTGACATTTGAGTAAAGAAAAAGAAAGGTGAGGGAGCAAACCATCATGATATCTCGCAAACGAGCATTCCAGCAGAGGGAATGACAATTTTGAGGAACAGAAGGGGAACTCTGTGTTTGAAGCTGAATGAGAGAAGAGACCTGTGTCAGAAGAGCAGTTCAGAGAGGATATGGAGATGGGAAAGGGTAAAGGGGAGTCCATGTACTCCATTGAAACAGACTCTTCACTTTCATTCTGAGAAAATGATGAAGCCATTTGAGAATTTTGAGAAGCAAATGGAAACAATTCAGTTTATGATTTCACAAGATCACATTGATTGCTATTTTGAGATTAAACAGGATGAGGGAAAAGGAAGACCACTTAGGAAAATATTGAAATAATCCATGAAAAGAAGAAGATGAGTCTATAAATTTGGTTATGGTAGACAAGTGGGGAAGGCCATGTTCTGGATAATTTTTAAAGGTGGAGATCACTGGATTTAGTTTACCCAGAATAGTAAGTCTATTTTGCTTAGCTACTTCAACTATTCTGGAGACAATGGACAAGAAAATTTGGAATAAATGAGAAATTTCACAGTAGTAAATTATATGGTATATGATGGCTAAAAATATTATGGAACACTTTGAAAGAGCTACTACAGTAAAACTTTGTGATAGTTATTTTAACTAGAATTGGATATAGTATAATTTGTTCATTGAGAGTATGATCTATATAGTCATACTCATATGTGGATTAAAACCTTGCTAATGACAATTATTTGCCTAGTTATTCCAAGCACCTTACTTAAAATGTTCCCTTACCTTAACTGCAAAAGGAGGAAATAATACCAATATTGTGGTATTTTTCTGAATATCATATGATCTACATTTCTTATAGCACTGTTTGGACTGTAACGAAGAGTGGCTAAGTATTAGTTATTCATTTGCTCATGTTGTAACTATTATCCATTCCCTTGAGCTTACCATAGCCTCAGAAACTTTTTAGCTTTGGTACTATAAAACTTGTTGGGTTTGCCTTATATTACAATAAGTGGCTTACTTGGCTAATCCTCTGCTTGCGGTGCCGGCATCCTGGGTTCTAGTCCCGGTTGGGTCGCTGGATTCTGTCCCAGTTGCTCCTCTTCCAATCCAGCTCTCTGCTATGGCCCAGGAGTGAAGTGGAGGATGTCCCAAGTGATTGGGCCCTGCACCAGCATGGGAGACCAGAAGGAAGCACCTGGCTCCTGGCTTTGGATCGGCACAGTGCGCTGGCCGCAGCGCACCACCATAGAGGCCATTTTGGGGGTGAACCAACAGAAGGAAGACATTTCTCTCTGTCTCTCTCTCTCTCTCTGTCTAACTCTGCCTGTCCAAAAAAAAAAAAAAAAAGAATACATTAGACTTGAAGTTTAAAGACTTAGTTTCAAAAATTTTGTAGTCATTTATTCAGCCTTATAGTTGATAGATATTATCTGATTCAAGTCTTGTAACTTCATATCAGCATATTTCTCTGTTGTGCTATAATTTCTCAAGAACACAGATTATACTACATCAACCAAGAGTACAAAAGTCGATATAACCAAGGATTCTATAGTAAGATCACCAGCCAAATTTATTTCCATTGGTCAGGCAACTTTGTGTCTCACAAAAGTGTTCAGTCTTACTGTTTGGCATGGAACTGGCATTTGTGAATCTTGTTATATGCCAATAGAGAGAGTGGAGACTCAGAAACTATGCAATGAAAATACATTTTGAACACATGAAGACTGACTTTTATACTTCAATCAAAACTGATGTTATCAGAGTATTTATTGGGACAACACTCTAGGAGTAGCGTTGTGTACCAAATATGGGAATTTTACTTTGACCAGAGGTTTCTACAGACTGTGTATCACCCTGATATAATTTCTAACCCACTGGGAAATAATGATGGTGGAGCAAATGAGCTAAAAACTGATTGGGCATTTGCACTGATGCTACTTCTTAACCATGTTTTACAACTCCACCCACCCACCCACATCCCTATATTAATTTGAGATAAAAAGTGATCTCTTCTAGTGATTACAGAATAGGATTTTTGAAATTTGTATAATAACGGAACATGCATACTTTTTTGTTCAGAATGGTTCATAGTTACTAAATAGAATACTACCGAACTTTCTAAGGTTCTCTTTAATTTTTTGAATGAATGAATGGGTTTGCATTTGAATATCCAAGTGATTTTTGATCTATTGAAATGCAAATAAACAGTAAATATTTTCTATCACAAGATGTTTTCCATACAAGCACAAACACACATGTGGATGGTTTTGGAAAAAAATAAAATGAATTTTTAAAATTTTATAAAAGTGTTACTGTTTTGAAGCATTTGATGTTTTTTAATTTATTGATTTGAAAGGAAGAAAGACATAGAAAGGAAGACAGAAAGACAGATAGAGCTCCCATCCATTGGTTCACTTCCTGAATGCACATGGTAGCTGAGACTGTGGTGGGCTGAGCTGAAGCTGGGAGCTGAAAACTCAATTCAGTTCTCCCACATTGGTAGTAGAAACTCTAGTGTTTGAGTCATCACTGTTGCCTCCAAGGGTTTGCATTTGCCCAGAAGTTGAGGCCTGGAGCCAGAGTTGCAAGTTTTCATAATGTGAAGAGCTATGATGAGTTGTTTTATATTCTTACCTTTGACATAAGAATAAAATGCCAACACTGTAGTAAAAAAAAACAGAGCCCCTCATAAGGAAATGCAGCCACAGGTATTTCCTATGCAGAATTTCCCAGGAATAAGTGATGTATTAACAGTTGAAACTTGTGTGCTATTCATACTCATCTTTGTTATCCAGAATCCAGGACCTTTTTGAACAGGCTGGCATCTCTCTAGGTGACGTGAGTGGGGAGCATTTATGTATCTTTCAATTAGCAGAAAAAAATTAATATGTTAACCAGAAATTAGAACTTTGTTGGTTGGAACCACTGGGAATAAATATGTTGAATTCTAAAATAATATTACTATTTGTATAACAGGAGTTGCTTTGATTTTTCCAAGTCCATGAATCTAAGTAAATTTTAGAATCTAAGTCACTGGCAAGAAACTGAATATTTATTTTCATGGCTGAATAATTAAATTAATAAAATTAATTTGAAGAGCTTCTCCTGCTTCTAGAATAGCATCAATATAATACATTCAACTTTAAATAGCAAATCATATGCCATAATATTTTTTGGAATTATCTTCTTCTGTAAATAGTTTTCCTAGGAACACCAATACATGATTTCTAAAAAAAAAAAAAAAAATAGTGCACCACAAAAATGAGAATATCAATATCAAGGTATTCTTCACTGTTTGGTAACCATCTTCTCTAACTCATTTTGTGAATAAAGAGTCAGAGATATTCCTCCTCTTTGGTAACTAGCAAGATCCTGGTAGATCTTGGAAGATTCTGAAACACAGTATAAAGTATTTAGAGTCAGAATGTGATTCCACAAAATAAATGTATAAATACTTATCTAGAAAATACTTCCCAATAAATGTACAACCATACTATTAAGTTTAAAAGTTAATAAATAGAAACAATAGATTATGATTGTGTGGATGTATATTTTTCATGGGAGTTTTGACAAATATTCCCCAAAGGAAACCTATGATTGTTGTTTTTTGGTTGAAATAATTGCTAAAAAATTACTGCTATTATTTTGCTAGCCATATTCCATGCTAAGGACTTTATAAGTGCTCTCTTACATTATGCTTTGCTTATCACATTTTTAAAAAGATTTATTTATTTATTTGAAAGTCAGTTACACAGAGACAGAAGGAGAAGCAGAGAGAGAGAGAGAGAGAGAGAGAGAGAGAGAGAGATCTTCCATCTGCTAGTTCACTCCCCAATTGGCTGCAATGGCCAGAGCTGTGCCAATCCGAAGCCAGGAGTGAGTAGCTTCTTCTGGGTCTCCCACATGAGTGCAGGGGCCCAAGGACTTGGACCACCTTCTACTGCTTTCCCAGGCCATAGCAGAGAGCTGGATCTGACGTGGAGCAGCCAGGTCTCAAACTGGCACCCATATGGGATGCTGGCACTGCAGATACCGGCTTTACCCACTGTGCCACAGTGCCGGCCCCATCACATTTTACAAATAAGATAACAAGAGAAAAGCTGAGTCCCACCCCCCCACCCCCACCCCCTCAGTTTCATACCAAGAAAGCAGTGAGGTCTTGAAGAGGCTTAAACCCAGTGCTCTTTTTCATAGTGTGTATTGTTTTCATTAGCAAAAAGTTTAAGCAGTGCAAGATTAGGTTAATACATTCATTTTATCCTTCAAAATATCCTTCTATGAACCAAAATAAGCAAGAAAATGAATAAAGTACATATCTCCTTTAAACTTGGATAATTGCCACAAGTTCAAAGTTGGAATGTGTCTTTCTTACCTATTGTTCTTTCTCAGTCTGTCTTCTTTCATAGCCAAGAGATAAGTATTGTTATTCTAGAAATTCAGAATATTATGGGACATAGATTGAAGCTTGGCTTCATGGGATGTGGTTTTATGACAGTGCTTGTGATTCTGTATAAAATCCTTTACATAAAAACTCTATTCATACACTTCATGCACATATCCACTATCACTATGGGTTATTAATTCAGCTGTAGTTGCTTACTGTTGTCCTTTCTGAAGTCCTTTCTAATTAGCAGAGCTGATTTTACAGTATTGGTTTGCACCTGAGAAATACATATAAAATGTAAATTCAAAGAATATGTGTGAAAAACATGATTAAAATCATAAGTAATTTAGTGTATGATTAAAAATATATTGAGATTTGGCCGGCGCCGTGGCTTAACAGGCTAATCCTCCACCTTGCGGCGCCAGCACACCAGGTTCTAGTCCCGGTTGGGGCGCCGGATTCTATCCTGGTTGCCCCTCTTCCAGGCCAGCTCTCTGCTATGGCCCAGGAAGGCAGTGGAGGATGGCCCAAGTGCTTGGGCCCTGCACCCTCATGGGAGACCAGGAGAAGCACCTGGCTCCTGGCTTCGAATCAGCGAGATGCGCCGGTTGCAGCGGCCATTGGAGGGTGAACCAACAGCAAAAAGGAAGACCTTTCTCTCTGTCTTTCTCTCAGTATCCACTCCGCCTGTCAATATATATATATATATATATATATATATATATATATATTTGTATTATTATGGTAAACATGTCACTGAATTGGGTATCCTGAGAATTAATTTTTGTTTTGTCATTAAAAGTTGAAATGGGGATTGCCATTGTGGAGTAGCAGGTTAAGCTGCTGCCTGTGATACCAGCATCCCATATGGGTGCAGGTTCAAATCCTGGATACTCCACTGTAATCCAACTCGCTGTTAATGTGCTTGGAAAAGCTGCAGGTGATGGCTCAAGTATTTGGGATCCTACACCCATGTGGGAGACCAGGATGAAGCTCCTGGCTCCTGGCTTTGGCCTGGCCCATCCCTGGCCATTACAAGTGTTGGAAAGTGAACCAGTGAATGAAAGATTTTTCTTTCTCTCTCTATTCTCTACATCTCTTTCTGTAATTCTGCCTTTCAAATAAATAAGTAGCTAGTTTAAAAAAAAAAAAGTTGAAATGGACTTGGTTAGTTACCTATATATCCTTAGTCTCATGATCTTGGAAAGCCCAAATTCTTGAATTAAAATGACTGGATTCAAATCTCAGCTGTCCATGCCAGTTCTTTGGTGTGGGGTAAACTCCAACTTGTCAGTGTTTCAGAATCATTACCTGAAGAATAGAAATAGTTTTCTATTTCAAAATATTATCACAGAGATTAAATGAGTTAATGAGTGAAAGTCTGTTAAGACAGCATATAATGCCTGGTGGATATTAAATATTCAATAAACAATATTATTTTATATCCATTTAACTAATAGAATTGAGTGAAAAATGTGTTCTAGTTACTCAGAAGTTGAAGATAATACAAGAACAAGACCAAGTCCCATCCCTCATGTACTTTGTAATTTAGTATATAACTTAGATACATTATATATATAGTGTATAACTTAGATAGATCTTATTTTATGTAAAACAAATATTAACAAAATGCCTCATGATACAGATGTAGTTTTGACTAGAAAGAAATTTGCTCTGAAGATTTTGTAACAGGTTGCCAAAACTGTATAGCATTTTCATTTATGAATATTGAGCAATGACAAGAAGGTTTTGGGTGATTATTAAGTAAAGAACAGGTGCAAATTAATGTAGCAGCAAGGTATGCAGCATATCTAGGTAACTAGAGATAGTATTGCTGGTGGGATGGGGGAACAGTGAATACTAAAAGTAAGCTTAGAGATTTATATAGGCAATGGCCAGATACAAATAAATGTCATGTCATACCAAAAAGTGTCCTCATTATCCTGGAGATGCAGAGCCATTAAAAGGATTCAAGTAGAAGCAATGATCAGATTTATGTACAAATACATTTACTCTGAGTGTAGTTGGTTCCCAGCTGAATGAAGAAAACAAGGAAGAGGGCATACTGCCTGAAAGGATGTTGTTCTTATAAATAATAGAGATGAGAATGGAAGCTGAAAGAAAAGAGAAGAATTATTACCTCAATTTACTTGATTAATTTTGGCGATATAAACACTGTTCAGCCTTCACCTCTTTATCAGAAGAAAAAGCTAACATAAGAAGCACTGGCTTCTCTGAAAGACAAAAGCAAATTGAAGATAAATAGTGTTGTATATATCCTCCCACATGTTATACTTCAGAGTCTCAGGTACTACTGCACTTTCCCTACTAATGAACAAACAAATTTATGCAGTGTAAGGATCCTTATATACAAACTTTAATGAGTTAAAGATGTTTCCTAAATGATCAACACATAATAGGGAATGACAATATCACTATCTCTCAAAACATACATTGCTAACTGCATACATAAGTAACAGCTTGAATGAAGATGCTATAATATTGAACCCTTTTTAGTCTGGAGTAAGTGACAAAAACTTATTCACACTTTATCTTTTTGCTTTTAGCTCTAACATATTATTTCATGTTCCATAATGGAGTTCAGTTTTGAACGCAAGGTTTATTTTTGTTATGTACTATCCCTATGTGATCCCGATAGAGCACCAACTGAATCAAAGAAATTCAAGGAGCTGTAAAGGACCTTAAAACACTCTGTAGTGTGCTTCCTTTATGTTTCAGAAGATAAACTTTTGACCCAGAGAGATTTAGTGACTGTTCTAGGGCTGCTGAGTAAGAAAAAAGTAGAGGAGAAATCAAGGATTCTTTTCCTGATTTTTTGTTTCGTTTCTTGGTCCATGAAAGCAAGCTTTAAATTTGTGGTAATGTAGTCCTTCATAACTAGTCAGTTTCTTGTATTTAGCTAGCACATAAAATGGGATGGAAGGCATATAAGAAATCACAGAGAAGCTCCTGTCATTATCTTTGAATGCAAAAGCAGATTGTAGGCATTGGAAGCCAGACCTTCAGTTCAGCCATGAGGAGCACATTGCTGCGAAGAATCAGCTCAGTTGTAAGTGGATTCTTGCTTTTTCCTTTCAAGTCTGTTTTCCTTTAAACTTCAATTTTTCACATCTACAGATGTTACATGTGTAATGTAAGTTTTTCATTTGTTGGCTAATGCACTTAGAACGGTTCATTTTTGCACAAAACAGGTTAACCACCTGCAATGAATAATAACTGCCAAATGATAGGAGCTGTCTGAAGGACTGAATAAACAAACCTTAAAACTTCTTATGCATCCTCCAGTATCTCACCCTACAATACTTGAGAAAATATGTGGGAAAGCCAGGTCAAGTAGTTACTGAAGAATTACTGAATGTTAACATTGTCCTGAGAAGTGCCCATTTCTGTTCAGCAACTTAGAAGCATTACAGAAAACACATACTGAGAAGAATTAGGTTGTACACCAGGTCATCGTACTAAGAAAAAAAGCAGTAGAGGAAGGTAAAAATCCAGCCATAAGATTTGGGAAAAAAAGTCCATTAAATCAGGAAAAAGAATCACTTCAGATTGTATGATAAACTGCAACTGATGTCCAACCATACTTTTCATAGACTTCTAGGGATGAAAGAACTACTGAAGACAGTTTTCTACAGTACTCAGATGATAATGAAAATGAGGATCCATTCAGTCTTGTACAGAAAAGCTACAGAGATCAAATGAAGATCATGGCTCTGGACCTGGGAGTAGAGAAAGATGACATCAAGTTTTTGTATTTGATGCCCCAAGTTATGGTCAGGTCTACCCAATATAGATGGAAAAATAAAGTCAGACATTTGGTGCAATGGTTAAGATACCATTTGGTATACTCACCTCTGTATCAAAGTGCATGGGTACGAGTCCCTTCTTCACTTAACAATTCCAGCTTCCTTATAATGTATACCCTATGAGGCAGCTGATAATGGTTCAATTACTTGGGTTTCTGCCACCCATGTGGGAGACACTGATTGACTTCCCAGCACCCTCAACCTCACCCTGCTTTGACCTGGCTCAGCCTTACCTGTGGCAGGCATGTGGGGAGTGAAATCAATGAATGGAAGATTTCTTTCTATCTCTCTGTGTTTTTCTCTCTCTCCTTTCTTCCTATGTCTATCAAAACTTACATTTTATCTTTTTACTTTTATTTCTAATGTATTATTTCATCTTCCACCATGAAATTCATTTTCAATAAAAAGTTTATTAATATTATTTATTATTCGAATGAGGTGAAACTAAATTTTAAAATAGATGCACCCAAATTCTACCTGCTTTCCTAAAATGTAGGCAGTTATTAAGAGGCATACCATGACTTGGAAATGGAAATATAGTCATCTCTGTGGAAGTAGAATGGACATCAAACTCAAAATTGGTTTAGATGTTGAAGCTAATTAGATAATTACACACATCCCCACAAGTGTACATCAAACTGTTTATTACTCACATAATCAGGCTATCCAGGAATAGCAGAGAATATACCCTTGAAAGTTCAAAAATATCTTCAGAGTACAAGGACGTTTCTCATTGCCTTTAGATTAAGAAAAAATTATTTAGGGGCCAGTATTGTGGCAGGGCAAGTGAAAACCACTAAGACACTGGCAATGGATGCAGACACTACTTCATGTCCAGCTGTTCTACTTCAGATCCAGCTTCCTGCTAATGCCCTTTGAAAAGCAGGGAGAGATGACTCAAGTACTGGGGCCCCTGCCACCCACATAGGGGACTTAGATGAAGCTCCTGGCTCCTGGTTTCAGCCTGGCTCAGCTCCCCTGCCACCACCACCATTGGGGCCACATGGGGATTGAACCAGTGGAAGGAAAAACTATCTTTCTCTTTCTCTCTGTTTAACTCTGCTCTCCAAATAAATAAATAATTCTTTAAAAAATATTTGTTTATTTGAAAGGCAGAATATCAGAGAAAGGAAGCAGAGAGAGAGGGAGAGAGAGAGGGAGAGAGAGAGGGAGGAAGGGAGAAAGGGAGGGAGGGAGAGAATGAGTATCTTCCACATGTTGGTTCACTCCCCAAATGATTGCAACAGCCATGGCTGTGCCAGTCTGAAGCCAGAATCTAGGAGCATGCTCATGAAGCTCACAATGTCCATATTCATGGCTGGGAACCAAACACTCAGATCATCTTCTGGGACTCAAACAGGCACTCTGATGTGAGATGCTAGTATCATAAGTAGCAGCTTATCCTACTGAGCCACAGTGCCAACCTCTGGCTTTAGATCATATTGTGCTTAGTTGGTGGAGCCAGTGAGAATTCCCATGCACCAGCTAAAGCATGACACGCTCCTACCTTCTGGTGATTGCTTTCAATTCATGTTTATTTCCTGGCTAGTAACTACATCACTCTATCCTCTGCCTTCCTCATCATATGGTCTTCTATGAGTGTCCCTATGTGTTCTCCCCTCTTCTGATTAAAGACACTAGTCATATTGGATTAAAGACCCATCCTAATCCAGTATGACTTCATTTTTATTTAGCTAAGTACCCCAACAATGACCTTACTTGTAACTAAGATCATATTCTGAGGTTCAGAAAAGGCAGAAAGTTTAGGGGCACACGATTGAACCTAGGACATATAAGTAGAACTTCCACAGGTATCAAGTAATGGAACACACAACTCTTCTTAATGACTCATTTCACATGTAGGGCAAGAAGGAAAAAGTGAGAGGAAGGAATTTGGAAGTTGTCCCTAGTCAAATATCAAATATGGAGTCAGACTCTTCACTATAAAGTCTCTTAATTTTGCCTACTATTAAGTTGTTTCTCACTACTGTTTAGTTAGTTACTAAATATGTAATAGTTCCTAAACATGTAATAGTTACGACTATTTAGTTAAGTTTCTCACTAAGAAGGATAATGAGAAACTGTGAAAGACAAATGCTAAAATGGTTAAAAGTACTAAAACTGTATACCAGTCTGTCCTAGGCAGACATGATGAAATATCAAATTTGCCAAATAATAAATATTTACTTAAAGTTCAGGGGGTTTTTCAGGAAAATAGATAGTATGATTTAAGGAATTACGTCTCCACAGAACTGAGCATCTGAAGAAGAAAGAGAGGCCTAATCAGACATCAGGCAGAACCTACAGAAAAGAAGCTTTATGATACTATGAAAGAATGAAATTATAAGAATTTGGATTTGATAGGATGAAATATTTGTATTTGATTTAAGGAACTGGCCTCAGAAATACAGCTCAGGAACATTTAGTTTACACAGTAGTTGGGGAACAAGATTGAACTGATGATAAGTTACTTGACTGGGACTCTAGAGTAAGTTTGAAGAAATTCCAGATCTTAGGTTTGCCTCAGGATAAGGATGACTGAAGAGCTATTTGGCTGTAGATACCTAACACCCCTTTTTTGTATAACAAATGTTTTGTAAACATTGCTGTATTAAAATGAGATGCTATCTACATTGCATATATAATATGAATCAGAAATAAACATAGCCATCCAACTAATAAAAGAGGACATAACAGGAAAGTAATTTTATATAAATGAATATTAATATGTAAGTGCTAAAGCCTTCCAGAGCAGAAAACATGATGAACACTCAGATGCCTTCACCTAAAATGAGAGCTGCTGGGCATGAACCAACTGCAAATGCAAGTCCATGCTATTGATGACCTAAAAACTTCAGTGAAGTGGCCACTGGGCATACAGTTTTCTGAAATCATGACAAACTGTTGTTGAAAGTCTGAACAAAACAGAATACAGTCTTCTCTTGATTTAAATAGTAGTTTCATTCTTGGGAAATCTATGCATATTTAAAGCTTGAACAGATATATTAATGCATATGGAAAGCAGAATTGGATTCCAGATTTAGATTGTTATAGCAGATTTTCTTCACGAAGTTGAATATCGGGTGGGACACCTATTTACTCAAACTTCATATTAACAACTCAAAAATTCCATAACAAATACCCAAAATGCCCCCCGAGACCCATTAAAAAAGGTGATTTCAAATTTCCAGATTTAGAGAGAATGTAGTTCTTCTTGAATAGCAAGTGGTAACTTGCAATTTTTAATGTAATTTTTGAAAACTTCCAATTAAAATCAATTTTAACAGATTCTGTCAATCACAGAAATTAAAACACCCTCAAATTTCTCTAAGAGTAGATTGATTTAATGCTGTGAAACCACTCCACTCAGCTGAGCAAGGGAGATTACTGGCTGTTGGGAGTTGTTTATTTTAATCAAATAGAGATTAGGGTCATCTATAAATATTGATGAGGATAAGACCAGGATGACTCCGATTGCTTGAGAAGAAGAAGCATGTTTCTTACCTGATATTTGTGAAGCCAGTACTCAGAAATGTTCTATACAAGTTTTATTTAATAAAGGGATTCTAAAGAGTCCAGGTTGGAGGAATCCAGTGCCCATGTCGTAACTATGAACACATACTAACTGATTTGCTGAGAGTTTATGAAGATTTATGCATGTGTGTGTATATCTATCTATCTATCTATCTATCTATCTATATATATAGATAGAGATGCATATATAGGGACCTTAAAAAAAGTTCATGCAAAATGGAATTGAAAGCTAAGTTTATTTTGGTGCAAAACTTTTTGAAATCGATGCCTAGAAGGGGTCTTCAGAATGTTCATGTAAAGTGTGTATTACAAAAAAAAAAAAAAAAAAAAAAAAAAAAAACTATGCATGGGCTTAACGTTTCTGTACCAAAATAAATTTATCTTTTAATTCTTGTTTCCAAGAATTTCCAATGTTTGTAGTACCCTGTGTGAATACTTACATAATAAATATGTATCCCTGGATTGATTTAGTAGTGTTGACAAGTACATGATATGAAACCAGAACGTTTTCTGTGGTAATCAGAAGCTATCAATTATTATGTTTATTTTGGATGCTCATATTTTAAGAAGACATATTGGAACATATACAACAGAGGAGAAATAAAGTGATATGGCATGCTAAAATATGTATTTGTATATAAGTTCAGATGGATTTTTATGTGTATACAAATCACCAATCCTGAAAAGAGCTCATGTTTTACAATCTTCTATTCACACATTATTTTTTAAAATTTTCCTATATTAAATTTTATTTACACATGCACATTCTAATTAATGTTTTTTAGCTGTGATGAAACAAATCAAGTCTATCCTCAAATATATATGGTACAATGTTGTTGACTATACACACATTATTGTACAGCAGATCTCTAGAACATTTTCATCTCATTAATAATAATCATTGGACAGCATTTCTCATTTGCTGCTTACCCATAGCTCCTGCAACCAGCATTCCGCTTTCTTTTTGTCAAGAGTTAAATTGTTTAGAGTTAGTTTTGAATCCTTCTGTAACTGGATTATTTAACTTGGAGAGCTGTCCTCAAGTTTCTCCTATGTTGCAATGTAAGACAATGTGTATTCTTTTTTATTTGTTTATTTATTTTTTTAAAGATTTATATATTTATTTGAAAGTCAGAGTTACAGAGAGAGGAGAGGCAGAGAGAAGAGAGAAGTCTTCATCTGATGGTTCACTCCCCAACTGGCCGCAATGGCCGGAGCTGAGCCGATCTGAAGTCAGGAGCCAGAAGCTTCTGCTGGTCTCCCATGTTGGTTCAGGGGCCCAAGGACTTGGGCCATCTTCTACTACTTTCCTAGGCCATAGCAGAGAGCTGGTTCTGGAAGTGGAGCAGCTGGGTCTTGAACCGGCGCCCATATGGGATGCTGGTGCTTCAGGCTGCACTGTACTGCAGTGCTGGCCCCATCTGTATTCTTTTTAAAAAAAATTTATTTAAGAAATACAAACCTCATGCATTATATTTATTTAAATTTAGGAACATAGTGGTTTTACCCACCCTACTTTCCTTCCGCCCATATAAGGTGTAAGGTAGGGGTCTTGCTTCAAATTTCTGTGGGGAGATCCAGTTTTTCCTGAACTATTTGTTGAAGACACTGTCTTTGCTCCAGGAATTGATTTTAGCTCCTGTTTCAAAGATAAGTTGGTTGTAGACGCGTAGATTGATTTCTGGAATTTCTATTCTGTTCCATTGGTCTATACATCTGTGTCTATGGCAGTACCAGGCCGTTTTGATTATAACTGCCCTGTAGTTTGTCTTGAGATCTGGTATTGTGATGTTTCCTGCTTTGTTTTTTGTTGCTTAAGGTTGCTTTAGCTATTCCGCGTCTCTTGTGTTTCCATATGAATGTTAGTATCATTTTTTATAGAGCTGAGAATGTTGTCAGTATTTTGATTGGGATTGCATTGAATCTATAAATTGCTTTTTATAGTATGGACATTTGGAAGATATTTTTCCACTTTTTATGTCTTCTTTTATTTCTTTCTTTAATGTTTTTTAATTGTCATTGTAGAGATCTTTGATGTCCTTGGTTAAATTTATTCCAAGTTATTTATTTTTTTGTAGCTATTGTGATTGGGATTGATCTTAGAAGTTTTTTCTCAGCTATGACATTTGTCTCTGTACACAGAAGTTATTGATTTTTGTGTGTTGATTTTATATACTGCCAATTTACCAAACTCTTTTATGAGTTCCCCAATAGTCTCGTAGTGCAGTGTTTTGTATACCCTCCATATAGAATTGTGTCATCTGAAAATAGAGATAGTTTGACTTCCTCCTTCCCAATTTGTATCCTTTCTATTTCTTTTTCTTGCCTAATGGCTCCGGCTAAAATTTCCAGGACTACATTGCATATCAGTGGTGAGAGTGGGCATCCTTGTCTGGTTCCGGATCTTAATAGGAATGCCTCCAATTTTCCTCATTTATTAGGATGTTGGCTGTGGATTTGTTATAGATGCCTTGGTTGTGTTGAAGAATGTTCCTTCTATACCCAGTTTGCTTAAGGTTTTCATTATGAATGGATGTTGTATTTTATCAAATGCTTTCTCTGCATCTATTGAGATACTCATATTTTTTTTCAGTTTATGAATGTGATGTATCACATTTATTGATTTGCATATGTGGAACCATCCCTGCATGCCACGAATAAGTTCGACTTGGTCTAGGTAGATGATCTTTCTGATTGACTAGTGTTGGATACATTGGTCAGATCCAACTGGTTAGTATTTTGATGAGTATTTTTGCATCCATGTTCATCTTTAAATTGATCTTAGTTCTCCTTCACTGTTGTTTCTTTTTCTGGTTTAGGAATTAGGGTGATGCTGACTTCATAGAAGGAGTTTGGGAGGATTTCCTCCCTTTCAGTTGTTTTGAATAGTTTGAGAAGAATTGAAATTCATTCTTGTTTACATGTCCTATAGAATTCAGCAATGAAGCCATTTGGGTCGTGTGCTTTTTTGTTGGGAGGGTCTTTATTACTGATTTAATCTCCATCTTGGTTATTTGTTTAGGTGTTCTGTGACTTCATAACTCAATTTTGTGTCCAGAAATCTATGCATTTTTTTCTGTATTCTCCAACTTATTGGCATAAATTTCTTTGTACTAATTTCTGATGATACTTTTCATTTCTGTTGTATCATTTGTTACATTTCTATTTTCATCTCTGATTTTATTGATCTGGGTTTTTCTCTCTCTGATTATTTGGCTAGTGATGTGCCAATTTTATTTTTTCAAAAACCCAGCTCTTTGTTTTGCTGAATTTTTAATTTTATTTTTGATTTAAATTTTATTTATTTCTCTCTAATTTTAATAATTTATTTCCTACTACTAGTTTTATGTTTGGTTTGTTATTCTTTTTCTAAGTCCTTGAAATGCACTATTAGCTCATTTATTTGGTGCCATTCCAATTTTTTTGAAGTAGGCACCAATTGCTTTAGTTTCCTCTTAACATTGCTTTTTCTATATCTCATAAGTTTTGATATGTTATATTGTTGTCTTCATTCATTTTCTGAAATTTTTAATTTCTCTTTTGATTTATTCTATAACCCATTATTCATTCAGGAGCATGTTGTTCAGTCTCCATGTGTTTGCATATATTCTAGAGATTCTTGAACTGTTGATTTCCAGCTTCATTCCATTGTTGTCAGAGAAGTATAGTATAATTTTTTTTTTCTAATTTGCTGAGACTTGCTTTATGGCCTAATACATGGTCTATCCTAAAGAATGTTCCATGCACTGATGAGATCAATGTGATAAGAACATTGTGGGGTGAAAAGTTCTGTAGATATAAGTTAGGTCAGTCTTATCTATACTGTTGATTAACTCTGTTGTTTCTTTGTAGATTTTCTGTCTGGATAATCTATTTATGAAAACACAGTGTTGAAGTCCCTCATTACTATTGTATTGGAATATATGTAACCTTTAGATCCATTAACATTTCTTTTAAATAGAGAGGTGCCCTGTAATTGGGTGTATATACTTCTATTATAATCACATCTTCCTGTTGAATTGATCTTTTAATCATTACATAGTGCCCTTCTCTGTCTCTTTTAACATTTTTTTTCTTTTAAAGTCTATTTTTTTATATTAGGATAGCTACACCAGCTCTTGTTTGGTTTCTGTTAGCATGGAATATCTTTTTCCATCCTTTTACTTTTAGTATGCACGGATCTTTATTGGTGAGGTGTGTTACTTATAGGCAGCAAATAGATGGGTTTTGGTTTTTAATCCATTCAACCAGTTTATATCTTTTAGCTGGAGAGTTGAGGCCATTTACATTCAAGATTACAACTGATAAGTAATGAATTTGCCCTGCCATTTTTCCATAAATATTCCTATTGTTTACTTTTGATTACCTTTGTAATTTTACTGAGAGATTTTCTACCTTCTCATTCTTTCATAATGATGACTATTTTTTGTGCTTCTGTGTGTAGCACATCCTTAAGCATCTTTTGTAAGCTAGATGAGTGGTAACAAATTCTTTCAATTTCTGTTATGGAAGGTCTTTATTTCACCTTCGTTCATAAATGAGAGCTTTGCAGGGTACAGTATTCTAGATTGACAGTTTTTTTTCACTTAAGACTTGTATTATGTTTCTCCATTCTCTCCTAGCCTGTAGGTTTCTGAAGAGAAGTCAGCTTTGAGTCTAATTGGAGATCCTCTGAAAGTAGTCTGGCATTTCTCTTATGTACATTTTAGGATCTTTTCTTTATGCTTTATTGTTGTATCATGATGAAAATCTTTTCTTGTCATGTCTATTAGGTGTTTTATGTGCTTCCTGTACTCACATGTCTCTTTCTCTAAATTGAGAAGGTTTTCTGCAAATATTTTACTAAATAGGCCTTCTAAGTCATCCCTTTCTGAACCTTTAAGAACTCCTAAGACCTGTGTGTTGATTTGTTTGATAGTATCCCATAGATCTCCAACACTGTTTTATTTTCTATTTCTTCTTTTTCTTTTTCTTCGTTGTCTTTTTTTTTTTTTTGGTATTACTGAAAAATTTCAAAAAATTTGTTTTCTACCTTGTATATTCTTTTTTTCTGCCTTACTGAATTTGTTGTTAAAGTTTTCCACCACGTTTTTTGTTTGATTTATTGAATTCTTCATTTCTAATATTTCATTATCTCTTTAAAATCTCAATTTAATGGGAAAAATTTCATTCATGTCAAATATGGTTTTCTTTAGTTTGTGGATTTGCTTCTGATTGCTTCTGAGTAATCCTATGATTAATCTTTTGAATTCCATTTCAGGCATTTCATCAATCTCTTCATTTTCACATTCTAATATTGAGGTGTTGTGTTTCTTTGGGGGTTTCATGTTGTTTTCTATAATGTTGTTTCTTGAGTTTCTACATTTATTTTTGGGCATTTGTTGAGATAGTTGTTTTTTTCTCTGATAGCTTTTATCTTTGAACTATTCCTCTGTGGCTTCGTGGAATGTCCGCTCTTTCAGTGAATACCAAGAAGTGTGTGCTAAGTATGGTCAGGGAACTCTGGTCAGTGCTCCAGGGTGGAGTGAGTATGGATGGTGACACCCAAGTTGGTTGTGGTAGATTTCTTTTTAACAGAAGGTGGGGGCGTTGGCACCACTTTTGGCTTGATCACACTCTTACCTCCTGTGTTCCATGGTAATTAGTGCCTGGGTATTAGCCCTTAGTGGATATAATACTCATCCCTGCTTCCACATGAACTGCATCAAGGATCTGTACAGTCCTCAGTGCGAACCCAGATCCCATTGCAGTGACCCACCTCAGGCAATCCAGGGCATCTGAATATGTGGAGATGCGTCAATTATTGCCCAGAGACCCAGCTACACCCTGTGTGCTCTCATATAGTCACATTGTTTTCCTAGTCTCAACACTCAGGGCTCCCATGCTCAAGGAGTGCAAGAGGAACCACTCTGCCCTGCCAGCCTGTCTAGTCCATAGAGAGGCTATGTGGTTTCTAAAGCTGCTGCCTATGTGTGTTTCACCTAGGAAAATTCAGCCCTGGAACCCTGGAACCAATGATTTGTTGAGAGGATGCATGTACCTCATAGTCATATGTTGGTGACCAGCCTCCTTTTCATCCTCTCAGCCAGACTCAAAGTTAGTGGGGAACATGGATTTTTTCACTCTGGTAAAATCCCTGGATCACGCATGTGCACAATACCCACAGTCAGCAGCCCTTCTCATTTCACAATTGTGCTGGGCACATACAAGAGTCTCTGCAGGCGATACTTCTGTTTCAATGGCTCCTCTCTCCCTCTCTAGCCTTTGTAGGGTGGGCACAGCAGACCTGCTGTTGTTGCTCCCCTGACAAGGTGGAAACCATCTCCTCTAGTTGCTGGGTGTGCACACAAGAGCTGCAGCAGCTGCTACCTTCTTATGTCCAAAATGGTAACCAGCCCTCTTACAGCTGGCTGCAGGGTACTGTCGTGTGTGCGTGTTTTTGGGTGGGGGGTGGGAGATGGGGAGAGAGAGACATACCGCTTTTATTTTTCCCTCTAGGTGAGTAGTAGATCTGTTCTCCTCAGGGTTCTGGGCCAGACACAAAGATAGTACAGTCCACTAGGCTTTCTTTCAACAGTGGCCCAGGCCCATGCAGTATGACCTCACCTTTCTCACCAGAGTAGGCGCTTCCTCTGGAACAGGGCTACTGGGGTCATCTGTTATGTCTGTGCATATTTGCACATCTGCACCATCAACATGGATCCATGGTATTGCTAACACTTCCACAGAATCTCCACTGCCGTTTTCCCTGCAACTTTCCCCTGAGAATGCACGTTCTCCACTTTTTTTTTCCTACTATTTTGGCCTATCCTAGATCGGACTGCCCTGTTGCTATTCTGCCATCTTGGAACACTCTGTTTTCTTTTAGAAATCTAAATAATGCTTATAACACATTCTGATTTGCACATTTTCCTTATCTATTCATGCATTAATGAGTTTTTAGGCTTTTCCAATCTCTAGTGCATTGTAAAAAATGCTTCAATGTATGTGGCGGTGCTAATGTTTCTTTGAAATTCTGATTACAAATATGTTGGATAAATACCTAGAAATGGGTTTGCCATGTTATGCAATAGCTCTGATTTTAACTTTTTGAAGAATGTACTATTTGCCTTAGTGATTGCACTACTTATTTCACATTCCCACCAAAGTACAGCATTCTCCGTTTCTCCATATCCTCATCAACACCTGTTCTTTTCAATTCAATTTTTGTTTCTGCTTATGTTTTGTTATTTTCTTGATAACAGTCATTCTAACAGGTATGAATGGTTTTGCATTCTCTTTATGATTAGTGATGTCGAACATCTTTTCTTATACCTGTTAGTCATTTGTACATTTTCCTTTGAGAAATTTCCATTTAAGTACATTGTCTAGTGAGTTATCTTGGTTACTAATATATATGAAATATTAATCACTTACTCTGAAAATTAATTTTGAAACTATTTATTTGCAAGTATTTTCTCATATTCCATCAGTTCTCCTTTTACTCCATTGACTATTTTCATTTGCCATGTATAATCTTTTTCATTTGATGTAGTATTACATTTTTACTTTGCTTTGGTTGCCTGTGCTTCTTGGAATTGCAGCAGGATTCTTATAGAGATGAGACCTTGCTAATGTTTTTGAAAAGGAAATTACTTTACTTCCAGACTCTGCATTCTGTTGTATTGATTTTTCTATTATTACGCCAATACCATAGTCCTTTGTTTACTAAAACTTTTTAGTATGTTTTGAAGTCAAAAAGTATGAGATTTCCAACTTTGTTCATAAGTTTATTTTGGCTGTTTTTGTTGTCAATTTCTGCAAAAATAATCATTGGGATTTTCTGGGGGGGGGGATTGTGTTTTATCAGTAGATCATTGTAAATAGTAGAGACATTTGAACAGCATTGAATTATCCAATCCATGAAAGCAATATGTCTTTCCACTTATTTATTTCTTCATAAGTTCTTTCAGCAATATTTTGTGGTTTTCAATGTGCCTTACATACATAGTTAAATATATTTTTAAGTATCTTATTTCTTTTTGACACTATCAAATGTGAGATTTAAAAAGTTTCTTTTCGTATTTATTCATTGTCAATGTAGATAAGCAACTGATTTTCATGTTGAATTTTTTGTCCTAAAACATTACTGAATTATTAGTTCTAATAGTTTGTACAGAGTCATTAATATTTCCAACATATAAAATCATAGCATTTGTGAACAGAAATAATTGTAAATCTTTCTTTCTGAATTGGCTTTTTTTTTTCTTTGCCAAATTTCTCTAGCTGGGACTTTCAGGATTATGCTTGATGGCTACAGCAAAAATGGGCCCTCTTCCGTAGTTCCTGTTCTCTTAGAAAGTCCTGTAAGTCTTTGACCTCAGACTGTTGAATCTGAGGTTAGCTGTGGTCTTTTCATACAGACCTTTTTTCTGATGAGTAATTCCTTTGTATTCCTAATGTTTTAAGTTTTTTTTTTTTTAAACCATGAAAAGGTATTGAGTTTTGTCAAATTTTCTGTGACTATCATGTGATTTGTACCCTTCATTTAGTTAATGTGGTGTATCACTATAGACATATATTTTACATCCCAGGGATAATACTCACCTGTCCTATGAAAACTTTTCTTTGAATGTGTCTTCTCTAGACTTATACATACAAATTCCTGGTTAGAGAGATTGGTGGCTGCTTTTTTCAGGAGTTGGTAAGTCATCATTCTTCCAGCATCTGTCCTATAGGCCCCTGGAAGCTGTCACAAGTTGTCTAGTGCTCTTTTTCTCAGCAGCTGCCAACCATCTAGAGTGTGCTTTTCTACAATGTTCTGAAATACAGCAGGTAGAAGCTGGTTCCTTGTGTAGTCCTTCCAAAGGCTAGAATGCTATGCACATGTTCCCATTCTTTTCCTCTTCTGAGAGAAGCTAGCAATCATATAGCTTCTTCCATTTGGTTCATGCTGTACTTGGGGTCCATGCTTGAACTTTGGTGATTGAGTGTGTGCTGAGTCCACATGTTGCCTTGGTTGTCTGTGGTCCCTATGCTGTTGCATTTCTCTTTTAGTTGTTAGACTCAAGCAAGTGAGGAACTTGTTTCCTGGAAAGCCATCAAAATGTTTTAATATTGTGAGTATTTTTCAGATTAGTTTTCTCTTTGTCTTTGTGAAGAGAGGCTGGGAGGTGGAAGTGTCATTTTAATTACACTGTGCTAAAGAAGGGGTAGGGACAAATTTTCCTACCAACTTGATATGGCTTTGTGCTCATTTTGATTGTGGAAGTCTCTCAACTGAATTTTAGAGGTGCTACAAAAGAAATTGGCCCATGTGGTGTTGTTGAGTGTCAGTGTTTCCAAAGGCAGAAGGAGGGTCTGGGACTTCCACCATCCTTCTGGCATGCTGTCCACATACAAATATTCACATTCCCACATTGAATATGAACTTAAGTTAAATCATTTCTCTGCAGTGAGAAGCAAAATGCTATGTCTGTCTGTGTTTCTCAAAGTGCATTTAGTTAACCTAACTTCCAGGCCATTTCTACCTAAGGTCCCTTTGCCCCTCACCAGCATTTCCAGTGCTGCTTTTATAAGTGCTCTGAATTCTCCCTCCTTCTAAATCCCTCACCCTCAATTTCCACAAACAGGATCTCAGCACTTAGCAATTGCAGCTTTTCCTGTCTTTTCTCTCCATTCCATCTGCTGATAGTTTCTCTGCACATTGAGTATTGCTCAGAAGCTCCTTACCCAATGAGTAGAAACGATTAGGATCCATGAGCAAATATCCTACTTGTTCAGGAAGTATGCAAATTGGAGTATGGGATTAACCTAGGGAAAAGGATGTTTTGCATACTATTTGTGGCAACAGTTTAATCTCTGTGCCTTCCATGTTTGTGTGTCTCTATTTGCTTTTTTTCTCCTTCCCCTCATTAAAACTTTCTCCCTCTTTTTGTTCTTTTAATTTTTCCTACATTTTCTCTGTTATATTGCCCCATCTCAGTCTTTTGGAAATCGGAAGAAACATTAAATATGATATTCTTGTTTTATTAATTTTATCATAAAAACACATTTACTTTTATTATCACTTCCTGAATTATTATTACTTAACTCTTATTTTGCAAGTGATTTACCTAAGATGACAAAACCAGAGAGTTCAAAATTACTCAAAGCATTTTGTTTTACAATTCACCTATTCCTTCTGCTGTTTTATGATGTTAAATGAGCATTAAGTGAAGAATTGAAGGAGTGTTTTTCTTCTGCAAAATATAAGCACTAATGATTCCCACTTTACAGGATTTTTGGTAAGACATGAGAGAGGGAAGTTATGTAAGGTGGTATTGTACCTAGTACCTCATAGCTCCTCAAAATGTGATAAAATGGTTTAAAGCAATACAAGGAGAGAATTTTGAGAAGCAATTATATGGATTCCAGAGAAGAGAAGATGGCAGAACAAAAATGTATTAACTTTATTGGATGTCATATTGAAAACTGTATTACAGAACAAGTTTTAGATAATATTTAACCTTGTCAAAAATCCCTTTGGAAAATATTTTGGTTCTATGTTGAGTACTGCACTTTTAACTTGACACTAGGTATTTGGGGCTGGATAGATATTTCACTCTCTTTCTATGTATTACTAAGCTGTAACATATAGATACACATAGATAGCTTTTCCTTCATGATGTCCCAGGGTCAATACACTGCTGAGTCAAAGAAGTCTTAGCCAAGGACTACGTAGAAGTTTTAGCACTTGCAGGAAATAGACCCAAGAGTATTGCCTTTTGAATTATTCTGCCAGATTTTTAAATCATTTCTGTGTGATTTATTATTTTTGTTATAATTTTTGTATCGTCTTATGATAGTCTCTCTCTACTTCAACCTCCAGTTTAACTCTGAGCTGTTGTGGCTTGGAAACCTGCTGTCTATTTACTGAAATCAGTGTCTAAATTACAAATAAGCTGGCATTGAATGTCTGGAAGGTCTCCTCTCTGTTATAAATTGAATAAACTCACCCAAGGCCCTTTATGAAATTCAGAAGACTTTTCTACCCCATTCTAAGATTTTCACTATATTTTATAGAAATGAGCCTGCCCCCAAATCTCTTTACACAGTCTGTATCCACTCACAAGTCTGCACTGACATTTAGCCACCGTCTGCTCTGTACACGAGCTTTGCTTTTCCTATAAACTCTGTTAAGATTTGTATTGGATTTTATGTATTGGCATTCCAAATGTGTGTCTGCACACCTTACATGTAGTGTTGGTGGGAATTAAACTCACTTGAATATTAGGACAGCAGCCAAGGCACTCGTAAAATGAGACTGAAGCACAGGAAGCAAGTCTTGGCAGTAGGTATGCTTTACTTGCCTGCTTGGCAGGTGCTCAGCAACCCGCTTCAACTCACACACCAATCTTAAATGATAATTCGTTAGATAATTATCAAGTCATTTCTAGTGTAGCTTTTGGAGGGAAATTATACCTCAGTGGCTGCTGTTCCCATAACAGCATATTTGGTGTTCAAGTGACTGCATCTGCATTGCTAGTAGTTGTCCTCAGATTCATTCCCTCTCCATTCAGTTTTGTGGCCTGTGTCTGGGTGCCATTCCCTCCAGTGCGAGTAACTTTGAAGTCTTAGGGACAAGATCTCTCAATAGTAAAGAGTTGCTCTGATTGCCTTTTTTTATTGTCCTTTTAAGACTTTCCCTTATTTTTAACCAATGTATGACTATCACTTCCTGGAAGTCACAGTTTGGAGAAGTGGCTAGACAAAGACAGATTCCAGAGTTTCTGGGGGCTGTGTCCAATATAGCTTCAACAATCGTTTGTTTAATAAAATGTAACTTCAAATTCCTCACTCACACAGTGCCTACTAAAATCCAATATTATATCAATTTTTGGCATCTTTATACTTAAAGTCCCCCAAATTGGAATAAGCAATTGTTATAAGATCTGGTCCTTACTATGTGAGTAGACATTGTCCATTGAGGAGCCTCACTGACCTCCTTTTCTTGTTCTTCTCCATCCTCTCAACTCACTATTCCTTTTGTTCTCCTTTATTTTCCTTTTTCCACTTATCATCTTTTCCTTTTGAATCTCTTGCCTCTATCTCATCTTTTCCTTCTTTATTCTAGAGACTTTTAAAATATCTCATGGTTATTATCAATGTATTTATCACTCTGCTAAAAATCTACCTTTGGGAGACCAGCACTCATTTCACTATGGTTCTTTTGCAGTTTGCACAATTGGATTTTCACTTGATCAGAGCTACACAGAGTACACATCTCCAACTGGGATTTCAAATGAGTTTATCAAGGAAGAACCCACAATATTTTTTTATTTATTTATTTTTATTTATTTATTTATTTATTGACAGGCAGAGTGGACAGTGAGAGAGAGAGAGAGAAAGGTCTTCCTTTTTGCCATTGGTTCACCCTCCAATGGCCGCCGCGGTAGGCACGCTGCGGCCGGCGTACCACGCTGTTCCGATGGCAGGAGCCAGGTGCTTCTCCTGGTCTCCCATGGGGTGCAGGGCCCAAGGACTTGGGCCATCCTCCACTGCACTCCCGGGCCACAGCAGAGAGCTGGCCTGGAAGAGGGGCAACTGGGACAGGATCGATGCTCCGACCGGGACTAGAACCCGGTGTGCCGGCGCTGCAAGGCAGAGGATTAGCCTATTGAGCCACAGTGCCGGCCAATATTTTTACCTGTTGAAATATGTTGGATACAAAATACAAAAATAAATCTGTTAAAAGTTCATGAAAGTTAGTTCAGTTTGCAGCTATTCTTATTTTTTAAGTTAATAGTCTCGTTAACTATGCAGTTTTATGTTCTAACCTAGAATTGGCAACCCTGAAAGAAAATGAAATTTTCAATTATTGTTAAAATAAGGTATAGTCTAATATATTTACATATAGATGTATTCTTTTGCCTTAAGAAAAAAACAATGTGAATTGTCAAATATAATCTTATTTATTATTCATAAGATATTCATGAGAAAATATTTAAGTACTTTCTGTAAATGTAGACCTTGATGGATTAGACCTGGATATACTTGTGAAGAAAATTTTGGTGATATATGAAGTGACAAAATAATGATGATGATAATGATGATTAAAGGAAAATGAAGCCATTAAGGCAAAATAATTAAATGTGTCAGATGAGTGATTCCTGAACCTGGTTCACCATCAGGAATCACTTGGACATTTCTTTTTTTTAATGCAGATTTATAGGCCCTACTCCAGATTGAATCATAACCTCAGGAGTTACAGACATAAGAATTGTACTTTCAAAAATATCCATACTTAATTCTAGTGATCTGTCAGGTAGGAGAATAATTGGTAGGGATGAAATGACCTAGAGAAAGAAGAAGGAGAAATGGCTCTCTATTCACATGTTCCCTAAGGAAGAAATACTTGGCCAGTGAAAGACTGAAAGCATTTAGATAGCAGAGAGAATTAGGAAGGAAATTCTAAGCAGATGAAAATGAATGTCTGATGGTTGGAAACTAAAAGTCATCAGGGAATGGTAATAGTAATAGGTTGACAATAATTTATTAAAATTGGTATGGAACAGAAGATAAACTTAATGTGTGAGGTGAATTCTAGATTGTGAAGGAGCCTGAGGCTAGGAGAGGAGAAGAATGAAGGGTTTAATTAGTAAGATGCCATTGCATGATTTCCAGTAGGGCTAGTACCATGAAAGCAGCATTTCAGAATTATCTACAAGAACAGTGAAGCTAGTCAGGAGAGGAACTGACATTGGAAATGGAATCTATTTAATAGGACTGCATATTCCAGGATGATCATAGCCTAAATTGTATTTCTGTATCATATACTAAATAATTTTAATTTTCATACTTCCACAACCTTCCACATTACTCACGTATTATGGTTATATATATATATATATATATATATATATATATATATATACATGTTTATGATTATATGTTACTGAAATATAAGTAAATAAAATGTGAAAGTGTTTATGCATCAAATATGCTAGAAGAAGATATCTTCTTTGTTCTATTCATATGAGCGATATAGACCACCAAAATTCTAGTTACATTTCTTTGGTACAATTTGATCCTGGTCAAATACAGTGAGATATTATCCTTGATACTGGAAGTTTGAGACACCTGGAATACTGGTAGTATTGACATTTCTTCATATATTCTTTCAGATTTACTACACACAGTGGTTCTCACCATGAGTGGGACAGTGGTTCAGGGGATGTCAGAGGCATTCTGGGCAGAAAGCCAGGGATGCTATGTAAGGGATAGTCCCACTTAACAAATAACTGTGCCAAAATGTCAGCAATGACCTACTGAGAAACATTAGTAATTAAGTGATTTTGAGTGTAGACTTGAAGTGAAGCAGAAGTGATACTGACTTCAAAGAATTCTTCAATCTCTTGTGTTACCTTGGCAGCATGACTTAGTTAATTCTTTTATTAAAGGGAGCAAATATTTATACCTACACACAGAGGTTTTGTGATGATCAAACAAGATAATGGCCTTAAATGACTTATCAGAATACTGAAGCATAGTAAAGGGGCTAAGGTAAATTATGTGTCAGTAGCCATCGGGTAGCTATGAAGTCCCTGAACTGAGTCCAAATCCTTCTTAATTGTGAACCTTAATATTTCTTCCAGGATGGTTCCACTCTAAATGGCACACTCTGTTCAGGGATAGTACAGAGGCAGTGCAATTATTGGGCATTAGTTTTATCTCCTATATTGGGTGAGAAAATACTGGATACACCATTTGTCACTTGTCATCAAGACTGTACCTCTAGGAAATTGTATGAGTTGAAATTTCTTTGTCTCTTCTCTGTGGGACCCGCACTCTATTTAATAATCTAATGGGGCCGGCACTGTGGCACAGAGGGTTAATGCCCTGGCCTGAGGTACTGGCATCCCATATGAGCTCCAGTGCAAGTTCTGGCTGCTCCACTTCCTATCCAGCTCTCTGCTGTGGGCTGGTAAGGCAGTGGAAACTGGCTCAAGTCCGTGGGCCCCTGCGTGGGAGACCTGGAGGAGGCTCCTGGCTCCTGGCTTCGGATCTGCATAGATCCGGCCATTGCTGCCAACTGGGGAGTAAACCATTGGATGGAAGACCTTTCTGTCTCTCTCTCTCTGCCTCTCCTCTGTCTATGTTACTCTGACTTTCAAATAAAAATAAATAAATCTTTAAAAAAATAATCTAATGCCATTGTCTTTGCGTCCAAAGAATATTTTACATGGATCATACTAGGTAAAAGTCCTTTTCATTCATATTTTTGCTCTATGTTCTTCTAGCTCTTCTACCTTGACAAACTAAGCTTGTTTAGTTGGTACCTCTTTTCACCATGTCAATTTATTCATTATTCATTCCAATGACTATGTGTTAGACATGTACTCTGTGCTATATATGAATTAGTGTATGCATCAAGGATACAGCATGATGTTTGTCCTCATCCAGATTTCATTCTAATGGAGATGGAGAAAGCACACAGTGAACAAAACACCAAGTAAATAATAGCATGAGGAATTTCAGAGAGACAGAAACATTGTAAGTAAAATGAGAGGGGCACCCTGATGGGGAGAGCAAGAGACAAGTAGCAAAACAAAGTTCTTAGGAATATCCCTATGGAAACTTTGGAACTGAAACCTGAAGGTATCTAAGTGAAGATCTGTGGGTGGGGATGGGACGTTTTACAGGGAAATGTTCCACATTCTGAAATTTCAAAAAGTAGACAATCAAGGAAGTCAATTCTGCCGTTTCACAGTAGGCAGAGGAGAGTTGTAGACAAGATTAGGGATAGAAGCAGCAGCCCATTCATCACCATATGGAATTTGCTTCCATTCTAAAGCTTGGCACAGATCCAATGCTAAACACAGTTTGCCATCTTGCCTCTGCCTTCTCCCTAGTGTGCTCCTGCTCAGCTTCCTCAGGGTGAGACTACTTCTCATTTTCATATTCCAGTCAGTTCCTCCGCAGCATCCGAACATCCCAAGTCCAGAGCAAAGTGAAAAGTAGATGCAAATGGAAGGGGAGAGGGAGCGGGAGAGTGGAGGGTTGCGGGTGGGAGGGAAGTTATGGGAGGGGGAAGCCATTGTAATCCATAAGCTGTACACTGGAAATTTATATTCATTAAATAAAAGTTAAAAAAAAAAGAAAAAGAAAAGTAGAGGAGTGAGTATGTAGCCATTCCAGTATCCATCTTTCCCTCACATTTGAACCAGTAACTTAACAACTTCCCTATTTATCCCATGTAGAATCATAGGGAAGATGTGTATCTAATAATGGCAACATTAAGCACAGTTTTAAAAGTCTAAAAAAGCAATGTATAATAAAGAAAATGATATGTGAATATCCAATAGAGCCCATAATCCTATAATATTAAAGAAAATGTGGGTCCATGATGAGCTTCATAAGATATGTGTGAAGGAGATGGAAGGTTTAAACTCTCTGTGAAGACAGCACATAGCATTCCAGTTGACTTTGATAGTAATAAGACAGTTTATTGTGGACCTTTCCTTTTTCACCTGGTATTTAATGTGTTTTAAGTGCTATGTGCCAAGCAGCATCATAAGTTCTTTGGTTTGTCACATGTCTATGCAACAAGTGGAAGATTGTTTTTCAAGGTGACAGTTGATACAATAAAAGTTCTCCAAAACTTAAGTTTTTTTTTCTAGGAGCAGAATCATTTCTGATTTTTTTTTTTTTTGAATCTTAATGTGATTGAGTAGAAGAAACCTAGTAATGGAGAGATGCATCACCAATGTTTTTCTTTGACTTTTTTTTTTTCTTTCTGACTCATAGGAAGAGAGCAAAAGTTGTAATTTCTTATTTTCACCAAGAGATATACACTCCACACTACTAAAAATAGCTTTACCCAGGTCAGAGCCACAGATCTTATTGGCTCTATGCTGAAAAGCCCTTCACTCAGCCCAACTTCCAAAGTGACCACTGCAGCTGAAGGGACGGCCAAGCAGGGTCAGCAACATTGCAGGCAGAACTGTAAATTTCTTGTTAAAGATGCCACCTGCCTTTACCTGGCCAGCTCTCCTCCCAGGCCTGCTAAGTAATGAGTCAACAGGGTGCTTTCCCCCAGGTGGTTCACACCTCCCTTAGGATGTACCCCATGCAAAGAGATAGATAGGTCTGGGCCTCTTAACTTACAAGGCCTAAAGCCCACCAGATTATTACCAGGCCCCTTCTGTCAGGTTCTATTTGCCTCTCAATCAGAAAACTACAAAAAAATTGTAGCTTAGATAGCACCTTTCTTAGCTCCTCTAATAATGACTCTGTCCTTTGTTCTAGACCCTGTCTAGCACACTTGGGCCTCATTCCTTTGTAATCATAACCTCTACTCTACCACCAATGGCTCTACTCCCAACCTGTGTGTACTGATGGGCCTCTTCCCCACTTAATGCTGTATAATTGTTCAGACCTGGTTAATGCCACTCTTAGGATCATTGGTTACTATCCTCACCCTGTCTTTTATGACCTTGTCTAAATATGATCAGAGTTGGTGAACTTGGAAGGCTTCCATAGCCTTGGCAACTCATGACGAGAGCCTAGGGTGGTTACTGGCGCCATAAACTAGAGTGTCAATTTGTTGGGTCAACAACAGGAGCCGCTGTGCACTTGCTCCTCATGTAGGATCTCTGTCCTTAATGTGCTGTACATTTTGATTTAATGCTATAACTAGTACTCAAACAGTATGTTTCACTTTGTGTTTCTATGTGGGTGCAAAGTGTTGAAATCTTTACTTAATATATACTAAATTGATCTTCTGTATATAAAGAGAATTGAAAATGAATCCTGATGTGAATGGAAGGGGAGAGGGAGCGGGAGAGGGGAGGGTTGCGGGTGGGAGGGAAGTTATGGGAGGGGGAAGCCATTGCAATCCATAAGCTGTACATTGGAAATTTATATTCATTAAATAAAAGTTAAAAAAATAGATATATTCTCATGATGCTTATTTTCTCTAAGGAATTTTGTCTCTGCTACTTCAGAGGGAAATTTTGAAAAAAAAAAAAAAAAGCACCTTAGAATGACAAATGATAATGGATTACACTTTGAACCATGCATCCAAGCAAATAAAAAAGGCTTTCAAACTTTAATTGATCAAACCTCACAGCCATAATCTGGGCTTCATGCTTGCTTATAGACTTGGTGGCAATAAAGCCTTTTCAGGGACAAAAATATTAATTGAACTGTTGGTCAGTTTTTTTCTGGGGCCTCATTGACTGCAGATTCCTGTTCATAACTATACTGTTGTGGAATTGACTGCTGTAATATGCACAAATGCACTCAGCCTGAATCACAGGCAACATGATTGAATTTGCCAACTCAACTTACCTGAAGCCCTATTTGTTCCCTTCCTTTTTGCAATATCAGTCTTTATTCCATGGAGCATACTGTTTAAGTGAAAAAGGCTCAAGTAATGGTACTGTGTCAGTGGGTTTTCTTCCTTCCTGTTAGATAATCCTCAAATTACTATTGCTGCGCATGTAACTGTACTCTATGCAGATTTAATATCTGTGCTTTTTTTAAAATAATGGGTAGTGAAATACAATAGAGGTGGATTAATGAAATAGAGATTAGAGAACTATGAAGAAAAATTGGGGCAAAACAAAATATGGGTCTTCTGTACTTTGAGTTAGAGTGGGAAAATCATGCAAGATAATTGTGTAGTCTTACAAGGCTTAGAATTCAGGCACTACCATTGAATCCTGTGTACAATCTTGAACTTGTCAATTCTTGTGTCTACAATAGCCTCTTGACCAATCTGGTACAGATAATTAAGGATAATCAATGAGACTATGTCCACAAAATGCCAGATCAAAGAAAGGCATGTTACCAAATGTGATAATTAACCTTTTTATATCATGGATCTAGTCATAGCATTAATATAAATGTAGGTAGAATGGAAATAAGAATGATTCTTGAGTTTGATGATATTTCTTTCTTTTTTTTTTAAGATTTATTTATTTATTTGAAAGGCAGAGTTACAGAGAGGCAGTTGCAGGGGGGGCAGGGAGAGGGAGGTCTTCGATCTGCTAATTCACTCCACAACGGTCAGAGATGCGCCGATCAAAAGCCAGGAGCCAGGAGCTTCTTCCAGATCTCCCACACGTGTGCAGAGGGGCCCTAAAACTTGCTCCATCTTCTGCTTTCCCAGGCCATAGCAGAGAGCTGGATGGGAAGTGGAGCAGCCGGGACTCATATGGAATGCCAGCACTGCAAGTGGCGGCTTTACGCACCATGCCACAGCGCCCATCCCCATCACTGTATTCTTTACCCCGATCTCTTCTAAGTCACTCTGCTTCTCTTAACATACTCTTCTTCCTTTCTTTCTATCTCTGAAAGTTTTTAATATCTTTCTAAGTTCTTGGGTTTTTGGAAAATAAAAGTCAGAAATACATTTTAGATATTTCTGCTTCCTGTTGCATGTTTCTCCTGGGAGTCAGTGAGTCCACAGGCAGCTGTTTGAGGATAAACAAAAGGGAAAATCAGGGAGGGGAAAAACCCCAATATCTTAATGTTTCAAAATGTGTTTTTCTCTCTAATTAATAAAATTCCACATAAGTCATGCCATAAAGAGTGTTTCTGTGGTTATACAGGGGATTTGGAGTAAAAAGAGAAAGAACAGGAGAAGGAGGAACACACACATGTTGTTGCCCAATGCTGTTGGCACAGAAAAAGAGCAAGGACAGACTGCAATACTGCACTTGTTGCTGAAAGTTCTCCTCTATGGTATGATGGGTGTGGCCAACTTTCTCCTCTGAAGGCTGAAAAATCTCTTTTGAACCATTTGGTACTTCTGTAATGCAAGTGTTTTCATATTATATCACGCCAGTATCTGGATAAGCCTCCAACATATTAATGTTCAGTTATCACAATTTATTGGTGGCATTTTAAAAGGATGCATAAAGCTTTTATATTTATAACATTTTATCCATGGTTTGGCTTAATGAACATATGCCTCTCTCCTTCCCAAATACTACAAATAAGGTTCTATGTATCCCAGAGCTCAGTTCATCACTGCAAGAAAAGAAAATTGAAAACAAATTATGTATGGATAATTAAATGGGAATGAATAAATTCTAATAATTCCATGTGAGGGGTAAAAGCTATGTAGTCATTAAAAATCACTGTACAAAATAACATTTGTTTAGAAGTGAAAGTTAAATTTAATAAAATATTTTTGTTTTATATATATGTATATGGAAGACTTTGTGTGTTTATTAAAACTAAATATTGTCTAGGTATCTTAGTTATAAAGGACTTTTCCTCCTTATTTCTTAATATGCTTATAAAAACATGTACTAATATTGAAAATGAGAAAAACATGTTATATTGAGAGTCAACCAATAATCATTTCATTGATTGGACAAAACTTAATCTGTCCTGCATTAAAGTTGTCAGTCATAGTTAGTCACCTGTGTTGTTATTCCACTTTGGTTAAATACTGGATGTGTGATCTCCATTATGTTGATTAACTTAAAAATGAGTATATTACTTCTTCATGTTTTGAGAATTAAATAAGAGAAAAGATGTTATGAAACAACTAGTAGGTCAGCAATAAAAATTTGTTGGGTAGGCTTCCTCTTGACTATTAAATAGGAGGCCTCCTAGAGCTGTAAAATTGGCACAGAGTCCCCATCTAAGAAAACTGGCATCAAATCATGTCTTGCACATGTTAGAGTTGCCCAAGGGCAAGGTCCCTGGTATCTCTGAGCTTTTGTTTCTTCCTCTGTAAAGTAACTGTTCAAGTAGTGAGGATTTTATCAGGTGGTATACAGAGTAGGCCCTGCATAATACAAACCTCATAGCAGGGATTGGTGAACATTAGCTCCTCTTCCTTTCCCAGCCATTAAAGATACCATATTTAAATGAAAAAATAATTATATATCACTACAGATCTTGCATAGATTAAAAAAATAAAAGGCTGGTCAGGAATTGTTGAGCAGAGTTGGAGACACCTTGCTTGAAAACAAAGCAGACCAAGAGTTGTGGTGTTGAAGATGACCTGCATACTTCTTGAGATGCCAGAGTTTCGGGAATAAACGTACTCTACATTGTTAGTGCTATTATATAATTGGAAACAACTATGATCCATATATTTCAAAATATAATTTGTCTCTAAAATTGTATTTGATTAGTGTATTTTAATTTAAAATTATTTTTCAACTTTAAATATCTAAAGGGTATTGTGAGACATTCATTTTAATTAAAAAGTGGTGTGCCTTTAAAAAATGATATCAAGAAAGGGATTTCAATCTTTTTATGCAGAGGGAAAAATTTTTCAGATGAAATTCATCCCTATACATTTCTCTAGTATTCTATACATAAGACACTTCTATCTAGAAAAGTCATTAAGTACCATGTCAACTCCCTGCTTTTGCAGACAAGGAAACGGTTCTAGAACAGTTTAGGCTTCATCCAGAGTTACACAGTGACAGAAGGTGAGAACTAAAACCTAAACTCTTGGACAGTGGATTTTTTGTTGCATCGTTGCATTTCTTTGCCTCTGTAGCTTTCCCTCTCTCTTTCCTCGTTCCTTGTGAGTGTATATGTGTGTAAGAAGTGTGTAAGGAACAGGGAGAAAATATATTTTCCTACTATGAGAGGATATTAGTCCACACCTTAAAATATCATGTGTGATTCTTCTCTCTATACTTGTCAACTCTATAAAATGTGATTTATTCCTAATCATATAAATAATCCGGTGTTACTTCCCTCTGGAACAATCAGTATTTGTGTAGGATTTCAGCCTGGAGTTTCTCTGTTCATCCAGTCCTGAGAGCTCAGGCTGTGAATAATAAAGCTGCAGAGGCTGTGCCTGGCTTGCCGAATTGCCAGTTGAGAAATTGTAATTTGTATTGATTAGTAAATTCACCCTCTCCAAAGGCATATCAAAAAGCCCCACTGGAGTCAGGGTTTCTGCTATATTAGTTCAAGGGCACTCTTGAGAGAAGGAATGTGTTTTCTGTAAGATTAAGTCCTCCATCTCAAAGAAGAGGAAGAATATCCTGAAGCGTTGCTTAAAATAGTCAGCATTCTCCCAAGCAAAGACAAGATGCACCAGGCAGAGCTGGCTCACATTTTTGAAACAGCAGGGACTGCTTTTTGCCTTTTTCTGGGCCACAATCACAGAAGCCAACTGCACATTGCAGCGTCGTGCACGACAGAGTGGCCCAGCCCCTGAGAGGAAAGAAGTCATCTCAGTGGAAGGTCCAAGATCTGAGTGTTAGTCCTTGGTCTAACTATGTACTGTAAGTCACCGAGGCAAGTGCCTGGATCTTTGCAGGTTCTATTTCTGTGAAAAGGCAGCACATTCTAGTAAGTGCGGAAAGAACACAGGATGTCCTGGTTTCCCCTTCCTGCAGGACCTCTGCCTGAGGACTTGCTTTGTTTGGCATGTTCAGGGATACTCCATGTGCGATTCCCAGATCAGTAGCAGCTGCTCCTGTAGGCACGTTATTACAGCAAATTCTCAGATTCTCGCCAAAGCCTATGAATTAGATACTGGGAATGGGGCCCTGTAGTTGATGTCTAAAGAAATCCTCCCATTGAGTCTGATGCACACAACATTTAAGAACCACTAACCACTGCTCTATTCTAAATAACTCTAATTTACCATTTCTTAGGGGAAACCATCTCTACTTTTTGACTTGATCCCATTACCCTATTATGGGCTACTCTAGTACCTTGTGCTTCATTGTGACATTTGTTATTGGTAATTGTATATATTTATTTTAGTCTGCTCCCCAAAGCCTGGGCTGTTTTCTGGACTGGTTCATCATTTTAACCCTCTGCAACAAAGTACCTGCCATATAGTGGGGTTGAAAAGGTAAAGTAAGGCACAAAAAAGTGTACTTCTTTTATTTATGTATTTTCATTTTATTTGAAAGGGAGAGAAGCAGAGACAGAGAGTGATTTTCCATCTACTGATTTACTCCATCAATTCCAGCAACAGCCAGGGCTGTGCCAGCCTAAAACCAGGAACCAGGAATTCCATCCAGGTCTCCAATTTGGGTGGCCAGTACTTGAGCCATTTTCTACTTCCTTCCAGGATGTGAATTAGCAGGAAGCTGGATGGAAAGCAGAGTAGCTGGGACTCAAACCAGGCACTCCACTACAGGATACTGGCAACAACAAATGGCCACGTAAGATGCTGTGCCAACTCTGGTCCCACAAGAACATTATAAAGAATTTCTTCGACCAAACAGGGATCCATAAATTGAGCAGCTCAAACCAGAAGTGATTCAGGAGCTACAGTGAATTAACTTAAAAGGCAAACTTTTATAGCATGGAATCAGAAATAAAGCAAAGAAAATATTTGGCTACAGATACACAGTTGTCTTATTTGGTGTATCATTTGAAACACTCCTAGTTATATAATTATAAATTAACTTGTTGCTTTTGATTTGTCAAGCTTATGTTTTGTTTTTCTTTAAGATAGGCATCTATAAGAAATGGCTCAAATTAAGCTTTGCTTAATTTTTGTGAGTGAAGCAAGCTCAAGGTCAGTTATGAAGCTAGTTTTGTCTACTCAGGGTTTCTTCAGTCCTGGTCTCCATTTTAATGTAAGTGTTAGGAACACAATAACTCGTTAGTATTTAGATTAAAGTTAGTGACCCTGAACAAATCATTTAAACTTATCCAGACATAATTCACATTGCTTTAAAATGGATGCAATGTACTTTTAAAGTCAGAGCATAAGTGAACTAAGGGACAATAAACTGTGATCTGTTAACCAACTGATGTCTTTGAGTCCTTAGATTCTTGGCTTCTCACTGGATATTTAACTTAATTTTCATGTCCTTGTGTATTCTCTTCAACACTGAAGTAAGCTGTCCCTCTTGTATTTTATGAGGTGCCAGAGTCATATAATATGGGTATTCCTCTGACTTTAGGATAAAGTGAAAGATGTTGAATTGCCCATATCCTCAACCCACATTCTGCCCCCTCAGAATCTCACATTCTTGACTGTTTCTGTGAGATATCTGTTTCTTAAAAATCTTTCTACAGTTAGTATTAGCAGATACTTGTCTTGTTTGTGTGATCTCTTTGACTCTTAGACCTATCAGAGCTATCAATTGTGAGCTGAAATTGATCACTTGGACTAGTGCGATGGCATTGGTACATGCCATCTTGATGGAATTGTGTTGGAATCCCCTGCACATTTCTAACTCCACCATTTGCGGCCAGTCCGATTGAGCATGTTCCAAATTGTTCATCTCCTCCCTCTCTTTTTCCACTCTTAGATTTAACAGGGATCACTTTTCAGTTAAAATTTAAACACCTGAGAATAATTGTGTGTTAATTACTGAGTTCAACCAATAGTACTAGAACAACAACAACAACAACAAATACTAAAAAGGATAAAGTATTACATTGTACATCTAAAGTCAGGACAGGAGCTGATCAGTTCATTGTTGCTTATAGTGTCCATTTCACTTAACAGGTTTCCTCTTTGGCGCTCAGTTGTCATCGATCAGGGAAAACAAATGATATTTTTCTCTTTGGGACTGGCTTAATTCACTCAGCATGATGTTTTCCAGATTCCTCCATCTTGTTGCAAATGACTGGGTTTCATTGTTTCTTACTGCTGTATAGTATTCTATGGAGTACATGTCCCATAATTTCTTTATCCAGTCTACTGTTGATGGGCATTTGGGTTGGTTCCAGGTCTTAGCTATTGTGAATTGAGCTGCAATAAACATTAATGTGCAGATGGCTTTTTTATTTGTCAAATTAAATTCCTTTGGGTAAATTCCAAGGAGTGGGATGGCTGGGTTGTATGGTAGGGTTATGTTCAGGTTTCTGAGGAATCTCCAGACAGACTTCCATAGTGGCTTAACCAGTTTGCATTCCCACCAACAGTGGGTTAGTGTCCCTTTTTCCCCACATCCTCTCCAGCATCTGTTGTTGGTAGATTTCTGAATGTGAGCTATTCTCACCGGGGTGAGATGGAACCTCATTGTGGTTTTGATTTGCATTTCTCTGATTGCTAGTGATCTTGAACATTTTTTCATGTGTCTGTTGGCCATTTGGGTTTCCTCTTTCGAAAAATGTCTATTGAGGTCCTTGGCCCATTTCTTAAGTGGGTTGTTTGTTTTGTTGTTGTGGATTTTCTTGATTTCTTTGTAGATTCTGGTTATCAATCCTTTATCTGTAGTATAGTTTGCAAATATTTTTTCCCATTCTGTTGGTTGCCTCTTCACTTTCCTGACTGTTTCTTTTGAAGTACAGAAACTTCTCAATTTGATGCAATCCCAAATGTTAATTTTGGTTTTGACTGCCTGTGCTGTTGGAGTATTTTCCAGGAAGTCTTTGCCTGTGCCTATATCTTGCAGGGTTTCTCCAATGCTCTCTAATAATTTGATGGTTTCGGGTCGTAGATTTAAGTCTTTAATCCATGTTGAGTGAATTTTTGTGTAAGGTGATAGGTATGGGTCTTGCTTCAAGCTTCTGCATGTGGAAATCCAATTTTCCCAGCACCATTTATTGAATAGACTGTCCTTATTCCAGGGATTAGATTTGGATCTTTGGTCAAATATAAGTTGGCTGTAGGTGTTTGGATTGATTTCTGGTGTTTCTATTCTGTTCCATTGGTCTATCCATCTGTTTCTGTACCAGTACCATGCTGTTTTGATAACAACTGCCCTGTAGTATGTCCTGAAATCAGGTATTGTGATGCCTCCGGCTTTGTTTTTGTTGTACAGGATTGCTTTGGCTATTCGAGGTCTTCTGTGTCTCCATATGAATTTCAGCATCATTTTTTCTATATCTGAGAAGAAGGTCTTCGGGATCTTGATGGGTATTGCATTGAATGTATAAATTGCTTTTGGGAGGATAGACATTTTGATGATATTGACTCTTCCAATCCATGAGCATGGAAGATTTCTCCATTTTTTGGTATCCTCTTCTATTTCTTTCTGTAAGGTTTTGTAGTTTTCATCGTAGAGATCTTTAACGTCTTTGGTTAAGTTTATTCCAAGGTATTTGATTGTTTTTGTAGCTATTGTGAGTGGGATTGATTTTAGAAGTTCTTCCTCAGCCGTGGCATTGCCTGTGTATACAAAGGCTGTTGATTTTTGTGCATTGATTTTATATCCTGCTACTTTGCCAAACTCTTCGATGAGTTCCAGCAGTCTCTTAGTAGAGTTCTTTGGGTCCCCTAAATAAAGAATCATATCATCTGCAAAGAGGGATAATTTGAGTTCGTCCTTCCCGATTTGTATCCCTTTAATTTCTTTTTCTTGCCTAATAGCTCTGGCCAAAACTTCCAGAACTATATTGAATAGCAGTGGTGAGAGAGGGCATCCCTGTCTGGTACCGGATTTCAGTGGAAATACTTCCAACTTTTCCCCATTCAATAGGATGTTGGCCATGGGTTTTTCATATATTGCTTTGATTGTATTAAGGAATGTTCCTTCCATACCCAGTTTGCTTAGAGTTTTCATCATGAAAGGGTGTTGTATTTTATCAAATGCTTTCTCTGCGTCTATTGAGAGAATCATATGGTTTTTCTTCTGCAGTCTGTTAATGTAGTGTATTACGTTGATTGTTTTGCGAATGTTGAACCATCCCTGCATACCGGGGATGAATCCCACTTGGTCTGGGTGGATGATCTTTCTGATGTGTTGTTGCATTCTATTGGCCAGAATTTTATTTAGGATTTTTGCATCTATGTTCATCAGGAATATTGGTCTGTAATTCTCTTTCAATGTTGCGTCTCTTTCTGGCTTAGGAATTAAGGTGATGCTGGCTTCATAGAAGGAATTTGGGAGGATTCCCTCTTTTTCGATTGCTCTGAATAGTTTGAGAAGAATTGGAGTTAGTTCTTCTCTAAATGTCTGGTAGAACTCAGCAGTGAATCCATCTGGCCCTGGGCTTTTCTTTGTTGGGAGGGCCTTTATTACTGTTTCAATTTCTGTGTCAGTTATTGGTCTGTTTAGGTTTTCTATGTCTTCCTGGCTCAATTTAGGGTGGTTGTATGTGTCCAAGAATCTGTCCATTTCTGATAGATTTCCCTGTTTGCTGGCATACAAGTCCTTGTAGTAATTTCTGATGATTCGTTTTATTTCTGAGGCGTCTGTTGTTACGTTTCCCATTTCATCTCTGATCCTATTGATTTGGGTCTTTTCTCTTCTTTTTTTAGTTAGTTGGGCCAATGGGGTGTCAATTTTGTTTATTTTTTCAAAAAACCAGCTCCTCGTTTGGCTGATTTTTTGTAATGTTTTTTTTTGGATTCAATCCTGTTAATTTCTTCTCTGATTTTAATTATTTCTCTTCTCCTACTGGGTTTGGGTTTGGTTTGCTGCAGATTTTCTAGATCCTTGAGATGACTTGAAAGCTCATCTATTTGGTGCCTTTCCAATTTCTTGATGTAGGCACCTATTGATATAAACTTTCCTCTTAATACTGCTTTTGTTGTATCCCATAGGTTTTGGTATGTTGTGCTGTTATCCTCATTTACTTCCAGAAAATTTTTGATTTCTCTTTTAATTTCTTCTATGACCCGTTGTTCATTCAGGAGCATATTGTTCAATCTCCATGTGTTTACACGTGCTCTAGGGATTCCTGAGTTGCCAATTTCCAATTTCGTTCCTTTGTGGTCTGAGAAGCTGCATGGTATGATTCTAATTCTTTTGAATTGGCTGAGACTTGCTTTATGGCCTAGTATGTGGTCAATCCTAGAGAGGGTTCCATGTACTGCTGAGAAGAATGTAAAGTCCTTAGATGTAGGATGAAATGTTCTGTAGATGTCTGTTAGATCCATTTGGGCTATAGTGTCATTTAAATCTACTGTCTCCTTGTTGATCTGCTAATACTAACTGATAGAATCAAAAAGGGAGAGAAAGATCCAACATGGGAAGTGGGATACACAGCAGACTCATAGGATGGCAGATGTCCTAAACAACACTCCGGCCTCAGAATCAGCCCTCAAGGCATTCAGATCTGGCTGAAGAGCCCATGAGAGTATAGCAGGCATGGAAAGCCAAGATATCATGGGAAAAAAAAAAAAAAGACCTAAATGAATGATCTCTGTGAGTGAGATCCCAGTGGAAAGAACGGGGCCATCAAAGAAGGAGATACCCTTCTCCGAAGGGAGGAGAGAACCTCCACTTTGACTATGACCCTATCGGAATAAGACCAAAGTCAGCGAACTCTAAAGGCTTCCATAGCCCTGGCAACTCATGACTAGAGCCTAGGGAGATTACTGAACAGGAGTGTCAAATTGTTAAGTCAGCAACAGGAGTCACTGTGTACTTACACCCCATGCGGGATCTGTCCCTAATGTGTCGTCTAAAGCCAAGTGATGCCTTGACTGGTACTGAAACAGTATTTTTATACTTTGTGTTTCTGTGTGGGCGCAGACTGATGAGGTCTTTGCTAATTATATACTGAAGTGATCTTCTGTATATAAAGAGAATTGGAAATGAAAAAAAAAAAAAAACAAAAAACAACCTGGTGTTAAAATGGAAATGGCATAGAAAATTAATTATTTTGAAAAAAAAATTATGTAGGATCTCTGTCTTTAATGTGCTGTACATTGCTATTTAATGCTATAATTAGTAATCCAATGGTAGTTTTTTCACTCGATGTTGCTATATGGGCAAAATGTTGAAATCTTTACCTAATATATACTAAATTGATCTTCTGTATACAAAGAGAATTGAAAATGAATATTTACATGAATGGAAGGGGAAAGGGAGCGGGAGGGGGGAGGGTTGCGGGCGGGAGGGAAGTTATGGGAGGGGGGAAGCCATTGTAACCCACAAGCTATACTTTGGAAATTTATATTCATTAAATAAAAGTTTAATAAAAAAAAAATCTTTCTACAGAGGAGTGTTTTGTCAAAGGTTAAAATGCCACTTAGAATATCTTCATCCCATTTTGGAGTGTATGGTTTGAGTTCTGGCTTGTCTGCTTCTGATCCAGCTTCCTCCTAACGCACCCCATGGGAAGACAGCAGATGAAGGCTCAAGTACTTGTGTTGCTGCCACCCACATGGGAGACCCCGATGGAGTCCCTCACTCTGTCTTTGGCCCAACGTAGTCCTTGCTGTTGCAGGCGTTGGGGGGAGTGAAACAGCAGATGCTATATCTCTTTATCTGCCTCTCTGCCCTTCAAAAAATAAAAATAAATAAATGAATAAATAAATAATGTTAAAACTCTAGGGGCCAGCACCATGGCTCACTTGGTTAATCCTCCACCTGTGTCCACCTAGTCCCAATTGCTCCTCTTCCAGTCCAGCTCTCGCTGTGGCCTGGTAAGGCAATGGAGGATGGCCCAGGTGCTTGGGCCTCTGCACCTGCATGGGAGACCAGAAAGAAGCACCTCACTCCTGGCTTCGGATCGGCGCAGCTCCGGCCGTTGTGGCCAATTGGGGAGTGAACCAACGGAAGGAAGACCTCTCTCTTCTCTCTGCCTTCCTTCTCTCTGTGTAACTCTGACTTTCAAATAAATAAATAAAATCTTAAAAAAAAAAAGCCTCTATCTGCAAGGGTTGCATGGGCCCATTGCCTCCTGTACACATTCTCTTCTTGGGTCTTGAGTTCTGTGCAGGACACTGCACAGTTGCAGTGTTCCATCTGCTCTAGAACTCAGAGATCTCTCTATTCCCATCCTCCATGCCTTACATCACTTCAGCCCAGGGGAATCAGTTTTTTGTCACAGGCTAATTTTCCTTCCTGTTTCTGCTTGCTTCTATAGCCACGACTAGAGATTCCTTTCCCTAGTGTTTGATTGACGAATTTCCTCATTGAGAAGAACTGCTTTCTCCATTCCAGAAAACTACACTTTAGGAAACAAGGGTCAGGACACCTATAAGATTTTTCCAGCTTTTCATCATGATCCATCTTTCTCCTAATGGGCTGAGATTAGAAGTGAGGTGGGGAAATTCTGTCGTAAAACTAGTCGGCCTCCACAACAATGGTTACTAACCGAAGTCAATATTACCTTCCAAAAGTCATGTTTGAGCGCCATGGCTAAGAGATATGTTCTGCTCGAATTTAGAGGGTAAAAGTCATGAATATTTCTGAATATACTATAATGCACAAGACTGTCTCTCATGAAAAAATATTAGCAAATCTAAAATGTCAGTGGTTTATTGAGAGAACCTATGTAGCAGGAAGCTATGCACAAGGAAAGTGATCAATTAATGATTATTTAAATATTGATTTGTTCCATCCCTGATATCTTCATTATCTTGGCAAGTTGTAGGCAATTTAGAAGTTTTGTTTCGTCCCTTGCTGTAGCATGGGTAATGGTCCCTAGCCTTCTGCTGTACTTTGTTGAACTGACCCACACACCACATGTCTGATTGGCTATGCCTACTCTTTTACATATTTCTTTTCAGTATTTATGGATCTGCAATGATATTTTTATGTCGTTAGTAGTTACACATCTCTCTCTCTCTTTTTTAAAGAATTATTTTATTTATTTGAAAGACAGAGTTACAGAGAGAGGTAGAGCCAGAGAGATAGAGGTTTTCCATTCTGCTGGTTCACTCCCCAGATGACCACAGTGGCCAGAGCTGAGCTGATCCGAAGCCAGGAGCCAGGCGCTTCTTCCAGGTCTCCCATGAAGGTGCAGGGGCCCAAGGACTTGGGCAATCCTGCACTGATTTCCCAGGCCATAGCAGAGAGCTGCAGTGGAAGAGGAACAGCAGGGACTAGAAGTGGTGCCCATATGGGATGCCAGCACTGCAGGCTGGGGCTTTATCACACTGTGCCACAGCGCCGGCCCCACACATCTCTCTTTTATTCTGATTAATATTACCTTTTCTTTGGCTGCATAGTCTTAATCTTCATTTATATGATCACATAATATTCCATTGAATACATAGATTATAATTTTTCAGTAGGCGTTTTTCAGTTTTTTGGAAAATTGGGTTTGCTTTCCAGCATTTTTGATGTTGTGAAACATTTCAGGAAATTTAGCTTTTCATACTCTTTTGCAAGTGATTTTGTTGAAAAAACGGCAAGGTAACAATGCATTCTTATAAGATTAAAAAAAAAACACAGATCTGAGAAAACTAAATACTTAGAAAACAAAAATGTATTAAAAACAAAACAAATAGAAAGCATAAGCTCCAACCATGCAAAAGCTTGAGCTAGGTTTGAAATGAGAGAGAGCCGGTCAGCTGATGACTAAGAAACATTTCTAATGAAATGGTATGGTCCAGCACCACACCATGTTTTTATCATCAATTTACAAAAGAAAACTACAGTTTTACAGAGAATAAATGACTACAGAACTACACTGAGTTACGATTTTCACTAGAGCTGCACTAGTTGAACACATTGACATTTGTGGGGCAATTTTCTGTAGTATAAGTAGCCACTTTAGACTTACTAAAATACATTTGTCAATGCCCCAAAGATAATTATTCCAGGGAAGAAAAGGGGGAAAGGATTCAAAGCAATGAAAACACAAAGACCAGGCTTGATGCAGGTAAACAGTTTAGAAAAATATCATATTGCTTGCATGCATTGGAACAGTATCTGGGAGTGCAAGGTCATGTTTTAATGACTATAATACATCTGAAATGGCTCATTTAACAAAAAAGAAGCAGAATTACTTGGTCCAAGGTAGCTATCAAAACTTGTTCAACTACTTCAGAACAAAATGTTTACTGCTAAGTTTAAACGAAATGCCCATTCATTCAAGTCTTCATCTAAGGAAAATTCTGTTTATCCAAGTTAAGATTTTTCAATTAGATGCATATCACTACCATGGTTTTCATCAGTAGCATTTCTTTTTTATGTCCATATCTCTTCAAGATTTGAAAATGAGAATTAGTGTTTTGAGGGAATTCTACATCTGCATTTCATTTGTGTTGAAAATTATCATGAGTGGGAATAAGAGAGGGAGGAGCGGTACAGTTATGCACACATTCCCATGGACTTACCACTATTTATTTATTTATTTATTTTTATTTTTATTTTTTGACAGGCAGAGTGGACAGTGAGAGAGAGAGACAGAGAGAAAGATCTTCCTTTGACATTGGTTCACCCTCCAATGGCCGCCACGGCCAGTGCGCTGCGGCCGGCGCACCGCGCTGATCTGAAGCCAGCAGCCAGGTGCTTCTCCTGGTCTCCCATGGGGTGCAAGGCTCAAGGACTTGGGCCATCCTCCACTGCACTCCCGGGTCACAGCAGAGAGCTGTCCTGGAAGAGGGGCAACTGGGACAGAATCCAGCGCCCTGACCAGGACTAGAACCCGGTGTGCCGGTGCCACTAGGCAGAGCTGTTGAGCCATGGCACCAGCCCCCGTGGACTTACCTCTAATGGTAAAGCTAAAAACCTGCCATGGGACTCCAAATTCCATTAAGCTGGGTGGTAATAATGCTGTCTTACATGTTAAAATGATCATATTAAGTGTTTAATAGATCATATAGATAGGATTAAGTCTCAAAGAGATCACATAAATAAGACCAAATAATAACAATAGGTAGAATTAAAAAGGAGAGAATGTTTGAACATGGGAAGCAGTCCACACAGCAGACACATAGAATGACAAACACCCTAAACAGAACTCTGACCTCAGAATCAGCCCTTAAGGCACTCTGGACTGGCTGATAAGCCCATGAGAGCATTTAAAAAGTCCTACATGAAGGATCTCTGTGAGTGAGAACCCAGTAGAATGAAGGGGCCATCAAAGAAGAATGTACTTTTCTCTGAAGGGAGGAGAGAACTCCCACTTTGCTCATGGCCTTGTCTAAATGCTGATGGTGTTTGTGGACTCAGAAGGCTCCCATTGCCTTGGCAGCTCATGGCAAGAGCCTTGGGTGATCACTGATGTCATAAATAAGAGTGTTAATTGTTAAATTAACAGAAGTCACTGTGCACTTACTCCCCATGTAGGACCTCTGTCCTCAATGAGTTATACTAAGAGAATTAACTGCAAAACTTGTTCTCAAACAGTACTTTATATGTTGTGTGTATGTTTGTGTGGGTGCAAATTGTTGAAATCTTTATTTAGTATATAGTTGGTCTTCTGTATATACAGTTAATTGAAAACGAATCTTTTTTTTAAATTTTATTTTATTTTTATTTTTTTGACAGGCAGAGTGGACAGTGAGAGAGAGAGACAGAGAGAAAGGTCTTCCTTTTTGCCGTTGGTTCACCCTCCAATGGCCGCTGCGGCCGGCATGCTGCGGCCAGCGTACCGCGCTGATCCGATGGCAGGAGCCAGGTGCTTCTCCTGGTCTTCCATGGGGTGCAGGCCCAAGCACTTGAACCATCCTCCATTGCACTCCCAGGCCATAGCAGAGAGCTGGCCTGGAAGAGGGGCAACTGGGACAGAATCCGGCGCCCCGACCGGGACTAGAACCCGGTGTGCTGGTGCCACAAGGCTGAGGATTAGCCTGTTGATCCACGGTGCCTGCGAAAATGAATCTTAATGAAGTATGGGATAGGAGAGGGAATAGGAGATGGGACGGGAGTGGGGGTGGGAGGGTGGGTCTGGGGGGGAAGAACCACTACATTCCTAAAGTTGTACCTATGAAATTTGCATTCATTAAATAAGAGATTTTAAAAATAGATGAAATTTATCACTCAGTCTATGAAGGTTGGTTTACATATTTACCTATGATTATGGATAGTTACAGAATGGTAAATAAAGATTATTGGTGCATTATTTCAGAGATGAGAAACTTCAGACATATGTTCAGGAAAAGAGCATGGTTACTTAATTCTCTGGGGATCATGATAATATTCAGAATTGCAAGAGTTTTATACTGTTTTCTTTATCTTCGACCCTTCTTATCTTTCAAAAAATGAAAAATAAATAAAAGGGTGGTACTAAATTTAGGTCACATAAATTTCTTGATTAAAAAAACACCAGAACCTTTCATTAATAAAGGAGAGATTAATCGAAGCTCAGATATATTGCTAAGTTTCTCCGTTACTTTTATAATCTGCCACTCATGCTTTTAGCCATGATAAAAATACAATGCAAACATTTAGAAAATCATTATTTAATTTTCCTCCTTGGAAAGTTAAGTCCAACTTGAATGAGAGTATGAAACAGACATAAGTTTCACTTATCTGCTGGCACCTACAAAGGAGATGTAGCATATTTCTCCATGTGGAATACATGGCCTTGTGCAGAGCATTGTTTTCTTGCCCATTATGGGAAAGGGTATCTCTGCTTAGAACTAATGTATATCAAATCAAGCCCTCTTTGCAGATGTACTGTTAACCAAAAAGAACATCTTATATATTCTGGATACTGCTACTTTATCCAATGCATAGTTTTCAAATAATTCCTCCCATCTGTCAGTTGCCTCTTCACTTATTTTGTTTCTTTGCTGTGCAGACAGTTCTTAACTTGATGTAATCCCATTTGTCCATTTTTGGATTTTTAAAAATATTTTTGTTTTTAATTTGAAAATCAGAGTTAGAGACAGATAAAAGAGAGAGAGAGAGAGAGAGAGAGAGAGAAACCTTCCTTCTGCTGATTCACTCCCTAGATGACCACAATGGCAAGGGCTGGGCCAGACCCAAGCCAGGGACCAGAAGTTTCATTCCGGTCTCCCACTGAGATGGCAGGGCCAAAACACTTGAGCCATCTTCTGCTGCTTTTCCTAGGCTGTTAGCAGGGAGCTGAATTACAAATTGAGCAGCAAGGACACAAATAATCTCCCATGTCAGCTAGCCACAATGCCAGCCCCTAGTTTTGCTTTTGTTGTCTTTGTTTCTGGGTCTTATCTAAGAAGCTTTTGCCTAGGATGTTGTCTTGAATTATTTCCCCTATGCTTTTTTCTAATAATTTAGTAGTTTCAGGTGTTAAGTCTGGAGGCTTGGCCATTGTGAGTTGATTTTTATAAAAGGTGTAAGGTAGGGGTTTTGTTTCAAATTTCTCAATGTGGAAATTCAATTTTCCCAACACCTTTGCTGAAGACTGTCCTTTCTTATGGGAATGAGTTTAGCTTACTTGACAAAGATTAGCTGGGTGTAGATGTGTGGACTGATTTCTGGTGGTTCTTTCCTGTTCTCTTGGTCCACACATCTACTTTTGTGCCAGTACTAGGTTATTTTGGTTATAACAGCCCAGCAGTGTACCTTGAAATCTGATGTGATGCCTTCTGCTTTGTTTCCATTGTTTAAGATTTCTTTGAATATTCAGGGCCTTTGTGTTTCCATATGAATTTTAGGATTCATTTTTCTAGTTCTATAAAGAATGTCCTTGGAATTTTGATTGAAATTGCATTGAATATGTACATTGCTTTGGGTACCATTAACATGTTGAAGACATTAATTCTTCCAATACATGGATATGGGACATTTTTCCATTCCTTGAATGTCTTCTATTTCTTTCATTAATGTTTTTTTTTTAATTTTCATTGCAGATATATTTCACTGCCTTAGTTACAGTTATCACAAGGTATTTAATTTTTGTAGCTATTGTGAAGTTGGACTAATCTTGTAAGCTCTTTCTCAGCCAGACTATTGTTGATGTTGATGTACTATTGTTGATGTATTGTTGATGCTATTAATATTTGTGTTCATTTTATATCTTGCAACTTTGTCAAATTCTCTTATGTTCTAAGGCAAATATCTTCTGAGAAGCAAAACCTCCTCTACACTTCCTACTCTTGACAACCATTGAGAAATGCAATTTAAAATGAAAAACTGTAGTAGACTATAGGGTGACCATATGTTCAGGATTGCCTGGAAAAATCACGATTTAAACTGATCAATATAATAAAAGACCTATTATCTAACATTGTAATGACTTTTTGAAAGAGTATAGTGGTATATATATATATATATATATATATATATATATATAGTAACTAAAGCGTTTGGCTTTTTGATTGCATTTCTTTTTCATTTGGTTAAATAGGAGTTGAGTGTGTTAGCATTGTGGATGTGTGGGTTTTATATTGTCTATTCTAAAAGTCTTGGTAACTATTTCTCAGTGTCACAATACATGCTGTTAAGTAACAAAATTGAACTCAGTGTACATTTATCTTTGATGTTCTTTAAAATATTGCATTTCTTTTTTAAGATTTATATATTTATTTGAAAGTCAGAGTTACACAGAGAGAGAAGGAGAGGCAGAGAGAGAGGTCTTCCATCCACTGGTTCATTCTCCAAATGGTCACAATGGTTGGAGTTGCACCAATCTGAAGCCCGGAACTATGAGCTTATTCCAGGTCTCCCATTCAGGTGCAGGGGCCCAAGGACTTGGACCATCTTCCACTGCTTTCCCAGGCCATAGCAGAGAGCTGGATTGGAAGTGCAGCAGCTGGGACTTGAACTAGCACCCATATGGGATGCTGGCACTGCAGACTGAGGCTTTACCTGCTGCACCACAGCACTAGCCCCAAAATATTACATTTCTTTAATTGATTTTTTTTAAAAATGTTGGATTTACATGAAATGCCTCCAACAGTTTTATGGGAAGCAATGCAACACTTAACAAGTATGCACAGCTTAAGCCAGTTCATTGGCCCTTCCATTTTCTTTATCACCAAGTATAATTAGCCTCCTCCTCTGTGGAACACCAGAACCAATTATTTCATATGACTATGTAATCTAAGCAATCTAACTTTCACCCTTCCCAATCTCTAGTAAGGACTATTTTAGATTCATATGGAGCACACACACACATACACAAAATTTCCACATATGAGATGGAAAAAACGTGATACTTGTCTTATTTCAATTAACATAATTATTTTAAATAATCTCCACTTTTTTTTCCATTTTGTTGTATATGTCAAGGTTTCATTCTTTTTTATGGCTATGTAATATTGTATTGTATATGTATGCCACATTTTATTCATCGATTCATTCACTAACAGGCATTTAGTTTGATTCTATAACATGGCTATTTGTCAATAGTGCTGCAATAAACATAGGGCACAGGTATTCCTTTCACATGCTGACTTCACTTCCTTGGATGTAATCCCAGAAGTGGGATAGCTGGGCCATATGGTTGACCTATTTTTAGATTTTGGAGAAACCTCCGTACTGTTCTCCATAGTGGTTGTACAAATTTGCATTCCCACCAACAGTGTATAAGGGTTCCCTCTGCTCTACATCCTCACCAGTATTTGTTATCGTTTTCCCTTTTTAATAATCACTATTCTAACTGAAGAAAATGATACTACATTCTGGTTTTAATTTGCATTTCCCTGATAGCAGGTAGTATTGAAAATTTATTCACGTATTTGGTATTTCTATTTTTCCTTTTTGAAAAATGTCTGTTTAGATTCATTTCCATTTATTAACTGGATTCTTTGTATTATTGCTGAATTTTGTGAGTTCGAATATATTCTGGAATACTAATCCTTCATGAGATATATAGTTTGTAAATATTTTTACCCATTTCTTCAGTTTTCTATTCTCTGTACTAATTATTTCCTTTGCTGCAAAGTAAGAAGCTTCTTACTTTGGTATAAAACTATTCTTTTCTACTTTTCCTTTTATTGCCTGTGCTTTTCCCATCATATCCTAAAAATGTATCTCCTTTGCCAGTGTCTTAAAGTTTTCACCTTCTATTTTGTTCTAGCAGTTATATAGTTTCAAGGTCTTCATTACATTTGAGTTAATACTGATGTAGAATGAGAGGCTGAGGTCTTGTTTCAAACTTCTGCCTGTGGGAACCAATTTTTCTTTTTTTTTTTTTTTTGACAAGCAGAGTTAGAGAGAGAGACAGAGAGAAAGGTCCTCCTTTTTCCATTGGTTCACCCCCCAAGTGGCCGCCATGGCTGGCTTGCTGTGCCGATCCGAAGCCAGGAGCCAGGTGCTTCCTCCTGGTCTCCCATGCGGGTGCAGGGCCCAAGCACTTGGGCCATCCTCCACTGCACTCCCGGGCCACAGCAGAGAGCTGAACTGGAAGAGGAGCAACCGGGATAGAACCAGCACCCCAACCAGGACTAGAACCTGGGGTGCCGGCGCCGAAGGTGGAGGATTAGCCTAGTGAGCCGCGGCGCTGGCCGTAGATTTAGTCTTATGTCCTTAAAGTGGAGAGATACTGAGAACTCCCTGGCTCCTGGTTTCAGATTGGCACAGTGCGCCGGCCGCAGCGCACTGGACGTAGCAGCCATTTTGGGGGGTGAACCAATGGAAGGGAGACCTTTCTCCTCTCTCTTTGTCTAACTCTGCTTGTCAAAAAAAAAAAAAAAAAAAAGACTAAATCCACTCATGTTTAACTTATGTGATTAACCATAATGATGGCCTCGAATATTCAGTTAAGTAGTACATTCATCCATTCATTTCATAAACATTTCAGCAGTACCTACTATATATTAAACAACAAACTAAGAACTAAACCCACAAAGATAAAAAGATATGCTCCTAAAGAATCTTGTCTCCTTCTAACAAATAACCATCAAACAGTGTTAGCATCTGCCTGATAAGTTGAAAGTACAATAATAAGACTGTGAAGGGTATAAGAATTCTACCAACATAGAAGAAAGAATAGGTAGGTTAAATATATGTGCTGCTGAAGCGAGCATATAAATAGATAGGTTAAGAATTGGGTGGGTGATGGGGTTCTTACAATAGACATGTGTACCCTAAAGTTCCTAGGGCTTTTCTTCTTTTGAAAGTTGAGCTGTCATAAAATTCCCTGTTAGCAAGGATGTAGGTGAGATATACGATATCATTGTCAGTCATCAAGTAGTTATGGCCTTCAGCAGATTTCAGGATTTGTGTAGTTATTAAGTGATACAAGCTTAACACCTAACAAGTACCTAGACTGAAAATAAAAAAAAAAAAAATTAGATCTGGGAGCCCATATTTTAGTCCTGAGTATGAGACAGTAACTGAAGGTCCTGATTCAAATGCTGTGCAGTGGCCACATCCACCAGCTTGGTTCCAAGACTTAGGAACTGAAAGTATTCCAAACCTTTTATCCCAGAGACCTACCAGTTAGGAAGCTCTGTTGCAGGTGAGCAGTTGCCAGCCTACACTGATGTTTTATCCTTCTTCATCCTTCCATTGAAGACTTTTGTCCTGGCTGACTTTATTTTTTCACAAATTAAAACAACAGACAAATTTCATGGATCATACTCATGTTTCCATTGTCATTTACTTTACTTTGAAGCTGAGAAATAAAGATAAATAGGAAGAAAATGAAATAGAATGAGAATATGGGCAGGGACACTGTGCTTTGTCTTCATTGTTGGCTATTTTATATGTGATTCATTGGAACATAATTTATTTTTTTAAACTTTTATTTAATGAATATAAATTTCCAAAGTACAGCTTATGGATTACAATGGCTTCGCTCCCCCCCCAATAACTTCCCTCCCACCCACAACCCTCCCCTTTCCCGCTCCCTCTCCCCTTCCATTCACATCAAGATTCATTTCCAATTCTCTTTATATACAGAAGATCAGTTTAGTATATATTAAGTAAATATTTCAACAGTTTGCACCCACATAGCAACACAAAGTGAAAAATACTGTTGGAGTACTAGTTATAGCATTAAATCACAATGTACAGCACATTAAGGACAGAGATCCTACATGATATTTTTTAAAAATGTTTTTATCCATTTTTCCTATCAGTGGAGTATACACAGCTAGTAATATTGAATATACTAACTAAGCCATACATTAATCTGATATGTGCTTATATTAATAGTGTCTTTAAATCTAATCTGTACCATTAATATATGAGTATTTTTAAATGAATTCTTTTTTTTTCTTTTTTTTTCTTTTTTTTTATTAAACTTTTATTTAATGAATATAAATTTCCAAAGTATAGCTTATGGGTTACAATGGCTTCCCCCCTCCCATAACTTCCCTCCCGCCCGCAACCCTCCCCTTTCCCGCTCCCTTTCCCCTTCCATTCATGTAAAGATTCATTTTCAAATTCTCTTTGTATACAGAAGATCAGTTTAGTATATATTAGGTAAAGATTTCAACATTTTGCCCATATAGCAACATAAAGTGAAAAAACTACTATTGGATTACTAATTATAGCATTAAATAGCAATGTACAGCACATTAAAGACAGAGATCCTACATAATTTTTTTTCAAATTAATTAATTTTCTATGCCATTTCCATTTTAACACCAGGTTGTTTTTTTTTTTTTCATTTCCAATTCTCTTTCTATACAAAAGATCACTTCAGTATATAATTAGCAAAGACCTCATCAGTTTGTGCCCACACAGAAACGCAAAGTATAAAAATATTGTTTCAGTACTAGTTATAGCATCACTTGGCTTTAGACGACACATTAGGGACAGATCCCACATGGGGTGTAAGTACACAGTGACTCCTTTTGCTGACTTAACAATTTGACACTCCTGTTCATGGCGTCAGTAATCTCCCTAGGCTCTAGTCATGAGTTGCCAGGGCTATGGAAGCCTTTAGAGTTCGCTGACTTTGATCTTATTCCGATAGGGTCATAGTCAAAGTGGAAGTTCTCTCCTCCCTTTAGAGAAGGGTACCTCCTTCTTTGGTGGCCCCGTTCATTCCACTGGGATCTCACTCACCGAGATCATTCATTTAGGTCTTTTTTTTTTTTTTTTTCCATGATATCTTGGCTTTCCATGCCTGCTATACTCTCATGGGCTCTTCAGCCAGATCTGAATGCCTTGAGGGCTGATTCTGAGGCCAGAGTGTTGTTTAGGACATCTGCCATCCTATGAGTCTGCTGTGTATCCCACTTCCCATGTTGGATCTTTCTCTCCCTTTTTGATTCTATCAGTTAGTATTAGCAGATACTTGTCTTGTTTGTGTGATCTCTTTGACTCTTAGACCTATCAGAGCTATCAATTGTGAGCTGAAATTGATCACTTGGACTAGTGCGATGGCATTGGTACATGCCATCTTGATGGGATTGTGTTGGAATCCCCTGGCACATTTCTAACTCCACCATTTGTGGCCAGTCCGATTGAGCATGTCATTGGAACATAATTTAATATGAGAAGAATATATCATTAAATTAGACTGGGGGGCCAGCACTGGGGCTTAGTGGGTGAAGTCTCCACCTGTGGTGTTGCCATCCCATATGGGTGCTGGTTCTCTTCCCAGCTGCCGATCCAGCTCTCTGCTGTGGCCTGGGGAAGCAGTAGAGTATGGCCCCAGTGCTTGGGCCCCTGTACCCACATGGGAGATCTGCAGGAAGCTTCTCGCTCCTGGTTTGGATCAGCCCAGTTCTGGCCATTGTGGCCATTTAGGGAGTGAACCAGCAGATCAAAGACCTTTCTCTTTGTCTCTCCTTCTCTCTATCTGTAGCTCTGCCTCTCAGATAAATAAATAAAATCTTTTAAGAAATTAGATTGTGGTACAATGCAGCCACATTTTGTAATCTGTCCATATATGTTATCCAGCCCACTACTATGTGAACTTTTTTGCAGGCATTTTTTTTTGTTAAAGTGATACAGCTTATAAATATTTGCTTATTCCTAGACAAATATGACATTCTCATGATTATTACTGTTTCTCACCAATTTTTACAAATTCTACACTTGATCCTAGGCAAAAGGCCAAGAAGCAATCAATTTTTACAAATTCTGTCTTCTGAATAAAGACTGTCAATACTTTCATGGACCACTAGAGAGGCTTACATTCAATATATATTTAGTGATGTTATAGACTAGAAATTACATATTCCTAAATATGGTTTTGTTTTCTTCTCATTGCTTAACATTGTTTTAGTAAAATAACTTTGGAGACTTGAAATTGTTCAAGTACAGTGACATATGTGCCTTGGTTTGCTTGAGACTTTACGTCTTTAACACTGAAAATCCACAACCTCAAAAAACCCTTCAATATCAGAGCAATTTTTTTCATAGGATTAAAAAAAAGACAAATTTCCAGGGTTCTATTTCCTTTTTATCAGTGTTATTTCTCCAAAGAAGGAAAATAAAGATGCATTAGAAGAAAATAAAAGAAATGAAGGCAGGGAAGCTGTGTGTGGCTGCCCTCCTTCTGATGTAAACTTATGTCATTTTCTTTTTCTTTTTTTCCTTCTCACTCACACACACACACACTCATGTGCTAGAAATATGAAATTTCTAAAGCTGTATTGTGGTATTTCTTTCTTTCATATACTGTGCTGAAAAAAGGGCTATCTTGCCTAGGGGAATGGAGAAGAGGAAATCCTGCCTTGAGTCCAATCTATAAAGAATAACTAGGCCTTTCTCATTTGTTTAAGATTTATTTACTTATTCGAAAGGCAGAAAAAGAGAGAGAGAGATAAGGGGGAGAGAGAGAGAGAGAAATGTTCTGGGCCAGGCCAAAGCCAGGAGCCACAAACTGTCCTGGTCTCCCACATGGGTGACAGAGCTCATATACTTGGACCATCATCTGCTGCCTTCCCAGGTAAATAATCAGGATGTTGGGTTGGAAGTTGAGCAGTTGTGACTTGGAGTGGCACTTTGATATAAGATGACAAGCAGTGGCCTAACTCACTGAGCCACAACACCAGCTCCTGTTCTGGCCTTCTTTTGTCCATGTTCCAATCCACAGATTGAGGATCATTGCACTGTCCACTGGTTCACTCCCCAAATGCCTGTAACAGCCAGGTCTGGGCCATGCTAAAGGCAGCAGCAAGGAATTCCATCTGGGTCTCCCACATGGCTGGCAAGGAAACCAGTGCTTGAGCCATTGTCTGCTGCCTCTAAGTGTGTTATATTACCAGGAAGCTGGATCAGAAGTGGTCGAAGCAAAGCTCAAACCATCCAGAGGGACATCCCGAGGGAAACTTAAATCTTTATATTAATCACTTGCCTCCAAATATTTATCTATATAGTGTTTGGATGTGCTTTTTGTACTGTTGATCCAAGAACTCTGATCCCATGGGAGGGTACGATAGCTATCATACCTTAGGTAAGATCTGTTCCTGATATCACCTCTAGATGTACTTAGAAACATTGACATTCTTAGCAGTGCAGCAATAAAAAATAAACAAGATACATGAGCATCTATTAAGCTAGATTTTTACATCAGGATATATTTTGTTCTCTTTTGAACCTCCCAAATCATTCACCCTGACTAAGCCAGTAGCTCCAAACAGCCATAATCGCAGGGTGGTTTGGTTTGCTGTCTGATTATTTCATTTACTGCAAACAAATAAAACCTCATCCCTGGATAGATAAGGAGCTTTTGTCTTGAAACTGGCACAGCAGAATCAAATGAACTTCATTTCTTTCAGCAGAGTGAAAATTTTTCAACAAAGCTTAAGTGCATAAAAGATATTTCATGTTTTATATCACACACGTAGTTTCTCACACAAATAGTTAGTCTTCAACTATATACATTGCAGAGTCAGTAAATTACTGGGCCACTTTACCACAGGAGCCAAACTCCACAAATTCAGACTAAGTAGCTCTAAAGACAGATAATTGTCCCTCCACCCTTCCTGAACTTTTGGGGCTACTGTAATCCCACACAACTTCTGCTTTATAAAAAACGTAAGGGGGAATGTTAGTAAAGAGGCATAGTCTTATCTACAGCAGGATCTACACCCCGGGCACCATCCTAGGTTCTAGCCCCGGCCACCATGTCTGGAAGCCAGGTGACTCCATGGCCCAACCACCAGTGTCAGCTCTACCCCTACCCTAATGGGATTCACTGCTCCTATTTCCCTGCCTGCCTCCCCCCTCGCCCTGCAAAGTTTTAAGAGGACCTGTTCCTGAACACGTGGCTCTCTTTCTGTCTCTTGATCTCTCTCTCCCTTGCTTTCCCCTGCTTTCTCTCTTGATCCCTCTCTTATACTCTCCTCCTCTCTTTTACCCTCTTGCCCTCTTCCTCCACCCAACAATCAACCTTTCCTCAAAAAAAAAAAAAAAAAAAAAAAAAAAAAAAGTACAGCAACCAATGTTTGCTGGGCATTTATAATGTGCTGACTTTGTGCTAAATGGTTTATGTTCATTGTCTCAGTAATTTTTGCAAGCACCAAATGGCTGTGTGTTTCCATTATACACATGAGATAACTGAGGCATTGAGCTATGAATCTTTCTCAAGTCACATAATTCACATGTGGTGATCTGTCAACTGTCAAGCCATTAGTTAACTAATATAGGACACATTTGATGAAAGTCTTTTATGTGTCATGCCCTGTGCTAGTCATTACCAGTGTACTGCATAAATGTATAACAAAACAATTATTTATTGAGTTTACTGTTACATTGAAAACTAGAATTGACAACAAATCAGAAGAGGAGTAGAATTTTTAATAATGTGGGTAGCGAATTTCTGAAAGGTTTTCATGTGGGGTCAAACCCAGAACTGTATCTGGGAAAAAAAAAGGAAAACCAAACAAAAACTAAAAAAAAACAAAAAACAACAAAAAAAAAAAAAACAAAAAAAACAAGCTGATGAGTTTAGGACAGATGAGCCAGGCATACTGAATAGCATATGCAGTGTCATGGCACCAGTAATGTTCTTGTGAGTGCAGAGAATGATAATTACCTGACGTCAGAGGAGCTCTAAAGCAAGAACAGATGAAGCTAAAGAATTTAAGAGAAGACAGAGAACATTAAAGGAAATACTCATGATCTAGAAATCACCAGAAACACCAATGGGTTTTGTCTTTATAAGTTCATAGATATATATAGAACATTATTGTAAAAAGAGTACCTGTTATGTTCCCATCTGAAAAATGATGAAACGAGACCTGGGTTTGTTAAAGTGATTTGCTAAGTTGAGAGCTGAAATGTAGTAGTGGGTTTTTCTCCTGGATCCTCAATTCCAAGATCAGCTTTCACAGTTATTATATTGTACCTTAACAAAATGAATAAATATTCTCTAATTGTAGATTGGATTTTAATGAACATGATGTATAAGACAAAAATGAATGTGGATAGACTATGAAGGGGATGGCTAATCCAATTTTCAAACAAAATTTATAATTATTTTTAGTCATTATCTCTATTGAATCTAAAATTATATTATATTATAAGGTACTTATTATCTACATGCAGAGTGCAATAACACATGTAGTTTTAAAAATATTTATTGATTTTAAAGGCATAGTTAGAGAGAGGGAGAGACAGAGAGAGATCTTCCAACTGGTGGTTCGCTCCCCATATGGATGCAACAGCCATGGGTGATTCAAGATTCATCATGGAACCTGGAATTCCATGTGAGTCTCCCATGTGGGTGACATGTGCCCAAGCACTCAGGCCATCTTCTGATGGTTTCCTGACACATAAGCAGGGAGCTAGATCATAAGTGGAGCATCTAGGACTTGAACTGGTGCCCATATGGGATGCTGGGGTCACAGGCAGCAGCTTAATCCACTGTGCCATGATACCTCCCCCAGCATGTGTGTTTTAGAAAAGGTGATTGAACTCACTGGATTATGTTAAACCTTCTCAGATTTCCCCTCTGTATCATTCCTATCTTGACCATAGGCAGTCCCAATTTTAGGAATAATCCTAGCTCTATAAGGAAGGGCCTATTAATATTTTAGACTGAAATCCCAATTTAAATAGCCAGATCTTCATCTCCTTTTCTAAATCAAGCCTGGCTGTATTCTACTTCTAATAAACAAATCTTATATTAGGGCTCTGAATGCCAGCCTGTAATTGAACTCCACATCCTTTCTATTGATGTAATTAAACCAGTTATCTTATATTTCCAAACACATATCCTTACAGATATTAGAACATGACAATATTGGCCGGCACCATGACGTAGTGGGTAAAGCTGCCACCTACAATGCCAGCATCCCATATGGGCACTGGTTCAAGTCCCAGCTGTTCCATTTCTGATCCAGCTCCCTTCTATGTCCTGAGAAAGCAGAAGATGGCCCAAGTCCTTAGGCCCCTGCACCCATGAAGTAGACCCGGAAGAAGCTGCTGACTCCTGGCTTTGAATTGGTGCAGCTCCAGCCATTGTGGTCATTTGAGGAGCAAACCAGTGGATGGAAGACCTCTCTCTCTACCTCTGCTTCTCTGTAACTCTGCCTTTCAAATAAATAACTAAATCTATTTTTTAAAGATTTGTTTTTATTTATTTGAAAGTCAGAGTAACACAGAGAAAGAAGGAGAGGTAGACAGAGAGAGGTGATCCATCCACCGGTTCACTTCCCAGTTGGCCGCAATGGCCAGAGCTTTGCTGATATGAAGCCAGGAGCCAGGAGCTTCTTCTGGGTCTCCCATGTGGCTGCAAGGGCCCAAGGACTTGGGCCATCTTCTGCTTTTCCAGGCTGTAGCAGAGAGCTGGATCAGAAGTGGAGCAGTCGAGACTCGAACCGGTGCCCATATAGGATGCCGGTACTGCAGGCAGCGGCTTTACCTGCTACGCCACAACGCCGGCCCCATTTTTTTTTTTTTTTTGAATAAAGAACATAACTATACTATATAGTTAAATTTCTCTGATATTTGTAGATATACTCATTTATCATCTGCTGTAACTATTTTAGACAATGTTCAGCCAGGTGGACCTACCTGATTCCAGCACCTAAACTTGGGTTTGGAACATATAGACACAAGGCAACTGATGGAGTTCTAGTGCTTTCCATTCTATTTGTTATTTCAACTAGCAACAGGATATGTATTTTTTAAAATAATTTTATAAACAGTTGGATTACCTATAATATATAACCGCTGGTTGTCATGGCCTATATTTGAACAATTTTTCCTGTAATATAGGACTGATATCTTTTGTTAAAGAGGGAAACATGGAGTGGTGGAATCTAAGGAAGGAACAAGGAGATGGCGTTGTGAGATTCCTTCAGGAGAGAGATTTGGTTCCAGAAGATTGGGTGTAATGGAAGACCACTATCAGATGGAGCAGTCGGTTGTCTCCAGGAGCTTTCACCCACTGAAAGAGCACAGATGTACCTTTACTCTAGAGAAAGGTGGCTTTTGGCAAGTGATTTTTATAAACCTGCTAGGCTCCCCTTTTCTTCTTAAAATTAGGCTTTTACATTTGCCCATCTCATTCTTCAAGGAAAAAGTTGCCAAAGAAACCTGAAGGGCTCACTCTGGAAAGATGCTCTAAACCACGGGAATTAGTTTAAGATCTATAATTGTCAGAAAGAACAGATGGAAACACAATGTAATGGAAAGATTAGCTTCACATATTGTTTTATTTAGAAAGAGCCTCTGAGCTATTTCTAATTATAGATGGTACTAGATAGTAAATAGAGAGATCATTAGGATGGGAATCAGGACTCCTGTGTTCCAGTGACATCTCTTCTTGTAACTAGCTCTAGAAGGTGACTTTGACTGAGTCATTTGAGTTGTCTGGCTTAAGCTCATCCAACTATATATAGGTGGGAATTATGTGTTTTAATTTTTATAGTGTTGTTCATCCTTGAACTTCTGTTTTACAAGGGCACATGGACATTCTCTATACAAACTACTAGTTATCAGGGAAAATCACAGAACACAGCACAAATAAAAATGTTTTAAAGTGAAACTAAATTGACATTTATAGACAGCGAAATTAGTATTCATGTTAACATTTGATTCTGCTATTCAGACATAATATGTCACAATATTCTAGATGTATGCCTTTTTCCATTTTTAATTGTCCATAATATTTTTTATTCTACACAACAGTTGGGATGATCTTCCTAAATCTCAATAAGACCACTATAATCTTCTTTTGCATTTTTTTTAAATTTTTTTTGACAGGCAGAGTGGACAGTGACAGAGAGAGAGACAGAGAGAGAGGTCTTCCTTTTGCTGTTGGTTTAGCCTCCAATGGCTGCTGTGGCCGGTGCGCTGCAGCCTGCGTATCCCGCTGATCTGAAGCCAGGAGCCAGGTGCCTCTCCTGGTCTCCCATGCAGGTGCAGGGCCCAAGCACTTGGGCCATCCTCCACTGCACTCCTGGGCCATAGCAGAGAGCTGGCCTGGAAGAGGAGCAACCGGGACAGAATCTGGCGCCCCAACCGGGACTAGAACCCAGTGTGCCGGCACCGCAGGCCGAGGATTAGCCTATTGAGCCACTGCACCAGCCTTCTTTTGTATTTTAATTCATTTATTTATTTGAAAGAGCAACAGAGAGGAAGAAACAGTGAGAGATCATGTTGTGGGGACAGAATGTCCCATCTGCTGGCTTATTCTTGAAATAGCTTCAACAGCCAGGTCAAGGCCACTGAAGCCAAGAACCAAGAATATGTCCTTATCTCCCACAAGTGTGGAAGGCAACAAAGCTTCTGAATTTTCCACTGCCTTCCCAGGTCCCTTTGCAGGGGGCTGAATGGGTAGCAGAGTGGCCAGGACTTAAAGAAGTATCAAATATGGGATGCTAGGGGCCAGTGCCATGACCCACTTGGTTAATCCTCCGCCTGCAGTGCCAGCATCCCTTATGGGCGCTGGGTTCTAGTCCCGGTTGCTCCTCTTCCAGTCCAGCTCTCTGCTGTGGCCCGGGAGGGCAGTGGAGGATGGCCCAAGTGCTTGGGCTCCTGCACCCGCATGGGATACCGGGAGGAAGAACCTGGCTCCTGGCTTCAAATCAGCGTAGCTCCAGCCGTAGCGGCCATTTGGGGAGTGAACCAATGGAAGGAAGACCTTTCTCTCTGTCTCTCTCTCTCACTGTCTGTAACTCTACCTGTCAAATAAAAAGAAAAATATGGGATGCTAGAATTTCAAGTGGCAGCTTAACTGGCCCTTATAATCTCGTTTTCAATGTCCCCACCCAATAAATCCCTGCTGCTTTTAAGACAATATCTGACCAAGCACCTTATCCGTGGCCTTTGCAGCCATCTGTACAAAATGGGACCTCCAACCCACTGTGCAAAACATTACCTATCAAATAAATCCAATACAAAGATCTTCTTTTGACCCTTTCAATATCCCAAGCTCATTCCTGATTTAGCGTTAGTACACATATTTCTTTTAACCTGGGAGGACTTCTCTGAGATCTTAGCATCACTGGATCATTTACATCATTCAGGTCTTGACTTCCCATCTTCTAAAAGAAACATTCTTCAATTAGCCCAACTAAAGCAATGCCCATTAATGAGTCATTTTTTGCACTCTCCCCATATTTCCTTTCTAGGAAACAAATTTTTTTTAGCTCATGCAACATTTTTGGATCTGAAATCACTGTCCAATAGTCCCACCCAATGTGAGCCCCTTGCTGGCAGGGATCTTACCTTGTTCCATGAGGTATTTACAGTGACCAGATGAGTGCTCTGTGCATAGTTGGCATCCCCTGAATGTTCATTAAATTAATGAATAGTTCCATGAAAGACAGTTCAGTCCTTATACTCCGGAACAGATTCTACTTATGCTGATTAAAGTAGCCATAATTAAATATTACTAAATATCCTATATTACTGTCTTTCATGTAATTTTATTCTAATCTGATTATATAATCATGAGGCTGTTTAGGTATAAAAGAGAGAACAGTAGACATAAAGTACATCACAATTTGTAGTGAGAATCCTAAGTTGTATAACTTTGCTTCAGTGAAAAGGGCATTAAATGAAAGGAAATGTATAGAAAAGTGTATTTTAGAACATTCAAAGATCTTGTCTTTAAAAAAATCCTTGAAGTTTTCCATTTTTCGTTTCCTTTCATTTTTGCTTTTTTATTTGCTTAATAAGTCAGATATTTGATTACATATTACTATTTTCTGGGACATTAATATTCATAATAGTTGATAGTACATAGAGGGATCTATTTAAATCTTCATTGTATTAAAAGATTAGAGAGCAAACATTATTTTTAAAGCATAGGCTATAAAAGAAAAGGATCAAATCCTAGAGAGCTAGGCGGGGAAAAGAAATGTATGTACATAGTAAATATACTGAGCAACTGTAATGTGATTAGAGGCACCTGTGTATCAATAATGAAATGTGAAGCTCCACCTCATCCCAACAGTATATGTGATTTTTAGCTACCTTCTTCACTTTTTAAATGATAGAATACAAGTTATATAGGTACAAGAAAAATCCTTCAAGAGGGAGAGACACAAAAAGTCAGTTCACACAGCCTGAAGATGCGGCCAGCTGGTTGTGAGGGTGTCTGCACTGCAGATATAATCAGCGTTACTTTGTCTGGAGATCCTTTGCCCACCCAGCACAGTAAAAGTTCTCTACACAGAACAGATTTTTTTATTTGGCATGGTTAGATTCTTCATACAGAGAATTCTAACTTGTTACTACTCTAGGCTTGGCTCATCTAACTGTAAGTTGCAAGTATTGATTCCCCCAGTATAAAAGTGGCATGTTCAATACTAACGTTGATGGTACAAAAATACAAATAAAAATTCTTGTGCAGTTATACTACTCAGACATTGTACTATTTTTGGTACATGCTTTCCTATTGCTGTTATACACATATGAATATATGTGAATAGATATATGTATAGTATGTGTCTATATATATAATCCATGTGTATATTTATGTCTATGTATATTTACATGTACAATATGTACATATTACATATGTGCATATTATTATGTATTCATATTATGTAAATGCATAAAGGTTATTTATATGCATGTATTTTACACAATATTTTTTATTATACAAACTGTTATAGCTAGTCTGGTTTATTTTCACTTTGTAAATATATTGTATGTCTATAAATATTCCTCAACAATATGATTTTAATGATTGCTTCATATCCCATTATGTGACTATATCAGAATTTATTTAATTTTTCCACCTCTTATTGCTTCAGAAAATATTATGAATGCTTTATATAAGGGATCTGTTAGCACACATAGAATAAACGATAGTCCATTTTCATTAATCCCTCAGTAGAGGGAGTTTGGAGCCCCTCAATGAGCATTTTCTTTGTACAAGTCTTTGTGTTAAAAACTTTATGTACAGGCCGGCGCCGCGGCTCACTAGGCTAATCCTCCGCTTTGCGGCGCCAGCACACGGGGTTCTAGTCCCGGTCGGGGCACCGATCCTGTCCCGGTTGCCCCTCTTCCAGGCCAGCTCTCTGCTATGGCCCGGGAAGGCAGTGGAGGATGGCCCAAGTGCTTGGGCCCTGCACCCCATGGGAGACCAGGAGAAGCACCTGGCTCCTGCCATCGGATCAGCGCGGTGCGCTGGCTGCAGCGCGCCTACCACGGCGGCCATTGGAGGGTGAACCAATGGCAAAAAGGAAGACCTTTCTCTCTGTCTCTCTCTCTCTCACTGTCCACTCTGCCTGTCAAAAAAAAAAAAAAAAACTTTATGTACATTAAATCATTTAGTCATCAAACATTCCTGTGGAAGAGATAGTGCTATCTCCAAAGTTAATACAATTTGATGGTATTTTGTCATCAAGGATACAAGAATAGCAATACACATACATATAAACACATATACTAAATGAGAAGCTCTGAATTTGATCATTTTGTCTTTAAGGTTAACAAATGAGCTCAGGAGAGCTTTCAATATGTTGTAGTAACTATGGTTGTGTATATCTATAGAAAGTATGGGACTGTATACTTTCAGAACTATCCAGGTAGGGTAATAAAACTCTTCTGACTTAACCCTAACCATCATTGTTTTTTAGATGAGAAAAGTTAGTCTTAGATAATCATGTTAATATCAGTGTTTGTATAAGAGTTTAAGTTCAGGTTGACCATCAACCAATATTCTATATTTTTTGATTCATTCACTCAAAAATTATTTGTTAATATCTAGTAAGGATTTAGCAGGGTTCTAAGAACTGAAATGTTGTAGAGACAAAATTTTCTGGAGCTTGTCTATTCAGTTCTCAAATTTAAAACCTTACTCATTTAATTTATTTAAGAAGATGTTTAATTTTCAAGAACTTGATTGGTTCTCAAAAAATTAAAACTTCCTATTTATTTAATTTAAGAAAATGTTTAATTTTCACCACTCATATCTTCTGGCTTGGTGTTGAGGAAACAAAAAATATTGAATACGTCCTCAAATGAGTAGAAGAAGGTAAGTTCAATGTGAAGTAAAGAACTGGTATTTTCCCAGGTTGATAGTGAACTCAGAATGTGATCATTCAAAGATTGACATGGTGGCATAGTGGGTTAAGCTGCTTTCTGCAATGTGGACACTAGTTCAACTCTCGACTGCTCCACTTCAGAGCCAGCTCCGTGCTAATGTGCCTGGGAAAGCAGCAGAAGATGACCAAAGTCCTTGGACTCCTGCGCCCATATGGGAGACCCAGATTAAGCTCCTGGCTCCTGGCTTTGCCCTAGCCCAGCCATTGCGACCGTTTGGGTAATTAACCAGTGGATGGCAGATGTCTCTCTGAAGCTCTCCCTTTCTGTCTCTGTAACTCTGCATTTCAAATAAATAAATCTTTTTTTTTTTTAACTTGACAGAGTTAGACAGTGAGAAAGAGACAGAGAGAAAAGTCTTCCTTCCATTGGTTCACCCCCCAAATGGCCGCTACTGCCAGCGCTGCGCTGATTGAAGCCAGGATCCAGGTGCTTCTTCCTAGACTCCCACGTGGGTGCAGGGGCCCAAGCACTTGGGCCATCCTCCACTGCCGTCCTGGGCCACAGCAGAAAGCTGGACTGGAAGAGGAGCAACCAGGACTAGAACCCCATGCCCATATGAGATGCCAGCACTGCAGGCGGAGGATTAACCAAGTGAGCCACGGCGCCAGCCCCCAAATAAATAAATTAAAAAAAAAAAAAAAGAAAGAATGGTCACCACCTTATATATTATCCCTGAGACCAATGGAGAATTGTATTCTCTGTAGCAAGATCATTTGATTATTTCCTTCTTCCCAAATTCTGCCTTCCCTCATCTCATGACAATTCCTCATGATAGATTGATCCTGTAAATTATTGCATCTATTTAATAGACATTGATAGACTTCTTCAGTTCCCATCATGTAATTCTAGAGTCAGGCTAGTATTATTCTCTCTGTATGGTGTATGAGGGTATTCAGGGTGGATCTGGAAGACTTTCTACATGTGTTAATAAAATCTTCCAGATTTTGTACATGGCCCCAGTAATATCACATAAGTTCAATTTTGTTTGTTCCAGCCTTGGTATTTTATTGGATATGCATTACTGTGTGAAAAAAATTATCCTCCAAACATAATGGCTTGGTGACATCCCAATACTTCTACTAAAATATAAACATTTAACAGTTGGAGTAAGTCATTAGGCTCAGCCTATGGTGAAGAGAAGGAAACTACATGAGAGCACAATTCTCTGCTACTGAGAATTGTTGGCAGTCATCTTCTAAATAGCCTTCCACAGTAATAAGCACAGGGGAAAGGAATAGATACTCTTATTAGAGAATTCAAAATGCCTTCGCTGAGGAAATAACATTTTCACCAGACTTTTAAGCATAGGGGTTTTTTTGTTTTTTTAAAATTTTTTTTGACAGGCAGAGTGGACAATGAGAGAGAGAGAGAGAGGTCTTTCTTTTGCTGTTGATTCAGCCCGCAATGGCCCCTGTGGCCAGCACACTGCGCTGATCTGAAGCCAGGAGCCAAGTGCCCCTCCTGGTCTCCCATGCGGGTGCAGGGCCCAAGCACTTGGGCCATCCTCCACTGCCTTCCTAGGCCACAGCAGAGAGCTGGACTGGAAGAGGAGAGACCGGGACAGAATCCGGCGCCCAGACTGGGACTGGAACTCGGTGTGCCGGCGCTGCAAGCAGAGGATTAGCCTATTGAGCTGCAGCACCGGCCTTAAGCATAGGGTTTTTGGTGAATGGGTATTTCATAAGAAAATAAACATGAGGAAAATGTTACCACGAAAGCATGGAGGGATTGAAGTTCTGGGACTCACTCATTCCAGTGTCGTTATAGAGACTACCATATGCCACATGGTACTCTGGTTAGACAAGAGCACAGAGCAAATCTTGCATCTTATCTAACTTGCAGCAGGAAGACCATTAACCCAGTGTTCTGATTGCTGCTAAATGATGCTCCATCATTTTCCTAGACCAGTAACTCTATGTCAAACTTCATTATAGAATCAAGAGAATGAAGAGCATTATAAGGAGCCATGTAGCTTATCTCAGTTTGTGGAAAAAGAATGGGCTTCACTATCTAAAATACCTGAATCTCATTCAGGCCACTTATCAGCCCTTTGACTAAGTCACTTAACCTTGCTAAATCCAAGTGTCCATAGCTATAAAATAGAGCAATTATAATTATAGCAAATGGCTGTTGGAAGCAGTAAGGGAAATAACATTTGTGAAAACACATAGTTTAATGCCTGGAATATAATAGACATTTGATAACCCTTGCCTGTCTTACCTTGATTTTTCTCCTGTACATTTCACCCCTCTTTTTTCTGACTCTATTTAAAAATTCTCTTAAATTATTGCCAAAAATAATTGCTACTTTTTTTTAAAGCCTATAGGGAAAGATAGTTATTTACATCACTCTAAGTCTTTGACATCTGTTTATCCTGCTGGCAGAAACACTACAGAATTAGGACAAAATTAACCCCATTTTAATTCTATTATGTTCATTTAACATATTTTACATAATACAGACTCAACAGGAGCTTTTAATTGAGTGATTTTCCACCTCCTAGTTAAAAGTAATATAAATCTTCTGAAAGGTAAAACTAACACCACTAATTGTACAAAATCTAAGGAACTATAATAAGTACTAAGCAAACAGATGGTTAGTTTAAATAGCTTAAGAATCTCTGTGTTTTTATCTTAAGAAAGATGTTTAATACCTGGACTAATTATAGATACAGAACTGCCTGACACATTGTAATTTATGCTTCTATTCTGATTTCTTCTTTATTTAAAGAAATTAGATTCCTTTGCATGAGGTATTTCATGCATCAGAGACTATTACACAAACTATAACTAAATGCAATTCCAATATTTAAAAATTTTCTCAGCAATAATGCTAGCTTTTATCCACACCTGCCTTAGAGAAAGAAATTGAAATTGCTGCTTGAATTCATTAGCAATTAAAAAGAGAAAACAAGATATATCAAGAAGTATAAAAGACCCAGTCTCTTTTGCTAGTCATATTATTCTGTAAAGAATTTTTTTTCTTATTTTACATTTTTGAATGTAGGACTTATTAACATGCTAATTTAGGGAAATCTTAGTCCTGAATCCTTTCAACTTTTAGAATGTTACAGATCACATCATCTTTTATCATTAAAGATTATGTCACATCATCTACTTAACCATTATAGATTTAAGTCTTAACCTAATTTATACAGTAGAGCCTTAGTATTTAAAGTTTGAACAGTTAAAATTTTGATTTTTTGGAAGCAACCTCTAAAGCCTTTGCAGTTATGCCAAAGTGCCTGTATGGCTTATGTTATTTGTGAGAGTGATGTGCAGAAATACTAACATGATGAGCAAACCCAGGTGAACATCCAGCATGTAGTCTTCCTTTGTGCCTTTGCTTTAGTTAATATCATTTCCCCGGTTTTCCAGTGAAATGGTCATAAAATATTTTGAGGAAAAAATGTGACATCAGTGGAAGAAAAACAAAACCTTAGTGAAAGTTGAAGAGACCATTAGTTTATGAAATATATATATATATATATATATATATATATACTTAGGACACATATTTTAATGGAATAAATCAATAATCTTTTTAAAAATATTTATTTATTTACTTGAAAGTCAGAGTTACACACAGAGAGGAGAGGCAGAGAGAGAGAGAGAAGTCTTTCATCCACTGATTCACTCCCCAGATGGCCAAAATGTCCAGAGCTGTACTGATCTGAAGCCAGGAGCCAGAAGCTTCTTCCAGGTCTCCCACATGGGTGCAGGGGCCCAAGGACTTGGGCCATCTTCTGCTGCTTTCCTAGGCCATAGCAAAGAGCTGGATCGGAAGTGGTGCAGCCGGGACTCAAACCGGCATCCATATGTGATGCCAGCACTGCAGGCAGAGGCTTTACCCGCTATGCCACAGTGCCAACTCTATCAATAATCTTTATAAATGTTTATATAATAAGAATTTGGTTATATTTGAAATTTCACTGGGCGTACATAACATAGTAAGTGCTTCTTGAATAAGTAGATAATTGATAGACAATCAATTTATAGAGGTGTCTCTTTTTCTTCTATATGGTCAAAATGTTTAGCTATATAATAGCACGGGCTTTCCATGTAATCCAGGTATTTATAAGAGTTGAGAAATGGTTTGCTCCTTAAAGTGATCTATCTGTTTTGAAAATCTAGGGACTGGATGTCAAGGCAGAATTAGATTTACAAGAAATGTGTTGAGGGAAAATGTCCGTGAAAGAGAATGGATAGATAAAGCTGTTAGAGGCAGGAAGAGTCTGTGGACCCTACAGTGGGTCTATTATTTGTTAAAGGAGTTAAGCAAGAAGCAAGTTTTAGTAGGAATCTCCTCCATGGCAGTGCCACCATGAAAACTCTTAGCCAAGCTGTTGAGTAGCTCCAAAAGAACAAATCCCCCAGGAATGACAACCTTGTTGGTAGGAATAACACAACTCTACTGTTTTCTTTAAATTCAGTCACAGATTAGGAGTGGCCATGGGAGAGTGTGACTTTAGTGTGGAATATGCAGCAGGTCCTCAAACTACAGGCCAAGAAGCCATGAGGTGCTGATTACTACTGTCAGGTTTTTTCATGAAGGGAAATCTTGGTAGCACACTCCCATAGCAGCCATAATCTACCTCTTCAAAAATCCGTATAAATAAGACGAGCACCCTCTCCATGGCTGTTATGGACTCCTCTTGAGGGGAAACTTTGAAGGAAGAAAGTGGAATGTTCCCATCACTGAAGTTAAAATCTCAGGGCAAACAACTAGTATTATGATCCCCCTCCTCTACTTTCCATTCTAAACCATGTCACTCTCTGCAGGTCTTGGCAGATTACCTGGGACTGTGTCCAACCTTCATTCCTGCATTATCTAAACTTCTAGAAATCATTCTTTTCTCAGGAAATATTTGCTGTATGTGCCCACTCATAGTTACATTGGGCAAGAATTAACCAGAGATACCTAGTGGATCAGTTAGGTTTCATACAGGATCCTCCATGCCTGTACTATGTGACAGTAGCCCTACTTCTTTTTGCCAACCATGGCCAATTACCCTTCCTGGAATGCTCACTTGTGTTCTTGTCCAGGCAAGGAGTCCTAATATTTTGATGATAGCTCATACTTTAATAAGACTTTGCTTTGTTCTCTGGAGAGGGTATTTCCCTTTGAAGAAAGTTGGTATATATATTCCATGGAATACTCCTCAGTGATAAAAAATAAATAAATAAATGAAATCCTGTCTTTTACAACAAAATGGATGCAACTGGAAACCAATATACTTCGTGAAATCAATCAGTTCCAAAAAAAAAAAAAAACAAACAAACAAACAAAAAAAATACCATATATTTTCCCTGATCTGCAGAAACTAATAGAATATCTAAAATGTAATATCCTGGAGTGAAATTGGCATTTTGTGATTCAATGATTGTTTACAGACCTTGTCTCTACTGTTGAGGAACAATTTTGTTTTTCTTTTCTTAATACTATTTGTGGAATTCTTTAATTAACTTAGGGTTAATCTTATGAGTATAGAGTAAACCGAGGAGCTGTTTACTGTGGGGGCTGTTTACCACAGTACCATGGCGCTGTGTTGCAGTGGGTTAAAGCCTTGGCCTGCAGTGCTTGCATCCCAAATGGGTGCCAATTCAAGTCCCAGCTGCTTCACTTCAGATCCAGCTCTCTGCTATGGCCTGGGAAAGCAGTAAAAGATGGCCCAACTCCTTGGGCCACTACACCTGTGTTGGAGACCTGGAAAAAGCTCCTGGCTCCTGGCTTCACATCAGCTAGTTCTGGCCATTGCAGTCATTTGGGGACTGAACCAGCAAATGCAAGATCTCTCTCTCTCTCTTTCTGACTCTACCTATCTCTGTAACTCTTTTGAATAAATAAAATAAATTTTTAAAAAAGTAAAACAAACTGTAAATTCATCTTTTTAAAAATTAAGAGTGTGAATGGGTTAGGAGAGGAAGGAGGAAGAAGGGTGGGAGCACGGGTGGGAGGGATAGGAGGGTTGGAAGTATCACTATGTTCCTAAAACTATATATATGAAATACATGAAATCTGTATACCCTCAGTAAAATTAAAATTAAAAATAAAATAAAATAAAACGACCATGTCTTCTAATCCAGAGGAGTAGAACATGGGAAGTAGGTCAAACAAAATCCCTTAGGTGGTCATATGGAAATCTGCCTCAGATTGTTCAGTAGTTACTTCCTAAGTCAAGAGTATAATAGATGATTGATATTGACATGTGGGCAGTTGGTGCAGCTCCCACCAACCCCCTAGTTATCAACAACAACAGATTCTCTTGACTACCTCTTCTATTTTATCCCAGACTCAGAGGAGAGCCATCACTAAACTGTTTAGTAATTTGAGTGTTCCTATCCCCAGTGCATTCATAATAGCCTTGGTGAATTGTGAACCTGTGATCCCATAGAAGAAAGCAATCCACTGGTATATCTTGATATATAACATGTTCATTTCAGTATTTCCATCGCTACAACCTTTCTCACTCATTTTTTTCTGTCTTACAAGGCAACTTACATAATCACACTTTACCAAGCATTCGTCATGTGATTTTCCTGGCTTCTAAGTAAATTTATCTATTCTCTAGAGTCCTTCCAGGACATTAAATCCCATGTCCTAAAGAAGTACCCCCAACTCAACAAATATAATTGTATATTCTGGCCCCATTTAACTAATAATCCTCTTGAAAATCCAATTCTAGTGGTTCTCTTCTGGCTCTTGATGGCATATGCTAAGTAATTCTGGAAATTTCCATGAGGATTTAATTGTTGAAGTTTGTTTGGTATGTTTTTTTTTCTCAGATTGAAATAGTTACTATCTGTTAATTACTATACTTCTATCCCTGGCTGAAGATATATAAATAATCTATGGGATTTCTCTGAGCTGCCTATGTGTATAATTTTTTCTCTCAGTTTATTGGATAATTTCAGTATGATAGTTAGTAACTATGTCTGCTATAAACATGTCTGCAGTCTCAGGCCTATAAAGAATTACTTTTATGTACTCTATTATGGAGTAATAAATTTCAACTATTTGTCAGTTTCAACTCCACTCAAGATTATATGCAGAAATCCTAACGAATGCTGCCAAATAGCTAACACATAGTTTTGATCCATAGTGTATTAAATCATTTCTGTGTGGGAGTTTTCATTAACAATATAATGATATGTTTACCTAATGTCCTGTTTTAGATAGTACATTAAAAATCACCAACATTAATGCTCAAAATGAGGAATTAAGATAATGTCAGTGAATAAGTAGATATGTAATATATAATGAAATTAAATTAATAGAACATTTTTCAAAGATGTCCAAATATTTCATTCAACACCTGCTCATAGAGTTTAAGTAATTTTTCAAAAGTGATGTGGGCAAGTGGTAACAGGTCTTCTGCCTAAGGACAGTTTGTGAGATCCCCAGACTCGAAAATTTTCTCTTTTAAGAAACTGTTACATGATTAGCATTGTATTTAGCAATCTGGCCATGTAGAGAAAAAATACAGACCCTTCTCCCTTTCCTAAGTTTGACTGATACCAGCTTTTTTGATAAAATTGTTAAAGAAGACAAAACGATGGAAATCTGTTAATGTATTACATGGAGAAAAAAAAGAACAAATAATGGATATTGTTGACCATGCATTCCTTGAAAATGATTTTCTGTACCTTATTTCATTTTATTTTTAAAGTAACTCTCTAAGTTGGTATGTTTAGTTTACTCAACTCATAGGTAAGTTAATGGAGGTGCAGAGGATTAAGTGACTAGTGTAAGGATATATAGTTTATAAAAGCAGAGTATTTGTGACTCTAAATTCCTCTCTCCTTCACCATTTCTTTTTTTTTTAATTTTATTTAGTAAATAATAAATTTCCAAAGTACAGTTTATGGTTTACAATGGCATTTTCCCCTTCATAACTTCCCTTCCACCTGCACCCCTCCCATCTCCCGCTCCCTCTCCCATTCCATTCACATCAAGAGTCATTTTCTTTTTCTTTCTTTCTTTTTTTGACAGGCAGAGTGGATAGTGAGAGAGAGTGACAGAGAGAAAGGTCATCCTTTTTGCTGTTATTTCACCTTGCAATGGACGCCACGACTGGCGTGCTGCGGCCGGCGCATCACACTGATCCAAAGCCAGGAGCTAGGTGCTTCCTCCTGGTTGAACCATCCCTGCATACCAGGGATAAATCCCACTTGGTCTGGGTGGATGATCTTTCTGATGTGCTGTTGCATTCTATTGGCCAGAATTTTATTGAGGATTTTTGCATCTGTGTTCATCAGGGATATTGGTCTGTAATTCTCTTTCAATGCTGCATCTTTTTCCAGCTGAGGAATTAAGGTGATGCTGGCTTCATAGAAAGAATTTGGGAGGATTCCCTCTTTTTCGATTGCTCTGAATAGTTTGAGGAGAATTGGAGTTAGTTCTTCTTTAAATGTCTGGTAGAATTCAGCAGTGAATCCATCTGGTCCTGGGCTTTTCTTTGTTGGGAGGGCCTTTATTACTGTTTCAATTTCTGTCTCAGATATGGGTCTGTTTAGGTATTCTGTGTCTTCCTGGTTCCATTTAGGTAGTTTGTATGTGCCCAGAAATCTATCAATTTTTAAGATTTTCCTGTTTGCTGGCATACAACTCTTTGTAGTAATTTCTGATGATTAGTTTTATTTCTGTGGTGTTTCTTGTTTCGTTTCCTTTTTCATTCTGATTTTATTGATTTGGGTATTTTCACTTCTTTTTTAGTTAGTTGGGCCAATGGGGTGTCAATTTTGTTTATTTTTTTCAAAAAAACAGCTCCTCATTTGGCTAATTTTTTGTAATGTCTTTTTGGATTCAATCCTGTTGATTTCTTCTCTGATTTTAATTATTTCTCCTCTCCTACTAGATTTGAGTTTGGTTTGCTGCACTTTTTCAAGATTCTTGAGATGAATTGAAAGCTCATTTATTTGGTGCCTTTCCAATTTCTTGATGTAGGCACCTATTGATATAAACTTTCCTCTTAACACTGCTTTTGCTGTATCCCATAAGTTTTGGTATGTTGTGCTATTATCCTCATTTACTTCCAGAAAGTTTTTGATTTCTATTTTGAACAACACATTAAGGACAGAGATCCCACATGAGGAGTAAGTACACAGTGACTCCTGTTGTTGACTTAACAATTTGACACTCTTGTTTATGGTGTCGGAAATCTCCCTAGACTCTAGTCATGAGTTGCCAAGGCTGTGGAAGCCTTTTGTGTTCACTGACTTTGATCTTTTTTTTTTTTTTTTTTTTTTTTTTTTTTGACAGGCAGAGTGGATAGTGAGAGAGAGAGAGACAGAGAGAAAGGTCTTCCTTTTTGCTGTTGGTTCACCCTCCAATGGCCACCGCGGCCGGCGCACTGTGGCCAGCGCACTGCGCTGATCTGAAGCCAGGAGCCAGGTGCTTCTCCTGGCCTCCCATGCGGATGTAGGGCCCAAGGACTTGGGCCACCCTCCACTGCCTTCCTGGGCCATAGCAGAGAGCTGGCCTGGAATAGGGGCAACTGGGATAGAACCCGGCGCCCTGACCGGGACTAGAACCCGGTGTGCCATCGCTGCAAGGTGGAGGATTAGCCTGTTGAGCTGAGGTGCTAGCGACTTTGATCTTATTTAGACAAGGTCATAGTCAAAGTGGAAATTCTCTCCTCCCTTCAGAGGAAGGTACCTCCTTCTTTGATGGCCCGTTCATTCTACTGGAATCTCACTCACAGAGATCTTTCATTTAGGTTTGTTTGTTTGTTTGTTTGTTTTTGCCAAAGTGTCTTGGCTTTCCATGCCTAAAATATTCTCATGGGCTCTTCAGCCATATCTGAATGCCTTAAGGGCTGACTCTGAGGCCAAAGTGTTGTTTAGGACATCTGCCATTCTATGAGTCTGCTGTGTATCCCACTTCCCATGTTGGACCATTCTCTCCCTTTTTAATTCTATCAGTTAGTATTAGCAGACACTAGTCTTGTTTGTGTGATCCCTTTGACTCTTAGACCTATCAGTGCGATCAATTCTGAGACTTGTTTTGTGGCCTAGTATGTGGTCAGTCCTAGAGTAGGTTTCATGTACTGCTGAGAAGAATGTAAATTCTTTATGTGTAGGATGAAATGTTCTGTAGGTATCTGTTAGATCCATTTGGGCTATAGTGTCATTTAAATCTACTGTGTCCTTGTTGATCTTCTGTCTGGTTGATCTGTCTGTTTCTGAGAGTGGAGTATTGAAGTCCCCCAGTACTATTGTATTGGAGTCTAAGTCTCCCTTTAAGTCCCTTAACAAATCTTTTAAATAAACCAGTGTCCTGTACTTAGGTGCATATACATTGATAATCGTTATATCTTCCTGTTGAATTGATCCCTTAATCATTATATAATGCCCCTCTTTGTCTCTCTTAACAGTTTTTGTGTTAAAGTTTATTTTATCTGTTATTAAGATGGCTACGCCCGCTCTTTTTTCATTTCTGTTGGCATGGTGTATCTTTTTCCAGCCTTTCACTTTCAATCTGTATGCATCTTTGTTGGAAAGATCTCCTTCACCATTTCTAAAAGAGCATTCAATTGAACAACATTAGATCAGATGAAAATAATCATTGTTGTGCTTTCCAAAGAATGGTGTCATATCTCATCATATATTTAATAAATTACAGAACTAGAGCTCAAATACAGATTTTCTCACCCTTAATCTCCTTTCATTTTCTCAAAATAATCTCTTTTTCTATGTTCTCATATTCATTTCAAATAAAGTTGAAGTTTCTACAGTTAAATTTTCTTATTATATTTCTACTCCAAATATTATCATGCCCTTCAAATGGTAAACGTATGGCAAAGAAGAAAAATTCAACTTTTATTAGGGGCTTAGAAAATGTAAAGCCCACACACACACACACACACACACACACATTGATTGTTAGGTTAACGGATTCGACCTAGTTTATTGTTGGCATGATGCTGTTCTGAAAAATCAGCAAGTATTTTGTCGCTTTTGAAGTTCAAATATTTATAGGACTATAGTGGACCTGAGGGTAATAATGACAGATGCTGTATGAGAACATCTTGTATGAAACTTTTTGTAGAGTCTGATGTTTCTTCTAGTCTCTATTTGCCATACAGTACCATTTAGTATGGAATTGTTTTGAGGATTGGGGTTGTCTCCTGTATGTAAATGATGATAAACACCCAAGAGATGAGCATTTCCTCAGAGCAAGTCACCCAGAATATTCCCAGAAGATAGTTCTGCAGAGAGGATACAGGATTTGGAAGATTATGAAGTAGACTCTTAATTTGAGACTTCATTCAGTTTCTGCTATTATTCTATAAAGTTATCAAGTATTCAGGAGACAGTGCCTCCTTTGAGATAGCAGTAAACTCCAAAATAAAAAATCTGGACATAAATTCAAGATGCTTTGACTTTATTATTATGTTTTGTTTTGCCTCTGTAATCCATTTTAAAATTCATATCCCTTTAAGCTAAGAGAAAGCAAAGGTCTATGTTAATGGAAACAAATGGTCAACATGAGAATATCAACAAGAAACAGTATGGGAACAGGAGTGTGTAGTCACAGCAGAATTAACCACAATGAGAAAGCCAAGAGAGATGCTTGGATAGATCATAGAAATTGTACTTAACAACCTGATTCTTCCCCACCTTGGAATGTTTTTATTGCATATATAATATGCAATATTGTATATATATATTGTATATATATATTGTATATATATATATAATATAAAGACATTAAAGTTTCTGGTTTTGGTTATTTTAAGAGCAGTATGTGAACCTTACTGATGCAGCCATAGAAGAAGATAAAGTCAATCAAAGCAAAAAAAAAAAAAAAAGGAATAAAGAAATTGAAGTCCTGCACTGATCAGTCACAGGGTAAATAGAATCTGATCAATAATATAGTCTCCAATAATAAATTATAGGTTGAATATTTAAAGATTTGTCTTAAATATAAATTTTTATTCCATCCCTCAAAAATAATAAATTATAGGTTGAATTTTTTTTAATGCCAGGCAGAGTTAGAGAGAGAGACAGAGAGAAAGGTCTTCCTTCCATTGGTTCACTCCCCTAATGGCCACTATGGCCAGTGCTATGCCGATCCAAAGCCAGGAGCCGGGTACTTCTTCCCAGTCTCCCATGTGGGTGCCAGGGACCCAAGCACTTGGGCCATCCTCCACTGCCCTCCCGGGCCACAGCAGAGAGCTGGACTGGAAGAGGAGCAACTGGGACTAGTACCTGGCGCTCCAACCAGGATTAGAACCCAGGGTACCGGCGCCATAGGCGGAAGATTAGCCAAGTGAGCCACAGCGCTGGCCAATAAAGGTTGAATGTTTGAAGAATTTGTCTTAAATGTAATTTTTTTTTCCATTCGCTGCACTCATTTTAATTCTCTTAATAAGTTGAACGCTTTTCGTTTAGCATTTCATTCTGTTTGAATCTTTAAACTTATATTTCTGAGCACTAATTGCAGTGCTAAACAATTACAGTGGCTGATGTTCAAAGACATAGGTCCTTTTCATGAGTAATTCAGATATACAAAATGAATTACTTCTACAGTGGGCAAGGATTAATCTTTGTGGTATGGCTAGAGTATATTCTATGAGTTTAATTATTATTAATCTGGATAAGTTTTAACTTTAAAAAACATTAATTTAACTCACCAGGTCTCCTGGCTCATTAATCTCTTGAATAGTGCCACTTTGGATAAAATGGCTCATCAAACAATAGCGATTCAATCATAAATAAGTGGACGTGGAATAGCAGCAGCATTGAAGACACAAAGGATTCAAAACATTTTTCACTTCTACGCATTCTTCATATTTAATAGCATCAGTCATTGTTGGATCTTTTCCCACTTCATTAAAAATAATTATCCATTAATACATTAATAAGACTTTTATTTTCCCCACAGCACACACACACACACACACACCCCACACTCTCCAACCACCCTCCAGAGAAAGTACAAAAATGTCAAAGATAGTTTTATTTTGTTCATATTACGAATAGGTATTGCATCTACAATGCTTACTTCAAAATGTGCTTGAGATAGTTGGAGTTTGAAATGATAAAGTGTAATAATAACCTAAGCTGGTATGGTTTTGTTGTTGTTGAGATTTACCTTGCTTCCTAATCTCAAAGATAATTTTCCTAGTTTTAAAGTATTTGCAATATAATAATCCTACATGTATGCCAGATATTGTGTGTGTTTGGTTTGTGTACAAAATACAGCAGTTTCACTATAGCTTTGCAAGGTTGTCATTATTTCCAGTTTTGAAATGAAGAACTCAAAGAAACCAAGTAACGTGATCACAATCAAACAGCATAACCAAGATTCATAATTAGACCTGCTTCTAAAGCACTTGCTATTTCCAATGTATTTCCTGCATTACACTTTTTGCCTGAATATTAGTCTTCTTGTTTGTACAGTTGGTTCTTGTGTAAAAAAGACATAATAATGCTAAAAATAGCCACTATTTTATTTCAATCAATATGTGCTAATGGCTGTGCATTAACCACATTTGTTAACCCTCAGAGTAGCATGTCATCTTCCTTTTTTTGTTTTGTTTTGGTTGTGTGTTGTATTTACAAATTTGAAATCTGAGTCTCAGAAAATTTAATGCTGTGTGATGTTCAAATGGTACTTAGAGCTATACAGCAGGCAGAAATGAATTCCCAGTCCTGATCTGATTGACTCAGAATCTCTTCCTTTAAATCATCATATTATGTGAAAGCTTTCCCTAAGCTGAGACCATTTTTCAAATGTAAGCATTATTATCGGATTTTTTATCTCTTTCCTTTTGTAATTTACATTTTACTTGAGTGGTAGAAATAAACATCACTTCCTTTGTGTGAGTTGCTTTACCCCCAGTTTACTTTGTCTGTGGTTACACTGCCAACTCCTTATGGTGCTGTGACAGCCCCAGAGAGGGTTAGAACTCTCTGGTAGTTCATCCACAAAACCCATCTACATGGAGAGCCAGTGATTTACAACCTGCAGCAAGCACAGAAATGGGAGGATCACTTGAACTGCAGACTACTGAGACACGTACAAAATCTGCTTTCACACACGATTTATGTCATTTGCAGCCAACAACTGATAATCTTTAGGTGGCTATGAACCAGTCTTTTTTCGAGCAGTGAATGATGGTGTCTCAGGAATTATTTCTATAGCTAACTCTTTTTCCACATTCTCTCTGTAGTTTTTTAGACTTGCTAAAGGGTATATCTCTGATTTCAGTTTTATCATAACAAACGGAAGCTGGTAGGAAACGAGAGACATATGTTTTCCATAAATTAAATGTAATTCTCCGTTTTATTGTTTTCTTAAAATGTATGAGAATTACATATTATGTAGATGATAAATCAGGGAGATGGATGAAATTTCTAGTTGAAAAATTGATAGGGAGGCTAAAGAAAGCAGAAGAAGAATGTATAATCTTTTTTGATTTTGTTTCTTTCTTGGTTCTCATACTATAAAAAAGAAAGAAATACCATGCGAATTAACCGCATTTCAAGATCTAGGTAGTTAAAATGTGACTCCTATTTCTTTTCCATGCAGATTTATGTTTCATTTAATAGAAGAATCCAATAAAATAATGCTCATTGCTTTCCTCAGAAGAGGACAATCATCCAAATGTTTATTGAAAATTGTCAGGAAACCTGCAAAAATCATTTAATTCTTCCTCAGCTATGTCTGCATCCCAGTGCAGAAATATTCGTATAGAGCATATGTATGACAACCGGAGGAATATATATTCCTCATGTTGCTGAACTTTCACTTCAGAATAAGAATTGCAGCAGTAGAGATTGAGCTGAATATATAATTCCTGAAAATATCAGTGATAATATTTCAGAAATTTATTTTATCCCATATTTACATATGGACAACATTGCTACTTGAAATTAGATTAAAGATCATAAAACAATGCCATACTAGCATTACACACTGGATATTACACACTGGATATCTGGCAATTCACCCCCCACCCCACCCCACCATGACCCACCTCAACACACACACACACACACACACAGGAGCTTCACCTTCCTGGACTAGAATGTAAATGATAACCATCTTGGGATGGCTAAAGATGTGATACGTTCTACTGTTATTTTTCCACCTGTTTTTTTCTTTGTTTTATTTGCAACGTTGATTGTTTTTTTTTTTTTTGTTGCACTGTGTACAGTTTTCCCGTTGTCTGAGTTCCTCTAGTCTTTGTTTCCAAAACAGTGTCAAAACCTGCTCAGTTCTTTACCTTTTCTGTTTTCTTCCCACCCACCTCCAACCCATGCTCCTGGCTTTATTTTATTTAGAACCTCTTTACTTATGTTTCTTTACCTTGATTTCCTTCTCTTCACAGATTGCTGTTTCCATTCTTCTTAGGTGTACACAGATCACACATTTACATTCTTGGGACAATAAAATAAAAACTCTCATGTGAAGGAGAGGAATAAGAAATTCATTTTTGTTCCAAATAGATGGTATATGTTTATATATTTTATACATATAAAGATATATATACCTTTTATGCATATATATATATGTATATATACACACAGAAATGTTTGGAAAAGGCTAAGGGTCTGGTATTATGACTTAGGGGATTAAGCAGCCATTTGCAACACCAGCATAGCATATCATATCATAATGTTGGTTAGAGTCTGGGTTACTCCACTTCTGATTCAGCTTCCTGTAATGTGCTATGGAAGGCAGCAAAAGATGCCCCAATTGCTTGGGCCCCTGGCATTCAAGTGGGAGACCAGGATATAATTCTTGGATCCTGGCTTCCATCTGGCCCTGCCCTGGCTGCTGCAGCTATTTGGAAAATGAACCAACAACAGATGACTTAAACAGCTTTATGCAATGCATTCAAGACTAGAGATAGAGAAGCTGTTGTGTGAGTAATTCATAACACAAAATTATACTGAAAATAGATTTGTATTATAACTTTATCTTATTTCTAGATTTTAAAAAAAGTCGTATATTATTCTATTATATGGCTATACCATAATTTAATAATATAGCTATAATTGAATTTTACCCTAGATTTCACTATAAATCATAAATAATACTGCGACAAATATTGTCCACATATTTTTTTTTAATCAGTAAGTACTTCAAGAATTAAACTTACTGTTTCAAAAACTATGAACCTACTTGAAGGTGTGATACTAAATTATTTTCCAATAAAGTTGTATCAACTTATATTCTTTGTAGTAAGGCAAAAGATTCCTGTTTCACTGTGCATTATACCTCTTAAAATATATTACTGAATGAAAATTACAATATCTCATTATTGATTAAGAAATTTCAAGTGAAATTTGTATACGTTAGTTGGAGAATATTTTATTATATAGAATCATAAAACCTTGTGAAAGCTAATGAAACATATTTCCTCATATTTCATAAGTAATGTAAATATTAAGGGCCAATTGGAGGGTTACAGAGATGTACCATTGTTTTATGTTTGAAAATTGCAGATCCATTGTATGATATAAAGTGGGAATATGTTACTTGTAAACCACTGTGTCTACTTCCAGTGGTCTCACCCAGAATATCCTAAGACAGAATCAAAAGCATCCTGCTTACTTAGTTTCCAATTAATACAGTATAATTCCTATGATAGTGACAATAGAAAAAAGTTAATGGCAGAGTCTGTGTTTCAAGAAAAAATTCTGTTTCCTCAAGAATATAGTTATTTTTAAATTCTCCTGAGTGTTAGGTTATATAAAATAATATTTGCATATAATGATCTTTTAATGTATTCTTACAAAAAGTATTAGTAGGCCGATGCCATGAATCACTTGGCTAATCCTCCACCTGCGGCACCAGTACCCCGGGTTCTAGTCCCGGTTGGGGCGCCGGATTCTATCCCGGTTGCCCCTCTTCCAGGCCAGCTCTCTGCTGTGGCCCAGGAAGGCAGTGGAGGATGGCCCAAGTGCTTGGGCCCTGCACCCGCATGGGAGACCAGGAGGAAGCACCTGGCTCCTGGCTTCAGATCGGCGTGGTGCGCTGGCCGTAGCGGCCATCTGGGAGGTGAACCAATGGAAAAAGGAAGACCTTTCTCTCTGTCTCTCTCTCTCTCACTGTCTAACTCTGCCTGTCAAAAAAAAAAAAAAAAAAGAGAAAAAAAGAAAAAAAATTATTAGTAAATACTTTTTTTTTTTTTTTGACAGGCAGAGTGGACAGTGAGAGAGACAGAGAGAAAGGTCTTTCTTTTTCCATTGGTTCACCCTGCAATGGCTGCTGCGGCCGGCATGCCATGCTGATCCAAAGGCAGAAGCCAGGTGCCTCTCCTGGTCTCCCATGCTGGTGCAGGGCCCAAGCACTTGGGCCATCCTCCACTGCCTTCCCGGGCCACAGCAGAGAGCTGGACTGGAAGAGGAGCAACCCGGACAGAATCTGGTGCCCCGACCGGGACTAGAACCCGATGTGCTGGCGCTACAGGCAGAGGATTAGCCTATTGAGCCGCGGCGCCAGCCAGTAAATACATTTTACTAATTTTTAAGATTCCTTGGTTTATTTGAAAGTCAGAGTTACAGAGAGAGAGGACAGAAAGAGAGAGATCTTTCATCTACTGATTTACCCCAGATGAGGGCAATTGCAGTGCTGGACCAGGCTGAAGCCAGGAGCTTCATCGAGGCCTCCAACCTGGATGGCAAGGGCCCAAACTCTTGGACCATCTTCCACTGCTTCTCCCAGGCCATTACTTCCAACCTAATGGAAGGTTGGAAGTAGAGCAGCTGGGAAGCAAACTGGTGCCCATGTGGAATGCAGGTGTTGTTGGCAATGGTTTTACCGGTTACATCACAATGCCAGCCCCACATTTTACTACTTCTGATCATCCTTTCTATGTCCATGAAAATCCTCATCATTAAAAAGTTATATCATATCATATTTTTATTTTTCTAGATTAAAATAGTTATTGTCTCAGGGGTTTTGTTGCACTTAGTTTTTAAGGATGTGATAATATAGTTATTTCTGTAATGATAAAGGGCATTCCTTATGTAAGCTGTTGTTTTCACACTAAAATCAGTATAAATGTGGACATTTCTTTATAATTAGAAAGCTAGTATGTAGGATTATTGATTTAAAACAAAAATACAAGGCCGGCGCCGTGGCTCAACAGGCTAATCCTCCGCCTTGCGGTGCCGGCACACCGGGTTCTAGTCCCGGTCGGGGCACCGATCCTGTCCCGGTTGCCCCTCTTCCAGGCCAGCTCTCTGCTGTGGCCAGGGAGTGCAGTGGAGGATGGCCCAAGTGTTTGGGCTCTGCACCCCATGGGAGACCAGGAGAAGCACCTGGCTCCTGCCATCGGAACAGCGCGGTGCGCCGGCCGCAGCGCGCTACCGCGGCGGCCATTAGAGGGTGAACCAACGGCAAAGGAAGACCTTTCTCTCGGTCTCTCTCACTGTCCACTCTGCCTGTCAAAAATAATAAAAAAAAAAATACATACCTTTTATCAAGGTACAAATTCTGTGATAAACAGTGTTACTTTGTCTGGGGAAGCCATGGAGAGATCTATGATGTTGGCTTCATGTTGGATCCACCTTAAACACTCCGTTTACAAGACATCCAGTGCCTTTATGGAGCTGATCACTGAGTTGGGCTCCAGGAGAATTTCACTACATTGGCCAAGCTTCTTAATATAGAGATTTCCATCCCTTAAGATTCCTTAAGAAACAATATCTCAGGTTGTGCTCCCAACAGGCTTTGGAGTTAGCATTGTGTTGAGCAAAGAATCTGAATTTGGCTCCAAAAATATCTGGATTCAGGTTTCAGTGCTACTGGATGGCTACATGGCCTTAGGCAAGTCCTTTGATTTCTCCATTTCCTCATCCCAAATTCTCATTTAGGGATTATGGACTCACTCATCCATTAAACAGACACCTTTTGAATACTTCATTACTCAGCATTCTGTAGTGAAACAGAAAAAAATAAATTACATAGTAAGAGAGACATTTAATTTAAGGAATTTGATTGCAAGATTGTAGAGGCTACCCCCAAAATCTGTGTGATAAACCTGTAGACTGGAGAATTAGGGATTTATGTTTCAACTCAAGGGTAAGGAACTCTGCCTTTAAAGAGACAGGCATGGGCTATAACAATAATCAAATTAAAATATGTAAATTTCAAAGTAAATCATTTCTGTCATAGGCCTCCTGATTGGATGAGGACTTTCCAGATATGGAGGGTAGCCCTCTTTACTCAAGTCTACTGATTAAATGTTAACCTCATCTTAAAAAATTCTGCACAATAACATCTAGATCAGTCTTTTATCAAATATTAATTTGCTATGGTCTAATAAAGTGAAACCATACTGTAAAGTTATAAGTTTCTTCTCTGAGTTGGTTACTCTTCGAAATGCTTGTTAGGAAACAAAATGGGTCTTGCTGTTGTATTATGTGAAGACAGATAATCAAATATGAAAATACTAAGTCAATTAAATGGTAATTTGTAATGTAAGAAGACCTATGGAAAAATAGGTAAGGTTGAGACATATCAGGAATAAGGAGCGGAGAAGACTGCATGTAAGAAATGACAGAAAAGTCGAATGGGAGAATCTGGAGAAAGAATATGTCAGGTAAGAACTAATCTCAATGAGTTACCTCAGATAAAACTCCTTGAATAGAATGTACCTGTTACAGTGAGAACTGTCTTACACATAGTTCCGGTTGGTAGGGGAGGAATCATATGTGGTGGGATCCTTATTGCTGGCAGGACAGAGCACTGAATGACCAAAAAAAGTAATGTATAGTGAAAATGACATCTTGAGATTTGATTGTTTGTAGCCCTTGTCTTTACTCCTGCAGAACAGTGGTCTTTCTGCTTTCCACTTATTGAATTCATTATTTAATGGAGGATTAAACCTGTGATTATAAAGCAAGTTGAATGTATATTTTCACGATTATTCAAAGGAAAGAAATAGAAAGGAAGAAGGAAGGAGGGAGGTAGGAAGTATCATTATGTGCTTAAAATGGTATATAGGAAATACATGAAACCAGTTCTCTTTATAGAAATAGATATAAAAATAGACAAGAAGAGTGTGTATGTGTTTTCTGGACCCTCTCTCCCTCTTCTAATAATGTCATCAGTGTTCAGTCATAGCATCTCAATCCTGATGGCCTTATCTAGTCTGAATTACCTCCCAAAGATCTTCTCTATAAACATCAAAGTTTGTTTCCTCCCTCTTAATTCCTCACAAAGGACTAAATTTGAATACACTAAATATTTTTTGTAAAGATTTATTTATTTATTTATTTGAAAGAGAGAGAAAGACAGAAAAATTCTTCATCTGCTGATTCACTTCCCACCTGGCTGACACAGCCAGGGCTGGGCCAGGCTGAATCTAGGAGCTAGGATCTGCATCTGAGTCTCCCACATGGGTGTCATGGGCCCAAGTACTCTACTGCTTTTCCCAGGCCATTAGCAGGGAGCTGTAATGGAAGTGGAACAGCCAGGACAAGAACCAGTGGTCATATGGGTGGCAGTGTATCAGGAGGTGGCATTACCTGATAAGCCACAATGCTGGCCCCAGAACACAAACTCTTGAGGTACCTAAACCACATACAAACCAGAGCACAAATGGTCATTAAATGTGACTTTTTCTAAGGAATATAAAGTGAACCTGGTAGTACTTAAAGTCACGAAGTGTTGGAACAGCAAAATGTCTATGAGATTATCTCACACAACCACCTCATTTAGACCTACACAAATGAAGTTCAGAGAGTGAAAATATCTCAGTCGGATCCAGAATTTTATTTGTTACAGTGTCATAATTTAATGTATTTCTTTACCTAAGAATTCCTGTTTTGACCTCTCAACTGTGTATCTTTTTTATATTTATTTATTTATTTGAAAGAGTCACAGAGAGAGAGGGAGAGACAGAGAAAAGTGATCTTCTATCCGTTGGTTCTCTCCCCAGATGGCCACAAGAGCTGGGACTGGGCCAGGCTGAAGCCAGCAGCCAAGAGTTTCTTCCAGGTCTCCCATGTGAGAGCAGGAACCCCAAAAACTTAGGCCATCTTCTGCTGCTTTTCCCAGGCCCTTATCAGGGAGCTGGATCAGAAGTGGAGGAGCTAGGACTTGATATAATACCCATAGGGACACCAACGACAGAGATGGGGGCTTTGCCTGCTATTCTACAGTGCTGGCCCATCAACTGCATATCCTTACTTTGCAAATTCTAGGGCCACTTAATAGGTTTAGAATTCAGTATTTAGGAATTTAAAGGTAGAAATAGAGTTGAGGGAAGAAAATCTACATGAAGAAGGGTGATGAAAATTTTAATCCTCCTCAGGATGGCAGTTGACTGACCATTCAAGAAGCCAGGACAGAAATGAAAGCTTATTTTTTGTTGCTTTCATGAGTAAAACATATGAAGGATCTTCAAAAAGTTAGTGAAAAGTGTTTATCATGAAAGAACTGTGAATGGATTTCAATTGTTTTGTTGTTCAAAAATAAGCTCATGCTAACTTGCTGTAACATTGGCTGAATAGGGTCTAGTTTGAGGTTTTAAGAAGGATCGGGCATCAGTTTGAATGAGCCCTTAGCAGATCAAATTGAAGCAAAACTAAAATATAATTGATGGTAACTTTTGAGTGGAAAAATGATGATTCACTAATGCTGTATGAATAATTTATTGGGATAATAATCCTAAAGAAATTGGTAGTTCACAAGTGGGTAACTCACTTGAGGAAGGAAAGTGATGATATTGAAGACGAAGCCCATAGAACAAGAACATCCTCATTAATTTTCAAGGAAAATAAAATATTTTTTGTGTTCTAATGGAACAGGACCAACTGAAACAGTAGTCAACATCCTAGACATCACAACTGGTTCAGTTTACACAATTTTGACTTGGTAGTTAAAGTGGAAACAACTTTCTCCTTGATAGGTGCCAACACTATTCTACTCATATCTTCTACAGATAACAACAGTGCTATTTCTTCAAAGATTTATAACATGGAATGAAACATGGCTTTTCCAGTATAATGTTGAAAACAAAATATAATCAGAGTAAGACTACTGAGAGCTGGAAATAACAGTCAAAACAAAAGTGTACTGGTCAAGGACAAGTGTCATGGTAACTGTTTGGAGGGATGGTCAAGGCATTTTTCCCTTGCTACCTTGAGGAGGTGCTTATTATGAGAGTGTTTTGAGAAAAATACCTGGGAAGGCATCACCAGAGTATCTTCCACCATGGCAGTGTTGCTCATTTCTCTTATCAAAGAAAGGCACTTTTGCTTGACTTTCAATGAAAAAAAAAAATCATTCAGCATCCACCTTGCAGTTCTGATTTGGCTCCCTTTGACTTCTTTTTGTTTTCTAATCTGGAAAAAACCTTTAAAGGACATGCATTTTTCTTCAGCTGATCACACAAACAAATATTGCTTTGCTAAGGCTAAATTTCTAAGACAATCAGTTCTTTAAAGATGGGCCAAATAGTTGGCATAATTGCTTACAAAAGTGTCTTAAATTTGATGGAGCTTATATATAGATTTTCTCTTTATCTTCTCTTTCTAATTTTCCACAAATGTTTTGAAGTTTCTTCATAATTGACAGACTCCATCATTCAACACTTTATAACATGAGGGTGACACTCCTTTGCAAATTCAGTACCCCCACCCTACAGTCAACTTGGACTGAAAATATTAAATGAGAAATTCCATTAAGAAATGATTCATGATTTTTAAATTATGCAGTATTCCGAGCATCATGGTAAAATGTTATATTCTCCTGTTGGATCCCATCTGGTATACAAGTTACATCTTTTTTCCAATGTATTATCCATGCTGCATATTCTACCCATCTGTTAATCACCTAGTTTCTGTATTGGTTATCAGATACAGTGCTGAGATATCACAGTGTTTATGCTCCTGACCCTTCTTTTACTGTAAGGTGCTTCCTGTAAGTGAAAAGATAAAAGTTCTTGATTTAATAAGGAAAAAAAAAATATTGTAAGCTTGGATTGCTTACATCTATGACAAAATGAATCTCCTATCCAAAAAAAATTGTGAAGAAAGAAAAATAAATTATGCCTGCTTTGCTGCACACCTTAAACTGTAAAAGTTACAGTTACAGTGTGTGGTAAGTACTTGGTTAAGATGGAAAAGGCATTGTATTATATGATTTGGTGCCAAGTATGGTTTCAGGCATCCAGTGATGGTCCTGAAAGGTATTGGGGGATTGTTATAAATATTCAATGAAGCAGATTTTCCCCAACTTCAACTGGGAACATGTAAAGATTCTCTTAGATCTTTTTTCTTTTCCATCCAAAATTTAGAGATGCCCTCAGCTGCATGCTGTGTTATATGAATAACCCCATGATGGTCCTTACTGTGCAGATAAATCAAGGGCAACACCAATAGAGCCTTTGCCCAAATGGCATTCTGCGTGTCACTGCTGGATGGTAATATACTGTAAATAACACTTGCTATTTGAGAATCTGGATTGAGGAATGCAAAAGGCATTGTTCAGGTTTATGAACATCAATTAATATTCACCCATCTGTCTCGCTGTACTTCCTGCTTTTCCACTTATGCAAATTAAGATTGTCAATTAGTCTGGAGGCTGGCAGGCCATTAAAGAGTTCTTTGTTGGGATGTGTCTGCAATGCATAGACTTTTTGTTTTCTCCGGAAAGATCTGTATGAAAGTGAATATAAAATATGGAAACATAAATAACTTTAAGTTACAACATAGTTGATCTCTGAATCTACAGCAGACATGAAATGTACCACAGTGGGACACTTATGATGTGAAATCTGGCTAAACTTTCCAATCAAAGGAGAGTAAGATAGCTTTTAGTAGAGAGGCAGACATGAGATCAAGGGTTTAGCATTAAAAGGAAGCTTCAGTTTCATTATTAAATTATCTGATTAATATTATTCAATAATACATATTAACTAATTTAGAATGAATAAACTTGTTAACCTCTTGCTGTATAATTTCCATGTAAGGTCCCTTGATATCTGTAACCTATTACTTTTATAGGCATGTCATTATCATTATTCAATTAACACTCTAGATGATAATTATGTTTAAAACATGGTTATCGCTTTGTTATTATCAAATAGACAGCCTGTCTGTTTAATTTTGTCAATTAAACTTCACTGAAAAGAGTTGCTACAATATCATTAGCACCTTAGTTTTACTTAATTAAATTATAGCCTACAATAATGCAATGCAATGCAATAGGTTTTACAGCATCTAAATAGTTTTCCAATCCCCTTTCTTCCAGTGGATTCTCATTTTTTCTATCAGCATATTTAGTTCACTCTAGTCCTGGTGTTTAAGTAGCTGGTTGATGCTAACTTCATGAAATAATTAGACATTCACTCTCTATAGATTAATGAAGTATAGATTTTCATATGGAGAAAATAAGTTTACCAAATCTCCCAGTGCTCACCAAACACATGTCTTATTTTCTTAACATGGTTGATTTATCTCTGATTAATTCTGCTTCTAGAAAGAGAAGATACTTTTTCTTACACATATACTTGAATATCAGTCTGTTCATAAACTCTGTAAGTTATTTGTTTTAGATTCTGTATCTATACACCCAAATAAAATGAAATTACTGCTCCTTCCCAAATAAAACCCAACAAATTTATTATAGGACAAAGTCTCTATGCCGGTGCATAGTGTGGAGAAATGAGAAGTTTTCATCCTATTTTTGTTCCTGGTTGTCTCAAATCCTGTTGAGATGATATTTCAGTTAACACGCAGATGGTCAGAACCATCTTAGAATGTTTTGTTTCAGGCACTGTGTATTAACCAAAACTTACCCTTCCCTTACTGTATCACGAGCACCACATGTTATGTGATGATAGACAAATACGGAACAAAAGACTTGCTTTGATTATACAAAATGATTTAAGAAATATTTACCTGGGGCCAGTGTTGTGGCATAGTAGGGAAAGCTTCCACCTCAATGCTGGCATCCTACATAGGCAATGGTTCAGGTCCCAGCTGTTCCACTTCTGATACAGCTCCCTGCTAATGTGCCTGGGAAACAGGGAAAGATGACCCAAGTCCTTGGGCCCCTGCACCCACATGGGAGACTTGGAAGAAGCTTCTGGATCTTGCCTTTGGTGCCTTTGGTCTGGCCCAGTCCTAACCATTACAGCCATTTGTGGAGTAAACCATCAAATGGTTTACCTCTCTGTAACTGTGCCTTTTAAATAAATAAAATAAATCTTTAAAAAAATTCATCCAACCCACATAAGTTATGGAAGGAATGCTTGCTTTGAAGTTATACATAATATTCTTGTTTCCAGGATTCATTTCTGCAAATTGCCAATTGTAGCGGGAATTTAACTGTAGGAATCAGAGATACTTTTGGGGAAACCGAGTACATGGACATAGCCTACCCTATTCATTTCATTTTATTAAATGAAGTTGTGTTAAAATGCAAATATAAAACTAAAATGACTCTACTTTGTTAACCATGAAGCATCATAATGCTTTCTTCTCTGCCAGTCATAGGCCCTTTTCTCTTTCTGGAGCATGGGATATCAAGCATGAAACCTCCCATAAATCTCTGCAGTAATTTGCTCATGAGGCCATAACAAAATATAACAAACTGATTGGCTTAATAGTAGACAGTGCTGTCTCATATGTTTGGAGGTTAGAATTTGAAATATTGAAAGTGTTAGCATGATTGATATTTTCCAAGCAGCAGGAGGAAGGGTTCTATTTGGCTTATAGATAGTTATCTTTTCCCTGTGTCTCTTCCCCAGCATCTTCCCCCACTTGTGTGCCTGTTCCTGTGTCTAAATGTCTTACTTTTGTAAATACATCAGCCATATTAAATTAAGACCTATTCTGAAGACTTTATGTTAAACTTGACTGTATCGGTAAAGACTGTCTCCAAATAAGATCACATTCAGAGGAACTGAGTGTTGACATTTTGTGGAACACACATTAAAACTTGTCACAGTACCTAAAGTGCTAAATGACCCTCTCAATTTACCCAGATCTTTACACCTCAGTAAACTCCCCTGTAGCCACCCCAAATAAAAACGCACCTCAATTCCTAGATATACAAACCTTCTTCCAAACTTTGATTAAATCAATAGCATTTATGAGTAGTTCTCTATTTCACCTTCTCGACTGTCTGATTCATTCCACTAGGTTAAAAGCCTGAGCGTTTTGTTCATTTCTATATATGTGGCCACTAGAATAGTGCCTGGTATATAGTAAATCTCAATTAATGTTTGCCAAATTCTGCTCACTCATTGTCTGTACATTCTGTGACCTTTGTAGAAAATATAAAGAGGATGATATTGAGGTACTTGACTTTTGGGAACTCACATTTTGATCCATATCATCTTCCCTCTTTGCATGTGAATAATGGGGAGCATTGATCACACCAGTAAAAATTAAATTGAATGGTCTGTTACTGAATGGTAGTCCAAGTCCCACAGCATGATTAAGATCACTGTATTATTAAAGTACATTTCTGGGTCGGAAAAGCAGAAGCAACAGGAATTTCGGGCTATCATATTTTATCATTTTGAACAAAAGTACTATGATACATTTAATACTGGAAATACCTATTTAGGTAGTGTCAAAAGCAGGAAAATGAAATATAGAGGTCCAGATATCAATGGTAGTAAAGTGATATAGGGAGTTTCTTAGCTCCAATCTACTCACTTGAGAAACTAAAGAGGCCCTCAGCTCACTGCTTGTAAGCCTTGAACAACTATGCTGAATTCACGTAGCAAAAGAACTCATTAAAATAATTATGTTTCCCCACCCAGATTTTGGTTTCAAGATCACTTTCACTTCAGCCTCTCAGTGCCATGATTTTAGAAAGAAATGAAAAGCAAGTTTTTTTCAGCACTTCCCTTGCAAATGAAGCTCATAAAAGTTCCAGTGACAAAATAAATCAGTTATCTGGTGCTCTCAGCTGAATATAGCTGCTGTTATTGTTGGCTGATATGCCTCTGGGGAAAAGACATTTCAGAAAGGACTAAATCCACACATAGCATTGCTGTTATAAAGCAACATTTAGCAAAAAATCAACTTTAGGATCACTGTGTTAAGGCTGGAAGTTAATTTACAAAGAAGGCTGTGCAAAATCCATTATTTCAATGCCATCTTTCTGTAATGGACTCAAGTATTGCTAACTCTAGGTGTGAATTCAAACTATTGCCATTTTCTGGTGCAAGCTGCATGGAATACCATAAAAAAAACTTGGACGTCTAAGTTAACAATTACCATTCTGCCACTAAGTGTTATGTGAGTCAAGTCCCTGTCTTTCTTTTCCATCTTTAAAATGGAGCTAATAATATCCTCTCCAGGCATATATATATGCATGTTAAATTACCTGAAAAAATGTAAAATTGGTTTCCTTTTTGCAATTCTGGTTATTGAGCCATAAATCTGCCATTTCCTTATTCCCATCACTATGGCTCATTTCTCCATTTCAACACATATGCATTGCAACTATTTATTTCTGCAGGTTGGGTGACTCTGAACACATTAGCTAAATTCTCTATGACTTGATTTTCTCATCTGCAAAATAAGAGATCAATGGCATTGGTAATAACAATGATAAAATCTAACAACTATGGAGTACATCTATGTGCAAGGAATTGTCGACAACCATATCAAATTGGTCCTGTTTTGACTCACTCCATTTTAGGCCTGAAGAAACTACCTTTGCAGGTTGAGTATTTCAAATATACTGATACAGATAGAAGGTGGCAAAGAAAATGCAAAGTATCTAGTGTATCTGGTAGAGATTCATTTATATTTATATTTTTATTTTTATTAATATCATCACCATCAAAATACTTGTTCTCGTGTCATTAATAGTGTTTACTACCAATGTGTGATTTCTTGTGAGAACAGGGATTATACCACAGTATATTGTTAATTGTTACTAACTTGAATCTTGCGTACTCATTCAATAAATGCATTTAGAGAAAAAAGAGGAAGGAAGGAAAGAAGAAAATAGGAAAGGAGGAAGGGAGGAACCTTGGAAGAATAATATGCAAGTATATTGCTCCCTCATACATTTGCATTCACATGTTGACCTGATGACAATTTTGAGAAAGCTATTAATGTGGAATGTGCCAAGCTATTACCAACCATAGTTTCCACTGGTAGTGTGTCATTTTTCTTATTTTTAATTTTTTTTTTAATTTTTTTGACAGGCAGAGTTAGACAGTGAGAGAGAGAGAGACAGAGAGAAAGGTCTTCCTTCCATTGGTTCACCCCCCAAGTGGCCACTACGGCCAGTGTGTTGTGGCCAGCACACTGCACTGATCCGAAGCCAGCAGCCAGGTGCTTCCTCTTGGTCTCCCATGGGGTGCAGGGCCCAAGGGCCTGGGCCATCCTCCACTGCACTCCTGGGCCACAGCAGAGAGCTTGACTGGAAGAGGAGCAACCGGGACAGAATCCAGCACCCCGACCGGGACTAGAACCCGGGGTGCCAGTGACGCAGGCAGAGGATTAGCCTAGTGAGCCGCATTGCCAGCCTATGCCATTTTTCAATATGCTCATATAGATGAGTGTAACAACAAGAAAAATTATGCTATTTTTAAATAACTGCTATAGTTCCCAATCACAGCTTTAGCCAATAAGCACCTGAATTAACTCTGAAATATTTTGACATAATCATGTTGACCAAAGCTTTCCACAACTGAGATTCTAAACTCTCATTTACAGAAGAGCATCTTTCAGTTTATTATCAAGCAGTGAAAAAAAAATGGCTTTTTGAGGTTAAGGTGCAAGAAGAATTATTGTTTTTCCTGTGTATCCTTGTTTACACTTAATATGCATTTTTGACTGTACTAACATAGCAATGGGAGTCAATCCATTGTTAGCATTCTTGAAAGAATAGACTAAAATATATTTCTTTCTTTCCTGACCTGCAAAATCAGGTCCTTTAACCTGTGGTCCTTTAACCTACATTTTCCCTCTAGCTATCAATTTTCTTCCTTTATATCCCCCAGAGTGTAATATTTTGAATATGGAAAATGTATTTTTAAAACTAGAGTGGATTTTAATAATAGCATAAATGTTTATAAAATGTCAAATATACAGTTGAAAATAATGGAAAAACAGTTGGGGATTTTCCTTATTATTATTTTAATTTATCCTTTAGTATTTTTTTAACTATCACTATCTTTTATTTATTTATTTATTTATTTTTTGACAGGCGGAGTGGACAGTAAGCGAGACAGAGAGAAAGGTCTTCCTTTTTTTGCCATTGGTTCACCCTCCAATGGCCACCGTGGCCAGCGCACCACGGCCGGCGCACCACGCTGATCCAAAGGAAGGAGCCAGGTGCTTATTCTGGTCTCCCATGGGGTGCAGGGCCCAAGCACTTGGGCCATCCTCCACTGCACTCCTGGGCCACAGCAGAGAGCTGGCCTGGAAGAGGAGCAACTGGGACAGAATCCGGTGCCTCAACCATGACTAGAACCTGGTGTGCTGGCGCCGCAGGCGGAGGATTAGCCTATTGAGCTGTGGCACCGGCCATTCTCACCATCTTTTAACAAACATTTATTCAGTCCTTACTATGTGAAGTTCTGAGCTTAAAGAATCGATAGTTTATTTGGGGCAAGGAACTACAGATACATAATTACATCATTTAAACATATAAGATCATTATTATACTAGATTTATCTATAGAGTGCTATGAAAATACATGAGAGATCACCTTCTTCTGTTTGAGTAAATATGGGAGGCTTCAAAGATGAGGTGTTATTTGAGCTGGGTATTAGAAAAGGGAAATCAATTAAAAGGTAAAAAGAAGAGAGAAGAATATTCTAAGCAGAGAACATGACATGGAATGTCATTGATCATGGAGTGTTTAGGGAAAGGCATCAAAAATAGCATGGCTGGCATTATAGCACAGCAGGTTAAGTCACTGTCTGCAACAGCAGCATCCTATATGAGCACCAGTTAGAGTCCCAGCTGCACCACTTCTGATCCAGCTCCTTGCTAATGCACCTGGAAAGGAAGTAAAGATGGCTCATGTGCATTGGCCCCTCCCCTGACACTCATGTGACTAACCTGGATGGAGCTCAGGGGCTCCTGGCATTGGCCTGCCCCAGCCCAAGTCTGTTGAGGTCTTTTAGGGAGGGAACCAGCAGATAGAAGCATGCTCTCTCTCTCTCTCTCCCTTTCCTTATCTCTCTTTCTGTTTCCTTCTCTCCCTCCCAATCTCTGTAACTCTTTCAAATAAATAATATAAAATCTTTTAAAAAAGAAAAGGATGAGAGAGAAAGCTTGGAAGGTATGTTGGTATTGTAGAAACAGCCAATAAATGAAGTCAGGAAGAGTAAATTTATAAATGTTTAATAGGTTTTACATTCTTGCTATGTGCTAACCCTTTTTAGAGAGATAAACAGTAAAGAAAAAAATGAAAATGTTTATTCCATATACATTAACAGATTTAAAACACATACATGCACACACATGACCGTGTGTTAAAATTCCAGTTTAATTCAATAGAGAAAAGTAACTGAGAAGGAGAATAAAGAGAGAAAAATACAGATCACCTGTGAACACAGGGTCTGCTCTTGGGAAGCTTCCTAGATAAGACATTATTATTAAAAAGTAGCCTCAGTTGTTATTACCTCTGTTGGAAACAGAAGAGAACCTATAATCTGAGCTTTAAAAGGGTCTCTGTAGATAAAAGCAATGTAAGTTACACTCACAAACTAAAAATAAAAATCATAGCAAGAGGGAATGTCTTTAGACCCATAAAGTGGCAGGGCTTGAGCTTTGAGAAGTTCAGCTGACAGAAGTTTTTGAATAGAAATTGAAAAAATGCAATGTTTAAGGATTAGCATATTCTAGAAACCAGTCTGTGAAATCACATGCAGATTCGCAGTGATCTCTTATTTTAATAACTGTACTCTTTCATTTTTGTAGGGAATGGAAATGGTGTCTATAGAGTAAAACAGATTGTCTCACAACTGTGTCACTTTTGATACACAGGAACAAACAGCAGAATTTACATCTCAGATTTCAGCACCACACAAGACTGGGTGGGTCAGTCACAAAGAAATGTGAGAAGTGGGGCCGGGCATTATGCTGTAGCCGGCAAAGCCACTGCCTGCGATGTCAGCATCCTCTGTGGCCACCGGTCCAAATCCCAGCTGCCCCATTTCACATCCAGCTTCCTTCTGATGCACCTGGGACAGGAACGGAGGATGGCCAAAGTGCTTAGGCCCCTGCACCCACGTGGGAGGACTGGAAAAAGTTCCTGGCTCCTTGCCTCAGACTGGACTAGCTCCAGCCATTGCAGCCAACTGGGGAGAAAAACAGTAGATGGAAGATCTCCGTTTTTCTCAGTCTGCTCCTTTCTCTCTCTGCAAACTCTGTCTTTCAAGTAAATACATAAATCTTTAAGAAAAGAAAAAGTAAAGAAATATGGGAAGAACAAAAGCAGAAGAAAGAAAAGGGAGGTCTGTGTTCTTTGATGATACTTTGATTATAGCCAGAAAAAGAAAGTCCAGTATCAAGGATTACAAAGCAGGGTTGAAGGACTGTTTTATAGTAGCCAATTCTGTTTACAGATGAAGAAAAGTGAGTTCAGAGAAAATTATTGTTGATTTTCTTTTTCATAGCATTCCTGGGGTTTATTTATGCATTTAACCAACTGAGCAGCCATCACTGGCAAAACATCAAAGTTAGGCAGTGTCAGAGTTGAGTGAGTTGCAGTCCCTCATTTAGTAAATGTGCAGCTTAGTGAAGTGGGTAGATTGAAGCACAGATAACCAGAGGAGTTAACTAAGGTCTCCCTTGGCTAGAATGTGGAGCCATTTAAACTTAAGATTCTGCTAGCCAGACTTTAATCCAACAATACACTGGGGCTGTGATGGAGACAGACAGTTCTAAACCAGGCTAGAGACAAGAACATTGTTGCATTAGATATGAGAAGTGAGATCTGAATTTCCTAAATAAAATTTGCTCATGACTCCCAATCTGAAATAAAAGAAAAGACAGGTTTTTTTGTTTTGTTTTGTTTTGTTTTGTTTTTTACTACTTTTTATGGGCCACACATTAAAAACAGGCAAACTATCAAACAATTAAGCTATAAATTACTGACATTGCTGGGTTGGGTGCAGAAACCTGCTGGCGCTGTGGGCCAGGTGGCTGTGCAGCAGGTTAAGCATCAGGGTAGCACTGCTGTCTGACTGGCTGTCAGGTTGGGTGCAAGCATTAGCAGGTGGACAACTCTTCAGACTATGGTTAAGATGTCCAAGGGTTTTGAGAGCCTCCTGTGTAGTCGTCTACAGTGGCAACAGGAGCAGACAGCTCACCTTTTCTCCATTAAGAGACGTTTATCTTGGCTCAGGACAATATGGGCAGGAGAGCCGTGGGACAGGGTGGCTCGCTGTCCTCTCTGTAGTTTTGTGTTAGGTTATTGTACCCCACGGGGATCTCACTACTGCCCCATTATCTGTAGAGGTCCCTTCTACAGAGGGGATGGGGGAAAAGCCTCTGTATACAGCTATTTTTCTGAGTGCTCTCTCCTGCATTTGCCGAGTGGATCCAGGGAAGGCAGGCCTTTCTCTAAGCACCACCAGAAAACAGGCGAGGAGTTCCAAACACCACTCCACGGAGCCATAGTCAGGAAGGGATGGAAAAGCACAGCTCTGGGCCTGCGCGCACATGGCCACCTCACCTGCTGCTGGAGCTCCAGTGGGCACACTGACCCATTAGCCAAAGTCCACGACTCCCTCTCCAGTAACTCTTGTCACTTTAATGGGTTGTGTGTGTGTGTGTGTGTGTGTGTGAGAGAGAGAGAGAGAGAGACTCATATGAGTTAATTATTTCAAAAATGTGTTTCTTAGTTAAACTTGTAATACAGATATTGCTGCCCACTGTTATGTGTAGGTGCTTTCATGAGGACAGTAATATCAAGAACAATGTCAGAAAGTCACGATCTTCTTTCTTCTCTTGTCAGGTTAATAGAGAATTTAGGGGGCGGTTGCTGTCAACCTGAATGATCTGGTATGTAGCCTCTAGTAAAGTGACTTGAGCAGATGTGCCCATTTATAGGAGATTATGGGCTTTATTGTAGAAAGGAGACTCTTTGGCAAAGACACAATCGAAGGAAAGTAAAACATCCCAAATGGAAACTATTTGTGGTGACTTTTTCTGAGAGCCCCAAGAGCAGAACTCAAATACAAGGTGCTAAATGAATAAGTAAAGAAATGGTATAACACTTGATATCTTTTTTTTAAATAGTGAGGATTATAATTGTCAAAGTGAATTTAGAAGGACTACTCTTCTCTAACCTAAATTTCAGAACTCTGTCGGTGGAGGTGTCAGGGCAGCAGGGAGCACTGGTCAGCTTTTATCCTCATTCAGGTCTCCCTACAATTTATAAAATATTTGGCCAGGGTCTACAATACTCCTGACAAAGGAGGAGCTTCATAGAAGCCTTTTGAAACAGAACACCTGGCTGTTAGGGTTTGGAAAATAGGAAGCCAGAGGTGAAGTTGACAGGTTATGTAGGGGGGAAACAGACAGACCTGACAGTTTATTTTTAAGCATTTCAAACTTTGGCGGATCAATTTTCTGAAAGGGTTTCCTTCTGATTGTTCTTTTGAAAGTAAGAACTGCCAGGGCTACAACAGAAAGTTGACACCTTTTCAGTTCAGCACTTAGAAAAAGCTAAGAAGAAAAAGACTTTCAGTTCTTGTCTTTTCTATTTATTGTGATGTTCAAAGCAATGAATAGTAGAGTTGGTGCTGAAAAGCATTTTCCATTATATCCACTGCAAAGTCTCAATGAGTCTCAATGTGTAGGGAGAGTCAGGAAGTAAAACTTTTTCCAACTTTTAGATTTTGAAGGTGTATTTTCACAGCAAACTAAGCTGGGATGTCTGATATGAGCCTGTACTTACATCATGAGCAAAATAAAATCAGCCTTTCCGGGCTACTGTTTTACCATAATGCTATCATTGCATTTTATGCACACATTTTCAGAATAGATGTTGTTTTTGCTATCTCATTTTGCAAGAATAGAATTTGGAGACTATGTCTAGCTGCTAGCATAAATTAATTTATTTTTCCACTTTGTGTTTTATTTGTCTCCTTATTATAAGCTTTCATTAATACTTGTATTATACCATCGTTTCTTTAAAATGTGTGTCAATGTTCTCTGCTAGATTATAGGCCAATGAGAGGGTACTTTATCTTAATATGTCCAGAGTGATTGGCATGGTGTTTCTCATGTAGTGATTAACATTAATGAATTAGACTTTTGCAATGATCTCTCTTTTTTGTATTTTTTATCTACTCAAATTAAGCACACATACAGAATATGATACCAAACTAGGAATTAATTTAAAATAAACTAAAGAAAGGACAGGGTTTCAAACTTACTTAACTAACACTTATTGAACGGAGGCAGTGCTAGACACTGAGGATATACAGATAAATGAGACAATCCATGCCCTTTTGGATTCTAGCAGATAAAAAAGACAGGAAAATAGATAATGCTATAAGCATATGGCAAGAGATCAATAAACAGTGCTGAGCATCAAGGAGATAACTTTCCACATCCAAGCAACACTAGACAAACCAGACATTAAGACGGTGAAGGCTGTAAGAGGGATAATTTGCTTTGGTCTGAAAGTCAACACTTGGAAGACAGCAGTGTGCAAAAGCAGCTGTGGGTGCTGATAAACGACTGCTGAAAGCTCTGGTTAATTTGTGTCACATTAGCAGCATCATGTTTCTCAATATGACCCTTGAAAAAGAACAACTCTATTCTAATTTGGTTGGCAAAAGCTTGCACTTCTCTTGGGCAAGGAACTAACTGCTTGTGGAGGCACTAAAGAAGTAGATCAAAATAATGAGTGCTCCTACTTAAGTGTGCACCCAGGGTGATGACAGCAGCAGCAGTTCTCAGACTTGGTTGCATTTGATAATTGCCTAGAGAACATATTTTTTTTATACTTGCACCCTAAGACAATTAAATAATAATCTCTGGGAATGGAACTCAGGTTTTTGAAACTTTCCTGTCTGTCTAATGTACAACCAAGTTGAAAAACCAATAGGTTAGTGCAGTGCTGCTCAAACTGTAATAAACTGCAAGTCAACTGGGGATCTTATTAAAGTGCAGATTCTGATTCTGTGGGCCTGGGGTACAGTTTGGGATTCTGTTTTTCTTACCGGCTTCCAGGGGATGATGAGCTATGCTGATGTTTAGTAGAGAAGACTTGTGGAAACTTAAAATTAGAAAGTTTCTGACATGCTTACCTTGTGATCTGTAACCAAACTGGTAAAGGGAGGTAGTTGGAATGGTCTTGTGACTTCCACATAATAGCTTACCTTTTCTTTCCCAAATAACTGAACTATATAATATGGTATTTCTGAGGTTTGGCATTTGGAGCTAAGGGAGTTTGGCAATGGTCTATTTGAAATATGAAAATCTGTGATAAATTTTATAGGAACTGAATATAGCTGGAGGCCAGACTCCATTCATACAGAAACGAGTGATTTAAATCATTGTTGAGCTTATTAGTCTTTGTCAGAATGCCTCAGTTGCCTTGGTTTTGAAACTTTTCCTGGCCATTTATAGCTGCAACCACCATATAACTTACAATACAATATTGTGTATAAGTTACTATTGTGACCTCTGCAATCAGAGTGCTGGGGTTCAGATCCTTGCTTGACAACATTTGGAACAAGAATACAAAATATTTCTGTTTGTTACAAATGAGGATAAAAATAAGAACTTTTATATGTATGGTTTGCTGTGAATATTGAATAAGATGGCATTTACACCGCCCTGAGGAGTATAGCTATAAGCAACACTAGACAGATTGTATTACAGTTTCTCTTTTTTTTTTCTCAGAGACAGAGCCTATAGAGATATCCCAGCCCTTTGCAAGCCAGGCAGCAATATTGGGAATTAAAAGACAGGGAATTAAATGACCTCAGGGTGACAGAAGGTGACACATTTTTCCCTGTATTTACAACTTGAATTTTGGCAGGATTCTTAATCACCTGCTTCATAACAGTCACTATTGTGGCTCTTGGTGTTAGAAGAGTGAACAGAACATGCCAAAATCTCTGGTCTTATGAAACTAAGCTGATAAGTGGCAGCTAGCAATCTACACAAATGCAGAGCAATTGGTATGCCCAAGAAAGATATTTGCTGCAGGGAAAATAAAGTTTGGAAGGGGAATGAGCAGAGTCAGAGGAGAAAGGAAAAGGTTAGCAATGTTATTAGATGATCTGGGAGCACTCATGAAGAAAATGGCATTACAGTCACCTACTGTAAGAGAGTCTTGCACAAATTTTCAGGAAGGATGATGTTGGAAGAGTAACCAGCAAATACCAAGGTTCTGACATAGCAAAATGTGGAAAGCTGTTATATAAACAGAAAGCTCTAATGTAATCCAGTATCCAATATGGCCAGTTTAGTGAATAAGGCAGGGAAAAAGGGGATTGGTATGTGTTGGTTAGAGGTTCTCAGACTTGAGGACAAATTAAAATCAATTTGAACACTTGTTAGAACAGACGATTGGGTCCTATGCTCAACTTCATGAGGTCTGTGGAGGAGCTCAAAAGTTACATTTCTAACCAGGTCCCAGATGATGCTGGGGGTACCCAGACACATCACATTGAGAACCATTAGGTTAGACTGAGAAACAGATGTGCACAGATCATGTTGGACCTTATGAGTTATTGTAAGGGTTTTGTTTTTTTACTTTCAGAGAAAAAAGTGACTAGAGGTTTTCCATCACAGTAGTAGTTTACTCAGAAGCTCAAGTTGTGCAGGGTAATCCTTCTGGCAAAAGTGCAAAAGCTTAGGTGCCATGGCTTCCTTGTGATGGACGTGATGCAATACTGCTTTGCTGTGCGCTGTATCCAGCAGCTCAGTTCATTTGTTAAGACACATTTCACCTTATTGTTTATATTCTGTAGAGTTATGTTTTAGTTTCTTCACATTTCTGCTCAAATGAGATGACACAAACATGAAATACAACACTAAGTTAGCTCAGTGTAATTTAAACCCAAAGTGAACACAGTAAGAATCTAAACCAAAACATTTAGTACTGGGTAATTTTTAAAAATCAAGCCAAAACAAAACAAAAAAAGCATTTTTCAAATAATTCTGTTGGCAGCCTATGGCCAGGTTCATGTATTGATCTTATACACTTCTTAAATAATACTTTGAAGCAGTGTTAGTTACATCCCTAGGTATTGCAGACAAATTTTACTGTTGCTAACATTTTGCTGATCATTTATGCTATCTTATTACTATACCAAACTTAGAAGGGGGGTCCTTATTAAGAACAGAAAACAAATGAATCAAACATTATCCCATCAAGGTTTTCTTTTGTTTGATGATGTAATATTTTTAAATTGTCTACTTTATTGAATTTCTATGAAGTCCTTATTTTATGTACTCCACTTTTTCATGTTTTCTATTTCATGTTAATGTTTCTCTGGGTAAGAATTGCAGACCTAATACTACTTTTATTTTTAATTCCTTCTTGTCCAAATAGAATCTATTTTCTGAGTGTGCTTTTTCTTCTTATGTTTTTTAATACAAACTAATTATTTAGAAATCAATTCTGTAGACAAGGTGACTATAACTCCAAACTTAGACAAATTTAGTCTCATAATGCTCTGCCACCCACACAACTAATTTTCTGAACTTTCCAGGGTATATTTATTCCTTAGCATTTGTCCATTTTATGGCTTTGTAAGAATATTGAGCACTTTTACTGAAAATTACATTTTCCATTAACTATATGCTTAGACAGTAAAAGCATAGAGCTCTCTGGCACTAGAGAAAATACTATTTGCTCTAAGAGCATGCAATCTCCTCTTTGTTTTTGCAACCCCAATGAATGTGAGATATTTAACTGTAGCTAAATTCCATCCTCCTTCATAATTCATCAATACCCTCCTCTTCAACTTCCTGAATTTCTAGTAGTAACTTACACTGTGCCCCAAACCAAAGAGAATAGTAGCTAACAATTATGGAGAGATTCTAGTGTGGCAGGCATGGAGAGTTTGAACATCATTATATTTTATCCCCATGATACACTATGAGTTAACTTCGAAAATAAGTGTCTAGACAGGACCAAACAGCTAGATAGCCGAGGAACAAGGTTCTGACTTTAGTTTAACTCTAGAATTCTTTCTCTTAAAAATTATGCTCCCTGATCAAACATAAGTTGGCTGTAGATGTTTGGGTGGATTTCTGGTGTTTCTATTCTTTTCCACTGGTCTATCCATCTGTTTCTGTACCAGTACCATGCTATTTTGATTACAACTGCCCTGTAGTATGTCCTGAAATCTGGTATTGTGATGCTTCCGGCTTTGTTTTTGTTGTACAAGATTGCTTTAGCTATTCAAGGTCTCCTGTGTCTCCATATGAATTTCAGCATCATTTTTCCAGATCTGAGAAGAATGTCTTTGGTATTTTGATTGGAATTGCATTGAATCTGTAAATTTGCTTTTGGGAGAATGGACATTTTGATGATATTGATTCTTCCAATCCATGAGCATGGAAGATTTTTCCATTTTTTGATATCCTCTTCTACTTCTTTCTTTAAGATTTTGTAATTCTCATCGTAGAGATCTTTAACATTCTTGGTTAAGTTTATTCCAAGGTATTTGATTGTTTTTGTAGCTATTGTGAATGGGATTGATCTTAGAAGTTCTTCCTCAGCCATGGCATTGCCTGTGTATACAAAGGCTGTTGATTTTTGTGCATTGATTTTATATCCTGCTACTCTGAAAACTCTTATATGAGTTCCAGTAGTCTCTTAGTAGAGTTCTTTGGATACCCTAAATAAAGAATCATATCATCTGCAAAAGCAACTGAGGCATTCTGACAAAGACTAATAAGCTCAACAATGATTTAAATCACTCATTTCTATGTGAATGGAGTCTGGCCTCCAGCTATATTCAGTTCCTATAAAATTTATCACAGATTTTCATATTTCAAATAGACCATTGCCAGACTCCCTTAGCTCATAATGCCAAACCTCAAAAATACCATGTTCACTTACTTGGGAAAGAAAAGGTAAGCTATTATGTGGAAGTCACAAGACCATTCCAACTACCTCCCTTTGCCAGTTTGGTTATAACCGACTTATATTTGACCAAAGATCCAAAACCAGTTCCTGGAATAAGGACAGTCTATTCAATAAATGGTGCTTGGAAAACTGGATTTCCATGTGCAGAAACATGAAGCAAGACCCCTACGTTTCAGCTTACACAAAAATCCACTCAAAATGGACTAAAGACCTAAAACTACGAACTGATACCGTCAAATTATTAGTGAACATTGGAGAAACCCTGCCAAATATTGGAACCAGAAAAGACTTCTTGGAAAAGACCCTGGAAGCACAGGCAGTCAAAGCCAAAATTAACATTTGGGATTGCATCAAATTGAGAAGTTTCCATACTGCAAAAGAAACAGTCAGGAAAATGAGGAGGCAACCCACAGAATGGGAAAAAACATTTGCAAACTATGCAACAGATAAAGGGTTGATAACCAGAATCTACAAAGAAATCAAGAAACTCCACAACAACAAAACAAACAAACCACTTAAGAGATGGGCCAAGGACCTCAATAGACATTTTTCCAAAGAGGAAATCCAAATAGCCAACAGACACATGAAAAAATGTTCAGGATTACTAGCAATCAGGAAATTTGCAAATCAAAAGCACAATGAGGTTTCACCTCACCCCAGTGAGAATGGCTCACATTCAGAAATCTACCAACAACAGATGCTGGAGAAGATGTGGGGAAAAAGGGACACTAACCCACTGTTGGTGGGAATGCAAACTGCTTAAGCCACTATGGAAGTCAGTCTGGAGATTCCTCAGAAACCTGAATATAACTGTACCATACCACCCAGCCATCCCACTCTTTGGAATTTACCCAAAGGATATTACATTGGCAAACAAAAAAAGCTGTCTGAACCTTAATGTTTATTGCAGCTCAATTCACAATAGCTAAGACCTGGAACCAACCCACATGCCCATCAACAGTAGACTGGATAAAGAAATTATGGGACATGTACTCCATAGAATACTATACAGCAGTCAAAAACAATGAAATCCGGTCATTTGCAACAAGCTGGAGGAATCTGGAAAACATCATTCTGAGTGAATTAAGCCAGTCCCAAAGGGACAAATATCATAAGTTCTCCCTGATCGGTGACAACTAACCAACCACAACAAAGGAAACCTCTTGAGGTGAAAGGGATACTATGAGAAACCGTGACTTGATCAGCCCTTGCCTGACTGTTGATGAACAACTTAATACTTTATCTTTTTTAATATTTTTTGTTCTATTTAACACTATTGGTTGAACTCTGTAGTTAATACACAATTATTCTTAGGTGTTTAAATTTAACTGAAAAGTGATCCCTTTTAAATATAATAGCGGGAATAAGAGAGGGAGGAGATGTACAATTTTTGACATGCTCAATCGGACTTGCCCCAAATGGTAGAGTTAGAAACATGCCAGGGGATTCCAATACAATCCCATCAAGGTGGCATGTACCAATGCCATCTCACTAGTCCAAATGATCAATTTCAGTTCACAAATGAGCACAGTGATAGGACTAAGAGTCAAAGGGATCACACAAACAAGACTAGTGTCTGCTAATACTAAATGATAGAATAAAAAATGGAGAAAACCATCCATCATGGGAAGCAGGATACACAGCAGACTCATAGAATGGCAGATGTCCTAAACAGCACTCTGGCCTCAGAATCAGTCCTTAATGCACTCAGATCTGGCTGAAGAACCCATGAGAGTATTTTAGGCATGGAAAGCCAAGACGCTCTGGCAAAAAACAAACAAACAAGCAAAAAATACTAAATGAAAGATCTCTGCAACTGAGATCCCAGTGGAAAGAACAGGTCACCAAAGAAGGAGGTACCTTTCTCTGAAGGGAGGTGAGAACTTCCACTTTGACTGTGACCTTGTCTAAATAAGATCAGAGTCGGTGAAAAAAGGCCTCCATAGCCTTGGCCACTCATGACAAGAGCCTAGGGTGATTACTGATGCCATAAACAAGAGTGTCAAATTGTTAAGTCAACAACAGGAGTCACTGTGTACTTACTCCTCATGTAGAATCTCTGTCCTAAATGTGCTGTAACTAGTACTCAAACAGTTTTTTACACTTTGTGTTTCTGTGTGGGTGCAAACTGTTGAAAGCTTTACTTAATATATGCTAAATTGATCTTCTGTATATAAAGATAATTGAAAATGAATCTTGATGTGAATGGAAAATGAGAGAGAGCGGGAAATGGGAGGGGTGCAGGTGGGAGGGAAGTTATGGGGGGGAAAAGCCATTGTAATCCATAAGCTGTATTTTGGAAATTTATATTCATTAAATAAAAGTTAAAATAATTATGCTCCCAATCAAAAGTAAACACATACATACATACATACATATATACATAAATAAAAAGTTTAAATAAACTAAGAAAAAGAAAGCCTAATGCTTAAATGGATAATGTTATATTGCATTTTAAAATAGGTATTATTATAAGCCATAAGATTAATAGACTAGAGGAAAATATGGGATAGTGAAGTGATGATAACTTGGGCAATTATAATAAAAATAGGACTAGTAATGAAAACAGTAATAATTATTAGACATAGTATATACCAGGTTGTCTGATAAGACTCATCCTGTCACACTGGTTCAACCACTTTCAGCAGTAGACATTATAATACCCATTTAATAATGACTCAACTAAATCACTTCTTTTGTAAATTTATCTAATAAATAGAAGAACCACAGTCTGTGTCTAATTCAAGTTAATAACCTATACTACTAAATTATTAGCACACATGCTTCAAAGGTTTGTGAACACTTAGGGGATGAATGCACTGTGCTGGGTACTTTCTCAAAACACACTTCATGCTTATAGTACACATTAGAAACGATTGTTACTATCATTCTTATGGTTAAAATTGAGATGCTAGGACTTACTCAAGTCTTCTGACTCCCCCAGCAATGCTTCCTCTGTCAGAGACCTATTGATAAGCTGTGTCCCATGATCATCCTTGTCCTTTTCTGTCCTGAGTCCCAAATGATCTATGTGATAATTCTGAGGTAGCTTCTCTGATTGTGCTGCTCTAAAAAAGAGACTGTGAGTCTTACACAATTGTGTGAAAGATAATAACAGCTATAAAACCCAAGTGATCTGCTTCCTGAAGCAGGGCTAGAAGGAAACACAAGGAGTAAGGACAGATAAAAATCTGAAACGTGGGCCCTGCAGGAGTGAGGAGTGAGAGGTGATTAAGGGTTAAACCTTGGGATTCAATTCTTCTGTCAGTCCAGCTGAGAAGGAAAACCAAAGAGGCTCTAAGGAAAAATAATCATATTGTATTGGCTGTTCTATCAAAAGACACCCAAGTGAACCAGGGAGAAGTTTCTGGTAGTTTGCAAGTTCTCAAAATCCTTAACTCAGGACACGTTAAGTTGCTCCTACTGGTTATCAAAGCCAAGCTAGAGTTTTCTGAACTAGACAATGATATAATTATTCATTTTTTAAAGAATTATTTATTTATTTGAAAGTCAGAATTACACAGAGAGAGAAGGCAAGGCAGAGAGCAAGAGAGACAGAGGTCTTCCACCTGCTGGTTTACTCCCCAGTCAGCTGCACTGGCCGGAGCTGCTTTGATCCAAAGCCAGCAGCCAGGGGCCTCCTCTTGGTCTCCCAGGTGGGTGCGGGGGCCCAAGGACTTGGGCCATCTTTTACTGCTTTTCCAGGCCATAGCAGAGAGCTGGATTGGAAGTAGAGCAACCGGGACTAGAACTGGCACCCATATGGGATGCCAGCAGTGCAGGCAGTGGCTTTACCTGCCTGGCCTCAACGCCAGCCCCGATATAATTATTCTTAAATAGACAGCTGTATGTAATGTCAGTCAGTGAAACAGTTTAAATGTGAACTCCCATTTTTTTAAATTTATTTGACATGTAGAGTTATAGACAGTGAGAGAGAGACAGAGAGAAAGGTCTTCCTTCTGTTGGTTCATTCCCCAAATGGCCACCACAGCCAGCACTGCGCCAATCCGAAGCCAGGAGCCTGGTGCCTCTTTCCTGGTATCCCATGTGGTGCAGGGCCCAAGCACTTGGGCCATCCTTCACTGCCTTCCCGGGCCACAGCAGTGAGCTGGACAGGAAGAGGAGCAACTGGGACTAGAACCCAGTGCCCATATGGGATGCTGGGGCCATAGGCGGAGGATTAACCAAGTGAGCCACAGCACCGGCCCTGAACTCCCATTTTTAAGTACTTGAAAAATAATTCAAAATGATACCAGTTAGTACTTTAAATTGGATGGTCTCCTGTTGATATTTACCTTTTCTACTTATATCCCCCTCTTTGGCCTTTGCCCCCTTTTATGTTTAATTTTTCTTAGTAGATCAACCAATAGTCAAGTCACAGAGAACTGAAATTTTACAGTAAGGTTCACCCTTAGGTCCCTTGATTTACCCTGAGTCTCTGTGTGTCTCCAAATTATAGTGCTTCCTCTCATTTTCCACTATTCTCACCATAGTTGCAGTCCTGATCTTCCTTCACACAGATGCTGATCAGTGTTGATCAAAAGATAATAGATGATCTAATATGCAGTGATGCTATAACTAGTACTGAAACAGTATTTTTACACTTTGTGTCTCTGTGTGGGTACAAAGTGATGAAATCTTTACTAATTATATACTGAATCAATCTTCTGTATATAAAGATAATTGGAAATGAAAAAAAATTGGAAATGGCATAGAAAATTAATTAATTAATTTAAAAAAATATTATGTAGGATCTCTGTCTTTAATGTGCTGTACACTCTTATTTAATGCTATAACTAGTACTCCAACAGTATTTTTTTCATTTTGTGTTGCTATATGGGGGCAAACTGTTGAAATCGTTACCTAATATATACTAAACTGATCTTCTGTATATAAAGAGAATTGAAAATGAATCATGATGTGATTGGAAGGGGAGAGGGAGCGGGAAAGGGGAGGGTTGTGGGTGGGAGGGAAGTTTTGGGAGGGGGAAGCCATTGTAACCCATAAGCTGTACTTTGGAAATTTGTATTCATTAAATAAAAGTTTAATTTAAAAAAAGATAATAGATGATCTATAGTTTCAAAAAAGGACTTAGACTGTTCTTACATGTTGAGTGCACCTTAAATTTAACCAAATCCTGCCTCAGTCCCCACTGTTCCATTATTTTTCACATGACTGTTTTCACTGATTTTTATTACCTGTTTGTCCCCTGTAGAAGATATAAGTTTTGTAAATACATTCAACATATTGTAACAAATGTGGCATATGATTAAGAGCTTAGTATTAGAGTCAATAGAACTTGACTGGTATTACCAGCAAATAAAGTAACTAATTACTAACTCTGTGATCTTTGGCAAATCCCCCAATGTCTCTGAACTTCAGGCTCTTTTTTTAGAAAATAATTCCCAGTTCATGAGGTCATTGGTGATATAAGTAAGATAATGGAATAAAATGATTAGCATTTTTATGGACACACTAGATGCTCCATAACTAATCATCATTGTAATCATCACAAAAACATAAACCTAACAATGTCTTTCCTATCTCAAAATACTTTATCTCATCAAAAACTTAAATATGTTATTCCAGAGAATTTATCTAAGCCTTAACTATCTTAATATTTTTCTTACTTACTGCTTATTTCCTCTAACATATCTTCAAGCAGAAATATAATGAATTATATATAATTAGTGTCTTTGATCAAGATGATTCAGTTGCCAAATGGTCTTCCCTCTAGTTGCTTCATGTCAGTATCACTGATTCTCCAAAATCGAGTTCAAATGCCAACTTCATTTACTTGACTTACTGGTTGACGAAAATAGAAACTTATTCATATCCCCTCAGACAACAGAAGAAAATTTCCTGGACTGCAAGTGTCAAATTAGCAGAAGGAAACAACTGAGACCAAGACCTAGATAGTTATTGAGATTTCTTTTCCACCTCTGCTCCTCACTTCATATACACTGAATTCTTTTCCTTTCTATTTTTTTTCTTTCTCAGTAACTTAGTTCAATTGGAAGAATATATTGTCCATAACACCCAGGTTCATAGCACATTGTCTGTTTGTATTTGGAGATGGACTCAGCTCTCTCAGTCACCATTGCAAATCCCTAGAATTTTAATTCTACTTAGCCCAACTTAGGTTAGGTTGATAGGGATGGGATTAGAAGGTGAAATTAATAAGACTATTCTGTATTACCTTAGATAAACACAATTTACCCAATATTGAACATGGGGATTGTTATACAAGTGTCAGGGAAATCTCTATATTTTTACCTTTGCTATGAATCTAAAATCTTTCTAATAAATAGGGAGAATTAAAAGCAACCAGAGAACAGAAAGAATATAAACTATAGAAAGCACATAAAAGATAAGTAGTTTTCTGATGGATTGTATATACACACTAACGTTCTCCACTGACATTTACTGAGTACTTAATAGGCATCAGAGACTATTTGTAAATGCTTTAAATAGGCTACCTCATGTATCCACTAGATCCTCTTATCCATTAGAAGAAATTCCAGAGGCTGGTGCCGTGGTGCAGTGGGTTAAACCTCCGCCTGTGACGCCGGCATCCCATATGGGCACTGGTTCTAGTCCCGGCTACTTCACTTCCATTCCAGCTCTCTGCTGTGGCCTGGGAAAGCAATAGAAGATGGACGAAGTCCTTGGGCCCCCGTACCTGCATGGGAGACCTTGAAGAAGCACCTGGCTCCTGGCTTCGGATTGACACAGCTCCGGCCATTATGGCCGTTTGGGGAGTGAACCCAGCGGATGGAAGATCTTTCTCTATGTCTCTCCCTCTCACTGTCTGTAACTCTACCTCTCAAATAAATAAATAAAATTAATAAAAAAGAAATTCCATTTTATGGATGAAAACACTGAATCACTGAAAGTTCAAGTAACTATCAGAGAGTCACACTAGTAGCAAATGCTTGTTAGGAGTCAAATATAGCCTTTCCTTCCATTTCAGCCTGCACGTGTGTCTCTACAATATGTGTCTCACACAATGAAACTTGTTCATTTATCACTGTGCCTTTCACAGCACTTACCAGTTTCATATGACTTGTATATTCATCACAATAATTTTAAATGCGTGAACAAGTCCATTATATGATATTGAGGTGTTCATTCTTAGTATCCATTTGGTAGTACTCACTTAGCTCAGGGCCTTATGTTAAGTACTGCACAGTGCTCTTATAGCCTAATTAGATATACCCCATGGTTTTGATAGGAAAATTTGAGTTTTACATGTAACTAATGCATAAAATGAGACCACTGTGATCCCAAAACACATCATTTTGACTAAAACTTTGTCTTTCAGTTCTATGATTCTACTACTGTTTACTTTCATACAATATAAAATTATTTATCAGAACTAAAATTTCAGGTCAGTATTTTTGAATAATTAAGCATCCCAGGGCCGGCGCTGTGGCATAGTGGGTAAGAGCTGCTGCCTGCAGTGCTGGCGTCCAATGTGGGCACCGAATGGAGCCCTGGCTGTTCCACTTCCAATCCAGCCCTCTGCTATGGCCTTGGAAAGCAGTAGAAGATGGCCCAAGTTATTGGGCCCCTGCACCCACATGGGAGACCTGGAAGAGGCTCCTGGTTGCTGACTTTGGATTACCTCAGCTCTGGCTGTTGCAGTCATTTGGGGAGTGAACCAGAGGATGGAAGACCTCTCTGCCTCTCTTTCTCCCTCTGAGTAACTCTGACTTTCAAATAAATAAATAAATCTTTAAAAAATTAAACATCCTGAGTAATAGTATGTTAAATTTTTAAAACTTTATTTATTTATTCATTTAAAGAAAATCGTAATATTTATTTATTTTATTTGAAAGAGAGAATTACACATGCATACACACACACAGGTCTCCTGTTTGGTCACTCCCCAAATGGCCACAATGACTGTGGCTGGTGCTGGGCTGGGCCGGGTCAAAGCAAGAACTGGGAGCTCCTTAGGGGTCTCTGACATGAGTGGCAGGGGCCCAAGTACTTGAGTCATCTTCTGCTGCTTTCCCAGGCACATTAGTAGGGAGCTGGATCAGAAGTAGAGTAGCCGGCACTTGAACTGGTGCTCAAATAGATTGCCGGTGTTGCAGACAGTGGCTTAACCCTCTGGGCCACAATGCTAACCCCTATTTTTTTTTTAAAGAATTTTAATACATTGGATTCTCAGGGTCACAGCAATTTCTAACATAATATCTTTACAACTCTAGGAAAGTCTGAAAAATTTTCACAAAATTTTTTTTAAAGAATGATTCTAATTCTAGGCTTTTTAACATGCCTTACAGGAAATGTTGAGCCAAAGTTCCACATTCTTAAATTGTTCTTTTATAAACTAGTTGTTTCAATATGTCAACACAGGCATTTTAACAGTCTTTAGTTTAAATTGAAAAATTGCAATGTGTTTTGATTAATAAACCATTTTTTAAGTAACTAAAGCAGAGTTTTAAGTGGGCATCTAAAAGATCAGTATCCACATTCTCAGGCTACTATCTTTTTTTTTTTTTTTATTTAACAAGGTTTCGGAAGATGAACAACATTGGATCATTATGTAAAATATGAAGAAATTCATGATTGGATCCATTCTCCTCTCTGTGAATGATATGTTGTTTTACTTTCAATCCAGTATGTTCCAAACCAGTGATTTTTTAAGCTACTATTTGCATAGGAAATCCTAACTTTCATTCATTTATATTCCTCTTCAATGGGTACTCATTCTTCTGAATAAACACACAATTTCAGTTTCTGCTACTTGACCTCTGAGTAGCAGTCAGCACTGTTGACCTTTCTCTTTTAAAACAATTATTTCTTTTCTGTGATCCATATATCTACTTGTCTAACCACTATTTTCCTATCCTATTTACTTCTTTATTCTGCTTTACTCTGACATTCAACGTTGAACTTCCTCTAGGCTCAGTCTGAATGAACTCTTTATATTTCTTTTTCGTAAAAAAAAAAAAAAAAATACAAAAACAAACCAGAAAAGGCCATACTGCTAAACACTATTGATACATAAATTGTATATGCCTGGATCACCTTAGTCATATGCATATACCCATGAAACCATCACCATAATCAAGGTGATCCACAAATCTATCACCTCCAGATGTTTGTGTCCCTCAATTTTTATGTGTGTTTGCTTTCTGGTAAGAACTCAGCATGAAATCTAGTCTCTAACTTTTAAATGCGAAGTACAATATTATCTACTACTCACTATGCTGTAAAGCACATTTCTAGAACCGATTTTCCTTGCATAACTGAAACTTTTAAACAGTTTAACCACTATTACCTACTTCTCTTCATCCTCAACTCCTGATAACCCCTTCTATTCTGTGATTCTTTTAGTTCGATTATTTTAAGGGATTCACATCAAAGGAATCATGGAATGGTTTTCATGAGTGGTCCATATAACTTATCATGATAACCTCCAGGTTCATCCAGATTGTGGCAAAAGCATTTCTATCCTTTTTTTTTTTTTTTTTTTTTCGACAGGCAGAGTGGACAGTGAGAGAGAGAGACAGAAAGAAAGGTCTTCCTTTTGCCGTTGGTTCACCCTCTAATGGCCGCCACAGTAGCGCGCTGCGGCCGGCGCACCGCGCTGTTCCGATGGCAGGAGCCAGGTGCTTATTCTGGTCTCCCATGGGGTGCAGAGCCCAAGCACTTGGGCCATCCTCCACTGCACTCCCTGGCCACAGCAGAGAGCTGGCCTGGAAGAGGGGCAACCGGGACAGGATCGGTGCCCCGACCGGGACTAGAACCCAGTGTGCCGGCGCCGCAAGGCGGAGGATTAGCCTGTTGAGCCACGGCGCCGGCCCATTTCTATCCTTTTTAAAACTGACTAATAATCCTTTGCATGTAAATACTACATTTTATTCATCCATTCATCTCTTGATGTACATTTGGGTTTTGTCTATTTCTTGGCTATTATGAATAGTGCTGCAGTGAACATGGAAGTATAGGTATCTCTGCAATATTCTTTTAATAAACTTTTATTTAATGAATATAAATTTCCAAAGTACAGCTTATGGGTTACAATGGCTTCCCCACTACCATAACTTCCCTCCCACCCACAACCCTCCCCTTTCCCACTCCCTCTCCCCTTCCATTCACATCAAGATTCATTTTCAATTCTCTTTATATACAGAAGATCAGTTTAGTATATATTAGGTAAAGATTTCAACAGTTTGCCCCCATATAGCAACACAAAGTGAAAAAAATACCGTTGGAGTACTAGTTATAGCATTAAATAACAGTGTACAGCACATTAAAGACAGATATCCTACATAATATTTTTTTAAATTAATTAATTTTCTATGCCATTTCCAATTTTTTTTAACTTTTATTTAATGAATATAAATTTCCAGTGTACAGCTTATGGATTACAATGGCTTCCCCCTCCCATAACTTCCCTCCCACCCGCAACCCTCCCCTCTCCCGCTCCCTCTCCGCTTCCATTTGCATCAAGATTCATTTTCAATTCTCTTTATATACAGAAGATCAATTTAGTATAAAGATTTCAACAGTTTGCACCTACATAGAAACACAAAGTGAAACATCCTGTTTGAGTACTAGTTATAGCATTAAATCACAATGTACAGCACATTAAGGACAGAGATCCCACATGAGGAGCAAGTGCACAGTGGCTCCTGTTGTTGACCCAACAAATTGACACTCTAGTTTATGGCGCCAGTAACCACCCTAGGCTCTCGTCATGAGTTGCCAAGGCTATGGAAGCCTTCCAAGTTTGCCAACTCTGATCATATTTAGACAAGGTCATAAAAGACAGAGTGAGGATAGTAACCAATGATCCTAAGAGTGGCATTTACCAGGTTTGAACAATTATACAGCATTAAGTGGGGAAGAGGACCATCAGTACACACATGTTGGGAGTAGAGCCATTGGTGGTAGAGTAGAGGTTATGATTACAAAGGAATGAGGCCCAAGTGCACTAGACAGGGCCTAGAACAAAGGACAGAGTCATTATTAGAGGAGCTAAGAAAGGTGCTGTCTAAGCTACAATTAAGTTTTCTGATTGAGAGGCAAATAGAATCTGATAGAAGGGGCTTGATAATAATCTGGTGGGCTTTAGGCCTTGTATATTCAGAGGCCCAGGCCTATCTATCTACAGAGAAAGGTACCTCCTTCTTTGATGGCCCCGTTCTTTCCACTGGGATCTCACTCACAGAGATCTTTCATTTAGGTTTTTTGTTTTTTTTTTCCCCCATGGTATCTTGGCTTTCCATGCCTACAGTACTCTCATGGCTCTTCAGCCAGATCTGAATGCCTTAAGGGCTGATTCTGAGGCCAGAGTGTTGTTTAGGACATCTGCCATTCTATGAGTCTGCTGTGTATCCCGCTTCCCATGTTGGATCCTTCTCTCCCTTTTTGATTCTATCAATTAGTATTAGCAGACACTAGTCTTGTTTGTGTGATCCCTTTGACTCTTAGACCTATCAGTGTGATCAGTTGTGAACTGAAATTAATCATTTGGACTTGTGAGATGGCATTGGTACATGCCACCTTGATGGGATTGTATTGGAATCCCCTGGCACATTTCTAACTCCACCATTTGGGGCAGGTCCGATTGAGCATGTCAAAAATTGTACATCTCCTCCCTCTCTTTTTCCACTCTTAAATTTAACAGGGATCACTTTTCAGTTAAAATTTAAGCACCTAAGAATAATTGTGTGTTAATTACAGAGTTCAACCACTAGTACTAGAACAACAACAACAACAACAAATACTAAAAATGATAAAGTATTACATTGTACATCTAGAGTCAGGACAAGAGCTGATCAGGTCATTGTTTCTTATAGTGTCCATTTCACTTAACAGGTTTCCCCTTTGGTGCTCAGTTGTCACTGATCAGGGAAAACAAATGACATTTGTCTCTCTGGGACTGGCTTAATCACTCAGCATGATGTTTTCCAGATTCCTCCATTTTGTTGCAAATGACCGGGTTTCCTTGTTTCTTACTGATGTATAGTATTCCATGGAGTACATGTCCCATAATTTCTTTATCCAGTCTACTGTTGATGGGCATGTGGGTTGGTTCCAGGTCTTAGCTATTGTGAATTGAGCTGCAATAAACATTAATGTGCAGATGGCTTTTTTATTTGCCAAATTAATTTCCTTTGGGTAAATTCCAAGGAGTGGGATGGCTGGGTTGTATGGTAGGGTTATATTCAGGTTTCTGAGGAATCTCCAGACTGACTTCCATAGTGGCTTAAGCAGTTTGCATTCCCACCAACAGTGGGTTAGTGTCCCTTTTTCCCCACATCCTCTCCAGCATCTGTTGTTGGTAGATTTCTGAATGTGAGCCATTCTCACTGGGGTGAGGTGAAACCTCATTGTGGTTTTGATTTGCATTTCTCTGATTGCTAGTGATCTTGAACATTTTTTCATGTGTCTGTTGGCCATTTGGATTTCCTCTTTGGAAAAATGTCTATTGAGGTCCTTGGCCCATCTCTTAAGTGGGTTGTTGGTTTTGTTGTTGTGGATTTTCTTGATTTCTTTGTAGATTCTGGTTATCAACCCTTTATCTGTTGCATAGTTTGCAAATGTTTTTTCCCATTCTGTTGGTTGCCTCTTCACTTTCCTGTTTCTATTGAAGTACAGAAACTTCTCAATTTGATGCAATCCCAAATGTTAATTTTGGTTTTGACTGCCTGTGCTGCTGGAGTCTTTTCCAAGAAGTCTTTGCCTGTGCCTATATGTTGCATGGTTTCTCCAATGCTCTCTAATAATTTGATGGTTTCAGGTCGTAGATTTAAGTCTTTAATCCATGTTGAGTGAATTTTTGTGTAAGGTGAAAGGTAGGGGTCTTGCTTCAAGCTTCTGCACGTGGAAATCCAATTTTCCCAGCACCATATATTGGATAGACTGTCCTTATTCCAGGGATTAGTTTTGGATCTTTGGTCGAATATAAGTTGGCTGTAGATGTTTGGATTGATTTCTGGTGTTTCTATTCTGTTCCATTGGTCTATCCATCTGTTTCTGTACCAGTACCATGCTGTTTTGATAACAACTGCCCTGTAGTATGTCCTGAAATCAGGTATTGTGATGCCTCCGGCTTTGTTTTTGTTGTACAGGATTTCTTTGGCTATTCGAGGTCTTCTGTGTCTCCATATGAATTTCAGCATCATTGTTTCCAGATCTGAGAAGAATGTCTTTGGTATCTTGATTGGTATTGCATTGAATGTGTAAATTGCTTTTGGGAGAATAGACATTTTGATGATATTGATTCTTCCAATCCATGAGCATGGAAGATTTCTCCATCTTTTGGTATCCTCTTCTATTTCTTTCTGTAAGGTTTTGTAGTTTTCATCATGGATATCTGTAACATTCTTGGTTAAGTTTATTCCAAGGTATTTGATTGTTTTTGTAGCTATTGTGAATGGGATTGATCTTAGAAGTTCTTCCTCAGCTGTGGCATTGCCTGTGTATACAAAGGCTGTTGATTTTTGTGCATTGATTTTATATCCTGCTACTTTGCCAAACTCTTTGATGAGTTCCAGGAGTCTCTTAGTAGAGTTCTTTGGGTCCCCTAAATAAAGAATCATATCATCTATAAAGAGGGATAGTTTGAGTTCTTCCTTCCCAATTTGTATCCCTTTAATTTCTTTTTCTTGCCTAATAGCTCTGGCCAAAACTTCCAGAACTATATTGAATAGCAGTGGTGAGAGTGGGCATCCCTGTCTGGTACCAGATCTCAGCGGAAATGCTTCCAACTTTTCCCCATTTAATAGGATGTTGGCCGTGAGTTTTTTATATATTGCTTTGATTGTATTGAGGAATGTTCCTTCCATACCCAGCTTGCTTAGAGTTTTCAGCATGAAAGGGTGTTGTATTTTATCAAATGTTTTCTCTGTGTCTGTTGAGAGAATCATATGGTTTTTCTTCTGCAGTCTGTTAATGTAGTGTATTATTTTGATTGTTTTGCGAATGTTGAACCATCCCTGCATACCAGGGATAAATCCCACTTGGTCTGGGTGGATGATCTTTCTGATGTGTTGTTGCATTCTATTGGCCAGAATTTTATTGAGGATTTTTGCATCTATGTTCATCAGGGATATTGGTCTGTAATTCTCTTTCAATGCTGCATCTTTTTCCAGCTGAGGAATTAAGGTGATGCTGGCTTCATAGAAAGAATTTGGGAGGATTACCTCTTTGTCGATTGTTTTGAATAGTTTGAGAAGAATTGGAGTTAGTTCTTCTCTAAATGTCTGGTAGAACTCAGCAGTGAATCCATCTGGTCCTGGGCTTTTCTTTGTTGGGAGGGCCTTTATTACTGTTTCAATTTTTGTGTCAGTTATTGGTCTGTTTAGGTTTTCTATGTCTTCCTGGCTCAATTTAGGTAGGTTGTATGTGTCCAAGAATCTGTCCATTTCTGATGGATTTCCCTGTTTGCTGGCATACAAGTCCTTGTAGTAATTTCTGATGATTCTTTTTATTTCTGTGGCGTCTGTTGTTACGTTTCCCTTTTCATCTCTGATCCTATTGATTTGGGTCTTTTCTCTTCTTTTTTTAGTTAGTTGGGCCAATGGGGTGTCAATTTTGTTTATTTTTTCTAAAAACCAGCTCCTCTTTTGGCTGATTTTTTGTAATGTTTTTTTGGATTCAATCCTGTTGATTTCTTCTCTGATTTTAATTATTTCTCTTCTCCTACTGGGTTTGGGTTTGGTTTGCTGCAGATTTCCTAGATCCTTGAGATGACTTGAAAGCTCATCTATTTGGTGCCTTTCCAATTTCTTGATGTAGGCACCTATTGATATAAACTTTCCTCTTAACACTGCTTTTGTTGTATCGCATAGGTTTGGGTATGTTGTGTTGTTATCCTCATTTACTTCCAGAAAATTTTTGATTTCTCTTTTAATTTCTTCTATGACCCATTGTTCATTCAGGAGCATGTTCTTCAATCTCCATGTGTTTGCACGTGCTCTAGGGATTCTCGAGTTGCTAATTTCCAATTTCATTCCTTTGTGGTCTGAGAAGCTGCATGGTATGATTCTAATTCTTTTGAATTTGCTGAGACTTGCTTTATGGCCTAGTATGTGGTCATTCCTAGAGTAGGTTCCATGTACTGTTGAGAAGAATGCAAAGTCTTTAGATGTAGGATGAAATGTTCTGTAGATATCTGTTAGATCCATTTGGGCTATAGTGTCATTTAAATCTACTGTCTCCTTGTTGATCTTCTGTTCTGTTGATCTGTCTATCTCTGAGAGTGGAGTGTTGAAGTCCCCCAGTACTATTGTGTTGGGGTCTAAGTCTCCCTTTAAGTCCCTTAACAAGTCTTTTAAATAAGCTGGTGCCCTGTAATTAGGTGCATATACATTGATAATTGTTCTATCTTCCTGTTGAATGGATCCCTTAATCATTAAATAGTGCCCCTCTTTGTCTCTCTTAACAGTTTTTGTGGTAAAGTTTATGTTGTCTGATATTAAGATGGCTACGCCCGCTCTTTTTTCATTTCTGTTGGCATGGTATATCTTTTTCCAGCCTTTCACTTTTAGTCTCTATGCAACATTGTTAGAAAGATGAGTTTCTTGTAAGCAGCAAAAAGATGGGTTTTGTTCCTTAACCCAATCAGCCAATCTGTGTCTTTTAACTGGGCAGTTCAAGCCATTAACAGTCAATGTGTCTATTGAGAAGGAGTAACTTTGCCCTGCCCTTTGCCAAAGATATTTTCTAATATATGGTTTGAGATTCCTGTGATCTTTTGCTGTGAGGTTTCCTTCCTTTACCTTCTTTTATATTGGTGGTCGTGTTTCTGTGTTTCTGTATGTAACACATCTTTGAGCATCTTTTGCAGGGCCGGACGAGTGGCGACAAATTCTTTCAGTTTCTGTTTGCTGTGAAAGGTCTTTATTTCACCTTCATTCACAAATGAGAGCTTTGCAGGATATAATATTCTGAGCTGGCAGTTTTTCTCTCTTAGTACCTGGGCTATATCTCGCCATTCTCTCCTAGCTTGTAGGGTTTCTGAAGAGAAGTCAGCTGTGAGTCTAATTGGAAATCCTCTGAGAGTAATCTGGCGTTTCTCTCTTGCACATTTTAGGATCTTTTCTTTATGTTTCACTGTGGTGAGTTTGATTATGACGTGTCGTGGTGAGGATCTCTTTTGGTCATGTTTATTAGGGGTTCTATGAGCTTCCTGTACTAGGATGTCTCTGTCCTTCTCCAAACCTGGGAAATTTTCTGCTAGTATCTCACTAAAACGGCCTTCTAATCCTTTCTCCCTCTCCATGCCTTCAGGAACTCCTAGAACTCGAATGTTGGGTTTTTTAATAGTATCCTATAGATTCCTGACAGTATATTTTAGATTTCTGATTTCTTCTTCTTTTCTTTGATTTGACTGTTTCTTTTCCTGTTCTCTATCTTCTAATTCTGATATTCTCTCTTCTGCATCACCCATTCTGTTTTTAAGGCTCTCTAATGTGTTTGTCATTTGATCTATTGAATTCTACATTTCATTATGGTTTCTTGTCACTATCACAGTTTCCTGTTCTACTAGTTGTTTCATTTCATTTTGATTCCTCCTTAATACTTCATTTTCACGAGAGAGATTTTCTATCTTGTCCATTAAGGATTTCTGTAGTTCAAGAATTTGTTTTTGAGTACTTCTTAATGTTCTTATCAGTTTTTTGAGATCCGCTTCTTGCATTTCCTCTATCTCTTCATCTTCATAATCTTGCATTGGGGTGTCTTATTCATTTGGGGACATCATAGTGTCTTCCTTGCTCTTGTTACCTCGGCTTCTACGTTTGTTGTTTGGCATGTTGGAGATAATTTATGTTTTTTTTGTTTTGTTTTGTTTTGTTTTTGCTGTGGTGATTTTTCTCGTTATACTATGCCTCTAAGTGGGCTGTCTGCTTTGATGGATCCTTAGAGGCTGTGATGGGTGTGGCCAGAGTGCTCTGCTTTATTCTTCAGGTTTAAGGCTGTGCAAAAAGTGACTCACCTTGCTCCTTGCTGGATCTCTGTCCCTCTCTCTCTCTCTCTCTCTCTCTCTTTTTTTTTTTTTTTTTGACTCAGTTAGGAAGTAATTCCCAATGGCTGAGTGGAATTGAGGGTAGTTGAAATCTGGCCTCTGTGAGTATTCGTTTGATCTACTCCTGGGACCACACAAAGAGTTTATGCAGCCCTCAATGTGTTCTCAAGTTTCATCATAGACCCAAAGTTACTGAGTTTGTGTACTCATTGCCGCTTTACATACGTAAAATGGTGCCTGCTCTTTGTTTTGCTCAAGTGGAGGGAGGGGCCTCTGCCTTTCCCCACCACTGTCTCGCGTTTCTGAGGCTTTTGTCTTACCTCCAGTTCGTTCCTGCGCTGGCAAGATTCTGCGGCTCGGCTCCTGTGGTTGGGTTTCCACGCGGTGGGCTCCTTGTAGCTCCTCTGTGTCACATCCACTAGATCCGGAAGCATTCCCTCTGCATTTTGTTTCTTGAGTCTTTTCCTGAGGCTACAGTAATTCCACTTTTATGAAACTTTATTTTCCAGACTATCGGCGCATGTCCTCACTATCTGCCATCTTGGCTCCACCCTCTGCAATATTCTAATTTCAGATTCTTTATATACCCAGAAGTTGGATTCCTGGATCATGTGGTAATTGTTTTTAAGGAAACTCCAAAATGTTTTCTATAATGGCAGCATCTCCTATATTCCCACTAAGTGTATATATGCTACAATTCCTCTATATGTTGATAATATTTTTTATGTTTTTATTTTGAAAATATATCATTGTAGGTTTAAAAAAATTGTTTATTGATTTCACTTACCTGAATGCCACAAGGGTAGAGAGAGGGAGAGGGAGAAGAAGAGGGCGAGAGAGAGAGAGAGAGAGAGAGAGAGGGAATCTTATCCACTGGTTCACTTCTTAAATGTCTACAACAGTTGGGCTTGGGCCAGGCTTAAAAAGGAATGAGGTACTCAAGCCAGGTCTCCCATGTGGGTGACAGGAGCCCAACTAATTGAAACATCATCTATTGCCTCCCAGGTTGAGCATTAGCAGGAAGCTAGAATCAGGAGCAGAGCTGGGACTCAAACCTAGGCACTCTGAAATGAGATATGAGTGTCTCAACCACTACACCAGACATCCATGTCTTACTTGCATTTTAATGCCATTTTCCCTGGACTTTTGAAAATATAGTCATTTCTATATGTATAACTTCTTTAGTTAGAATTAAGTTGTACTCATCCATGGAAATACCTCTTTTGTTATATCTGTGTGACTGTATATGTAAGGATTTATTTCTGTACTCTCTTCTGTTCCACTACCTATTTTATATTATTTCTCCTAAAAGATACATTCTTTATATGGCAATCACAACTTATTTAGTTGCTGTAAAATTTTCATTGTATGAATACACCACACTTTTAAAACTTCTGTTTACTGTTGATGGAAATTTAGGTAGTTAGCTATTTTTACCTGTTACAAATAATGCCACTATAAGCCTTGTTGTACACTTTTTATTACCAAACCTATTGCCAAACTAGATAAAGGGAATGCACATACTTGTAATATTTTTAGTAGCTATTTCTGATATTTTTTCCAAAATACTTAGAAAATTTTCACTACTACCAGCATTATATCAGTGTTTCAGTTCTCCAGCCCTTAATATTTTTGTTCCTTTCATTTTAAGAGTGGCTGTGCAGTAACATTACATGGAGGTTTTTTTTTTTTTTTAAGATTTATTTGTTTATTTGAAAGTCAAAGTTACACAGAGAGAGGAGAGGCAGAGAGAGAGAGAGAGAGAGAGAGGTCTTCCATCCGCTGGTTCACTCCCCAGATGGCTGCAATGGCCAGAGCTGCACCAATCTGAAGCCAGGAGCCAGGAGCTTCTTCTGGTTCTCCCATGTGGGTGCAGGGTCCCAAGGACTTGGGCCATCTTTTACTGCTTTCCCAGGCCATAGCAGAGAACTAGATTGGAAGTTGAGCAGGGGGGTCTCGAACTGGCGCCCATATGGGATGCCGGCGCTTTAGGCCAGGGTGTTAACTCGCTGGGCCACAGCACCAGCCCCTAAATGGAGTTTTAGTTTGTATTTTCCTGGTGAATAATGGAATTGAGGGTCTCCCATTTTTTTATTGATTATTTACATATCCTCTTTTGATAGAACCTCTACAAATATTTTTTCTCTTTGTTATAGGCAATGTCAAATGAATTTGATCAATATGTGCTTTATTGAAACATATTCTGGCTATGAATTATTTGTTGAAATATATATGATAAATGTTCATTCCCAGGACACATCTTTCCTTTTCTTATTTTTGTTAATAATTTTTATTCTTTCTGAGAAATATTCAGATCCTTGCCTATTTCTTAACTGTTGTTTGGCTTTTTGTTAATGTAATATTAATATACAGAGAACAGATATATATGTTCCCTTTTCACTCTTAAAGGTATATTTTGATGAGCAGAAGTCATTTTTAATATAGTCTCATATGCCATTTTTCCATAGCTGTTAATTTATGAGTTCTACTTAATGATTCTTGCCTGCCCAAATAAACTGGGGAATCTCTTATTTTGTTCTAAAATTAGTAATGTTTTACCTCTCACAGTTACATCTAGAGTACATTTAGAATTAATTTTTTTTTAATTTTTTGACAGGCAGAGTGGACAGTGAGAGAGAGAGATAGAGAGAAAGGTCTTCCTTTTGCCGTTGGTTCACCCTCCAATGGCCGCCGCGGTAGGCGCGCTGCGGCCGGCGCACCGCGCTGATCTGATGGCAGGAGCCAGGTGCTTCTCCTGGTCTCCCATGGGGTGCAGGGCCCAAGGACTTGGGCCATCCTCCACTGCACTCCCTGGCCACAGCAGAGAGCTGGCCTGGAAGAGGGGCAACCGGGACAGGATCGGTGCCCCGACCAGAACTAGAACCCGGTGTGCGGGCGCCGCAAGGCGGAGGATTAGCCTAGTGAGCCGCGGCGCCGGCTAGAATTAATTTTTTAAAAGGGAGCTATATGTTAAGGTTGAAGAAACATTTTCTTTTATGTGCATGTCCAATTGATATTGTATAATTTGTAAAAAATTATAGTTTGCTCTACATCACTGAAATATATCTTTTGTTATGAATAAAATGATGGTATATGTGAGCCTGTTACACATTCACTGTTTCCATTGTCCATTGATCTATACCTCCACCAATAACACCTTATCTTAAGTAGTAGCTTTATAGTCAATCTTTATATCTTGCAGTATAGTCACTACAATTTTGTCCTTATGATTTTCTTGATATTTTCATTTGCACCAGCTTTCTAGATTCAGTTTTTCAATTTCAAAATAAATTGCTGAAATTTTGTTTGAGATTTTATGAATGCTGCAAAACTACTTGAGACCAATTTAGGCACTACAGTACTAAATTCTCTAATGCATGAACACAATAATCTACACATTCATTTAAGTTTATTTTAATTTACCTCAATCATAGTTTTTAAATTGCTATTTGGAGATTTTTACACATTTGATATAACCTTAGGTTTTATGTGTTTTAATCCTATTTTTTTAAAAAATACAATTTTGAGCTGGCATTGCTGTTTAGCTACTTTCTTGAACTTAATTTCTGTCTGTTCTATGTTTATGGGCTTTTTCTTTCCTTCCAATTTCCCTTATTCCACAGGCCTTTTGGAAATTACTATTTCTCTAATTGTAGTGCTTTCTTCTTATATTTACTTCTCTATACAGGTAATCCCTATTTATTCTTTGTATCTCAGCTACATTTCCTGTATAAAGGGAGGCCTTCCTCAACCTACCTACTTTGATCGTATGCCCTTATCTAACCTACCATAGTTTTAGTTATTATTCATATTACTTATCACTTGTGAAACTTTATATTCATTTTGTAATCATTTGATTTATGTCTTTCTAAACTCTATAAAGCAAGAACACACCTGTCCTTTTCACCCACTATCTATACTACCTAACAAAGTACTTGGCCTATTTCAGGGTGTAAATAAAGACTTGTTTAATGAATAAATGAGTTTTATGCACTGCGTGAGGTCCTGAGAGTTCAGAAATGAATCAAACATAGTACAATGTTCGATTTCATTCCATTTCAAAAATTTACCTCACCACTGCTTTTTGAAGAATTCAAAATATCATTGCAATCTCTTTGAATAATACTCAACTCTGTATTCCTTAAACGCATATTTGTTCTAGTCTCTCAAACTTTTTATTGTGTTTTAAGACATAATGTTTTTAAATAATAATGTGAGTAGGGACTTTACACTAGAGCTTTAAATAAATGAAGACATATGCTTTCAATAAAAAGGCCAGGAATCTGAACTCTTGGCAGATTATTCTAATTTGAATTGCAATTTAACAAAATTCAATACATTTATGTAGAAAAGTAACTCTACAATCATCTACTTTAGCTCTCCATCAGTTGTATAAATATTTTCATAAATCAGGTGGAATAATACCATCAAGACTCTTCTTGAACATTTGAGTGCCAGAAATTATTTGCTTAGTCCTATCCAAAGTATGTGACATTGATAATGAGTTAATAAGGATTTACGGAAAACAGCATCAGCAGCAATGAAACTGGGATAATCAGGCAAGAATAGGAAAAACCTTTGCTTCAGAGTTACTTGCTGGGGCTTTTGAGAGTGATAATTAATCATGTCCCTTTCCCATCTGGATCCTGAATCAAATCAGAAGCAAAAAGAACCATGAGATAGGAGTCAGAATATCAACTTTATTGCCATTAAAACTAGATGAGAGACCATTGTTGTATATGCAATGAAAATTAAACTTGCCGTTATTTCCTTCAAAGTCTAGATCCACCTAAAGAAAAGCATGAATATTAAAACATTGATTCTTATAATTTGAGAGATAATTAATAGAGTCACAGAATGAAGATATGTATGTGCATGGCTTTTTAAATCATTAATTCCAAGGAAACAAGTAATGGATGCTCGCTCCTTGCACTTTCATCAATCAAATAAATCACCTCTTTCCAAGGGAGAAGTAAATGACAAGATAGAAGAGAGCCAGATGCAATGCTAACACTCTTTTCATCTGGAGAATTAAGTATTTACCTCATAGAAACCCAAGTATAAGTGAAGAGCATTCTCCTTAATACATTTTAATCTCTGATGTAACTATCAACATACATTAGAGCTGCTAAAACAATTGAAAGAGCCCATGGTATGTGAAAAAGTATTTGTAAATAATATGTGATAGAACATTGATATCCATAGTATAATAAGACTCCCATAATTCAACAACAAAAAATAAACAACTTGATTTAAAAATGGAGAGAGAACTTTTATATTCAATTCTTTGAAGCAAAGATACTTAATCATCAAGTACATAAAAAGATGGTCAAAATCACCAGTTATTAGGGAATCATGAATCAAAAGCACAGTGACATATCAATGCACATCCATTGAGATGTGTTTTTAAAAAAAAATAGAAAATAACAAATGGTGGTGAGGATGTAGAAAGTTCTAAACCTTTCTTCTTTAGTAGTAGAAATGCAAAATTGTTTAGCCACTCTGGAAGATGGTAGGGTGATATCTCAAAAAATTAAGCATAGCATTACCAAATTGGTTTAGGTACACGCCCAAAATAATTTAAAGAAGGATTTGAAGAGATATTTATACACTAATGTTCATAGCATTCACAGTAACCAAAAGTGGAAGTGATCTAAGTGTTCCAATAACACATGAATGGTTAAACAAAATGTGGAATATACATACAACAGAATTTTATTCAACTTTTAAAAGAAAGAGAATTTTAATACATGAAACGCTGAGTAAACTGTAAAGACATTATTCTAGATGAAATAAGCCAGTCACAATAAGAAAATATTGAATGACTTCTTTTATATGAGGTTCCAAGAGTAGTGAAATTCAGATATTTTAAGTATAATGGTGTTTTCTAGGGAATGGGGAGTCATTGTTGAGTAGTACAGAGTTTCAATTATGAAAATATTTTTGAAAAAGTTCTGGAGATGGATGATAATGTAATTATTGCACAATGATATGAATATAGCCAATGCACAAACAGTACACTTTGAAGTGGTTACAAGAGTAAATTTTCTGTTGGGTATGTTTTCCTACAGTTAAAAACTAGTGAGACTGTAGCATTTCCCATATTCTCTTTGATTTGTGGTAGATGTTATATAGAGCACCCCCAAAATAAATGTATATGAGTAAAATTGTTATCTTGGGATTCAATTATTGTTTATAGCCCATGTCCCTGCTGACCAGAGGTTTTTCTATTTTTTATTTGTTGAACTCTTTATTTAGTGGAGCATTAAGCCTGTGACTATAAAGTAAATTAAAAATATGCTATCTCAAAAGTTAAAAAAGGAAAAAGAAAGGGAGGAAGGAAGGAAGGAAGGAAGGAAGGAAGGAAAGGAGTGAGGGAAGTATCAGTATATTCTTAGAATTACATCTATGAAATACATTAAATCTTTTTGTTTATATTAATAATTTTCAAAGAATAAAAATGAATTATAGAGAACATTGTATTTAAATCAGGCACAGTGTAAAATGTCTTTTGCCAATTTCATTATACATTATTGGGTTTAAAATTTTGTGTAAACTTTAAAAAATTGTGAAAACTCAGTCCAGAAATAAAAATAAGGGAAGCAAGCTAGGAAATATTGGAATGCTATAAAAAAAATAAAAAAAGAATGGGCCAGCATTGTAGCATAGCAGGTGAGGCCACCCCCTGTGATGGCAGCATCCTGTGTGGGCACCAGTTCAGGTCTGCTCTACTTCCAATCCAGCTCCCTGCTAGAGTGCCTGGGAAAGCCCCTGAGGATGAAACAAGTGCTGGCATCCCTGCACTCATGTGTGAAACCCAGAGGAGGCTCCTGGCTCCTGGCTTTGGCCTAGCTCAGTCCCAGCCATTGTAGCCATTTGGGGGATGGGCTAGTGGTTGGAGGATCTCTTTCTCTCTTTGTAAGTTTGCCATTCAAGTAAATAAAAGTAAATCTTTAAAAATAAATACATAAAAGATATAGTTATGGCCGGCACCGTGGCTTAACAGGCTAATCCTCCGCCTTGCGGCGCCAGCACACCGGGTTCTAGTCCCGGTTGGGGCGCCGGAGTCTACCCCGGTTGCCCCTCTTCCAGGCCAGCTCTCTGCTATGGCCCGGGAAGGCAGTGGAGGATGGCCCAAGTCCTTGGGCCCTGCACCTGCATGGGAGACCAGGAGAAGCACCTGGCTCCTGGCTTCGGATCAGCGAGATGTGCCAGCCGCAGCGGCCATTGGAGGGTGAACCAACGGCAAAGGAAGACCTTTCTCTCTGTCTCTCTCTCTCTCACTATCCACTCTACCTGTCAAAAAAATTTAAAAAAAAAATAAAGATATAGTTATAAAAGTATCAAAGATCAAAGAAATAGAAAACATATTATTATAAGGAAAACTGATAATTACTACACAGCTATATTTTCTATAGGGGTTAAAACAAGGAGTGTGTATTATATGAAAATATTTACATCAAAAACATTTATTTGAATGACATCTATGGGAATATAAAATGTTATTGAAATAAGCAAAATCATGCAAAATTATGGTGTTTGTTAAAGTGAGGGCTGTGTGAATCCACTGTGAGTAGCTGTAGTCTTGCCCTCATTTCATCCTTTACAAATATATATATATGTATATGTATATGTATATGTATATGTATATGTATATATATTTGAGCTTCTTCTATGTATAAGAAACTAAGCCAGGCTATAAGATTTGAATGGTGAACAAGCCAAGTATAACGTTTGATTGTCTGGAAATTCTGTACTCATGAGGAAGAGATACAGGAGCAAAGGAAACAGATATGTAAATTAGTTATTCAAGTTGTCATGAGAATAATGTTGGTAGTAAACACAGAGTTACGCTAGAGGTTAACTAAAGGAGGATTGCTTCAGCAGAAAAGTAGATTTAAAACTGAAGTCAAAATAAAGAATAACTTTCCATGCAAAGAATAGAGAAAAAAAATGCCACACATAGAAGAAAACCCATGTAAAACTCCCAGGGAAATAAGGGCTTGGCATGGTGAGAAATCTGAAAGTGACTAGTGGTGCCAGTGTTGTGACAAAGTGGGTTAAGTTAGAGCCTGCAAAGTCGTCATCACATATAAATGTGGTTCCAATCCCATTTCTGATCCAGCTCCCTGCTATTGCACCTGGGAAAGCAGCAGAAGATGGCCCAAGTACTTGAGCTCCTGGTACTCATATAAGAGACCAAGATAGAATTCCAAGCTCCTGGCTTCTGCCTGGCCCAGACTGACATGTGGCCCCTTGGGGAGTGAACCAGCAGATAGAATGTATGTGTGTGTGTGTGTGTGTCACTCTCTGTATATATGTATAACTCTTTCCTTTCAAATAAATAAATAAATTTAAAAGAAAAAGGGGACTAGCAAGCAGATGAACAGCACTGGAATACATTGAGATGAGTGAGCAACTAGAATTCACATTTTCTTTTCTTTCTTTCTTTTTTTTTTTTTTTTTGACAGATAGAGTTAGACAGTGAGAGAGAGAGACAAAGGTCTTCCTTCCGTTGGTTCACCCCCAAAATGGCCACTACGGCCAGAGATACACTGATCCGAAGCCAGGAGCCAGGTGCCTCTTTCCTGGTCTCCCATGCAGGTGCAGGGGCCCAAGCACTTGGGCCATCCTCCACTGCCTCCCGGGCCACAGCAGAGAGCTTGACTGGAAGAGGAGCAACCGGGACTAGAACAGGTGCCCACATGGGATGCCAGCACCACAGGCAGAGGATTAACTGAGTGAACCATGGCGCCAGCCCCTCACATTTTCTAATAAACTTTCTGCATTGACAGTGGCTGCTAGTCACAAGGGGATATGGAGAAATTGAAATGTGGCTGGGATAAACAACTGCATTTAAAATTTTATCCAAATTCTATTGAATTTGTACATAGCCTCTTGTACCTGTGACTGTAACTGAACAGTTAAGTAGGAGTTCATGCAACCACTGAGGCCACAATAAATAGTTGCATGTTATCAGAGCAATGAAAAGCCACTGATGCTGAAAAATGATAAACTAACATATGTATTAAGAAAAGGACTGTTGCAGCTAACACTGGGACACAGAGGATTAAGCTGTTGACTGGAACACCAGCATCACATATTTGTATTGATTCAAGTCCCTGCTGCTTCACTCTAATCCAGCTCCCTGCTAATGAGTCTGGTAAAGCAGCAGAAGATGGATCAATTGCTTGGGCTTCTACACCCATGTGGGAGACCTGGAGGAAGCGCCTACCTCCTGGCTTCAGCTTGGCCCAGCCCCAGTCATTGTGGCCATTTGGGGAGTGAAACAGATGTAAGTGCTTGCTCACTCTCTTTTTCTCTCTCTTCCTTTCTGTAATTCTGCTTTTCAAGTAAATAAATACATATCTTTTTAAGAGAAAAGAAAAGGGCTATTGGTACTTTCTGTGACAAAATCATGGGAGGAAAGTAAGAGTTAGATGCAGACACAAGGTAAGAGAGATTTGTGGTATTCCATGGAACAGATTTTATGGCTCAAAAGAGTAGGATATTTGTGGAAGTGAGGAGAAGTAGAATTTGGGATATCGTGGAGTGAATCATGGAGGGTACAACTAATTGGATTTAGTAATGGATTAACTGAAGGTTAAAGATAAAGCAAGGGTGGATTATGTTTTGAGTAACTGAGTAAACTGAATTAAGTTTTATTGAGTCAGAGTTGATTGGGAGGGAGGGCACAGGAACACGTTTTGAGGAAAACTAAAAACACACATTTAGAGGCCAGTGCTGTGGTGGCCAGAGCCTGCAGGTGGGTATCCCACATGGGCACTATTGTGAGTCCCGGCTGCTCCACTTCCAATCCAGCTCTCTGCTAACGTGCCTGGGAAAGTAGTGGAAGATGGCCCACGTCCTTGGGCCCCTGCATCACGTTGGAGACCTGAAATAAGCTACTGGCTACTGGGTTTGATCGACTCAGCTCCGGCCACTGTGACCTTTAGGGGAGTGAACCAGAGGATGGAAGTCCTCTCTCTCTTTCTCTACCTCTCTCTTTGACTCTGTCCTTCAAATAAATAACCCCCCCCCACAAACACACATTTAGCCATAATTTTGAGAGTTAATGGCTTGATGGTGTTAAGCATTCAAAGCATGTAACAAAGATATCAAGCATTTGTGTTTTATTATAGAGAAGTAGACCATAACAAATTATCAATTGAGCGGCATCTGTGAAATCATTGGCATTGGATTGATAGCAACTGATAGATGTATACATGAAGAGAATGAGAGCAACAGGAGCATCTAGAGTCAATTCTTGCATGAAGACAATGTATGGAGTCAAGCCTGGGTTTTAGGTGTCCAATTTTACCATTTCTCGAGAATTTGCACATAACTATAATGCATGATATTGGTGTTTTCATTAAGTAGTCTACTCATTTTTTTTAAACTTTTATTTAGTAAATATAATTTTCCAAAGTACAGTTTATAGATTACAATGGCTATTTCCCCCCATAACTTCCCTCCCACCCCCACCCCTTCCATCTCCAGCTCCCTCTCCCATTCCATTCACATCAAGATTCATTTTTAATTATCTTTATATACAGAAGATTGATTTAGTATATATTAAGTAAAGATTTCATCAGTTTGCACCCACACAGACCATAAAGTGTAAAATACTGTTTGAGTACTAGTTATAGCATTAATTCACATTGGACAATACATTAAGGACAGAAATCCTACATGAGGAGTAAGTACACAGTGACTCGTGTTGTTAACTTAACAATTTGACACTCTTGTTTATGGCGTCAGTAATCTCCCTAGGCTCTAGTCGTGAGTTGCCAAGGCTATGGAAGCCTTTTGAGTTCGACGACTTCAATCATATTCTGACAGGGTCATTGTCAAAGTGGAAGTTCTCTCCTCCCTTCAGAGAAAGGTACCTCCTTCTTTGATGGCCCCATTCTTTCTACTGGGATCTCACTCGCAGAGACCTTTCATTTACGTCCTTTTTTTCCTTTTTTTTTTTTTTTTTTTTTTGCTAGAGTGTCTTGGCTTTCCATGTCTAAAATAATCTCATGGGCTCTTCAGCCAGATCCGAATGCCTTAAGGGCTGATTCTGAGGCCAGAGTGCTGTTTAGGACATCTGCCATTCTTTGAGTCTGCTGTGTCTCCCACTTCCCATGTTGGATCGTTCTCTCCCTTTTTGATTCTATCAGTTAGTATTAGCATACACTAGTCTTGTTTGTGTGATCCCTTTGACTCTTAGACCTATCAGTGTGATCAGTTGTGAACTGAAATTGATCAGTTGAACTAGTGAGTTGGCATTGGTACATGCAATCTTGATGGGATTGTATTAGAGAATTTGCACATAACTATAATGCATGATATTGGTGTTTTCATTAAGTAGTCTAGTCATTTGAAGCATGTTATACCAATTTTGTTCATTGACACTTAAGATGATTAATTGATCTTATTTTTTTATCGAAAATGGTGTTAGTGATAATACTACAGCAAGAAAATTCAGCCAGTATAACAAATTATTATATTCTAATTCTTTTAAGTGTTGTTGATAACCATGTTTCAATGAAATATTACTGTTTACAGATTTTGTTTTCACTAGGAAATACAAATGTTAGGATTGGAAGGAAACTAATAAGTGAGCAGTGTAATTGAAGACATCAAAATGGACTAGAAAGTTTAAGTCATTCTCAGCAGATATATGACATGAGAGTGACTGTAAAACCCAGTCCCTACCACCAATTAATATATGAAACAGATGGATTATTTTGCTGAAAAATATTACTTAGATCTTCAATTCTTATTCGCTTACTCTATTCACATGTTTATGCATTGGAGTCAATGAGAAAAGGTGTACTTTATAGACACCATGTGCTACCTACCCAGGTAGAAGAACACCATAATTCAGAAAAGATAATTCCAACATATTTGAACCTATGATGTAAGACGCTTCATGAAGCTTCAAAAACACAGCTAATACTGAGCTTTGCTGATACTTAGCTCAAGCCTACTAACTGTTTCCGTAGACTTGGGTGAGTCAAAAATTACATAGTCTCAGTTCCCTTTGAGTAAAACAAGAAACGCTGTTTTGACTCCAGATGTCATCACATTTTTTTCTCTTACTCTTGAATCCAGTTTCTCCGGATCTGAATAAACATTTCTTGAAGAAAATGAGTGCCCAGTCTCTTAATAACATATATCATGAATATCGACCAAACACTGAGTTAAGTAGGTACTTTTTTTTTTTTAATAATAGTGTTTACCATCTGCTACCCTGCTATGAAGACATTATAGTGAGTTCATATAAAAGTGCTAAAGGCGCTCCTGGTGAAGAAATACTGTGTCTCACATTCCATTATTTTGTTCTCCATGCCCCAAAGCTATTCCTAACAGTTCACTTTTCTGAAGAAATATTTCAAATGCAATTCTCTTCAGAAATTCATGCATTTCAGTAAATCACAGAGCTAGAAAATGTTCAGTGAAATACACATGCCTAATAACTTGAGATAATTAAAACTTATAAAAATGTTGGAGTAAAAAATTTCGGCCGGCGCTGCGGCTCACTAGGCTAATCCTCCGCCTTGTGGCGCAGGCACACCGGGTTCTAGTCCCAGTCGGGGCACTGATCCTGTCCCAGTTGCCCCTCTTCCAGGCCAGCTCTCTGCTGTGGCTAGGGAGTGCAGTGGAGGATGGCCCAAGTCCTTGGGCCCTGCACCCCATGGGAGACCAGGATAAGCACCTGGCTCCTGCCATTGGATCAGCGCGGTGCACCGGCCGCAGCGCGCCTACCGCAGCAGCCATTGGAGGGTGAACCAAAGGCAAAAGGAAGACCTTTCTCTCTGTCTCTCTGTCTCTCTCTCTCTCACTGTCCACTCTGCCTGTCAAAAAGAAAAAAAAAAAGAAAAAAAAAGAAAAAAAATGTTGGAGTAAAAAATTTGGAAAGCAAAAAAAAAAAAAAAGTAGCCATCTTTAGTATTTCTTTTGAAAAACAAATAATGAAGTAAGATCATGCTGATGAAGCCAAGTAATAAAATACAACAATATGAATTTTATTTTCGGGGGCAAAGAGTTGATATAACTTAGGGCATTGTTCCAAAAGTTGTCATCAGCATGATCGTAGTTCTTGACCATTTTTACATACTGCACAGCATGCTCTCAGTTATTACTAACCCATCATCTTTTTTTTCTCCTTTAGTTGATTTCTGTAGTAGGGAACAAATATTCATGTATCTGTTTACTTATTTTTTCTTTCTTCTATTATATTTTATATTTCACGAAGCCAATTGCCATCTACATCCTTTCATTGTCTATTTATCTAGCTCAGTGTTTGCCACAAAATATAAACTCAATTAATATTTGATGAATGATTAAAAATTAACAAAGAAAAATGATGAATGAATGAATGTATGAATGATTAGGCTTGAATAGTCACTATCTATAGCATTATAATATTCATAAAAGAGCTTATTGCTGTAAACCTAGCTTCCAAGTTTTCCTGATCACTTGCTCTTCATTAATAATTAATAAATCACTCATCATATTCACCATGACGTTACAATACTTCATGTCTCATGGACCCTTCTTTCAAAATTAAATTATATCTGAAGTGCAAGCTAGGCAGCAATTTTGTCAATTTTTCCTTTCTGAGTTGCTCTTATCAGATTAATTTTGGATATTGATTATCCCAATTTGGGGAAAGTACTCTTTCTATAGCACAGAAATGTTCACTGACCTTGTTGTCTCATTTTGTCTCCTCTGCTTAAGCATATGTAACTTATATAAGCAATGCATTTGGCTTGATTATTTTTGTTTTTAAACAGGTAACTATACTAATTGCAATGTATGTTACAAAAATGGCAATTATCTAAATGCCTAGTTTGAGCGTATAGCATCAATACACAGTGGATGTGCCAAAAATTCAGACAAAATATAAAATAAATACATTATTAATAATTATAAAAGGCCATAAAAATAAAGGAAGAAGATAGCCACCATTTCCTTAAAAATATCTTTTGGGTGAACTGGACACATCATTCCTTGTTATCTCAATAACCATGCTAAGAGGGAAAAATTTAGTCTTTGGTAAAGGTAAAATATATAACATGTAGTGATGTCAATACCTAGGGGTCCTACGTTAATAAAATCCTAATCTGAGGTTTAAATTCAGATCAGCCTGATTTTCTAGGTCCAAGAAGTTTTACTTTATCAGACTTCCCTTGTACATATAATTCATTTATGAAGAAGGGTGGACTCTCATAGTACCATGTTAGTATGATATGACTTGATTGAGGCTTTTAGCAAATGAGAATTATCCTTGATGTATCCCATTACAGAGGAGTTTGGAGAGGAACTTACCCACCCTTGCTATCCCAGATAGGTAGTTATCTTTGTGAAATTCCCATTGTTCTCAAACATGGCAAATCTGACTTCCACTCACGTTTCTGACAGTCAAGTGGAGATTATCATATCGATGTGATCATTCTGTATTTCAATATATAAATTAGCATATTGTATTTTCTGCCAGTCAATTATGTATGTCCATGACTCTCAAGATTTCAAGAAAGGTATCCCCAAAGATGCAGAGGTAATTATTTCATTAAATTTGACACTTTAACCTTGCTCATCAGAGGAAGTTGAGTGAAAGCCAGTGTGAGTGAGAACTAATTGACCATTGTGCAGCAACTGCATACTAGTCAAAGATGTACAGCAGTTAACCAACCTTTCATTCTTCCTTCCCTATTTAACAGCATGATGCCCTCCTCTGTACAGTGTAGGTTTTCAATAAGTACTGTGGAGTTGCTGCTTGACAGCCTTGACAAATCCCCCTGTTTGTCAGAAACAAGGTACGCTTCCTATAGAGCTAAGGCAGAATTAAAATATGGCTAATGGGCCCTACGTTAATTCCAGCCAATTTTTTTCATTAGGAATTTATTTTTTAGAAATAAATTTATGCGGAACGGAAATTGAGTTAGATTCTCAAAAACACTTGTATCCTTATCTGAATACTTCTGTCTCATTTCTTGCATAATATCATATTGAATTATGCAGAAAAAACATAGAAATACAGTATTTCCCAGCTCCATAACTAGTTTGCTTTAAACTTTTAAACACTGTTAATTAGAATGTTACCATCTCCTTTTTAAGATCTTACCAATAGAGGCAAGGAGTGAATATAGACATATATATGTGTATACACAAACTGTTTTTGAATGTCTAAAAATGTCAAGCAGAGGCACTACTTGTTCTGTTTAAAACTCTTTTCAATTAATTTAGATTCTTTTTAAAATGGGGGACCAGGTAGTGTATTTGGAAAATGATGCTAGCTGAAACTAGACTGAAATAAGACTCCTTCCTAAACTTAGTAGGATGAATTTAGAAAAGCCCTTAGTTCTTAGAATTTTTGGAAATGTTAAGGATTTCTTAATCTGTAAACTGTAAACTGAATATACCTAACTCATTAGGTTAGATTTTGTTGTATAAGCACAATAGGTGGAACATTTTCCATCACAATAACAGCAATGTTATTAATTAATATAATGCATGTAAATGCTGCTCTTGTACTAGGAATAATTCGGTTTCTCAAATATGTTTAAAAGGAATATTTTCCCTCATATCCTTTGCTCAGGGGAAGATTCTTTCACATGTGGTTGTGAGTGTAACCTCAAACCTCTTTTCCTTAATTATTATATATTCTGAATGAAGAAGATCAAAGTAAAGGAGATTTTGTTTCATGTGCACAGTCACAAGGGAAAGGAATCTTTTTTTTTTTTCAACGAAACCTTTTATTTAAGGAATACAAACTTCATGTATTTCATAAGTAAAACTTCAGGAATATAGTGATTCTTCCTACTGTACCTGCCCTTCCACCCACATTCCCATCCCTCTTCTTCCTCCCTCTCCCTCCCAGTCCTGTTCTCTACTAAGATCTATTTTCAATTAACTTTATACACAGAAGACCAACTCTATCCTAAGTAAAGAGTTCTAGAATTTGCATGAAAAAAATTGTTCCTCAACAAATGAGACGGTTGTTCAAAGTCATTGTATCTCAAAGTTAATTTCACTTTTTTTTTTTTTGAGAAACTTAATTAAATTTAAAGAAGCACCCAAAAATGATACATCTTTTCTGGGCACTTAGAAATAACTAACTTATGAAACATAAGAATATCCTCCACTTAATACATTAAAAGAAAATAAGTCCTTGGGAACAAGTTTTATCATTAATTAAGGAAGCACCTAAGGAAACAGGCAATGGAGTTGCATACTTAGGCGTAACTAAAAATTATGCGACATAAGAATATCTTCCACTTAATACACTAGAATGAAATAAATATTTGAGAACATGTTCTGTTAACTATCATAGTACAACTCTTTGAGGACAGAGGTCCTGCATGGGAAGTTAGTGCACTCCTGTTGTTAATTTAACAATTAACACTCTTAGTGTGATGTCTGTGGTCATCTCACGCTCTTGATATGAGCTGCCAAGGCTGTGGAAGCCTTTTGAATCCACAAACTCCATCAGTATTTATACAAGGCCATAAGCGAAGTGGAAGTTCTCTTCTCCCTTTGAAAAAAGTACATCCTTCTTTGATACCACTTCTTTCCCATGAAGTCTCACCAACAGACAGCCTATGAAAGGAATGTTTTATCCTGTTCATTCTTAAAATTTAGCATGAATATAAACTGAGCTGATCAATATCAGGATTCTTGTCCTAAAAGTAGAAAGGACAGCTTACTTCATGAAGTAAAATATTCTCTATGATTAGTTACGTTGCTGCATTTCTTGGGACATGAACGTGTAACAAGGACACAGGAATATAATGTTATTTAAAACTTGAGCTAACAAGTGTTCAAAGATCAAGCAATGTGATTACTCTACACACAGAAAGCAGAATCATTATTTCCTGATTCTGCATTTAAAACATTTGATAATTTTCTCACAGTTTCTGTTAATCCTGAAAGTCAACCGTAGTTCTCTGAGGGTTTCCTTCTGGCAACTGTTTGTTAGAACAACTGTTCTTTCATAAGTGAAGACAATTAAATTTGGTACTACAAAGTGTCTCTTTTATTATTGATGCAGGGGAAAATATTATAGAATGCATGATTTCTTCTTACACATTAATTAAATTTTACAAGACAGTTTTGTTCACAAAAAGACTTAGATGCTAACATACCACATAGTCATGAAAGTAGTTTTGATTTTAGAATATAAAATAATAGTATCTGAACTTACAGTAAATTCAAAAATATCAAACCTATAAAAATTGAAATTATATCCATTTCATAGTTAATGGGTTTACAGTAGGCTATTAATGTGGGGCAGAGAATTTGGATGTTTTAGTACCACTGAGAAAATGAGGTAGAGGATTTATAAAATTCTAATCTTAAATTAAGAACAAGTTCAGTTTGGTTAAGTTTTTAATTGTGACCTTCTGTGTTTTATAACAAATTAGTTTGCCAATAGGTATTGTTCTGAATTTTTAGGTGACTGGATTGTTTATCTGCTTTTTTTGTGTCAAATTTTGAGAAAGGGAGTGAAAGATACAGAGACAGAGAGGGAATTGTGTGTGTGTGTGTGTGTGTGTTTGAGAGAGAGAGAGAGAGAGAGAGAGAGAGAGAGATTATGGCAATTCCAGGAAAAAGGCAATATATGGGAGAAAAGTCTTGTTGAAGGACAAAATAAAATTAAATTTGCTGCATGCTAATAATTTTTATAATAGCATTTACCAGTTATTAAATAATCAGCTGTATTCCAGGTATTGTATCATGTACTTTGTATGGTTTTTGTCAAGTAATCCTCAGAAAACCCTATAATGATATGTTTATACACATTTTACAATTAAGGAAAAACTGATGCTTCAATATACCAAATAACTTGCTCAAGGCCATAGAGCTAATAAATGGGAGAGCTGGGAATTCAGCCAAGATTGATTTGTCTCTAAAGTATATTTCTTAACCACTATGGTGTACTGCACAGGGCTAAGCCCTTTGCATGCATTATCTCATTGACTTATTGCAACACTTTGGACATGTACTCTTAACCTCTTTTTTGGTTATTAAATGAAGATATTGAATTTCAGAAAAGATCATGAACTTATGGAATTTCACTCAGCCGAGCAAGGTTGTGAAGTATATCTATGTCTTCTTTTGTAGCAAAGACTAATCTGGAAGAGTAGGTTAGTTGAAAAGAATGTTTGGGGTATGGGTTTCAAGAAAACAAAAGAAAAGAAAAATCAGTTAGCATTATTTGCCTTATTGATGATCCAAGAGGATTCATAGTGAGGATAATGACCTCTGAAAGAATGCAGTTTAAAATGAGTCAAGTTGGCTCTTTGACCTGTTTTTGAAGACATTTTTAACATCATTTATTCAGTTTGGGCCATTCTTTCCTGTGAATATTTTGGATCCAAATTTGCATTTTTCTCAGAAAAAAAAAGAAAATGGAAACCAGAAGACTGATTAGAAAAGAAATGACAGCAATTCTGTGAATGCCTATCCATCATGATCAGCACTCCCAAGATCCGGGAGTGGCAGTGAAGAGGGTTTCCTTTCTCTGGGGTGCTGCTGCAGTATTCTCCTATGGGAAATAGACTTCCTTGATGGGCTTCCTCTAATTCACTCGGCACCCTGAAGCCGGGAGGGTTTTGGCAAATTCAAGACTTATCCTGTAATTTTTTTCCTTTTGAAAGCTTTTGGTGGCTTCCCATCATGCTACATGTAGTCAAAGGAAGGCTGCTTCCCACCTCTCCAAACCTTTATCCCAAATCTATTTTCACACACCAGTGCAAGATCTTATTTTCAGTGCTTAATCCTTACTGTGGCTTGTATTTGTGCTACTTCTTCTTGCTGGAATGCTTAGTAAGTCCTCAACACACATGTAACTTATTTTTATCCATCCTTCAAATAAGTTCTACTTTTATTTCCTGAAAAAGCAATCTGTCTGGGCCAGTGTTGTGTCACAGTGAGTTAAGCCACTGCCTGCAACACCAGCATCCCACATGAGTGCAGGTTCAAGACCCATCTGTATACCATTGCCAATCCAGCTTCCCGCTTATGGGCCTGGGAGAGAAGCAGAAGATGGCCCAGGTGCTTGGGTCCCCGCCACCCACATATGAGACCTGATAGACTTTGCAGGCTCTTGACTTTGTTCTGACAAAGGCTTGGTCCAGCTCTGAGCATTACAGCCAATTGGCTTTCTCTCTCTCTCTCTCTCTCTCTCTCTCTCTCTCTCTCTGTCACACACACACACACACACACAGGCGCACTCACTCTCCCGCCTCTCCCCCCCCTTCTGCGTGTGTGTGTGTATGTGTGTGTGTTTGTCCCTCTCTCTAATGTGGCCTTTCACATAAGTAAATAAATAAATAGCTATTTTAGAAAAGAAACCTCTCTGACCTCCTTGCCCACCATAAACACGACTTGTTTGTAGCAATTTGTTATAGTGATTTTTTTTCTTGATTAAATATTTATCTCTCCTTTTTACTTTAGACTCTTTGAAGGCAGCAAGCACAGGGGAGTCTGCTTGCTAATCTATGCCTACACAGTGTCTGACACAGAGCCACTACTGTAGTGTGGTAGATGATCAAAGTTGACCCCCAGTAAATTCTGTCTTCTGGATTCATGACCTTGGTTAGCACTCCTCCATGGTGAATTTAAGATGGCTAAATGACTCATCTTTCCAATAGAATGCAGAAGTGACATCATTCAAATGCTGTGATTTGTCCTTAAGGTGACCCTGTGGTTTTCACTTCTGTGCTTGTTTTGGAACCCTGGGATGCCCTCTGAAGTAGGAGAGATGGCCTGCAGCAGACCCTGTGAAGAATCCATGATGTACTGGAGGAGAGACTCCATGAGGAAGAAGAGGGGCTCTACTCTCCCAATTTATCAGTATTTAGTTGACTTGGCCTCTCTCCCTAATTATGTCTAACTAAGGTGTGAACAACTGAGTTCATGGAAGGAACTGCCCAACTGTGCCTAAACAATGCACACAACTGTGAGTTACAATAGAATAATAATTACTTTAAGCTACTAAATTGTGTTGCATTTGCTTCGATTATCACCAAGTGATAATTGCAAAAGAAGATACATGATAAGAAAAAATTGTAGATTTCATGGATTAAAGAATTTCCTCATGATTGGCTCCTTGCTCTCCATGAGCAACCTATAAAATCTACTACTTTTTTCCTCTTCTGTATCATTTGTGCTCCTCCTGCATTAGTATATGCTGAAGAATGAAAAGAGCAGCGTCAGGATTTCACTATTATAGTAGATCTGTAAATATATGTCACTTAAATTAACTCATACCTCACTAGGCTGTACATACTGAAAGTGTCAATTTAATACACAATATCAAATATTTAACATGGAATAATATTAATTTAATATGAAATACTGAATTTTACTGCTTTTAATGTCAAAATTCCTGATGGTAAAATCTTAGTTCCTTTTGAAATATGGAGCTTCCCTCTTCCTATATAAAGGCTCTCTAGAAGGTTGTTCACGTGGGCCCAAAAGAAGTTCCTCTGGATTACTCTTCTCCAATCTTGTTGTATCATTGTATCTATTCATAAGTGTGCCAATCTCTGCTGCTGCTTCATTTTACCACCATTGAAGAGAACGCTACCTTATGCAAGTGATATTCCTTTTTCCAGTTATTCTCAGTTATGCAAAGCATATGATATTCCAAGAAGCACTGTGCTCTGTTCAGTCTTCATTTCACTGAATTTATGTTTCTGTGCACCAATATGGAAAATGTCCTTTCCATAGGGCAAACTGAAGGCATTTGGCAGGCACTGATCCATAGTAATTTTACTTCCTTGGTTAGAGTCCAATCCTACTTCCCATGTATGATCTTTTGGAGCTCATGGATCAACTCTCTGAGCTGTTGGTTTCTACTTCTGGACAATGCTCTCTTTTCCATAAAATATATTCTGTATTTGCAGCTGAGTACTTTTCACAATAGTTCATTTGCCAAAACATAGTGACTGGGTTATCCCTCATGCCCTTTCTCATTTTGTATTTTTTCCATCACTTTTCTGCATGCATTTATATAATTCCTTTAAATTTTTTCTGGACTTTCTGTATGTTGAGGTGTACATCTCTTTATTAGACATATGATACTTAAGACATTTAAAAAGCTTAGTAGGTGATTTTGCCCCTCCACCCTGGATTTCATCTTCACCCTGAAGCTCTTTCTTAGGCTGATGATGTTTTCCTGGGAAAGCCTGGGACTAATTGTCTATTAGTTTGTTCTCCTATCCAACATGTTCTGTATTCATGATTTCTCTGAAATTTTTTCCTAAATTTTAAATATTTCTATAGTTTATGTTTTCTGTGTTATTCAAAATTATTGCAAGTTTAGGTTCTATGTAGTTCCATTTTCCCTTGTCCCTAGAATCTCTAATACTCCTGGTAAAAAAAAAAATGTCTTTTTCAAAGTCCAATAGAAATTTTCATTTGCATATCATCCCAGGTAACTAGATGAGTGAGCAGGCTCTTCAGATTCTAGGCACTTATATCATAAATGTCTGTTGACTTTCCATGTGTAATTGGGACCTTCAAATCTGTATGTATAATTTTTCCATGCACAGAGGAATTTCCTCTGAAGAAGAAGAGATCCACATCTTTATTTTTGTTTGGTGTTGGGTATTTTGGGCAAGATACGTAGTTTGACTGTGCTTCAACTTATTTACCTTTGAAATCACATAATTCCTATATAAGATTGTTATTGTATTTACTTAGATGCTGAAAGCAAATTTGCCTGTCACATAGTACAGTCTTTATTGTAGACACCTTACTTGTTGTATCCACTAAATATGTGCCTCTTCGGGAGTCATCTAAACCCATTTGACTGAATTTGTGATCATGGACAAGTTACTTTACCCATGTCAAGCGCATTATTATTTATCTTTAAGGTAGGAATATCAATGCTTCTCACAAGGATTTTGGCTAGTAGTTAATAGCTACTTTAACCTTTTTAAAGAGATTTATTTATTTATTTGAAAGGCAGAGATACAGGGAGAGAGGGAGAGACTGAGAGACAGATCTTCCATCCACTGTTTCGTTCCCTAAATAGCTGCAAGGGCTGGGGCTGGGCCAGGCCTAAAACAGGAGTCAGGCACTTCTTCTGGGTCTCCCACATGGGTGCAGGGGACCAATGACTTGGGCCATCTGCTGCTGCTTTCCCAGATATATTAGCAGGGAGCTGGATCAAAAGTGGAGCAGCCCAGATTTGAACCGTCTCCATATGGAATGCTGGTGCTGCTGGCTGTGGCTTAACCCATGCACCACAACCCCAGCTGCAAATTGTTTGGTCAGGAGTTTCATCCAGGTCTCCCAAGTAGGTGGCAGGGCCCATACAGCTGAGCCATCTTCCACTGCTTTCCCTGGCACATTGTCAAGAGGCTGGTTCAGAAGAAGAGTGGATGGGACTCAAACCAGTGCTCTCACAGGATGCAGGCATCACAGTGGGTGGCTCAACCTGCTGTGCCCATTCCAGCCCTTATTTGAAACATTTTAAAAATATTGATTGCAAGGTCTTATGTCAGACATTTTAAATTTCTTAGATCTGAAGTGAGACATGGTCACATAGTTGTTTAAAATTCAAAACAAGTCTCCCTCCAATGCTTTCAGTACACAACTGAAAGTTGTGGCAAAGCTCTACCTATGAAACTGAAGAACTATTTGGAAAATATCTGGACTAACACATGGTGTAAAGCAAACACACAGTAAGTTATATTTACTTTCACTCCCTGTACCTGATTTCCTTGCTGCCAAGAAGAGTGTGGTCTACCTTTTAGGTAACCAATAACAGCCTGTCAATTATTGTTATTACATGGCTCTATTTTTGGCTAATAAGCAGAAATCCATTCAGTTCTCACAAATGATATAACTTTATAGTTGTGTGCATTATCTTTCATACTCCTTCACTATCTGCAATGAAATGGTCGTTTACTAAGCTTTGCTGAGTAGCTTGAAACATTACAAGCTTTTGTTTACTCAAGGCTGCTTTCCTTTTCCTGTAAAAGGTTACCTAAAAATAACAAAGCTCGGAAAATTGTATTTAATCAATACTCAATATTCTAGGCACTGTGAACTGCAACAAAGGAAAGAGGTCATGAAAGTATCAAGAACAGTATCGTTCTACTACAAGTAAAATATACTTTCTTTCATTGTGTATTTCTCAAAAAAAAAAAAAAAACACTGTAAAAGCTTAAGACAGATAATAGCATTGCCTTTTAATCACTTTGAAAATAAATTTCAGTTTGGAAGTGAATGATATGATCCTGCTATTTAAATATATTATTAATAATTTGCTACACTTTCATTAAACTGCTTGTTTTGCCTAAATATGAACAAATTTTAAGCCAAATTAATCATTCTGTACACATATTGCTTAGTCTTTATTTAATAGTATTTCTTATATAATTTCGGATTTCCTATAGAATTATTCTAATATCTATATATAAAAACCATAACTATTTAGCAAATCTATTGTTAGCTATTGTATCATTTCTTTTTTTAAAAGCTTTTATTTAATGAATATAAATTTCCAAAGTACAGCTTATGGATTACAATAGCTTCCCCCCGCCTATAACTTCCCTCCCACCTGCAACCCTCCCCTTTCCTGCTCTCTCTCCCCTTCCATTCACATCAAGATTCATTTTCAATTCTCTTTATATACAGAAAATCAGTTGAGTACATATAAAGTAAAGATTTCAACAGTTTGCCCTCACATAGCAACACAAAGTGAAAAATACTGTTGGAGTACTAGTTATAGCATTAAATCACAGTGTATAGCACATTAATAACAGAGATCCTACATGATATTTTTTTAAAAAGTTGATTAATTTTCTATGTAACTTCCAATTTAACACCAAGGTTGTTTTTTTTTTTTTCATTTTCAATTATCTTTATATACAGGAGATCAATTCAGTATATACTAAGTAAAGATTTCATCAGTTTGCACCCACACAGAAACACAAAGTGTAAAAATACTGTTTCCATACTAGTTATAGCATTGCTTCACATTGCTTAATTGGTTAATTAAGGACAGATCCCACATGGGACGTAAGTACACAGTGACTCTTGATGTTGATTTAACAATTTAACACTCTTGTTTATGGCGTCAGTAATCTCCCTAGGCTCTAGTCATGAGTTGCCGAGGCTATGGAAGCCTTTAGGGTTTGCTGACTTTGATCTTATTCCGACAGGGTCATAGTCAAAGTGGAAGTTCTCTCCTCCCTTCAGAGAAAGGTACCTCCTTCTTTGATGGCCCTGTTCTTTCCACTGGGATCTCACTCACAGAGATCTTTCATTTAGGTCTTTTTTTTTTTCTTTTGCCAGAGTGTCTTGGCTTTTCATGCCTACAATACTCTCATGGGCTCTTCAGCCAGATCCGAATGCCTTAAGGGCTGATTCTGAGGCCAGAGTGCTGTTTAGGACATCTGCCATTCTATGAGTCTGCTGTGTATCCCACTTCCCATGTTGGATCGTTCGCTCACTTTTTGATTTTATCAGTTAGTATGATAAAATCAAAGTTATTGTGATCCCTTTGACTATTAGACATATTAGTGTAATCAATTGTAAACTGAAATTGATCACATGGACTAGTGAGATGGCATTGGTACATGCCACCTTGATGGGATTGTATTGGAGTCCCTTGGCACATTTCTAACTCCATCATTTGGGGCAAGTCCGATTGAGCATGTCCCCAATTGTACATCTCCTTCCTCTCTTTTTCTCATTCTTATATTTAACCAGGATCACTTGTCAGTTAAAATTTAAACACCTAAGAATAATTGTGTGTTAATTACAGAGTTCAACCACTAGTACTAGAACAAAAAAATACTGAAATGGATAAAGTATTACATTGTACAACAACAGTCAGGACAAGAGCTGATCAAGTTACTGTTTCTCATAGTATCCATTTCACTTCCACAGGTTTCCCCTTTGGTGCTCAGTTAATTGTCACTGATCAGGGAAAACAAATGATATTTGTCTCTTTGGGACTGGCTTAATTCACTCAGAATGATGTTTTCCAGATTCTTCCATCTTGTTGTAAATGACCGGATTTCATTGTTTTTGACTGCTGTATAGTATTCTATAGAGTACGTGTCCCATAATTTCTTTATCCAGTATACTGTTGATGGGCATTTGGGTTGGTTCCAGGTCTTAGCTATTGTGAATTGAACTGCAATAAACATTAAGGTGCAGACGGCATTTTTGTTTGCCAATTTAATTTCCTTTGGGTAAATTCCAAGGAGTGGGATGGCTGGCTTATATGGTAGGGTTATATTCAGGTTTCTGAGGAATCTCCAGACTGACTTCCATAGTGGCTTAACCAGTTTGCATTCCCACCAACAGTAGGTTAGTGTCCCTTTTTCCCACATCCTCGCCAGCATCTGTTGTTGGTAGATTTCTGCATGTGAGCCATTCTCACCAGGGTGAGGTGAAACCTCATTGTGGTTTTGATTGGCATTTCCCTGATTGCTAGTGATCTTGAACATTTTTTCATGTGTCTGTTGGCCATTTGGATTTCCTCTTCTGAAAGATGTCTATTGAGGTCTTTGGCCCATCTCTTAAGTGGGTTGTTTGTTTTGATGTTGTGGAGTTTCTTGATTTCTTTGTAGATTCTGGTTATCAACCCTTTATCTGTAGCATAGTTTGCAAATATTTTTCCCATTCTGTTGGTTGCCTCTTCACTTTCCTGACTGTTTCTTTTGCAGTACAGAAACTTCTCAATTTGATGCAATCCCAAATGTTAATTTTGGCTTTGACTGCCTGTGCTCCTGGGGTAATTTCCAAGAAATCTTTGCCAGTACCTATATCTTGCAGGGTTTCCCCAATGCTCTCTAATAATTTGATGGTGTCAGGTCATAGATTTAGGTCTTTAATCCATGGTGAATGGATTTTTGTGTAAGGTGAAAGGTAGGGATCTTGCTTCAAGCTTCTGCACGTGGAAATCCAGTTTTCCCAGCACCATTTGTTGAATAGACTGTCCTTACTCCAAGGATTGGTTTTGGATCCTTGATCAAATATGAGTTGGCTATAGATGTTTGGATTGATTTCTGGTGTTTCTATTCTGTTCCATTGGTCTATCCATCTGTTTCTGTACCAGTACCATGCTGTTTTGATTATAACTGCCCTATAGTCTGTCCTGAAATCTGGTATTGTGATGCCTCTGGCTTTGTTTTTATTGTACAAGATTGCTTTAGCTATTCAAGGTCTCCTGTGTCTCCATATGAATTTCAGCATCATTTTTCCCAGATCTGAGAAGAATGTCTTTGGTATTTTGATTGGTATTTCATTGAATCTATAGATTGCTTTTGGGAGAATGGACATTTTGATGATGTTGATTCTTCTAATCCATGAGCATGGAAGATTTTTTCATTTTTTGGTATCCTCTTCTATTTCTTTCTTTAAGATTTTTTAATTCTCATCTTAGAGATCGTTAATGTCCTTGGTTAAGTTTATTCCAAGGTATTTGATTGTTTTTGTAGCTATTGTGAATGGGATTGATCTTAGAAGTTCTTCCTCAGCCATGGCATTGCCTGTGTATACAAAGGCTGCTGATTTTTGTGCATTGATTTTATATCCTGCTATTTGCCAAACTCTTCTATGAGTTCCAATAGTCTCTTAGTAGAGTTCTTTGGGTCTCCTAATTAAAGAATCATATCGCCTGCAAAGAGGGATAGTTTGAGTTCTTCCCTCCCAATTTGTATCCCTTTAATATCTTTTTCTTGCCTGATGGCTCTGGCTAAAACTTCCAGAACTATATTGAATAGCAGTGGTGAGAGTGGGCATCCCCGTCTGGTACCAGATCTCAGTGGAAATGCTTCTAACTTTTCCCCATTCAATAGGATACTGGTTGTGGGTTTTTCATAAATTGCTTTGATTGTATTGAGGAATGTTCCTTCTATACCCATTTTGCTTAGGGTTTTCATCATCAAAGGGTGTTGTATTTTATCAAATGCTTTGTCTGTGTCTATTGAGAGAATCATATGGTTTTTCTTCTGCAGTCTGTTAATGTGGTGTATCACGTTGATTGTTTTGCGAACATTGAACCATCCCTGAATACCAGGGATAAATCCCACTTGGTCTGGGTGGATGATCTTTCTAATGTGCTTTTGCATTCTATTGGCCAGAATTTTATTGAGGATGTTCATCAGAGATATTGTGTTGTAATTCTCTTTCAATGCTGCATCTTTTTCCAGCTGAGGAATTAAGGTGATGCTGGCTTCATAGAAAGAATTTGGGAGGATTCCCTCTTTTTCGATTGCTCTTATTAGTTTGAGGAGAATTGGAGTTAGTTCTTTTTTAAATGTCTGGTAGAATTCAGCAGTGAATCCATCTGGTCCTGGGCTTTTCTTTGTTGGGAGGGCCTTTATTACTGTTTCAATTTATGTCTCAGTTATGGATCTGTTTAGGTATTCTGTGTCTTCCTGGTTCAATTTAGGTACTTGGTATGTGTCCAGGAATCTATCTATTTCTGATAGATTTCCCTGTTTGTTGTCATACAAGTCCTTGTAGTAATTTCTGAAGATTCTTTTTATTTCTGTGGTGTTTCTTGTTTCGTTTCCTTTTTCATCTCTGATTTTATTGATTTGGGTCTTTTCTCTTCTTTTTTTAGTTAGTTGGGCCAATGGGGTGTCAATTTTGTTTATTTTTTCAAAAAACCAGCTCCTCGTTTGGCTGATTTTTTGTAATTTTTTTTTATTCAATCCTGTTGATTTCTTCTCTGATTTTAATTATTTCTCTTCTCCTACTAGATTTGTGTCTGGTTTGCTGCTGAATTTCTAGATCCTTGAGATGACTTGAAAGCTCATCTATTTAGTGCCTTTCCAATTTCTTGATGTAGGCACCTATTGATATAAACTTTCCTCTTAACACTGCTTTTGCTGTATCCCATAAGTTTTGGTATGTTGTGCTGTTATCCTCATCTATTTCCAGAAAATTTTTTATTTCTTTTTTAATTTTTTTCTATGACCCATTGTTCATTCAGGAGCATGTTATTCAGTCTCCATGTGTTTGCACGTGCTCTAGGGATTCCTGAGTTGCTAATTTCCAACTTCATTCCTTTATGGTCTGAGAAGCTGCATGGTATGATTCTAATTCTTTTGAATTTGCTGAGACTTGCTTTACGGTCTAGTATGTGGTCAATCCTAGAGAAGGTTCCATGTACTGCTGAGAAGAATGTAAATTCTTTATGTGTAGGATGAAATGTTCTGTAGATATCTGTTAGGTCCATTTGGGCTATAGTGTCATTTAAATCTACTGTCTCCTTGTTGATCTTCTGTCCTGTTGATCTGTCTATCTCTGAGAGTAGAGTACTGAAGTCCCCTAATATTATTGTATTAGGGTATAAGTCTCCCTTTAATTCCCTTAACAAGTCTTTTAAATAAGCTGGTGCCCTGTAATTAGGTGCATATACATTGATAGTCGTTATATCTTCCTGTTGAATGGATCCCTTAATCATTATATAGTGCCCCTCTTTGTCTCTCCTAATGGTTTTTGTGGTAAAGTTTATTTTATCTGATATTAAGATGACTATACCTGCTCTTTTTTCATTTCTGTTGGCATGGTATATCTTTTTCCAGCCTTTTACTTTCAGTCTGTATGCATCATTGTTGGAAAGATGAGTTTCTTGTAAGCAGCAAATAGATGGGTTTTGTTCCTTAACCCAATCAGCCAATCGGTGTCTTTTAACTGGACTGTTCAGGCCTTTAACGTTTAATGTGCCTATAGATAAGTAGTAACTTTGCCCTACCATTTGCCAAAGATATTTTCTAATATATGCTTTGAGTTTCCTGTGATCTTTTGCTGTGAGGTTTCCTTCCTTTACCTTCTTTCATATTGTTGACCGTGTTTCTATGTTTCTGTGTGTAACACATCTTTAAGCATCTTTTGCAGGGCCGGACGAGTGGTGACGAATTCTTTCAACTTCTCTTTACTGTGAAAGGTCTTTATTTCACCTTCACTCACAAATGATAGCCTTGCAGGATATAATATTCTGGGCTAGCAATTTTTCTCTCTTAGTACCAGGGCTATATCTTGCCATTCTCTCCTCGCTTGTAGGGTTTCTGATGAGAAGTCAGCTGTGAGTCTAATTAGGGATCCTCTGAGAGTGGTCTGATGTCTCTCTCTTACACATTTTAAGATCTTTTCTTTATGTTTCACTGTGGTGAGTTTAATTACAATGTGTCATGGTGAGGATCTCTTTTGGTCATGTTTATTAGGGGTTCTATGAACTTCCTGTACTAAGATGTCTCTGTCCTTCTCCAAACCTGGAAGTTCTCTGCTAGTATCTCACTAAAAAGGCCTTCTAATCCTTTCTTTCTCTCCATGCCTTCAGTAACTCCTAAAACCCGAATGTTAGGTTTTTTAATAGTATCCTCTAGATTCCCAACAATATTTTTTAGATTTCTAATTTCCTCTTCTTGTCTTTGGTTTGCCTGTTTTCTTTCCTGTTCTCTGTCTTCTAAGTCTGATATTCTCTCTTCTGCTTCGCCCATTCTGTTTTTAAGGCTCTCTAATGTGTTTGTCATTTGATCTATTGAGTTCGTCATTTCATTGTGGTTTTTTGTCACTATCTCAGTTTCGTGTTCTCTTAGTTGTTTCATTTCATTTTGATTCCTCCTTAATATTTCATTTTCACGAGAGAGATTTTCTATCTTGTCCATTAAGGATGTTTGTAGTTTTAGAATTTGTTTTTGAGAACTTCTAAATGTTCTTATCAATTTTTTGAGATCTGCTTCTTGCGTTTCTTCTATCTCATCATCTTCATAATCTTGAATTGGGGTGTCTTTTTCATTTGAGGGCATTATAGTGTCTTCCTTGCTCTTGTTACCTTGATTTCTACGTTTGTTTGGCATCTTGGAGGTGTTCTTTTTTTCCTTCGCTGTGGTGTTTTTTCTCATTGTACTATGACTCTAGATTAAGTGGACTGTCTGATTTTGATGGATCCTTAGAGGCTTGAGATTGGTGTGGCCAGAGAGCTCTGTTTGGTTCTTCAGTGTTAAGGGTGTGCCCAAGATGACTCACCCAGATTGTTCTCTGGCTCACTGGCTGGCTCTCTTTTTTTTAAACTCAGTTGGGAACTAATTCCACATAGCTCACCGGGGTGCCTAGGTTACCGAGTTTGTTTTACATATGTAAAATGGCGCCTGTTCTTTGTTTTGCTTGGCTTTGTAAGGTGACTGAAGAGAGGGGCTAGTGACCCTGCTGGTTCCCCCTATTTATTCGCTTTTTTTCTCTCCTCCAGTCAGCCTGGTGCACTTTCCCCAGTGGGACCTCAGGCCTCGTTCTGTCTTTCCTCGCCAATGTCTCAGGTTACCAAAAGGTCCCTGCCTCACCTCTCGTTCCAGTGCTGGCTCTCAAATTCTGCGGCTGGGCTTCTGTGGCTGGGCTTCCTCGGTTCCCCGCTCTCGTGGCTCTGATCCCGCGGCACAGCTTGTCTCTGCGGTGGGCGACCTTGCTCTCCCCGTAGGTCTTCTATGTTACATCCACTAGATCCGGAAGAGTTTCCTCTGCAGTTTTTTTTTTTCTGAGTCTCTTCCTGAGGCTACAGTAACTCCACTTTTGTTAAACTATCTTTTCCCGGACTGTTGGTGCATGCCCTCACTCTTCTGCCATCTTGGCTCCGCCCCTCTATTATATCATTTCTAATTTGCTATCTTACAATTATGTTGAGATGAAATAGTCCCACCTTGTTTTGTCGAGATGTATTCTTAGAAAGGGAATTACTAATTCAATGTATCTGCTTATTTTTAGACATGTTCACTTATATTTCAAAGTTGCCTTCAAAAAACACAACCAATTTTATTCCTCTACAACACTGCATTTAACAAATTTTTAAAAGTGCTTAGTTAGTCTGATAGGCCAAAAACAGTATTTTCTTATTTTAATTTGATAGCTGTAATTATTATCTGTTATGGTGATTTTTTTGTCCCTTAAGCTAAGAGTTGAACAGTAATAATTTCTTTGAATGTACACGTTGACAACATTTTCACATTTATCATTTCACATAATATCCCGTGCAGCCTTGGGGGATAAATAGTGGAACTAATAATTGTTAAAATAAGTCATAAAGCATAACAATTCACACAAATCTCTCAGTTTAAAAGTTAGAGTATATTTCTTCAGTAAGACCTGCACTTTTAAAAAAAATATATCTTTTTATTTGAAACGCTGAGAAGAGAGAAACAGACAAATACAAGGAGACAGATCTTCCATCTGCTAGTTCACTTCCCAAATGGCTGAAATAGCCAGTGCTGGGTCAAGCCAAAGCTAGAGCTAGGAACTCCATCCTGGTCTCACACAGGTATGGCAGTGGCCCATGTACTTAGACCATCTGCTGCTCCTTTCCCAGGCAGATTATCAGGGAGCCGGATTGGAAGCAGAGCAGCAAGGATTTGAACCTGGCGCTCTGATAAGAGGTGCCTATGTCACAGGCAGTAGCTTAAATTGCTGCACCACAATATCAATCCCAGTAAGGTCTGCTTTTCTCAGAGTTGATAAAAAAAAAAAATCTTTACTCCCTAAGCCTAATCCTTTTTAATAAAAATGAGAAGATTTTTATTTCATCCAGATCTGTTGAGTACATGAGCTAACTGTTGACCAGGCAGTTTGTTTTTTCTAAGGAGAAACTTAGACTCTTTTTTTTTTTTTTTTTGACAGGCAGAGTTAGACAGTGAGAGAGAGAGAGAGAGAGACAGAGAGAAAGGTCTTCCTTCTGTTGGTTCACTCCCCAAATGATCGCCACAGCCGGCACTGCGCCGATCTGAATCCAGGAGCCAGGTGGTTCCTCCTGGTCTCCCATGTGGGTGCAGGGCCCAAGGAACTGGGCCATCTTCCACTGTCCTCCCGGGCCACAGCAGAGAGCTGGACTGGAAGAGGAGCAACCGGGACAGAATCTGGTGCCCCAACCGGGACTAGAACCCAGTGTGCCGGCGCCGCAAGCCGAGGATTAACCTAGTGAGCTGCGACGCCGGCCAACTTAGACTCTTAATTTTGATTTGATCAGCATTGTGTAGTACTCATATTAGAAATAGTGTATTCTATTTGATTCTAGGCATTTTTGAAAGATTTATTTATGTACTTGAAAAGGAGAAAGAGAGAGAGAGAAAATCTTTCATCTGCTAGTTCACTCTCTAAATGAGTGTGATAGCCTGTACCAGGGCAGAACAAGCAAAGGCAGAAATTCCATCTCCTGCATGGGTAACAGGGATGCAAGTACTTGCACCATCATCATTTTTCCAAGACATGTTAGCAGGGAGCTGAATCAGGAACAGAGATCCCCCAGAGCTCAAACTGACACTCCAACATGGGATCATGAGCAATAGCTTATCCTACTATTCACACCACCACCCCACCACTAGGCATGGTAGGAATACCATGTATGCTGGTACCCCACCAGCAGACATGGTAGACATACCATGTATGCTGGTACCCCACCAGCAGCATTATTTTTGTCAAGTATTCTTTCTACCTCTATTTTTTCATGTTTAATATGACATATTATAGCAGCAATGAAGTTATTGTAAAACGTAATTAAGCTATAGAGATATACCAATGAAAGTAAACTACCTTGCTTCTTTTTGAATTTAGCAGTATTATGTTAATCTTCAGATACTTTCTAAGTATATTTTTGTTTACACAGTTGTGGCCATTCTGTATTTATTATTTTGCTACATGCTTGTTCATTTGTTACTGAACAATATTCCATGTTTTCTCAGACTGTTCTGTTGGAAGAATACAAGAATGAAATCTGGTGCATTAATGAGAAACATTTGTTTTTCTTCAAGAATACTTGTTGACAGTATTAAAGTAAACATCCTTATGGGCTAGTGTATTGTGTTAAAGCAGATTGTTAAACAATGTAAAAGGCTGAAGTTGATTCTTAATTACAAATTTTTCCTTTTTTTTTTTTTGAAGATTCATTTAATTTATTGCAAAGGCAGAGAGGGAGAGAGAGAAAGAGATTGAGAGAGCTTCCATCCACTGATTCACTCTTCAGATGGCTTCAAAGGCCAAGCCAGTAGTCTGAAACTCTATCTGTGTCTTTCACATGTGTGGCAGAGCCCCAAAACCTTGGGCCATCATTCACTGCTTTCCCAAGCATATTAGCAGGGAGTTAGATCAGAAGTGGAGCAACTGGCATCAGACCAACACTTATAAGGGATGCTAGCATTGCAGCCAGAGGCTTAATTTGTACCATGATGCCCATTCCACAATTTTGCTTTCAAAATGTTTCCATTGTATCCATCCATAAAGTATGAATTGTGATCCCCATACTTTCACCAATACTGTATATACTCATTAGTTTTTAAATTTTCTCATCCCAGTAAACAAAAGGAAAAAAAAAAAGCTGAGTTTTAATTTGCTCTTTCTTTTAAAATTTACATTATTCTTTATTTAAAGATTTATTTTATTTATTTGAAAGGTAGAACCTACAGAGAAAGAGAGACAGAGAGAGTGAAATAAAGCTCTTCCATACACTAGTTCACTCTGCAAATGGTGTCAACAGCCAAGACTGGCCCAGACCAAAGCCCACCTGGGTGGCATGGGCCTGGTACCAAATGCCATCTTCCACTGCCTTCACAGGTGCTATACCACAACACTGGCCCCTGAATTACTCTTTTTTTTTTTGACAGAGTTGGACAGTTAGAGAGAGAGAGACAGAGACAGAGACAGAAAGACAGAGAGAGAGTTATAAATTATAGACAGTGAGAGAGGTCTTCCTTCCGTTGGTTCATTCCCCTAATGGCCACCAAGGCTGGAGCTGCACCGATCTAAAGCCAGGAGCCATGCGGGTGCAGGGACCCAAGCACTTAGGCCATCCTCCACTGCCCTCCCGGGCCACAGCAGAGAGTTGAACTAGAAAAGGAGCAATGGGGACTAGTACCTGGCACCCCAACCGAAACTAGAACGCGGGGTGCCAGCGCCGCAGGTGGAGGATTAGCCAAGTGAGCCATGGCGCTGGCACCTAAGTTACTCTTAATTAGGATAAGGTTGACCATCTTTTTTATGTATTTAAAGGCATTTTACTTCTAATAAACTGTCTTTTCATAAGCTTGCCTGGGTTTCTACTGGAGCTTTCAAATTTCTTTCCTGATTTGTAAGTTTGCTTTGATAGATAAAAGAGACACTTTGTCTAATCATGTGTTGTACATGTTTGTCTGTCATTGCTGTCTTTAAACTGTTTATATGATTTTCCTATTGACAATTTTAATTTTTTTTGAAGTTTCATTTATCATTTGTCTGTCCTCTAAAGTTTTTGGTATTTCTACCATGCCTATGAAAGTGATATTTTTTATCAAAGCACTATTTTCATATCTTTCCTTAGTTTCATTTTTCAATAGTAAATCTTGATTTAAAAAGAACTTTTTGTCATTTAGAACATTAAGGACATAAGTTTAAGTAAATCCACCTTGTATGTTTTACACATGTATGTTTTTATGTGTAATTCCCCAAATGAATAGCTTTTTTATGATTTTGAATTAAAGAATCCTAAAAATGCATTAAATTTTTTGTAGTTTAAAATGGCACTTTATCATTTACTAAATTTTACTAAATTTTTTAATATGTCTATTTTGGGGCCTTTAGATATTCGTTTAGCTATTAGTTTATTCTTATGTCAGTGCTTTTCTAACTTCTATGATATTATATTTTATATAACTCCATCCAGTTTCTTTTCCAAATTCTTATTGCTATTTCATTTTTCCTTACATATATGTTATTTTTTCAAATGAGGATAAAAAAAGATAGTAGTTTGATTAAAGTTTGCACAAACATTCATACAGGAGAGAAAAATTTTTTTCCCCTTTGGCCATGTTACCACTTGTGTTGAAGTAGATAAATAGTTTATATCTTCAGCTACTTTCTTTGATTGTTTACAGTTCTATTCATTAGTATCTATTCACTGATCAGAGAAAATTATTATGTTATAAAATAGCTAAATTAGTTTAGTGACACTTTATGAAGCAAGTAAAGAGACAAATTTTTATTTGGTAGTCTTAAGATTTCAGCTCATATGAAAAGCTACACAGCTGTTTATGCTCTGCTAGTCATTGAATTATCAAAGTGGAAAGGTAAAGGGACAATGTACACAGAGAAATCTGTTGATCAGTATACCAAGAATCTTCCATTTCATCTCTTTATTCAAGGTTAATTAACTTCAATTAAGTAAATTAAATTGCACTACTGAACTCTTCTTTTCTTTTAGGTAGAGCCACTAAACGTAAGTAAAAAATAGAGAACATGAGAAATGTATGACTACATTTTGGAACATAGAACATTGCAATGTTAAACATAATTTAAGATCTAAAAGTTCAATGTAAGTCTGTAGTTTAAACCTTGATAGTTCCAGCTCTCTGCTGTGGCCCGGGAGGACAGTGGAAGATGGCCCAGTTCCTTGGGCCCTGCACCCGCATGGGAGACCAGGAGAAACACCTGGCTCCTGGCTTCGGATCAGCATGGTGCGCTGGCTGCAGCACGCCAGCTGCAGCAGCCATTGGAGGGTGAACCAACGGAAAAGGAAGACCTTTCTCTCTGTCTCTCTCTCTCACTGTCACTCTGCCTGTCAAAAAACAAACAAACAAACAAAAAAAAAAAACCTTGATAGCTAACTATTTACTATGGGACAGTATGTTAAAAGAAAGAAGCTTCCCGCAGAACTCCAACATACAACATATATGGAGATCCAAGACAAAATTTACATGTGTATACATTCAAAAGAAATTAGGGAAACCAGTTTTATATCTTTTGGACTCTTCCAGCTAGAAGAAGTATAAGGAAAAGAAATTAGAGTGTGAAGAAAAGGGGAAATTCGAAATGAAATTTCTTTCAAAAGCTTTTGCAGGACTTTCAACTGCTAAGTTCTCTGTGAGGAGAGTATGTTTTTATATACCAAATATAGTAAATATTGTATCAAGATACTCCCACATACAATACAATGATATATTTTCCTTATTTGGGGGTCAGTGCCTTCCATATGTCAAAGAAAGCTAAGGTCAAATCTGGGGTACAGTTTTGCTCAAGAAAATGTGCTCCCTTTATATGGGTGTCCAGTACCAGAGTATTCAGGGCACAGAGAATCAATAGTGCTTGCAGTGGGTTACAACCTAGTGAAAGGCTGTCCCAAAACCTATCCACTAAGACTATCTAGAAAAGGTAAGACCTGAGCAGAATGAGACCTCTTACTGTTTGACTAGAAGTAGAGGAAGCGTAATGTACCAGCATAGAGTTGCATCAGCTCAAGCTAAAGCAACAGCAGGAGGTAGGGTGTAAATAGTGAAACCCCTAGGAGTTAACAGAAACTTCTGCATCGGAGGAAATATGAGCGATGTCTAGCAGTGTTCACCAACTTTAACCATTTGTCTCACAAAAATTCAGAATAACTCAATCAAGTAATAGCAGCCCTATCTATCCCTTACTGATGTTTCTCCCTTCTGAAAGTTTCTCCCAGTACCCAAATTTGGACTTATCCAATCAGCAGTTAGAAAGCAGATAAGAAGATCTAAGTGTATGAAAGAGAAAAAGTACCTTTCTTCTCCCCTTGCAGGACTTGAGACCAAAGATGCCCCAGGATGTGTAATGAAAATATTTTTTAAATTGTGTTAATTCAAATGAGAAGTCCTGATGGTCATTTTGGACGTAAAAAGTTAACAGTGTTCCTGTTCCTTTAAGTGGTAGGTTTACCATTACGTAAGGGATGGCCATATATGTCTTGAATGTTGCTGTTATTTTTTCTAGGAGAAAGGGAACTTGATAATCACTTATTTAGACATAAGATGACAATGAATGAGCTCAACAAATATGTAGAATAGTTTAACTTTATGTCAGATTGTGATTTAATATTAATTCTAGTTCAAAATAGTTATTCCCATGCATAATGTAGCTGAAATATCCTGGGTACCTCAGAAATTATCCTCCAATTTTAAATCAATAATTTCTGCCTAACTTCAAACCTTGAGTCTTGAGCTCTTCCTCCACTCAGCTATTAATCTCATATACAAATTCAAAATAATTAATCTGATACCTGAGCCCTGTATCCTTGGATTTTGTCTACTTACAGGCAGAACCTTGGCATGTGCTACTCATCCCAGCCTATCTCTTATGAAACTAAAGGGTGAAAAATAATGACCCCCATTGGATCTGTATGGCATCAATCCATACCTTCCAATACACACTTCACCACTTGATAACTGTTGGAATGGTTAATATACATAATATTTACATTTATTCAGCTCATAAGGGTTATTTTTTCATTCAACTATTCATCCTTCCTTTCTTCATTTATCCATTTATTAAATGCTCATTTAGTTTTTTGGAATATTTTGTAATAAACCAGATGGTATAAGTTAAAAATAAATGGGGAGTAGTTGCAACAAGTTGCTAAGTTGGTGGTTTTCAGTCTTAGAATTGCAGCCAAAATTAATAGATAATTTTTCATACATCTTTATCAAATTACGAGAAAGATTTATAGTAGTCATTTCCTTAGAGATTGTTATTGGAAGTTTGTATTTGTATCTCTCTTCTTCTTTGCAAGATACCATGATTTACTGTCAGACATCTTTAAAAGGTGAGTTGATAAGTTATCAACAAGAGAGTGCACTGTACTACTGAATGTTACAGACACACAAAAACATCTGAAGAGAATCCATAACTTATGTCATGTTGAATTTTAGTGAAGGATTAAGCCTGTGATTATAAAATAAACTGAAAGTATGTTATTGTAAAAATTAAAGGAAAAAAAAAAAGAAGGAAGACTATAGGAGGGAGTGTGGATGGGAAATGTCATCATGGGCTCCAAATTCTGTATATGAAATACATGAAAACAGTTCTCTTTATACAAATGAAAAATTAATAAAAATGAAAAGGTCAGCCTTTAAACATCTCTCTTTTTCAAGGGAATTAAATTCAGATTACAATTGGATCATTGAAATAAGATTTTTATAATCATTTTACCTCTGATTCTCACTTCCTACTGAACCCAACCTTTGAGTGGATAGAAATAAAATTGTGAGAACATATGATAAAATGAAAATCAAGGAAGAGACTAGATACAGAACATGCTCATTTCTCCTTTCCAATCTTGGAAGCCTGTGTCTTGCCCAGGATCATCATAGGGAATGGAGAAGCTTTCATTGGAAAGATTGAAGCTTTTGTATGAGATTGAATTGGGCTTTTAATATCTGAGAATGGACTAGGCAATATAATACGATTCTTTCAGAATTTCACAGTGACCAGTTCAGCATTTTCAGCAAATTGGTAATACAATATTTTTAAGGAGCTCGATGTCTAGAAAGACAGAGAAGCTGCATATAAATCATTAAAATGCAATTCATTTTTCAACCAATATTATTGACTATGTTACTATATGCTAGGCATTGCTCCAGGTACTGGGAGTGTAGCCACGAACATTGTGTTAGATCCCTTAATAGAGGTGTAAGAAAAGACACTTTGAAATTGAAGAAGCAATTAGTTCCCTCTTGGGGTTTGTGGGAAGGCTTTATAGAGGTAATGTTTTTATATATCCTGACAGAAGCAAGTTTGCCATGTTGGAAACCACATGTAGAAATAGTGTATACAAAGGAGAAAGGGAAGAGGTCGAAACAACATAGCAACTACATGTTGTGACACAGCACAGTGCCCTGAGGGAAATCATGATATTGAATCAAACAGATTTAAATTTCTATTCAGGTGATAGCAAAGCTAAGAAACAGCTGACAACTGCATTCGCCTGTCCTGTGCAACACTTGAACTCTTCTCAAGTTTTCATCCAGTATTAAAGATTATGAAAAAAACATTCTTCACCTGGTACTAGGATCGTGCCTTCTCAAACCTGGGGTCACTTCTGTGTTGCATATGATATGTCTGAATTGTCAAGGTTGTTGTAGATGATCTCTTTGAATACTCGCTTAGCTAAATTCAGGTAGAATGCTTCCAGCGACATTTTTACTCATAATGAAAAAATCTTCAATCAGGAAAGTCACATTTTTTTTCCAAATGGTAATTGTTTACCAGTAATTTTGATGAAAATGGATAGCCCCATAGTCAGGCTGAAAAATAAAACAAGTTGTGATTGAGGAGTGAAGGTGGTATAACACATCACATACTATTACTAATAAAACAGAGACACATACACACATGCAAATAATCAAAAATATTATGTATTGAGCAATATATCAAACAAGAGGATACATAGTCTAGATACCTGACCTTATTTAATCCTTCCTATAATCTTATAAAATTGACATTGTGACCCATACATCAGATGACATTGAAGCTCAGAAAGGTTAAGTAATTTGTCCATAGACAAACATCTACTAAGTCAAATAAAAGTGTTATCTGACTCCAAGATCCATGACCTTAATGATTGTCACTCTAAATTATGTGTTTTTCCACCCTAATTCACAGAATCTTTAATATTCTCTAGGAAGCTGAGCAACTGTTAGAGGAAAATCAAAGGACCAATATGGAATATCCAATGCTCTATTTTCTTTGATTCCTACATTTTGTCCCTGACCTGGGTCTCAAAAGTCTGCTTACTTTCTCTCCCATGAAAGGAAACTATTTGTCCATTAGGTACACTCCTGTAAGTGTCAGGGGCCAACCTTGTTGGCCTTGGTCCTAGGGTTATTGCCTCTTCATTTCTGCCTCTGCATGTTTTCTGAGCTTTCACTCAAATAGATGCTTTAATATTTTCTTAACAAGCTAGATTATATCTAAACTACCAGTGCATGCACATTTTAGAGATCATCATCCCAGTTATTATTATCACTATCATCTTAGCACTATATCTCTACCATAATCATTATATTTATTTCACATAGAGCATCTCTTGAGGCTCTTTGTTTGATGTATATGTGGAATTATGTGAAAATCAATAACCTAAAAGGCAAGTTATGTTTTTTTTCAAGTTTTTCAATTTATATAAGGTGAATAAATTTCATGTATTTCATATATACATGATTTAAGAGCATAGTGAAACTTCCCACCATACCTTCCCTCCTGCCCTCACTCCCACTCTCCTTCCTTTCTTATTCTTTTAATTTTTACAATGACATAATTCCAGTTTATTTCATAATCATAAGGTTAGCCATCCATGAAATAGAGAATTCAATAAATAGTAAGAAGGGAAAAAAAAAAAGAAGAAACACTGTTCTTCAACAGTAGAGACTAGGGCTATAAACAATAATCAGATTTCAAAATGTCAGTTTCACTCATATATATTTTTTGTACTCTATTAGTTACCACAGCTCAGGGAAATTCAGAAAAGGAATCATAGACCATAGGGGTTCACTCTTTCCAGTGGCCAATTACAAGGCCCTTGTAACCAGAAGCTCAGTTCCAGAGATCAGATGTACATTGTGCTGATTCTCTCCAGTCATACTACACTTGCTGAACAGATGCTTGAAGATGCAAATATGTTGTCTAACTTTCATTAAAGGAAGACGTTTGTTTTCCTGGTGGCCATACGGAGACTGTACAAGTTCAGTCTCAGGGTTTGACAGGTTATTTCTTTGGACAGAAGAACCAGAACATGCTGTTCACCTAAGTTCTGTCAGTTTTGGCATCAGATATGTGCAGTTTCTGCCAAGGCTGATATCTCATTCTCCCCTGCTCTCTCCAGCAGGGAGGCTCCCCTGCCAAGCCCACTTAAAATAACTCCTTCAGTTGTGACTGGTACTTGTTAACTTATGTGAAGCAGGCGACAATTTCTAAATCCTTAATCATTATATCACCTATTCCAAAATTAGTAACGTAGAGTGAAAAGTCCACTGGCAGTGGGAAGGAAGAATTCATACCTTCTATCATCTCAATTTTTTTAGTTGTTTACACATAATTTATAGGGCAATGGATCTTTTCCACAGAAAGTAAGTTCATTTAAAGGCTGTTTTTCTGGTAAATCCCACTTCACCTAATAGATATGTTTCAGAGTCTTCATGTATACAAAAAAATTCTTATAAACATTATATTATAAATATCCCTGGGGGACTTAATTATACTAAAACTAATACTGTTATTGTTTTTAACATCACTGTCATTTCTGGAACACCTGTTTTATAGGAAACATTTTGCATTTATTCTGAGTCAATTCCTAACACAGCATTGCTAAGCAGCAATTACCATCATTTTGCTTATGAATAAACCAAGGACCAAAGATACTAATTTTATCTTCTAAGGCCAAAGACCTAAGGAAGAATGGTTACCAAGGTTTGCTAATGCTAGAAACTAAATACTGTGCTTCTTATTTGTGTTAATACCAAAATAAAAACACTTGAAAGTATTTGTAAAAATCAATAAATCTATATAATTCAAAATATTACTCAACAAGAAAACTAACGTGCCCTTTTTAGTTTGGGTAGAATTGTGTAGGATTATAGTAGACAAAAAAGTTGTTTTTAATTAGAACACTACATTTGGAAACTACTCTAGAATTCATCTAGTGCAATTCCTTTGAATTCCAAATTCCACATATTATTTAGGAAAGCAAAACCCATTCATTCTAACTCATGAAAAAAGGTAAAATAGCTGAAATACTTTCATTTTGAACTCACTACTAAGTAGCCCCTAAAACCATTCAAACAACTACATGAATATAGATAGACATATTAAAAGGGATAAATTATGTAAAATTTTTATTTTAATTTGTTGATTAATTTTAAATGTAGTGCAGAGAAATACTCCAAGTGTGGTGCAACTCTGTTTGAGGTATTGATTTCTTATGCCATAAAATGAAAGTCTGAAATGATGGTGTATAAATGAAAAACTTATTTTTATAAACTTTTTTAAAATAGGTATTTTTTAGTTTTGATAAGAATTGAACTCATCACTTCATTGCTTACAAGAGGAATGTCATATGGATTAATGCCTAAATTTTCACCTCTTTTTCTTTATTTCTCACACATCTCAGGAAGAGAAAGACAAATATCATTGGAGATTATTTGTGACTTTTGGTAATTTCTGCTTGGTAATCCCAGATGACAAAAAAAAAAAAAAAAAAAAATAGAATTCTGGATCAGAGCCAGGGCCAGCGAGTGTGAAGACAGGAATGAGTGTGATGACATTTTTTTTCACCCAGAAAAATCATTGATAGGTTTTGTGATGAAAATATGATTCTATGCAATAAAGAACAAGGACTTGACTCCTATAAAACTAATTATGACTTTTTATTTCTAGCTTCACGGTTTTGGGACTCTAAGTCATGCAGTTTCCCAAAGATTCCCTACACCTTCTTGAAAAACCAAATACATTTTTGAATTTTGAGAAATCAGTGAAGATCATCTGCTGAAATTTGGCTTAATGTTTTATTTCTCCTTAAAAAGAAATAGTTTTGACAATGTAGAGCCATTGTTACTCTCTTCATTTCCTCTCCATCTATGGTTTGATAGCAAAATTTGAATAGGAGATGAGTATTGAGGAGAATGATTATCTCAAGGGGAGGACATCAAGATAAATGTAATTTGCTTAGTGCTTTGCCTCCATACAGTAGCCATCAGTTTCCAGAACATTCTTAAATTATTCTGAAACTGGTCAGAATGATGATTATTAGAAATGTTCTAGTAAATTCAAAACAGAAAGTGAGCACATATGACTCACTCATAATTGCAGTTTATCAATTTGCGTGACTGAATTAACCTAAAGTCAAGCCATTGTCCATAAAGCACACTGTCTCAAAGACGCTGGATGTGGTGCTACCTCCCCTGCAGAAAAATGTTCTTGTCATTTCTCCCATCACAATTTCTCCCATCACAGATGGATGTCCATATACCTCTTAGTTATGTATCAGGCCAGAAAAATGGCAATGTAAACTGAGATTTTTCTGCCTTTTTTTTTTTTTTTTTGCAGATTCCCTCTGACTTTTTTGTGCTAACTAATTTTCACTTATTTCTTCATTTTAATGTAAAGAGAGATTTAATGTAGCTCATAGATTCAATTCTAGGAATATAAAACTTCCCTTCTTCCCTCTCTCCCTCTGTCCCTCCCTCTTCTCTTCTTCCTCCTCTTCCTCCCCTCCTCGCTGCTCCTCTTCCCTTCCCTTCCTTTTCTTCTTTCTTTATTTCTATTTTTGCAATAACATTTTGTAAATTTACTTAATAGTCAAAGACTTAATGTTCCACTAAATAAAGAATTCAACAAGTAAAAAGTGGAAACACCAGTATACAGCACGCATAACAAGGGCTAAATTCAATAATGGGATCTAAAAATGTTAATTTCACTCAAACACATAAATTTATTTATATTATCTATACTACCACAAGGCAGAGAAAACATGTGAATTGGAGTTACTGAGGAAAATTTACAAGCATTTGACAGAGAGTTGTCCACAGTTCACACAAATATCTATGTGAAGTGATGGATATCTTAATTAGCTTGTTTGTGGTAATCATTACACAGTGTGTGTGTGTGTATATAATATATACATATTTTTGTATGTTCATATATATGTATATATATACCAGATGTATATATGTATATATATATATATATTTGTATATATTTACTGAACATATTACTATAAAAACTATTTTTATTTGTCACTTATACAACAAAGCTGCGAGTATAAAAAATATAATGAGACCAAAGACAGCGAATGGGAAGAGTTAATTCCCATGTCTGTCTTTAGAGTTCTGTGACCATATCTGAAATGATTAATGAAGGTCAAGGATTTAAAATCGAGTTGTATTTCCTTTCTTTTGTTCACCCAATCCTTGTAGTCAATTTGGACCTACTTCTTAAGAAATTTAATATAAACAATGTCCCAAGTTTTCTGTTTTTCAGTGTAGTGTATTTTCCAATAGTGAATATGTAATTCCATTCTGATTTATAAATTATTTTTCCCAGTTTATGAAATTAAGAACTAAATAGCAGCAAGTGGAGGATCTCTGGTTAGATACATGGTCTTATATGCTCTTGTTGTTCATGATCTATCAGAATTTTCATAGTCATTCTTTGCCTTCCTCATGTGTTTTGAAAACATCTTTCTAAGCTTCCATCTTCCTCTTTGGGAAAAAAAATTAACATATAATATCTTAACTCAGGGAATTTCTGTTAAACCTCAATAATTTTGCTGTGTTTTTTTTTTTTGTTTTGATGAGTTACGTGTCCTTCCTGAGACACGGGTATATTATTCTACTAGAAGTTTACCTGTTTGTACATCATATGTTTTTCAAGCAACTGATCTCTGTTATTTTCCAAGGAAGTGGAATGGCAGTCAAGATAATTGGTTGTGCTGAAACAAACAAGCGATCTTCATTACTGTGCCCCTGGGGATTTTTAGTTTGTTTGTTTGTTTGTTGTGACTATCCATTTTGATCCTTCTTACTTCACACACATTTGGCTTTTTAAATACTTGCTGAAGCACATTTAGCCTCAACTTTAAAATCTCTAGTGAGATTTGATGTAAAGTTCACATTATTGATTAAACTAATCTATAGGGAGCAACAAGTAGGAATTCCAAGAATGTGAGCAAAGCCACTTGTTATAGTTGTAAAATTAATTCTCTCACTCCTAGGTACCATGTTGAAAATTATGTGTATAGTTTAACCATCCTAGAGATCCTAGAAAGGAAATACTATTGTTTTACAAAATTTACAGAAGAAATATTCAAAATGTAACAAAGTTTAGATAGTATCAAAGCAACAGAAGAGAGATTCACATAGAATCTGATTTCAGATTCATTGTACTTATTCACAGCACTGACTTGCTTCATATAATACTTTACTAGACAGTGTGATACCCAGATCTAAAATCTGGTTAGTACCTGATTAGTGAATAACTCTTCACTGTTTTAGATGTAGAAGGAGTAGTGTACATTATTCCAGAGAAACAGAGATCTCTACATCATATATTGTAAACTTAGAGACACCAACCAATCAGGCTATTTGGATTATATTAGAAGTACTGTCAAGATGTGATGTGGTACCAAACTTTAAGTTTCTATAATGGAAAATGCTATTAATACAAATGTTTGAGAATTAAAAAGTCTAATGATCTTGTGTTACTAGACATGATAGTTATCTTAATGAGAAAGCCCCAGAGGCCTAAAGGGTTAAATACTTGTAAAATCCTACAGGTGCTTTCAAAAATACTGTGAAGTAAGCAAGTGCCTCTTGTTGGTTGATGAGTTTATAATTTTAAACATGTTGACTTAAAGTCTTTTGTCATTCACAGTTATATATGATTTGCTGCTCATAAAACTAAAGCCTTGTTGGTTCTGTGTTTAGCTGTCCTCCTATAGGTTCCTATGGACTTTTTCCAGCCACTTCTATTGTATTCAGTACTTTGGATGGCGCTGTAAACAGATGAAGCCAATAATGTATTAACAGTACCAACTGAGAGAAAGTATGGTTAACTGAGGTTACTAAAAACAAAAAGCAATTCAAATCAATTGGCAATCTACAAAAAGAGTTAAAGATTTTAAAAGCTATTATTAAAATTGCTATATTGGTCTATTATGCTATATTATATGTGTGTACATATTGTATGTCCACATGGGGAAATTTTATTAAGAGTTTTATTTTAAATGGCTTATAGATAAGATTGTCCATAAATTTAAGCTGCTAAAATCAATCAAAGATACATTTTAATTTGTGGGACCTGAATCTGTGTATCATATGTTTTAAACGTGTTGGTAGAAAGAAACTAAAAACATTTTATATGGTTGTGCTTAAGTTTACTGGTTAAACAAACTACACCATGTTAGATATTTAAGAGGTGTTTTCAAATACATGATTCTTAAAATTTATAGAAGGCATTGGACCTTCTGGTAAATGTTTTCTTAAGTTGTTATCTAATGGTTGAAACTGTTTGCTAAGTATTCATGTGATATTGCTATTGTCAGCAAGCGATCTAGGACTTGCTCCCTCATTTCTCTATTCTAAGCCCAACTTGTTCTTTCATTTCTCTATTCTCTTCAAGGTAGGAAACTAATTCTATTATGAAGGAATCTGTAGGACGCACAATTTAATCTTTAGACCTTATAAAAGAGATGGCTAACATTTTTCTGTAATAGCATAGCCAAAATAAGAGCTTAAATAATAGTCTCATAGCTAGATTTACTTCGCCATCAGCGAAGTAAGCAGTAAGTAGAAAAAACCTCCCTTTCAGACCAAAGGGAAAGAAAGTTTTAAAGTGAGAATATAATTTTCCTCATGGGCATTCTTTTCAATAAATACAATGTACCGACTGACTGTATCCATGTATGTTGATAAAGCTAGAATTGCTGTGTCTGCTTGCTGCATGTACAACACTTTCTGATTTATAGTGCTTATAAGACAGGAACAAGAAAAGTACCTTTACATAAATGAGATAATTCATGCAAAGTCCCTAAGGTGGTACTAAATACATAAATGTCAACACACATTAATTCCTTTCCTCAAAATATCATCACTATTTTCTATCTTCAATTCTAAAACTTGTCAGCAGGCATTTGATAAAAGTCAAATTTACAAAATGTATCTGTTGTTTTTCAATTTTAAAAGCAAGTCATGCACTCTGTAAAATATTTGGAAATGACAAGATAAAAGACAAAAATAACTTGAAATATCAATTTTTATACTGTCCAAGACCAGATGGTACATTCAATGCAAGTGATCTAGCAAGATTTAGAGAAATTAAGTTTTATGGAGTACAAATATTGAAGAATGGCTACCAGCCCAAGGCCTGGAAAGAGAAGTCAAGGGAATGCCTACCAGAACTGAGAGATATAAACTGTGTGGAGAAGACTTTCTGACAGATGAAGACAATTAAGCCATAATGGATGGAAGAAAATAATTCCCTAATCTTATCTTCTTTCTAACTCTGTCACTTCCATTGGCTGAGCTCCAAAATGGCTACACATTTCAGAGATCCAAAGAAAAGAACTGTATGATCAGCTTCCCTAGGATTCAGAGTAGGATTTGAGAGAAGAGTAGATTTCAGGAAGCTAAGGGAATACAGTTAATGCCTGGAATATTTGGATCTTTTTCACTGGTAATACAGCATTCCATTTAATTATGCTTGATAATAGTAGTTGGCATTCCTGAGTATTAAGCTCAGGATTTATTATGATATCATCTTGTAGCACATTATAGAGTTCCTGGAATTTTCTGTTTGTGATAGTTTTTACTATTTATTTTAATATTTTATAACCAAGCTTCTAAGAATGTCTCTGTATTCCTAAAGAACAGAACTTGTCTGAACAACTTGAATAGTCTGAGTACACATTAGTTGCATGGTATTTGCTTTTTGACCTTTACCCACTCAGTATGATAAACTCCCAAACATCTTTTGGGCAAATTTCCAATAGCTTTAATCACAGTCATAATGTTGTATTCTTCTTTTGTTTCGTTAGATATCTGTGTTCTAATGACCAATACATGTTATGGTTGTTGTGTTAATTAAGATTTATTTGGTTACAAATGTAAAAAATGAAATTAAAGTTTCTTTGAAGAGAAGACTTTATTAACTTACATATCCATAAATATCCATAAATTGTATTTAAAATTAGGGATATATAAAGCTGACCTGTAGTCTAAAAAATTTTTTCATAAGAATGCTTCTCTCATATGATGTTCTTTTTAAGATTTATTTATTTATTTATTTATTTGAAAGCGTTACACAGAGAGGAGAGGCAGAAAGAGAGAGAGGTCTTTTATCCAATGATTTTCTCCCCAGATGGCCACAATGGCCGCAGCTGTGCTGATATGAAGCCAGTAGCCAGGAGCCTTGAGCCTCTTCCGGGTCTCCCACACGGCTGCAGGGGCCCAAGGATGTGGGCCATCTTCCACTGCCTTTCCAGGCCATAGCAGAGAGCTGGATCAGCACCCATACGGGATGCCAGCACTTCAGGCCAGGGCGTTAACCAGCTGCGCCACAGCACCAGCCCTTCATATGATGTTTTTAAGTACAGACAGAAATAGATATACCCCTCTATATTTCCTATCAATCAATTTATCTCTATCCATATTTGCAGCTATGTGTTATATAAATATATATCTAAACATGTATCTTTATCTTCCTCTGTTTCCATTGGGTTAGATGGATTCTCAAATAGGCTTTCTTTCACTTAACAAAGGCAACAAAGTTAGCCCTGGATGTATATAAATGATAGCATAAATCTTGGCACCTCAATAGAAAAAGAAACATACCAATATTTCCAGCAAAACCTCTATGGTGATTCTTATAGCCTATTTTGGAACAATTCACCATCAATGAATGAATAATTGCAAATTGAGGTAGTGGGGGGAGGGAGGAAAGGGGAGAGACAGAGAGAGAGAAAGAAATGCTGTAACATCTGAAGCATAGGAGAGCTATTGATGTTTTGCTCTTGGAAGTTTTGCTCTTGGATATCCTTCTAGATATTTAAGGATATTTTTTGTGACATACGTAGCTAAACATTAGATTACACTTACATGACAGTTCAATGTAGAACCATCTTTCTAAAAAAAGTAATGTCAATCTGAGAGAAAATATTTAACTCCTTTGAACGATCTAGTCAATGGCCTAAGTGCTGCAAAAAGACATAAGAATCATTTACTAGAAGATAGACAATAATTTGGAAGATAACTTAATGTCTAAGGAAGATTAAACAAGATGTCAAAGAAAATTCTGACTAAGCAAATCATCTTTGAAATAAAGCTTTTCTTTGGAGCTTCTTAAAAATTAAATGAGAAGTAAAAAAAAGTGCATTAACCATGGCAGCTGAAAGCAATGTCATCTTTCTTAATTATAATTTTTATATCTATAAAATCTTAAAATTAATTTTAATCATTAAACAGTAATTAGAATAATAAAAAGGTTCTAGAAATAAAATTCCACTAATAGTCAAGCTCCACTACCATAGGGGAATATGAATTTGTATCCAAAAATGCAGTTCAATCCAAATCATTCTTAAACCAGGCAAAAGAGAATATGATATTGCCTGCTTTATGAATATTTTCCACCATTTGTGTATCATCCCACTTCAAACTTCTTAAACTTTGTACTAATGCTAAATGCTATGATGCTCTTTAGATAGAGTCTCTAGATAAATTAAGTATACATGCAAAACATCATAAGCTTAATGTGTCAATGCAAAATATAAGTCTGTCTGAGTAGTACTGAATGAAGCCTGTGAGATTATTAAAACTTGAGCTAAAATGCAGTGTGGTGGTCAAGATACCCTAATACACTGTTGGTGGGAATGTAAACTAGTACAAACATTTGAAAGACAGTCTGGAGATTATTCAGAAATCAGAAATCACATCTACTGTATGATTCAGCGATCCCATTCCTGGGAATTTACTCAAATGAAATGAAATTAGCATATGAAAGAGTTACCTGTACTTCCATGTTTATTGCAGCTCAATTCATAATAGCCAAGCTAGAATCAAGCAAGATGTCAATCAACTGATGACTAGATAAAGAAAATGTGGTATATATACACTATGGAATTCTACTCAGCTGTAAAAAAGAATGAAATCCTGTTTTGGCAACACAATAGATGCAACTGGAGACTTATATACTTGGTGAAATAATATAGGGCCAGTGCCGCGGCTCAATAGGCTAATCATCTGCCTTGCGGCGCTGGCACACCGGGTTCTAGTCCCGGTCGAGGCACTGGATTCTGTCCCAGTTGCCCCTCTTCCAGGCCAGCTCTCTGCTGTGGCCTGGGAGTGCAGTGGAGGATGGCCCTAGTGCTTGGGCCCTGCACCCCATGGGAGACCAGGATAAGCACCTGGCTCCTGCCTTCAGATCAGCGCGGTGCGCCGGCTGTGGTGGCCATTGGAGGGTGAACCAATGGCAAAAAGGAAGACCTTTTTCTCTGTCTCTCTCTCTCTCTCACTGTCCACTCTGCCTGTCAAAAATAATAATAATAATGATATAGTCCCCAAAACAGAAATACCATACATTTACCCTGTTTTATGATAATTAATAGAGCACAAAAATGCAATGTATGAGTTAAATTGACATTTTGAGATTTTATTATTGTTCACAGTCCTTAGCTATATTCTTGAGGAACAGTGGTTTTTCTACTCACTACTTGAATTATTTATTTGGTCGAGGGTTAAGCTTGTCATTATAAAATAAACTGGAAGTATGTCATTGTAAAAATTAAAAGAAAAAATAAGAAAGGAAGGAGGAAGGAAAATTGGAGTGTGGGTGGAAGGGAGGATAGAGTAGAAGGATATGTTCTCGAATCTGTATAGATGAAATTTGTTCACCTTAAATAAAAAAATTAAAATTCATAAAATAAAGTAAGACAAAAAAATTGGGGATGAAAGAAATATAAGACAACTTCCAAAATTCCTAACTTGTAGTGTAGTCTCCCTGAATAACAACATTTCAAATTAAGTGTGCATTGGCCTGAGAATATGGTAGTGTATCCTACTTGTAATAGGATACATAGCAAATATGAAGAGAATTTTACAGCTCTAAAAATGTCTTTCAATACTTCACTTTGATTTCTTCAAAATAAAGCACATTTTAACAGAACCTGAATCTAATCAATTGAGTCCTTAAAATCTATATCTATATCTATATCTATATCTATATCTATATCTATCTATCTATCTATATCTCCAGAGGTAGGAAACAGAAAATCCCAACATGTGTGCTCATTAGTCTTGAGAAAGCAAACTTCCATGTTGGTAGAGGGTTTGAAGGTAGGAAATTTTTGATAACCTCTGGGAACTGAAGTATGCAATCATACAACCACAAGAAACTAAACTTTGTCAATAGACAGATTGAAAAAGAACCCTGTGTCTCAATGAGATTCCACACTAGCCAACGCCCTAACTGAAACTTTTCCAAATCCCATGCAGAGGATAGAAGAGTTGTGCCCAGATTCCAGACCCATGGAATTCTTAAGATAATAAATGAGTTGTTTTTATGCTTCCAAATTATAATTTGTTACATAGCAACAGAAAACTAGTACACATGGCTTCTGTACATTTTTGTGATGTAAAGTTATAATTTCCACAGGTAATTTTTCCCATTCTCCACATAGTCAGTGTTCAGATAGTAGTACACTCTTTCAGGAGTAATCTGTATCTGAAAAAGAAAATGATTTTGTGCATGAGGTTTCTCCTAGAAAATAAAAGCTCTCCTTTTAGGTTTGTTATGGATTTCTTAAGCCAGAGGGTTTTTGTTTGTTTGTTTGTTTGTTTTGTTTTGCTTTGTTTTTATAATTCTGAGAAGTCCCTGAATGGCAAATTATGTTTCCAGATAAGAGAATATCCTTGAGTTTAAGAATGTGGAAATTAAGAGATGGGACTGCTTAGATTTCCATCTTTTCCTAAGATTTATTTTACTTATTCAAAAGGCGGAGATACAGAGAGAGAGAGAGAAAGAGAGAAGGAGTCTTCCACCTACTGGTTCACTCCTCAAATGGCCCCAATGGCCAGGGATGGGCCAGCCAAAGCTACGAGCCAGGAGCTTCTTCCAGGTCTCCCATGTTAATGGTAATGGCCCAAGCAATTGTGCCATCTTCCTCTGCTTTCCCAGGTGCATTAGCTGGGAGCTGGATTAGAAGTGGAGCAACTGGGACTTGAACTGGTGCCCATATGGGATGCTGGTACTGCAAGTGACACATTGGCTTGACCCATTACACCAGTCCTTTTTTTTAAATAGGGGGTTCCATCTTTAGTATTACTCCCATCAATATCATAACAAATGGAAGAAGAGATGCATTTTCCATAAATACTACCCAGAGGAAATACAGTGGAGTTTAATTCTCAGGCTCAGGAATTAACAAGGAATTGAGAACATAGGAGAACTAAGAAAATAAAGACTTTGGATTTTTTTCCTTTAAAATGTTTCCCCTGGTAATCTTATTAGTTAAGTAATTATGGAGAGAATTTTGGAAGGAGGTATATGCAACGTGTACAGCATTACAAGGTGAAGTTTGGGGTCATCCCAAAAACATCCAGAATTTCATTATAGAAATCCAGCTTGACACTGTGTCATGTCCAATGTCCACTAATACGAGATGATGCCTTTAGATGCAGGAGTGGTGAAAAGTCAGATGAATGCTTTATCTAATAATAACCCAAAGATCAATGTGAGTTTGGCCAAGTACTGCTGAAGGGAAGCAAAAGAAGTCTACACCTTTGTAAATAGGAACCAACTTCTGACATTTTGTACATAAACAACTACATTTTATTTTTGCCTATTTCATTGACTTATATATTTTATATTTTATTTATTCAACACATACTTATTGAACATAAACTACACTGTAGGCATTGTTTGATAGAAAATGTCATTATGAAGTGAAGTTCCCTTTCTACAAAGAGAGATTGAGAAGGGACAGTAAATATACTGCATTTCTACTAGAGCATGGGCTCTAAAGACTGTGTTTCCCATTTTTCTGTTGTCTATGTTTCTGGGGTCATTTCCAAGAAGCCTATGCAAAAGTCTTATTTAGTTTCCCCAGTGTCATCTTCTAGTAACTTGGCGGTACCAGGTCATAGAATTAGATCATTGATCCATTTTGATTTGATTATTGTATAAGGTTTAAGGTATGGGTCTTGTTTCACACATCTGCACATGTAGATAAAATTTTCTGAGCACCATTTGTTAGACTGTCCTTTCCCTAGGGATTGATTTCAGCTGATTTGTCAGAGATTAGTTGGTTGTAGAAATGTAGATTAATTTCTGGTGTTTCTATTATGTTCCATTGGTCCAAATATCTATTTTTCTGCCTATTTCAGGCTGTTTTGATTATAACTGGTCTATAGTATGTGTTTAACTCGGGTATTGTGGTACCTACAGTTTTGTTTTTGTTGTTTAAAGTTGCTTTAGCTTTAAGGGTCTCTTGTGTGTCCATATGGATTTTGGCAATATTTTTTTTCTAGATCTGATAAAAATGTTGCTGGTATTTTGATTGGGATTATATTGAATCTGTAAATTGCTTTCAGCAGTATGGACATTTTGATGATATTGATGCTTCCATCAGTGAATATGGGAGATTTTTCCATATTTTTGGTGTCTTCTATTTCTTTCTTTTCTGTTCTTTTTCTTTAATGTTTTGAAATTTTCATTTTTATGGGTATTGTGAATAGGACTGATCTTATAAGTTCTTTCTCAGCCCTGGAATTGTCTGTATATAAAAGCTATTAATTTTTGTGTATTGATTGTATATCCTAAAATTATACCAAACTTATGAGTTCCAATAGTCTCTCAGTGGAATCTTTGGGTACCCCTGTCAATAGAATGATATCAGTGCATACAGGATATTTCACTTCTTTCTCTCCAATTTGTATCACTTTTATTTCTTTTACTTGCCTAATAGCTCTGACTAAAACTTCCAGAACTATATTGAATAGCGATGTTGAGCAACCTTGTCTGGTTCCAGATATTAGTGTAAGTGCTTCCAAATTTTCCCCATCCAGTGTGATGCTGGCAATGGATTTGTCATATATTGCCTTGATTGTGTTGAGGCATGTTCCTTCTATAGCCAATTTGTTTAAGTTTTTTTAATCTTTAAGAGATGTTGTATTTTATCTATGTCTGTTGAGATAATCATGCATTTTTTATTCTTCAAATTCTAAATTTGATGTATCACAATTATTGATTTGCAAATATTGAACCATCCCTGCATACCAGTGATAAATCTCACTTGGTCTGGTCTGGGTGAATGATCTTTCTTGTGTCTTGTTGGCTTCAATTAGCTAGTATTTTGTTGAGGATTTTTGTATCTGTTCATCTGGAATATTGATCAATATTTCTGTTTTGCTGTTGTTTATTTTTCTGGTTTAGGAATTAGTGTGATGCTGGCTTCATAGAAGAAGTTTGGAGGATTCCCTCCCTTTCCATTGTTTTGAATAGCTTCAGAAGAAATGGAATTAGTTTTCCTTTACATGTCCTGTAGAATTCAGCAGTGAAGCCATTGGGTCCTGGGTTTTTCTTTGTTGGGAGGGCTTTTATTATTGATTTTTTTATTTCCCTGTTTATTTCTTCTATGACCCGCTGTTCATTCAGGAACATGTTGTTCAGTCTCTGTGTGTTTTCATATTTTATAGAATTGCTTTACTTGTTAATTTGCAGCTCCATTCCATTGTGGTCAGAAAAGACATGTTGTGTGATTTGCATTTTCTGTATTTGTCGATATTTGCTTTATGACCTAGCAAATGGTCTATCCTAAAGTAAGTTCCAGGCATGCATGCAAAGAATGTATTTTCTTCAACTGTTGGCGAAATGTCATGTAGATATCTGTCAGGTCCATTGGATCCTAGTGTAGATTATCTCTGTTTTTGGTTCTTTATCAATTTTCTGTCTATTTGATCTGTCTATTGATGAAAGACGGTTGTTAAATTCCTCCATTGTTATAATATTGAAGCCTTATGTCTCCCTTTAGATCCACTAACATTTATTTTAAATAGCCAGGCACCATGACATTGGGTGGGTGCATATACATTGAATATGGTCACATCTTTCTAGTTGAATTGATCCCTTAATCACTACATAGTGTCTAGTTGATCTGATATAGGATGGCTACACCTGCTCTTTGTTGCTTTCTGTTAGCATGGAATAACTTTTTCCATCCTTTTACTTTCAGGCTTCATTTAGCTTTGCTGGTGATATGTGTTTCTTGTAGGCAGCAGATAGATTGGCCTTGTTTTTTAATCCTTCCATCCAGTGTATATTTTTTAATTGGAGAATTTATGCTATTTGCATTCAAGGTTAGTATTGATGAGTAATAATCTGTTCCTACCATTTTTTCATAAATATTTTATTGTGTGCTTTGGATTTCCATTGTACTTATATTAGAAGATTTTCTGCCTTCACATTCTATATAAAGATGACTGTCATTCTCTGTTTCTGGGTGTACTACATCTTTAAGAATCACTTGTAAGACTGGACAAATGGTGACAAACTCTTTCTTTTTTTTTCCATTTATTAAACTTTTATTTAATGAATATAAATTTCCAGTGTATAGCTTACGGGTTACAATGGCTTCCCCCCTCCCATAACTTCCCTCCTGCCTGCAACCCTCTCCTTTCCGGCTCCCACTCCCCTCCCATTCACATCAAGATTCATTTTCAATTCTCTTTATATACAGAAGATCAGTTAAGTATATATTAGGTAAAGATTTCAACAGTTTGCCCCATATAGCAACATAAAGTGAAAAAACTACCGTTGGAGTACTAGTTATAGCATTAAATAAGAGTGTACAGCACATTAAAGACAGAGATCCTACATAATATTTTTTTTAAATTAATTAATTTTCTATGCCATTTCCAATTTAACACCAGGTTGTTTTTTTTGTTTTTTTTCATTTCCAATTATCATTATATACAGAAGATCAATTCAGTATATAATTAGTAAAGACCTCATCAGTTTGTACCCACACAGAAACACAAAGTATAAAAATACTGTTTCAGTACTAGTTATAGCATCACTTCACATTAGACAACACATTAAGGACAGATCCCACATGGGATGTAAGTACACAGTGACTTCTGTTGCTGACTTAACAATTTGACACTCCTGTTCATGGCGTCAGTAATCTCCCTAGGCTCTAGTCATGAGTTGCCAGGGCTATGGAAGCCTTTAGAGTTCACTGACTTTGATCTTATTCCAATAGGGTCATAGTCAAAGTGGAAGTTCTCTCCTCCCTTCGGAGAAAGGTACCTCCTTCTTTGATGGCCCCGTTCTTTCAATTTCTGCTCATTTTGTAAGTTTATTATTTTACCTTCATTTTTAAATGAGATGTTTGATGGGTATAGCATTCTGGGCTGACAGTTTATTTTAGGACTTGGACTATGTCTCTTCATTGTCTTTAGCCTAGGAGGGTTTCTGATAAGAAATCAGCTATTAGATTTATTAGAGATCCTCTGAAGTTAATATGGTGTTTCATGTACATCTTAGAATCTTTTCTTTATGATTTACTGTTGGAAGTTTGACTATAATTTGTTGTGGTGAAGATCTTTTCTGATCATGTCTATTAGGAGATCTATATGCTTCCTGTGCTTCTTTTACTTGTATGTCTCTTTTTTTCCGAATTAGCTAAGTTTTCTGCTATTATTCACTGTAGCCCTTCAAATGAATGCTCTCTTTCCAGAAACTACTTAAGAAACTACTGAGAAACTATTGAGACATGTATGTTTGGTGGTTTTATTGGTATCCCATATGTCTCAAACAATATTTTCAGTTTTTCTAATGCTGCCACCTTCTTCTTCTCCTTCCTTCTCCTTCACCTTCTCTTCTTCCCCTCCTTTTCCTTCTTTTTCTTCTTCTTCATCCAACTGAGATATTACCAAGGATTTGTCTTTTGGCTCAGATATTCTTTCTTTTTCTGAGGTGTTTCATTGTATTTTCTATTTGACATATTGAATTCTTCATTTCAAATATTTTAGTTTGATTTCTCTTTAATATCTCAATATCTAGACAAAATTTTTCACCCATATTGTGTACAGATTTCTTTTAAGTCATAAGTGTGTTTTTGAGTAATTTTATGATAATTCTTTTGAATTCATTTCAGGAATTTCATCAATCTCTCCATCTTCACATTCTGATTTTGAAATGTTGTGATCCTTTTGGGAAGACATATTGTCTCCCTTTCTCTTGTTTCTTGTATTTCTGCATTTATTTCTAGGCATTTGTAGGAATACTTTTTGATTTTCTCATCTGTAGCTTAGTGGAGTGTCTGGGCTTTCAGTGTATATTCAGAGGCAATTGCTGTATAAGGCCAGGGATCTCTGGTCAGTGCTCAAGAGTAGGGCAAGTACCCATGGTGACACCCAAGTTGGGCATGGTAGGCTCCTCTATTTTATGCAGGGGTGGAACTGGAATTTGGGGTGCTATATGGTATCACAATATGCTTATTAATAAGTTCCCAATATTAATATGTGTTCTTGCCTAATATTCAAAGAAGAATTCTGAATATTGGCATAAATGAACAAGGCAGCATGGTACATTTTAAGCTTTTATTTAGTGATAGAAATCATAGGAGAGTGAAGGCCCTGTCTAAAGGAAAGAGGTAAATCTGGGTTCATACCGAGTACCAGGAACCAGCCACGTGGCAGAGCATATAGGCCAGGAAGCATGGAGCATCTGAAGGCCATGTGCCCTGGAGGCACAGGGCCACAGCAAGCCCCATACTGGCAAGAGGCCAAGGAAAGGAAGGGAAAAGGGGTGGACACACTGTGTCCCAGGCTTTTAATCCACCTTCAAAGGGGAGTGGTTAATTAACCTGATTGGCCAGTGGGTGCTCAGGTGTTTGCAGGTAGGGGCATGAGGTCACACAGGGCTGTGGTGAAAGCATGGTCTTCCGGCTCACAAACCTAATCAATTTAACCTGTATGCCTTTAAGATGGTGCTTTCTCCCTGCTGGCCACCAGGTGCCCCTGTTGGGGCATGTAGATAAGTAAGTGTGGTTTTTCTTCAACGGATTAGGTGGGTACCCTGGCCCTGAGAGGGCTCCAGACCAGATTCAAAGGCAGGGTCATCTACAAGGTTCTCCCTCAGGCGATATTACCAGAGGCACCAGCTGCCAAAGTCTGCTCTGGACTCACTCTCAGAAGCTGGTGTCTCCTCCAGCCCATGGCTGCAAGAGTCATGGGTGGTATCCCCACTCACTGCTTCGTTTCTGCACTTTCCACACTGCTCCATGCCATCTCTGTGTTTTCTGTAGCAATTCCAATGCAAACTTCTCTCCAACTATCCTCTGGGAATGCACTTCTGCTTTTCTTCTGTTATCTTCCCCTGCTCTGTTAGGGAAAGAGTTGCAGATCGGTGCCTCCTCACATGGAGCACCAAAATGTTAGGGAAAGAGGCGCAGAATAGAGAGGAGGCAGTGTATGAATTTGCAGCCAGACCGAATTTATTCAGAGAAAATAAATTTGTAGAGTTTGGTGACCAACTGCCTGCGTGCACATTGACAGAACATGTGGCAGAAGGCCCCAACCCTGCAGGAGCTGGGCCGTTTTATATTTTAGGGAGGCTAGGGATGGGAGTGGGGGTAGTGGGCAGCAGGCAGAGGGGAATTCCTGGAACTGGTCTTTCAAGTGTTCAAGCAGCTAGTCTTTCAGGTAGCCCTGGGGGATGGGGTATGAAGGCGATAGGGTGTGACACGCAATTGAGATTCAAGGGCAAGGAATACATTCTAATGTTTATCTATCTTCTGGGCAATGAGTAAGAATGGCTGAGGCGTATGTCTTTGTTCCATCATTTTCCCTGTTCTACCATCTTGTAATCTCTTACATACATTATTTAATTTCATTTTCATAACATTTCTTCCAGGTAGCAAATATTACTCCCCTATATCAGGTGATTAAATTGGTATTTGAAAAGTCACACAGATTATCAACTAGCTCTGTCTTTTGAGCATCTGGTTTTTAAAGACCTCATAGTTTGTACCTATTTTAGGCTTATCTGATATCTGTGGTGTTTCAAAATAATCACATCAGGAAAAGAAGCAAATCAAGCAGATAATCTTCTTCCCAAAACAAAGGAATATATCAATGGGAAATGTAATGTTAAAGATATATATATATATATATATATATATATATATATATATATGTTCTGTTTTATTTATCACGGGGGTTTCCTGGAAATGAGAATGTTGAATAAATCATTACTGAATGTGGTTCTTAAAAATAATCTCTAAGAAAAAATGTATTATTTACATTCAACAAAAATTTATGTGAGTGTATTTCCTGGTCTCATTTGAGTGTTCATTAGAATTGTCCCAGCGATGACTGTTTCTAAATAGAGAGTTAAGATTGTCATTCCCTTGACATTCAGCTATCACTGGCAGTAGGCATTAAATTGTTATATCCAGGATATACTGTAAGTACTAAAAGAATGTTATGTTTGCTTATTCTCTGGAAAATCATCAAAATATTTGCTGATATTCATGACCCTTGACCACAAAAAATGTTAGTAGTGGATAGACCCCTGTATTGCAAACAAAGAGACATCAGGAGAGGAAAGAGCAGTTAACTGTGAAAGAGAGTGCACTCTACTGCCCTTGCTGACTGGCACAATTAAAAAAAAAAAAAAACACTCCTTCACACACTGCTAAGGGAAGTGTCTGTACAGTGAATACTTTTGGAGTGCTTGTTGCACAGGTTAAAAACACCACTTCATTCATCTATTTCATAGATGGGAAAGCAGAAGCTCAAAGAAACTTTTATAAACAAAATATGACATTTTCACTATGTATTCAATGGGTAACTGAAGATTTTGGGATTTTTACTCAGGTGGATTTGACAGGGAAGCTCCCTGTTTTTCCTAAGGCAGACTCAGACACAATTTTCAAAAAAAAAAAAATGTTTAGTTTTATATCTCTGCTTTATTGACTATGGTTTTCCTTATGGTACTTGAGTTTGCTTTAATACTTGTCCTTGCTTTTGTCTTAATTACTTTTCAGATATAGGATTAACTTTTCTCTTGAAGGAAAAATAATTTAAACAGAGCAACCATTTGTTTGTATTCAGTAGAAATAAGGAGTAATAGAGGTCAGCTTTTCACACGCTTTTTTATACAGATGCAGAAAATAAGGCTTCATAACACCACAATTAGGAAAGCAGCAGGCATGAGTTGGGATCTCCGAGTTCACAAAGCTGTATACTTACTAATACAGAAAATTATATAGTTACCTTTCACTCTATTCCCTTCACTGATTACTTTTCATAAGTTTTTCAAGCAAGCAGACTTTGGGTGTTTTTTGTATTGAAAAGAAAATGAGAAGTCAACATCAATTATATGTGAACATAGCCTCCACGGAGTTCATGAGTGACCATCTGTGATAGGTGCATACATGACATTTGAAAGAAGCTGCCTCACCTGGCAGTTTAACTTGACCCAACTTAACTCCCTCCGTTTTAATAGACATGAATTTTATTTGGTTCTTCAGTGACAGATGCATGCAATCTAAATTTGGCCCACTCTGGTCTCTCTTTGTCATACTGCCACTATTCATTACACTCACAACAACCTGTAATGGTCAGAGTCTTACTTGTACACTGACCCTTGCTCTTCCCTGAAATGTTAACTCCAGGACAGGCATCTTCTCTGCCTTGATCACCATGCACAGCTCTATAAAAGAGAACCAAGCACACAGCAGTTCCTTTTGAATAATTAAATGTTTTTCAGAAACATTAATGAATGATTGAATGACAGACATTTGTATATGATCCTCTAGTTATTGTGGCAAATAACAATACTAAAGTAATAGGATGCAATCTTTGAATATGTGCTCCTGGAACAACAAATTCTTACATTTTTGTACTATGTGAAATTATAAAATGCATTTGTGTTCAGCATCCTATTTGATGCTTTTAAATAATAACTTTTGGCATTCAAAGGCAAGACCAATTTTTTCAAGAGTGTAATGATAAATAATATATTTTAAGGAAAACAAATAAGTACTTGAGAGTAATATTAATTTATGATAAAGGAAACATTAAATAAAAATATTTTAAAAGTTGACAATTTCCTCCTCTGCTCTTATAGGCACTGCATTTGCTTCTTTGGAAGGAACCAACATTAACAGGATAAAGCGTACTCTTTCAATGCTCTGCTAAAATCCAAAGCCTCATTATACCAATTCCCTGCAATACATCCACCTCACCCTTGATGCACATATATTTGACAGTGAGGAGGACGAAGGAACAGAAAAATAATTTTGATTAGTCTTTTGTACAAGGGAGACCATTTTTTCTCAATGGTCTTTTCCTTTAATATTTTGAGTAAGTTTTAACCAGATTCCTTTGTGCCCCAAAGTAAACATTAAAATTACTAGTTTAACCAGAATAGGAAAATAAACACTCTTTAAATCTAGTCTCCCCAGCCTAATTCTTGGGGCCATACCTGATCTTAAAACAAAAACAAAAATGAAAACAAAATGAAACAAACAATAAAAAAACAGGTCTGCAAGAGACCAGTTCAATCGCATAAGACTAACTGGGGAAGCTGTAATACTAGGAGTTGCAATACTTAAGGGTTTCTTAAGCCTCCCTGTGTATAATCCCTTTTTGTTACCAGAGTTAATAGAACAGCTTTTCTCAACCAAAGAGAGGGATTTAAAAGCCCATTCTAATAGAAATTTACTCTTTTCATCTAGATTAATGATGTATTTTTAATTGCCACTTTTTTAATCTGTCAAGTAAAAAATAAGGAATAGGATAGCAAGCAGGAAAAAATTCTCTGTCTCTCAGTAAGAAAACAAAACAAGCCAAGATGAAAATCCATTTACCCAGATGGTCTACAAAACTGCTCTTCTCTCTGAAGCATTTGTGCTATAAAGGTAACTGTTGAACATCTCAAAAGAAGGGATTTGTTTTATGAAATAGCAGAATTGCATGGGCTCTAGAATAAGTGCACCAAAGAATAAAAATGAAAATCAATATATAAGAGAGGAGAAGGGAATAAAAATATATTTTTGAAATCGGACATGACCCTGTAAAATTTACACACAGATGCGGCCCTTTAAAGTTCCCCAGAATTGCTATCTGGGGTGCCATATGCTGCCAGAATTTGGGATGCCATTTGATTTCACCATGAGCTTATTAATAAATCCCTGATACTAATAAGCCCAAGAGGGTTCTTGCCTAATATTTAGAGAAGAATTCTAAATATCGGCACAGATAAACGAGGCAGCATGGTACATTTTAAGCTTTTATTTAGTGAGAAAGATGCATAGGAGAGAACTTTATTTAAGAGAGAGAGGTGAATAGGGGTTCATACCAAGCACCAGGAACCAGCCACGTGGATGAGCATCTAGGCCAGGAAGCCTGGAGCACATGGCCCAAAGGCCACGCGCCCTGGAGGCACAGGGCTATAGCAAGCCCCCTCCTAGCAAGAGGCCAGGGAAGAAGAGAAGCAGCCAGGCCACACCGGCTTTTAACCCACTTCCAACCTGATTGGCTGATGGGCACCCAGGTGTGGTCAGGTTGGGGAATGAGGCCACACAGGGGCATAGTGAAGCCATCAGGTAGTGGCATGAGGTTACACAGGGGCGTGGTGAAGGCATGGTCTTCCAGTTCACAAATCTAATCAATTTTAGCCTGTATGCCTGTCTACTTCATTTTAAAGAGAAGCAGGGAAATAAACAGTTGAAGGACTTGACCTATGAGGGATTAATGCAAGGGAGGAGAACAATGAAAACAACTGCATTATTCTGAAAGCACAGGGGAGAAAGACGATGAGTCCAGTGATGCATCCCTATCACAAGGAGAGAATATTGTGAAGAACAGACAGGTTGTGCTCTTCTAATTCATCTCCTATAGACAGGAGGTAATTATTGAATAGAAGGAAAAGGAGCCTGATCTAACTTTTTGTTTCACTGTTTTACTTTCATTTGAAAGGCAGGGAGACAGAAACAGACAGGTCTTGCATCCACTGGTTCTCTCCCTAAATGCTTAGATGGCCCAAGGCCAGGATCCTCAGACTCCATCTGGGTTTCCAATGTAGGTGGCATGGACCCATGTACTTGAGCTATGATCTGCTGCCTTTCAGAGTGTGCATTAGTAGGGAGCTTGGTCAGAAGAAACAGTGAACACAGGCAATCCAATTGAGAGGCCGGCATTCCAAATGATAATTTAAATGCTGCAGTAAATATCCATCCTGTTATGTATTTCTGTTAGGCTGTCACAAAACACACCGAACACCGGAGTAAGGGAAAGTGTTTATTGGGGAAAACCAGAAGGCTAGAGGGAAGGGGCGAAGAGGGAAAAAGGGAAAGAAGGAAAGTATAAGAGAGACAGAGAGGAGAGGAGCTAGCAAGGAGAGAAGACAGGGAGCAGAGAGAAGAGAGGAGGTGAGGAGAGCAGATGAGAGGAGCCAAGAGCGCCATGTGTTCAGAAACAGTTCCTTTTAAAACTTTGCCAGAAGGCGGGCAGGGAAGCAGGAGCAGCGAATCCCATTAGGATGGGGGTGGAGCTTGGCAACAGTGGTTGGGCCATGTGGCCACCTGGCTTCCAGCAATGATGGCGGGAGGGAGTGCCTAGGATGTAAATCAGGGTGTAGATCGTGCCATAGATAGCCATTTTCCTAATACATCCCAGGCATTCTGCTCTGAGTTAAGCAGTCTGTTTTTTTTTTTTTTTTTTTAACTTAATATTGCTTCCCAAACTCAAGAGCACACCTTCAAGTAGAAAGTAGGGGCATTCTCCCTTCCCATTTAAAAGTAAATCATTTATGATAACAGGAATTCTAAAATTATGCTAAAAGGACCTTCCATGGCACCCATTTCAAACTCCTCCATTCATGATGAATCCCAAACAATTAATGGAATAAGCTACAGAAAATGAAAGTAAAGTGTGAACAGAATTGGCTGTTGGTTTTTGACTTGGATAAATCCAACTGCTCTGGCCTTAGAACCTGAAGCGAACTGAATTATTACTGGGATTCAAAAGGATAGAGATCAAAAAGCATCAAACATTTTTTGTACTATGTGTTGTATGTGGTAAGACTTGCTGGATTTCTCTGATGCTTATTAATTTTGTTGAGCCCAGGAAAGGACAAATAAGAAAGCATTTTGTAGGTTGTTTATCTAAGATGAGAACAGTTTTTAAAAGTTGTGGTATTTATGATCTCCTTTTTCTCCAAAAGCTGGAAAGACTAATTTTATTTGCTTGAAATGCAGAGTTACAGAGAGAGGGAGAGTTACAGGGAGAGGGAGAGGGAAAGTTGATTGGGAGAGGTAAAGGGAGAGGGAGAGGGGAAGGGGGGAGGGGGGAGGGAGAGGAGAGAAAGAGGGAGACCCTCCATCCACGTGTTCACTTCACAAATGGCTGAAACAGCCAGGGCTGGCTAGTCAAAGCCGGGAGCCAGGAGCTTCATCTGGGTTTCCCATGTGGTTGCAGTGGCCCGAGCATTGGACCATCTTCTGTTGCTTTCCCAGGTACATTAGCAGGGAGCTAGATTGGAATTGGAGCAGCCTGGGCTCAAATTCAGGTCTATATGGTATACCTGTATCACAGGTGGCTTTATCCACTACGCCACAATGCCAGCCCCAACAAATTCTTTTTTCTAATAATTATTTGACTTACAAATTTTGTAAGTCCAAAAGACTAGACAGGTGCATCCATATATACATATATGTTTGTGTGTATGTATATATATATATATATATACATACATATATATATATATATATGATAGCTGCTCATTACAGCATGGGTAGGAAAAGCTGTTTCTCTCTTTCTCACTCTCATATACACACACATACACACTCACATACTTGCAGGCATATGTGTGAATGCACACACATACACACACTCCCCTTAGCTATTGTTTTCTGTGATTAATTTTGTGCTTCAACCTGCTTAGGCTATAGTATCCAGTTGTTTGATCAAACAGCAGTCTGGTGTTGGCAAAGAAGATATTTTAGATAAGATTAGCATTTAAATTGATAGACTGAGTAGAGTAGATTACCCTCCATATAGAATTCAGCCTCATCTAATCAGTTGGAAGGCCTTAAAGAGAAAGTACCACGACTTGCCAGAGGACAAAGGGATTCTGTGGGCAAGCTGCCTTTGAACTCAAGGCAACACCTCAGTGCTTGCTGCTCACCCTGCAAATCTCCAAACTATAAATATTTATACATCTATATTTATACATATCCCCATATGTACTTCCTATTGTATTGAATCTGTGTCTAAAAGATTTCATAGTTTATTTAACCAAATATAAGGCATTTAGCAGAGAAAGTGACTATAACATGTGGAAGCAAAGTCATATCCTTTCCCAATTGTATTGTCTACTAAGCTCAAGATTTAGGCTCCCAGGATTTGCTGATAACTCCTGTGCAAATGTCTGAAATACTTGCTAGCAGCAAACTTACGCAGATTTGTCTTATCTGGTTTCTAGAGAATTGCTACTCTCCCAATAACCTCGTCATGCATTAAAACAAAAAATATAAAACAAAACAAAAGCACAGGGCTTTGAAGTATGAAATCTTAGGAGAGTAATAAATCTATATTGCAATACAGTAAGTGGGGGTACCTCAAAGTTTGTTGAAAAATGGCATTCAGGTGTAAGTTTATAGTGGTGTATATTATTGAAATCCATGCATAGATTTTAACAATACACATTTTTCATGAACTTTTTGAATATCTCTCATGTCTTACTCTGGCTTTTCTGTTGCCTCTAGGCTTTTCAGAAGACGTAATGCTTTAAGAGGTGATCATCTTGGCACAGTTTGGGTCCTGCTAGAATACTGAAAACAACAAATTGTTTACTGTTTTACTGTACATTTAGGCATATTTTACCCTGATGAGCTATAGATTTCTATTTAAGTGTATGTTTGTGGGTCTAACATTGTGGCACAATGAGTAAAGCTTGTGCCTACAATGCCAGCATCCCATATGGGCTCTGGTTGGAGTCCACGCTGCTCCACCTCCAATCAAACTTCATAGTAATGTACCTGGAAAGCAGCTGAAGACAAAGTGCTTGGACCACTGCACCCCTATGGGGGTCGGGATTGAGCTCTGGCCATTGTGGCCATTTGGGGAGTAAACCAGTGGATGGAGGATCTCTCTCTATGTATAACTTTGCCCTAAAAGTAAATTTTAAAAACTGCATGGTTACAAAAAGACTATATCCTCTACTGGGGAATACAGAAGAATATTTGAGCCTATATTTCTGGTGTGGATGCTGGTGAGGATGCACCAGGACAAAAGATAGCCTAATCTGCTATTGGTGGGAAAGTAAACTAGCACAACTTTTATGGAATTTATTGAAATGAACTGAAATCAGCATATGAAAGAGATCATTTTTGTGGCTCAAATTGTGGCTCAATTCACAATAGCTAAAATATGCAATCAACCCAGATGTCCATCAACTGATGATTGGATAAAGAATATGTGATATACACACACACACACACACACACACTATGGAATACTACTCAGTCATAAAAAGAATGAAATCCTGTCTTTAATAACAAAATGGTTGCAACTGGAAACCATTATGCTTAGTGAAATAAGCCAGTCTCAAAAAGACAAATATATTTTCTCTGATATGTGGCAGTTAATATAGAATACAAAAATGTTTCAGAATGAAATGGACATTTTGTGATATGATTGTCATTTTAGCCCTTATTTATATGCCTTCGGAACTATGATCTTCCTACATTTTACTTAGTGAAGATTAAGGTCAATTAAGCCTGTGAATATAAAGTGGATTAAATTATATATTTTCAATAACTGAGGAGAAGAAGAAAAGCAGAAAGAAGCATGGCTGTCTTCTTGAAACTGTACCTATGGGATGCATGAAACCTGTTTACTTTATATTAATTTTAAAAAAATTAAAAAGGTTAAGACTAAGCAAAGCTTCAGACACTCTAGGAGACTGGCAGTCCCTCACTGAATGATATGCAATTTTCCACCTTAGTAATGGCATAGTTGCTACATATTTTCCTTTTAAGAAAACTGAAGCTTATATGAATGAGCTCAAACATTCATACCTCATCAAACAAAAGTACAGTTTCTGAAAATGTAAATGATCATATATTTGTTTGGTAAATTAGATACAACATGTTCAGAGCCATGACTTGAAAGTATTATGATTCAAATTGAAATAAAAAAAATGTTTATAGGAGAAAGAGACAAAGATTAAGGACTGTGATACCTAATCAAAACTATTGGACTTTCTTGATGAAGGGTAGCAGTAAGAGATAATGTCACTATTTTTTCAAAGATTTATGCATTTGATTTTAAAGTCAGAGTTAGAGAGAAGGAGAGAGAGAGAGAGAGAGAGAGAGAGAGAGCCTTCCATCTTCTGGTTCACTCTCCAAATGGCTGCATTGGCCAGGTCTGGGCCAGGCCAAAGCCAAGAGCCAGGAGCTTCATCCGGGTCTCCCAGGTGGGTGCTGGGGCCCAAGAATTTGTGCCATCTTCTGCTGCTTTCTCAGGTGCATTTAGCAGGAGCTGGATAAGAAGTGGAGCAACAAGGACTTGAACTGGTGACCATATGGTTTGCTGGCTCTGTAGGCAGTAGTTTAACCTCCTATGCCACAGCACTGGCCCCAAGAGATAATAATTTATTTAGGGGAAGTCATTTGGTCTGGCAGTTAAGACACCTGTGTCCCATATTAGAATGCCTGGGCTCAATATGCCTGGCGAGAGAATCCAGCTTTCATGTACTGCAGACTCTGAGAGGCAACAGGGGACCTTCAGGTAATTGAGTTCCTGGCAGCCATGTAGCAGATCTGAACTGACTTCCTGGATCCCAGTTTCAGCAATCCCAGATCAGCCCAGTATGTTGCCAATATTTGGCCAGTGAACCAATGCATAGAAGCTCTCACTCTTTCCATCTCTGTCTCTGTCTCTCTATGCCTTTCAAATAAATACATTTTTTCCAGAAAAGGTCCTTTCTGTGGTCTTGTATTTCATTTTCATAATAATTTAGTTCTGTATATTAAAAATAAAAGGTGTATCTTGTCCTTATGAGCTAGATTAAAATCAGGATCATATTATATAAATATGTGATTTATATATAATATAATATATATTATATTATATTATATTATATTATATTATATATAAGTTAGTTGATATTTCAAAGATTGTGTAATATGTAAAACAATGGAAATTATATAAATTCACAAAATATAAGAATTAAATGAAAAAGCATGTGTCATATGCACTGTATACTGTCTATGACATAGTATGTATTTAAGTAATTTTTTAAAGATTTATTTATTTATTTGAAAGTCAGAGTTACACAGAGAGAAGAAAGGCAGAGAGAGAGAGAGAGAGGTCTTCCATCTGATGGTTCACTCCCCAATTGGCTGTGATGGCTGGAGCTGCACGATCCAAAGCCAGGAGCCAGGAGCTTCTTCCGTGTCTTCCACTTGGGTGCAGGGGCCCAAGTCCTTGGCCATCTTCCACTGCTTTCCCAGGCGGTAGAAGAGAGCTGGATCAGAAGTGGAGTAGTTGGTCTCCAACTGGCGCCCTTATGTGATGCTGGTGCTTCAAGCTAGGGCGTTAACCCACTGCACCACAGCGCTGGCCCCTGTATTTAAGTAATTATTAGCAGCCTGCCTTAAGTTCCCCTGGAAAAAAATACTTTTGAAGAGTAATATCTCTTGTTGATATTTTAAGACAGATGGTAGAGCTCAGTTGACAGAGAATTACAGATATTCTACAAATAGGTTATGCAAATATATCTGATAATGGTGAATTTTACCCACTCCTATACCATAATACTTCTCAAAGCCTTTAATGCCCAATTTTAAATACAATCTCCAAAATAAGATCTAGAATATAGTAGTCCTACTGCATTTCATCAAGTAAATTGATCATTGAGCACTTTGTAGATCTAAAGCTTCTTAGCATAAATGCTGAGGAATTTTGCAAAGCTATTACTGAAAGGAATGGCTAAAGTTTTATAAATTTCTTATTTACTTTAATGTTTCCAGTCTTTTGTTGATAACAATAGTATGAGACCCTACTCTCAACCTTGTAAACACTACTCAAGCATCAATTTCTTGTGCCTTTGTCTCTGTGAACAATTTCAAGATGCCTACTTCCTTTTTTTCTACCAATTAACATTGAACTCAGCATCTGTAGAGTGAATTTGTCAATGGAAAATATGCCGTCACAATACCTTGCTGCCACACTTAAACTCTACTACACACACACACATACACACACACTCACTTTAACTTACACTTTTTTTTTAACTTTTATTTAATGAATATAAATTTCCAGTGTACAGCTTATGGATTACAATGGCTTCCCCCTCCCATAACTTCCCTCCCACCCGCAACCCTCCCCTCTCCCGCTCCCTCTCCCCTTCCATTTGCATCAAGATTCATTTTCAATTCTCTTTATATACAGAAGATCAATTTAGTATAAAGATTTCAACAGTTTGCACCCACATAGAAACACAAAGTGAAACATACTGTTTGAGTACTAGTTATAGCATTAAATCACAATGTACAGCACATTAAGGACAGAGATCCCGCATGAGGAGTAACTGCACAGTGACTCCTGTTGTTGACCCAACAAATTGACACTCTAGTTTATGGCGCCAGTAACCATCCTAGGCTGTCGTCATGAGTTGCCAAGGCTATGGAAGCCTTCCAAGTTCCCCGACTCTGACCATATTTAGACAAGGTCATAAAAGACAAGGTGAGGATAGTAACCAGTGATCCTAAGAGTGGCATTTACCAGGTTTGAACAATTATACAGCATTAAGTGGGGAAGAGGACCATCAGTACACACAGGTTGGGAGTAGAGCCATTGGTGGTAGAGTAGAGGTTATGATTACAAAGGAATGAGGCCCAAGTGCACTAGACAGGGCCTAGAACAAAGGACAGAGTCATTATTAGAGGAGCTAAGAAAGGTGCTGTCTAAGCTACAAGTAATTTTTCTGATTGAGAGGCAAATAGAACCTGATAGAAGAATATAATTTTCCTCATGGGCATTGTCTACCTTAGAAAAACTACTACAGAACATGCCTGTGACTATAGACTTGTAGTTCAGGCCACCGAAGATTAGAGATGGGACACGGGCACTCCCTTGACTTGCATCCTCTGGTCTGCTTTAACACAAACCAGGAGGAAAAGAAAGCTCGGCATCAGAAGCAATGGGTGGCAGGCCTATTAATGGCGGATCTGTACAGTGATCTGCCCTCAAGGAGACCCAACAGGCCAGTCCACTGCAGTGGCTTTCAATGTGGTCAGCCTGGGCTTCAGCAGAAGTCAGCTTGTGAAGAGCCCTGGCAGCTCTGCCAAGAGTTGGATCACTGGAAATGGACCTGCCCTGGAGTCGAAGGATGCCCAGGTCAGAGCCACAGATCTTATTGGCTGTAAGCTGAAAAGCCCTTCACTCAGCCCAACTTCCAAAGTGACCACTGCAGCTGAGGGGATGGTCAAGTAGGGTCAGCAACATTGCAGGCAGAACTGTCAATTTCTTGTTAGAGATGCCCCCTGCCTTTACCTGGCCAGCTCTCCTCCCAGGCCAGCCAAGTAATGAAAGTCAACAGAGTGCCTTCCCCTAGGAGGTTCACACCTCCCTTAGGATATACCCCATGTGAAGAGATAGATAGGTCTGGGCCTCTGAATTTACAAGGCCTAAAGCCCACCAGATTATTATCACTTTAACTTACACTTTAACATAGGTCACTTCATGTCATTTAAACTACTTGGTGTTTCTTATTTACAAACAAACATGTACTTCCATATGTATCTAATTAATTAAGACATAAACCAAATAAATGTTCTCAGCCTCACATCTACCTTCTTTGGAATGAATATATTTTGTGATTTTTTTTCTGGAAAATTTTAAAATAAACTCCCAAGCTATGAATAGAAAAGATTAGCTTCATCCTCCATTGATATTATCAATATTAATTATTGAAATTCATATGCTTCTGTCATCAGTAAAGTGCATTGTTAAGAAAGTTTCATTCTGGCAATTAACAAACACTATACTGAAAAAACAGCAGATTTCCTGCTCAGGAAAACTGTTAAGTTTTGTTAAGTTAGTGGGGAATATTGAATGATACTATGAACAGGTGCAACAAAAAGACTCACTCTAAAAGTGGATAATCTGGCCTTTCTCTGTCACCTTCATTTCTTTGTTTTACATTTTACACCTTTTTAGAACTCATACAAATCCTGATTATAAAACTTATGTCCAGCTGGCACTGCGGCTCACTAGGCTAATACTCCACCTGCGGCGCCAGCACCCCGGGGTTCTAGTCTTAGTCGGGGCGCCGGATTCTGTCCCGGTCGCTCCTCTTCCACTCCAGCTCTCTGCTGTGGCCCGGGATTGCAGTGGAGGATGGCCCAGGTCTTTGGGCCCTGCACCCACATGGGAGACCAGGAGGAAGCACGTGGCTCCTGGCTTCAGATGGGCGCAGTGCGCCGGCCACAGTGTGCCAGCCACAGCACGCTGGCTGTAGTGGCCATTTGTGGGGTGAACCAACGGAAAAAGGAAGACCTTTATCTCTGTCTCTCTCTCTCTCACTGTCTAACTCTGCCTGTCACAAAAAAAAAAAAGAACTTATGTCCAATTTACTACCATTGCTCATTTTATTTCATAGATCTCTGTGAATCCATTAGTTGATCATTTCCCATCCATTATTTGCTTTAAAAGTATAATCTCCTCCGAATATGTAAAATTATAAGATGATAAGCAGAGATTTTTAGGAAGATTGTTATAGTAAAAAAGTGTATAAGAATTAGAACAAGTATTACATGTTGTAGATATTGAGATATGGGCTTAAATTGATTATTTCCTTGTGTTGTCAAACAGTTTTGAGAAGTAAACCATATTGCTTCTGGGTATTTACTGAGCATTACTATGTGCTAGAAACTGTCAAACACAGTAGGGTCCTTAACCATTGTACTTCACAGAAAGTTGTCGAATTAATTTCTTTTATTACCCACATTTTACAAATGAAGAAGCCAAGCCTCTAAAAAGTGGCATATCTTGTTTAAGTCAGCACAGCTAATTAAATAAGTTAACTGAGACTGAGAACAAAGTAATCCAACAAAGGCCTGTGTTTGACTGCGTCATACTTCTTTATGAAGTTATTGTACCATTCTAGTCACATTTTGAGGAAATGCACCTAGTTGTTTCAGTCCCTCATCAAAATGACCTCTATAGCAAGACCTTCATTCGTTCATTCATTCACTCATTAACTCAGTCAGTCACTCACTCTGAAGCCTCATTGTGTTTAGATTCTGGAGATACAACAGTGAAAATGACAAAGCCTTGGTACTCACAGAGCATCTTTTCTGGTACTGACAAAGGGGTCTTCCAAAAGTTCATGGAAAGTGAGATTTATTATTGGATTTCATTTTTCCATGAATACTTTAAAATGATCCTCATATATTCAAGTAGTTGTGGGTGTGTAGAGAGTTCATCTCATCACATTCTTCAAAAGTGATGTAATTATGGTGAACTTACTGCTACTTTATTTAACACATGGTATGGCTGTGAACTAAAGAATGCCTACTTTCTTTAGGCTTTGGTGTATTCATGATCATTATTATTATAAGAAAATCCTCCTAAACCTTCCAGAATGCTGTATCTATTGATTAAGATATTCTTTTTTAAGATTTATTTATTTATTTGAAAGTCAGAGTTACACAGAGAGAGGAGAGGCAGAGAAAGAGAGGTCTTCCATCCAATGGTTCACTCCCCAATTGGCCGTAATGGTCGGAGCCGTGCTGATCCGAAGTAGGAGCCAGGAGCTTATTCCTGGTCTCCCATGCGGGTACAGGGGCCATTCTCTACTGCTTTCTCAGGCATAGCAGAGAGCTGGATTAGAAGTGGAACAGCCAAGTCTAGAACCCACACCCATATGGGATGCTAGCGCTTTAGGCAAGGGCGTTAACCCCCTGTGCCACAGCGCTGGCCCTGATTCAGATATTCTTCTAAGACATTTCACCAAAGACTCTTTCTCTCTGCCTCTTCCATTTAGTTATCCATAGGCATAATGATTACCACTATCATCACTATTTCATTTCTTTTTTTCTGTGTCATAAGCAGGTTTTATCCTCAGCATAGGGATTTCTTTGCTCCAACCTGCCCTGTTCCCCCTTCAGTACCTAGGTTGAGAAATCAGATATTATTAAAATGTAACATAATGTCTGTTGTATATTTGCTCATCTAGTCTAAGATAGAAGGAAACTCAGTTCAGGTACCTGAAATTGGCCCTGGTTGGCCACTAGACACTTCAAGGAGAGCAGGATTGAAATTTTTTGTTGGTGAGTAGAGCACCCCAGATATTCTAACTGTTCTTACTGCTATAATTGTCTTGCTTTTTGTTGTTGTTGCTGTGGTAGTGGTGGTTAGCATTTTCTTCTCATGAAACTGAATTGTTGCTGAAAGGAACTTAGTTGGAAGCCAGAGATAATGACAGGCTTTTGTCCATCTTCAATCTTCAATAGCCTTTGCAAGCATGATGCAAACTTCATGATGCATCATGGTTGTGATTCAGTTTTCTACTGGCACACATACTGAGGTAGAAGGGTAGTCAGCCTACTTAGAGGTTGCTGTTCTTAGTCTGTGGCATAAATAATAGGCACCAGTGGTTAGGAAAGCTTTGTGTGGTGTACATCGGTCTACAGCCATAAAATTCTCCCAAAAGTCAGAATCCCTTATAGAACTTCACCAGTCACCATATTTTTTTTTTCTTTTGGATGGTTTGGCTTTGTCTCTAAAATATCTGCTCTAGTTCTACGAATGGAGAGAGACAGCTTTTCTGGCTGAATGGATTGTCTGGATAATGTAATTATTCAGTGTCTTAAAACTGAGGCTGAATTTGAAGGTGTTAGAAAATTCACAGGAGGCCATTCTTTGTGTGATTTTGAAATTATTTTCAATTACAGATTAGAGTACCGCAGTATCTATAATATCATTTAATGAGGCATAATGCTTCCCTTTGTCATTTTTCCCCTCTGATTGAGATGGGCACCCTGAAGCTGACTGACAGATTCCTGAGTGCTGGCAATCTGCTTCTGCAGATGAGAAAGAGAACAATGATGCTGCAAATGAGTGTCAATGAAAGTGATAGATTTTTTAAAATAAATTGCATAAGATTTTAAATTGAATATAATTAGAATGTATTCATCAACTTTTGAATATGGAATCAATATAAAAGGAAGTTGGTTGTGAAACATTGCATAAGAGAGCTCTTACAAAAAAGAAATCAATGATTTATATAGTGAGTGGAAAAATTAAGTTGAAATGTTCATTTTGTTTCTCCCAAGTCTAGAGACAACTAACATGAAAAGTACATAACACATTCATATCTGCATATGTGTTTTAATCTCTCTATGGATCTGTTTAGGATTTTTATATATGCCCACTTTTATATTTCCAAAGAATGTAGTGATTAATTATGCTCTCAGAAGATACTGTAGTAGGATTTGCAAACAAGATACATGCAAGTAAATTCACTTTGAATTTCTTGTTCATTTAAGCTAGGCAATGTGAATTTATAAGAATATAGTAATAGTTAGTAGGGTTGATATCTGTGGAGTTTGGGGACTTTCAAAGTGATTTGCAATTCCAGCCTAGCTTAATCTTTTGGTAGATTGTTGGAAAAATGCCTATAAAAGAAAACAACTTACTGGGAAAGGAGGTAGAAAAGATGACAGAATAGAGATACCTTATGAATGATGAGAAGGAGAAGAAGAAAAGGGTAATGACAATGACAAGAATATGTCATGCAGTAAAATATAGTGGTACACGATGTTAGGAAAACAAATTTCAGATGGATTATGGGCAACCTTGATGGTTCATGAAATAATTTGACTATTATTCAGCAGGTATATAAGGTTATCTTAAATATTTACAGGAGAGACACAAAATCCAAAACTACAAGGTTTAAATACACTGCATAATTGCCATTTCTTTCACCTACAGCTAAACATAGGTAGACCATGGGGAGTAACTGAATTTCTGTCACCATTAAAGACCCAAGATCATCACCCTCAACCTATGACTTATAGTGTTCCACTTTTTATCACATTACTGCTTCTGTGATAATATTTCTCTTCAAGAATCTCAAAAAGCAGAAAAGGAGGCCGGCACTGTGGCTTAACAAGCTAATCCTCCGCCTAGCGGCACACCAGTTCTAGTCCTGGTCAGGGCGCCAGATTCTATCCCGGTCGCCCCTCTTCCAGGCCAGCTCTCTGCTATGGCCCGGGAGTGCAGTGGAGGATGGCCCAAGTGCTTTGGCCCTGCACCCCATGGGAGACCAGGAGAAGCACCTGGCTCCTGGCTTCGGATCAGCGCGGTGCGCTGGCCGCAGTGGCCATTGGAGGGTGAACCAATGGCAAAAGAAGACCTTTCTCTCTGTCTCTCTCTCTCACTGTCCACTCTGCCTGTCAAAAAAAAAAAAAAAAGCAGAAAAGGGAAAGGATAATCTTTACCTGTTAAATATATTTCTTGGATTTTGCAGAAACTGGCTTGGCTCATATTCTTAGCTAGAACACTGCCATATCTATCTGCAAAAAGAATGAGAAGGATACATGTTTTTCCTATTCCCATTCTTATTTTTTACTAAGATCTATTTTAAATTAACTTTATACACATAAGATTAACCTTACACTAAGTAAAGAGTTCAACATATAGTATAAAAAAAAACATTTTTGTTCTATTCAGTCACATGGCCCAGAGAGAAGTGTGAGTTATATTTCTGTAGAAGAAAAGAAGAATTAATGCTACAAAAAATGAGTGACTTCTGCAATAAGATAAGATGTCATAGACAGTTTTATAATGTACAAGATCAAATCTTTGCATATAAATGACAACTTTAATTAAGAGGAAGACTCCCAGAAAGGGAAGATGGCCAGAGCAGTTAACATGTCCTTGAAGCATTCCTTTGTTTAAAAATAATGAGTGCTCCAGTTAGGACAGTGGAGATGGAACATGCTAGAGGTTCAATATTTATTAAGAGGTAAGGATAAAAATATTTTGGTGATTCTCTGGTGGCAGAGTAGGAAATTGACTTCCATTCTCAGTTACCTAAGCCAGTTGTGGTGTACCAAAGGAAATTAATGTGATGCAGAAAGTTTGATATAAGTTGAACTGAGAAGTGGTAAGTTACATGCATGGATACTAAATGCTTCAGAGACTCAGGATACAAAGGTAAAAAATCCAAGTGCTCTGTCCTAAGGGAGAGCCAAAATCTGGTAGTTAGCAATATTCTGCTGAATGTGAGGAGTTTTTTTTAATGTAAATACATGTCTATATGCAGTTAAATTTTTTTTCATTTTATATTTAATGTTTGTTTAACCAGCGCATTATTCTGATGAAGATAATCTTCTGCATTTCTATCATATTTGTCATCTGTCAATTATTTCTCCTTCACATTTATCAAAATGTGGTTTGTTTTGTTGTACTGCTTTTTGGATTATTAGCTTTGAAAATTTTGAGATATATATCCTCAAGCAACATTTTATTCAGAAAGATAGAGAAAAGCAAAACATTCTGAGCCTTTGGCTTTTTAAAATGTCCTCATTTTGACTAGAGTTAGGAAATTGTGTTCTAAATTATGTTTTGAACATTGAAGTCAGTGTACTACTGTCTAGCATAAGGAATTTCTTTTAAGGGTTTTTAAGCTAATCAAATTTTCTTTTTTTTTTCTTTTTCTGTTTCGTGCAATGCCACAAAAACTTTGCTCTTCCTCTGCCTCTCCCACATATTCTCTCTAAAAGCTTTTAAAAGTATCTTTAAAAATGTAACGTTTCTACAGCATAAGTCTGGGTACAGATTTGTTTTTATTGATACTGTTAGACCCTGGAGAGAATATTTTGGTCTGAAGACAGAGGATGTCCTTTAGCATAAGAAATTTTATTCTATTGTTAGTTTCCTTCTATTGTATATTTTCTATTGCTGTGAAAGTCCATTTGCATGTCTTTTGAAGCTTCTCTGATATTTTCTATCACTTTTGCTATTGCTCTGTATTCTGAGAGATTTCCTTGATTTTTATCTTTCAGATCTCCAATTCAGTAATCCTTTGAGGCTCCACTCAAATGTTTATAATAATTAAAAATTGCATTCACAACATTTCCACTTTTAAAAAGAGCATCATTGTGTTGAGTAAGTTAGTGTAATATACACATAAATAATATTTTTAATTAAACTTTGTTCATCTAGGGCATTCTTTCATATTATTTTTTCTAAAATTTCTGGTGAACCTTAGTTGATCATTTATGTTTATATAAGGGGAAATTTACACTGATTAATATATCTAACTAGCATTGCTTTCTTCTACCCTGGGTAGGCTTTTTTTTTTCTCTAAAGTAGTCTCAGTAAGAGGAAGTCATTAATACTATTAACAGATTAAAACCAAAAAAATGCATGTCTCAAGAGTGTCTAGTTAGATACTGAGAACATGGACTTATCAAAGAGATAGGCAACTCCATACTTTCTAGCTGGAGCATTTACCCTGCAACAATCTCAATGCCACCTTTCCATACTAATGTGGCCATTAATATTCATCTCTAAGCAGTTTAAAATTTGCAGATACAATGAGTTGGTCGCATACAGAGAAAAAAATATGTCTGATTACAGTTCTGCACTATTTATTTCAATTATGCATCAGAGGTAGGAGTATAAGTGTCACCAATAAAAAGGTTACAAAGGGACATTTCAAGGAAAGACTCATATATGGTTCTGATAAATTCTGGTGGCAGTAATGTCTGCAAAAAGAGAATGTGCCTGGGGAAATGTGATAGAATAGATTTTTTTTCCCCACTCTGTCATGTAAGTGTGAAATGAAATTAGAACACAGGTAAAAGAGATTAAGGACAGGTGAGCAATTTATGTGTGGAATATCAAGTGCATGGACAATGGCAACCTCATCACTCCCCATTTTGCTTTCTCTTCCTCTCTTAGGCAAACTCAAAGCTATCATGGAAATAAATAGGATAGAAATAAACTTTGGGAGCATTAAAAAAGTCTTGCTGTTGTCTAGCTGCCAGCCTCCTGGCAGTACTATAGTTAAATAATTTGGGACAGATGGATGCATATGCTTAGAGAGCAGGGACGTAGTTAACAGTGAGGGTGGACACAGAGCAGGGTGTCAGTCTGCTTTCCTCTGGAGCTAGTGAATACCTCATTATGTACAAAGGCTGTAGCCATGCTGCTCAGATGACACTCTGCATGATTCTATTGTGGGCTTCAAGAGCAATATATTTCCCCAGTCCAAGTAAAGTTATATTTCAGGACATGAACTTGTCACCTGGTATACAAACAACTTACATTTTGCCAAATGTAGACAACTGGTTGAAGCCAATTTTGTGCTTTGTTGTGATACACATGACAGATGACCTTACCATGCAGGAGACACTAGGCTTTGAGTTACTTCTTTCATGCTATGCACATTTAAAAAATAGTGAATAACATCTCACTTTACATTCCATTTTGGAACCATTTGAAATTTGAAATAGGAATCAAACATCAGCCCTTTTTACTGATAAATTGAAGTGGAAACAATATTTTTTTTAAATCTTCTCTTTTTCACTCCCTTCTCAATTCTAATGTTTGGACCAGCTCATCGATGGGGAAAACTGTCAGTAACTTGGAAAAGTAAAAGAGAGATATTGACTTTATTACATGTAATTAGGATAGAGATAGATAAGTATTAAGTGTTGATCTAGGTATGTAGCAAACCTTGAAAAAGTATCAAAAGAAAAAGCGTGCATTTTCAGGGTAGGCTAGCCCAAAAGAAAGAACTAGGAAAGGGTGAATTTCACAAATTCCTTCTCAAATGGCTATCTTCCAGATAAATCACTCTTCATCACATAAGTTAAAGTAAGTCATTTAAATATTTTCAGCATATCCAAGATGTCAGGTAGTTTTACTCTCTGTGCAAAAGGAAAAGTTCTCTCTCTCTCTCCCCCAGTCTTGTCACTCTGCCATTCCAATAAACAAGTAAATCTTTAAGAACTATATTGGGAATACTAAGTTCTGATAACTCTATTATTTTGAGTTGTATAAAGTATAATCCTTCCCAGCAAGCTCAGCGCTTATATGTAGCTGATTGTAGCACTATGAAATATCAGTGTACTCTTATATATGCATCAGAATATCTGTTATTTTATTTTAGTTTGAAAAATAATTTTGGAAGAACCATGTAAGGTCACTGAGACTTTGTTTCCACAGAATCTATAGCTATTATTTATAGCTGAAGCAATAAAAAATATCATCGCTTCTTGGCCTTTTGGCTAAGATCAAGTGTAATAACAAAATGTGGAGATGCTTTAAAATGTGTGTTTTGTTGCAAATAGTTGAATTCCATGCAGTTTTTATAATACAAATTTTTCATATATTCTGAAAAAACATGTTTTACTACAAGACAAACTCGTACTTTTAATTCTATTTCCACAAAATGTTTGATACTTTCAAATAAATAATAAATGTTTTACAACTACATATTATGATTACAGAATTATATATGTATGTTTATATACATATACCCACACATGTAATGCATATATATTTATTTATTTTTTTGCTCTCAAAGAAACAAAGATATACTTTATTTAATTAACCACAATCAACAACAAAGCTGTTTAACACATAAACTAATACAAAAGCTATGGCCTGGCAGTTCATTTACATCAATAATTGTCTATTATCACCACTGAGCAGGAAGCACATATATATTAACTACCCAAGCAGAGACAAGAAGTGGGAGGAGGGAAGGGCATTTTTAATAAGCAAGTCTTGTTCATGACCTTTGTCTTACATCTACACATGTAATACTGAGGGATTGTTATAATAAGAACATAATAATGGTGTTATTTTATTCCTGATGATAAATACAATCAGTGAGGCATTTAAAAAAATACTACCTGATCTTAAATGACTATGCTTTTAAGGATAATTAACCATACTTTATTGAATATCTAACGTGATTGCCGAAGTGAAATTAAACTTGAATTTCATCCTTATGCTTCTCTGAGGGTAAATTCTGAGAGCTTTCCTCTTAGATCAAAATAGATTTCTTCAGATAAAAAGGTTTCATTGAACATCATTCCTGTTTTGCTTTCTCTTCTCAAGAGCACCAACTATATTTTGTTCAAACATGTAATTTCAAGACAGTGATTCTATCTTTTCTCTAGTGATGCCTTGATAAAATGATAAAACTATCAAAGTCATACTAGACAAAGGAATTATTTCTTATCATTGCAATTCATTAGCAACTGTCTGTGGAGTTATTTGTCAAAATTTAATTCTGCTATTGATTAAACAGTGACCTTGGGTAGTTTCCTTAAGTTTGGTGTCTTCAATTTTCCCTGTCTTTAAAACAAAGAGCCGGAATTAAATTATCACTAAAACTTATGTTAATAATTTTTTTACTCCATTCAAATAAATGGAAGGTATAAAGAATTCCCCTATTTAGATCTTTCCTAATAAGGATCTGTCTTCTAGGAATCCAATGAGACTGGAGTTTTTTCTTTGTTTCCTTGGTCATTTTTAGTTAAGTGTAGCACGAAAATAGAACAAACCAAACAGTTCACTGTTTAGGACAAGTAGAGCTGGATACTTAGGAGGTGAGGAAAAAGAATTTCTGAATGTTAAGTAAAGTATCTCTGTGGATTTCTCAAGAAGCATTCCAACCAGCTAAGCAAGACCTTGTGGCACTGCAGTGGTAGTCGCTTGGCAGGGACATAAAGAATGCAATTGCTACCCATAGGAATCTTCACCAGCCAAGTTCATAACACAAAGCTACTGAGATGAATCCATTTCTCCACATGATTGGGCCAAAATACATACAGAAGCCTTCAGTTGGAGGCAGAGGGTTTGATTAGATGGACAATTATCCCAAGATTCAGATCGGTTGTTTACTTTACAAATGCCATCTTGTTGAAACTTATCCACTACAGTGCATAAAGTTTATTTATCAAGCCAATCATTAGCTAGTTGTTATTAGCATCTTTTAGTTATGCCTTAAAAATGCAAACAAACAAAAAAGAAATTACTGGTTTGTGAAATAACCATACCATATACAGTGAAGTGGATGCTAGCAATGGGTTCTTGAACTCAGACATTTTAATTGAAATAATCAATACATCCAAAGCCAAACAGAAGACATACAAATAAACAGAAATGTAGGCAAATAAAAGATATTATAGAGTCATTTTTGTCATTTCTTAGTTTTATTTTATTATCATCAACTCTATCATTCATATAAGTAAGAACACTTCAGTTCAATACAACACCCTTATTCGTAAATGGATACTGAGGAGTCATTAGATAAAGTAATGATCCTGATTCTTTTCAATTAAAAATAATTGACCTTGCAAATGACCGGATTTCATTGTTTTTTACTGCTGAATAGTATTCTATAGAGTACATATCCCCATAATTTCTTTATCCAGTCTACTGTTGATGGGCATTTAGGTTGATTCCAGGTCTTAGTTATTGTGAGTTGAGCTGCAATAAGCATTAAGGTGCAGACCGCTTTTTTGTTTGCCAATTTAATTTCCTTTGGGTAAATTCCAAGGAGTGGGATGGCTGGGTTATATGGTAGGGTTATATTCAGGTTTCTGAGGAATCTCCAGACTGACTTCCATAGTGGCTTAAGCAGTTTGCATTCCCACCAACAGTGGGTTAGTATCCCTTTTTCCCCACATCCTCGCCAGCATCTGTTGTTGGTAGATTTCTGAACGTGAGCCATTGTAACCGGGGTGAGGTGAAACCTCATTGTGGTTTTGATTTGCATTTCCCTGATTGCTAGTCATCCTGAACATTTTTTCATGTGCCTGTTGGCCATTTGGATTTCCTCTTTTTAAAAATGTCTATTGAGGTCCTTGGCCCATCTCTTAAGTGGGTTGTTTGTTTTGATGTTGTGGAGTTTCTTGATATCTTTGTAGATTCTGGTTATTAATCCTTTATCTGTAGCATAGTTTGCAAATATTTTTCCCATTCTGTCAGTTGCCTCTTCACTTTCCTGACTGTTTCTTTTGCAGTATGGAAACTTCTCAATTTGATGCAATCCCAATAGTTAATTTTGGCTTTGACTGCCTACGCCTCCAGGGTCTTTTCCAGGAAGTCTTTGCCAGTACCTATATCTTGCAGGGTTTCTCCAATGTTCTCTAATAATTTGATGGTGTCGGGTCGTAGATTTAGGTCTTTAATCCATGTTGAGTAGATTTTTGTGTAAGGTGAAAGGTAGGGGCCTTGCTTCATGCTTCTGGATGTGGAAATCCAGTTTTCCCAGCACCATTTATTGAATAGACTGTCCTTGCCCTAGGAGTTGGTTTTAGATCCTTGATCACATATAAGTTGGCTATAGATGTTTGGGTTGATTTCTGGTGTTTCTATTCTGTTCCATTGGTCTATCCATCTGTTTCTGTACCAGTACCGTGCTATTTTGATTACAACTGCCCTGTAGTATGTCCTGAAATCTGGTATTGTGATGCCTCTGGCTTTGTTTTTGTTGTACAAGATTGCTTTAGCTATTCGAGGCCTCTTGCATCTCCATACGAATTTCAGCACCATTTTTTCTTTTTTTTTTTTAATTTTTGACAGGCAGAGTGGACAGTGAGAGAGAGAGACAGAGAGAAAGGTCTTCCTTTTGCCATTGGTTCACCCTCCAATGGCCGCCGTGGTAGGCATGCTGCGGCCGGCGCACCGCACTGATCTGATGGCAGGAGCCAGGTGCTTCTCCTGGTCTCCCATGGGGTGCAGGGCCCAAGCACGTGGGCCATCCTCCACTGCACTCCCTGGCCACAGCAGAGAGCTGGCCTGGAAGAGGGGCAACTGGGACAGGATCGGTGCCCCGACCGGGATTAGAACCCTGTGTGCCGGCGCCGCAAGGCGGAGGATTAGCCTAGTGAGCCGCGGCGCCGGCCTCAGCATCATTTTTTCTAGATCTGAGAAGAATGTCTTTGGTATCTTGATTGGTATCGCATTGAATCTATAAATTGCTTTTGGGAGAATGGACATTTTGATGATGTTGATTCTTCCAATCCATGAGCATGGAAGATCTTTTCATTTTTTGGTATCCTCTTCTATTTCTTTCTTTACGATTTTGTAATTCTCATCGTAGAGATCTTTAACATCCTTGGTTAAGTTTATTCCAAGGTATTTGATTGTTTTTGTAGCTATTGTGAATGGGATTGATCTTAGAAGTTCTTCCTCAGCCGTGGCATTGCCTGTGTATACAAAGGCTGTTGATTTTTGTGCATTGATTTTATATCCTTCTACTTTGCCAAACTCTTCTATGTGTTCCAGTATTCTCTTAGTAGAGTTCTTTGGATCCCCTAAATAAAGAATCATGTCGTCTGCAAAGAGGGATAGTTTGACTTCTTCCTTCCCAATTTGTATCCTTTTAATTTCTTTTTCTTGCCTGATGGCTCTGGCTAAAACTTCCAGAACTATGTTGAATAGCAGTAGTGAGAGTGGGCATCCCTGTTTGGTACCAGATCTCAGTGGAAATGCTTCCAACTTTTCCCCATTCAATAGGATACTGGCCGTGGGTTTTTCATAAATTGCTTTGATTGTATTGAGGAATGTTCCTTCTATACCCAGTTTGCTGAGTTTTCATCATGAAAGGGTGTTGTATTTTATCGAATGCTTTCTCTGCGTCTGTTGAGAGAATCATATGGTTTTTCTTCTGCAGTTTGTCAATGTGCTGTATCACATTGTTTGATTTGCGAACATTGAACCATCCCTGCATACCAGGGATAAATTCCACTTGGAATGATTTTTCTGATGTGTTGTTGTATTCTATTGGCAAGAATTAATAATTAAAATGTGAGGCTGGTGCTGTGGTGTAGCAGGTAAAAGTTGCTCTCTACAAATCCTGTGTACCATATGAGTGCCAGTTCGAGTCCCGGTTCCTCCACTTCTGATCCAGCCCATTGCTACTGAGCCTGGGAAAGCAGCAGAGGAATGCCTAAGTGCTTGGGCTCCTGTGCCTGTGTTTGAGACCCAGAATAAGCTCCTGGCTCCTGGCTTTGTATTGGCCCTTTTCTGGTTATTGTGACCTTTTGGGGAATGAACCAGCAGATAGAAAATCTCTCTCTCCCTCTCACTCTCTGTAACTATGACGTTCAAAATAAAGAAATATTTTTTAAAAATATTTAAAACCTTAAGGCATAGTAAGAATAATCTTTAGAGTTATCCTGCCTGAATTCAAACCCAGGCTATGTTACTCACTATTCATGTTCTTTGGGCATTAACATAAATGCTTTAGTCTTCAGCTTTCTCAACTTCAAAAATAGGGTTAGTGATCTACCTCATAAATTTGATATTTTGATAGAAATAAACAAGATCTGTAAAAAGGTGAATGTAAGGTCTATTCAGGTCAGAAAACAAGCAACCCAGGCCTAGGAGACACAAACCCAGTGACTTTTAATTACTCATGTTAAGTGTTCCAAAGTGTTTAAATTCTAGTCAGAATTTATATTTCACACAATGAGCATACAGTAACTTGTCCTGAAAACACTCACATAAGTGGGGGCAATTTTCTTCCTGTTTGTAGATTACTTTCTTTAGAATCAAAGTGGCTAAAGGCACCTTCAGGAAAAGGGAAGTATATACTGAATCGATCTTCTGTATATAAAGATAATTGAAAATGAAAAAAGAAAAAGCCTGGTGTTGAATTGGAAATTGTGTAGAAAATTAATTAATTTTTAAAAAATATATCATGTAGGATCTCTGTCTTTAATGTGCTGTACACTGTTACTAGTACTCCAACAGTATTTTTCCATTTTGTGTTGCTATGTGGGGGCAAGCTGTTGAAATCTTTACTTAATATATACTAAACTGATCTTCCATATATAAAGAGAATTGAAAATGAATCTTGATGTGAATGGAAGGGGAGAGGGAGCAGGAAAGGGGAGGGTTGCGGGTGGGAGGGAAGTTATTTGTGGGGAAGCCATTGTAATCCATAAGCTGTACTTTGGAAATTTATATTCATTAAATAAAAGTTAAAAAAAAAAAAGGAAGGCTACTGATTGATTTTAATTAGAGTAATTCTAGAAAGAGATAAAGAATGCATGGACATAGAGCAAAGGATTGTTAAAAATTGCTTTGGGTGCCATAGGCAAAACAGACCCTATATTCACATCACCCAAGCCAAATGGACCTGATAGACAAGATTAATATTATGGCCATTCCTCAGAAAAATTTCTGAAAGTGTTTCTCTTGACTGCTCTACAGGTTTTTAGGGGCAGTTTGTTCTCAGATAGAAAGACTAGATGCATTAATATAAAATATTTCAACAATGACTGGCATAGTCTAGAAGTATCAGATAATGTATCATTTGTTTATTCATACTCTGTAAGACCTCCCTAAATGATTTTTCCAAATTAGCATTTTAAAAATAATTTTTCCATTGAATGTAACTCAGTTGAAAATCTTTGTTAGTTATTAATCCTTTTATAATATGAATTTTTCAAGTTGTACAACATTTCATATTCTGGATATTATATTTTAAAATTAACAATGCCAATGTACCATTTAGTGTTGAAAGATGGGTAATGATGTTTAAAATATACTAACACTCAAATGTGAAAAGCATTGACAGATGTTGCCGAACACTAAACCAAAGCACAGTTTTTATTTTTCTGCTGTGTAGTACTATCTTGGCATTACAAATCCCATAGGTATTCATTAGGGGTGAAATGGTAACACTTCAGTTAAGTTAATATTTAGTGAGGTGCTGCTGAGTATATCTGTTTTTGTAAAAAACTGGCCAGTCTCCTCAGAGCACTTTACTGAAAAAGGTCAATTGAAATTGACAGAGATTAATAGTTGGACAGTTCATGGCACATCATGGAATCAGACTGAAAGTGCTGATGCTAAGTTTGGAACACTTCTCCAGGTGATACGTGAATAACTAGAATAAGTCTCATCTGTGAAAACATTCTGTAAAACAAAACAAAGTTGGTATAGGAATTTACCAATTCAAAAGTCCAGCAGTTATTGCAGGAATAGTAGTTCCTTGAGGTCTATCTTCTAAAGTTAATGGAAACTCTACCACAGGGAGTTTTAAGGGAACATTCAAAGTAACATCTTATTTGTCATTCACTTTCCTATGAGCTTTCAAGCTACTGGGAAAATCTGTGTGATGCTAGGACAAAAAGATATAATTTCATGGCATGGAAAACCATGACTGTTGTTTTACCACAGTCTATAAAAGTATTCAATATCCTGATTACAGGTAGATGCTCCATTGCTTATAAGGCTAAATGAGCCCTTCTGGTAAGCTCAGGTGGCCAAATACAAAAATACCAGTGTATAAATTAAACATCTAACAAGAAATTCATTTCAAATGGGAGCACTCTGGGCATGTAGACCAGTTTAATATTAGAGCATACAACTGAGGTTGTTCTTGCCGTCCACATTCATATTTATGCTTGGTAACATTCAAAATTTTGTATCTGAAAAATGGATTTAATACATGTACTAGTGGTCATATAACCTTCTTCCCTGCTAAGACTGATGACCAGAGAAATAAGAACTTAGCAAATCATGCACTGAGTTATCAGCAGAACTTATGTTAGAGTACAAATGTTCTCTTGAGAAGTGCCATGTCATTTATCTATTACTCAAAGCTTATTGGATTTTCACAGTTACCTTCAGGCCTAAAATTTACAGAATATACCTTAACTCTCTCTCCTTAGAGAACCATTTTTATCCCTTGAGATGAGCTTAAAGGTTGAGTTCTTCCTAAAACACCCCTGGTACATTTGGGCATTGATAGTAGAATTTCTGAACTTCCAATAGTATTTGGTTCTTATCACTAACAAAATTTATCTTATCGCATTTCAATTATTTATGTATTGGTCTAGGTCTCCAACTGTACTTGGAGTGCTCTTATTATCTAATTCTCTGGATGGGTGAGCATTTTGGTGTAGCACTTTATTCCACCCCTTGGAATACCCACATTCCATATCAGAATATTGACTGGTTTGACTCCTGGCCACTCTGCTTCCAATCCAGTCTCCTCTTAATCTTTCTTGGAAGGCAGCAATGCTGAGTCAAGTATATGGGTCCCTGCTGCATACATGCAGGATCCAGATAGAGTTTGAGTGTCCTGGCTTTTACATGACCCAGACCTAAGTATTGTGGGCATGTGGGTGCTGAACCAGAGATGAAAGATTTCTCTCTCTTTCTCTCTCTCTCTCCCTCCCTCCCTCCCCACCTCCCACCGGCCTCTCCCTCTCCCTTTCACTTTAGGTAGATGAAAATAAATAAATAAACATTAAACCATAAATGAATGAAATTCTCATCCAGGTTTTTTCTTGGAATTTTCCTAGCTTTTGTTTCCATGCCACAAAATTTCCCTAAGAATTCATGACATGAGTCAAAAATCACACACTCCTCTCTCTCTCACTATCCACTCTGTCTGTAAAAAAAAAAAAAAAGAAAAAAAAGTCACACACTCAATAACTTGTAACATGACCGTTTGTAATTTTATAATGGTCTTTTCAACAAAGAGGTACTCGGAAACTCATCTTTTTATGATGCACAGCAATCTGTTGTCTGTTTTAAAGAACCTTGACATACTATCTCTTTTACACTGTACTTTGATTTCTAAAGAATTTTCATATTTACCTCATTTGATCTTCACAGCAACTCTGCAAGATAGGTGAGCACAGATGTTATTATAGTCCTCCCCTAGGAGAGTTCAATAAACTCAGATAATTGAAAGCATACAATTTTGAAATGAGGTTTTCTGATACTAAATTTAGTCCTTGTTCAATGGTACCATGGTGCCTTTTTAAAATATTTGAATCTCCAGAAAGAAAAATCCTCAAATAAATCCATTTTCTAAATCAGTCAGATCTTTCTGGGTTCCAAATAGTAGACCTAGATCAACCATCCTTAATAAAATATGGAATTTATTACATCACATACACAAACAAAAGAAGTTTAGAGAAATAACTGCAGGTGTACTTATAGTGACTCAAGCTAGATAATCAGAATCTCATCTTTTGGATCTACCCTTCCCTGAGTTTGATTTAGTCTTCAGCCAAGTATTCAACTTGCAAAATGGCTGTGAACAGCTACAGTTATCACAACTCAAAGAGTATAGTTCAACAACTATTCCAACCCTGTCATTTGGTAGCCTAGCCTGGGGCATGTGTTCATCATTGCCTGGGATTGATGAAAACCTGATGAGGAACTGATTCCTAAAGAATACTGTGGCATCTAACTCAACAGAGTAATCTAGACTAGGAGTGGACCAATAACACTTACCCAATGATAACAAAAGGAAGAGTAAAATATTGCATTAATAAAAAACTACAGGTTACACTAAAATATTTTTAAATCTTCAGAAATTATCCAATGAGCCCTGCTTATTTTCTTTGACATCACATTTTGAAGGGCATTTTATTGCAATAAATATTCAGAAATAGCAGGTTTAGTAATTTGATTATGAAGTAACAAAATCACATTGTTACAGTAGAAAATCTAAGAAGACTTTTCTATTTGCTGCACTAATCAGAAAAAAAAAATAAATTCCGTACTGAATATGAGATGACAGCTGTGCACAAGACAGATTCTCTTCCTCCTGATGCATCATCAGCAGAACTGTTGGCTGAGTTGTACAGCATCTATTATTTTTAGATTCAAAGAAGGTGGAGAGAGCACAGCTGG